>NC_048572.1:68865914-69465914 GCF_013265735.2 Oncorhynchus mykiss
GAAAACAACCATCCTTAACCAGATCTGGAAGATGAACATGTGCATGAACATAGTGTGAAAAGGTTCAGGTAGGGTTATTCTTCATACTGGACAATTTTGGAGACTTTCCAGAATCATTTGATGAGATGCTTTGATGTTACCTCCCTAACTCTCTCATTCATATAAAACTGTTCCTTTAATTACACAGTCAATTTTACAAACATGATCCAATAGAAGAACAGGCCTTATCATATGTTTTTCTTAGTTTTTTCTTAGTCTTAGTTTTATTTGCCCTGAATATTTCAAATATTTAGTTGTGGTTATCACCTAGATTTATGATTTATATTTCTTACAACATCAAGCCACATCATTTCAATTTACCTTTCAATGTTCCATATCACCTCCTCCCTCCCAGACACACTCGACCCTCTCCAAATCATCTACCGCCCTGACAGATCCACTGACGTCACAATCGCCATTGCACTGCACACTGCCCTCACCCATCTGGACAAATGGAATGCGTATGTGAGGATACTGTTCATCGACTACAGCTCAGCCTTCAATACCATTGTGCCCTCTGAGCTCACCACAAAGCTCACGTCCCTGGGTCTGAACTCCTTCCTATTCAACTGGGGCCTGGACATCCAGACGGGCCGCCCCCAGGTGGTGAAGGTATGCAACAATACCTTCTAAACACTGATTTTCTACACTGGGGCCCCACAAGGGTGCGTCCTCAGTCCCCTCCTGTACTCCCTGTATACCCATGACTGCGAGGCCTCACACAGTTCCAACTTCATCATCAAATTCGCCGGCAACATGACAGTAGTGGACCTGATTACCAAAAACAATGCAACAGCCTACAGGGAGGAGGTAGGCACTCTGACGGCGTTGTGCTAGGTAAACAACCTCTCCCTCAACATCAGCAAAACAAAGGAGCTGATTGTGGACTTCAGGAGGAACCAGCCTGGGAACGCCTCCATCCTCATCAATGGAGCCGACGTGGAGATGGTCAAAAACTTCAAGTTACTTGGAGTACATATCTCAGAGGATCTGAAATGGCCAAACCACACGGACGCCATAGTGAACAAGTTACGACAGCGACTCTTCAACATCAGGATGCTGAAGAAATTTGGTCTATCACCGAGGGCCCTCACAGTGTTCTAGAGGAGCACCATCGAGAGTATTCTGTCTGCATCACAGCCTGGTAAGGTAACTCCACCGTTGATGACTACTAGGTGTTACAGATGGTGGTATGCTCAGCCATTGATTATTAGGTTATTAAATTTTTTGCATCTGAGCTCCTGGAGTATGCGGCTCTCTTGTTCTTTTTCAAGTGTTCTACTCCATTGGCCAGAACCTCGCCTAAACAGGTGTGCGTTTCTTTCGCCTCCAGGTACGCTCAGCAGAACACACCATTTGGTGCACACTGCCTGCCCTCCAGAACACCTACAACACCAGGTGTTGCAGGAACGTCAAGAAGACAATCAGGGACTCCAGCCACCTGAGCCATGGCCTGTTCTCCCCTTTTCCGACACGGGCAGTACAGGAGCGTCATGGCAAAAACTGGACGACTGGCCGAGAGCTTCTTCAAGCTGCTCAATTGCCACCACTAGTTAGCTACCTGCTCCCCCTGTCCTCCCCCACCCATTTACCCTGCCCTCACCCAAATGGACATTTACCATTGTTACAGTGTTAATATGTATATAATTTATCGATATTTTCATTATTAGAGATGGAACAAAATGTACAAAATGGTTACCTGGAGGAAATGGGGGAGTGTCATGCTTTTTCAATTTCAGTCAAGGGGAGGGTTTAGTATTTTTAAATCTAGTCCAGGGGAGGGTCATACAATGTCTTTATTTCTCAGTCTTTCAGAATTAGTTGCATAATAGGCTATATATCGATGTGTGCCCAATGCCGCCCCACATCTCTGATTCTCCGCTGGCCGCGCAATATAAATTGCGCCTCTACGTTATTTAGTGTGGTCTCAATCAAATGATCCATAGAATATAGGCTATAGGTTTCGAAGTGCATTCTCAGAGAAGCACATAGAAAAGTTATAAGATAGCTGCTGGGATGGTGCAAATTAAACTAGGCTGCAATGCGCACTACAATGGATATTCCAACCCTGAGCCCCGGCCTGCTGATGTATTTATCAGAGTTATTGACCTCACAATAAGCCAGATTCGAGTAGCTTCAAGCAGTTGGCACAAAGTTCGAACACTCATCGATAGGTATCACGCACAATGGAGAGTTTACCATGTACAGTGCATTCGGAAACTATTCAACACCTTGACTTTCTCCACATTTTATGACGTTGCAGCTTTATTAAAAAATGGGGTGTCAGTCTACACACAATACCCCATAAAGAGAAAGCAAAAAAAGGTTTTAAGAAATATATTAAGAATAAAAACAGAAATACGTTATTTACATAAGTACTCGTTGTTTGTAACTTATTTTTTAAACTTATTTTGTACATAATGTTGCCACTACCTTCTCTTATGACCGAAAATAACTTCTGGACATCAGGACTGCGATTTCTCACCATGAACTGGCAGAATCCTTTTTTCCTTTAACGAGTCTGACGAGGCCGACTGCTTTCTCGGGAACAGGCCCAGATCTCAGTGACTTGCGTGAAGAGGACGCAGAGAAAAGTGGCCAGAGGGCGGGCTGCCTTCTGAGACTTCGTAGGGGATCGAATAAACCCCCACTTCCTTCCATTCTGCTAGCAAACGTGCAATCTTTGGACAATAAAATAGATGACCTATGCGGAAGATTAATGGCCTCACCGGGCAATCGCTGATGTCGTCTTGACATTTATTATAATCTTACTATAATGTTCATGTATTTTTTATTTATCCTGACTGTTCAAACTTCTAGTAATTATGTTACTTCAACAGTCTCTCTCATACCCTTTACATTCACCTCCCCTAGTGCAGAACCAGATGCATCCCTCCTCCAGGTCACACTCAAGGCAGAGTCATGAGATCATTTATTTTGGTACTGTCATAGTCAATCTATCAATAATATAATGTTTTTTTCCCAACATTTTTTTATCTTTAATTTACAATCAGTAGAAACTATGAGAATAGAAAGGTTCAGTACTTTTGTGAAGCATCACAGTACAGATGAATAATATATGGCAAAGAAAAATTCTAAATGGATGGTGTTAAGAGATAGATGGTAGGGGTTGAATGGAGCTGAAAGGTAGGAAGGGTATATACAGTATATATATATATATATGTGTGTGTGTGTGTGTGTGTGTGTGTGTGTGTGTTTGTGTGTGTGTGTGTGTGTGTGTGTGTGTGTGTGTGTGTGTGTGTGTGTGTGTGTGTGTGTGTGTGTGTGTGTGTGTGTGTGTGTGTGTGTGTGTGTGTGTGTGTGTGTGTGTGTGTGTGTGTATGTATGTATGTATGTACAGTTGAAGTCGGAAGTTTACATAGACCTTAGCCAAATAAATTTAAACTCAGTTGTTCACGATTCCTGAAATGTAATCCTAGTAAAAATTCCCTGTCTTAGGTCAGTTAGGATCAACACTTTATTTTAAGAATGTGAAATGTCAGAATAACAGTAGAGAGAATGATTTATTTCAGCTTATATTTCTTTCATCACATTCCCAGTGGGTCAGAAGTTTACATACACTCTATTAGTATTTGGTTGCATTGCCTTTAAATTGTTTAACTTGGGTCAAACGTTTAGGGTAGCCTTCAACAAGCTTCCCACAATAAGTTGGGTGAATTTTGGCCCATTCCTCCTGACAGAGCTGGTGTAACTAAATCAGGTTTGTAGGCCTCCTTGCTTGCACACGCTTTTTCAGTTCTGCCCACAAATGTTCTATAGGATTGAGGTCAGGGCTTTGTGATGGCCACTCCAATACCTTAACTTTGTTGTCCTTAAGGCATTTTGTCACAACTTTGGAAGTATGCTTGGGGTCATTGTCCATTTGGAAGACTCATTTGTGACCAAGCTTTAACTTCCTGACTGATATCTTGACCTTTCATTAAATCAAATCAAAATCAAATCAAATTGATTTATATAGCCCTTCGTACATCAGCTGATATCTCAAAGTGCTGTACAGAAACCCAGCCTAAAACCCCAAACAGCAAGCAATGCAGGAGTAGAAGCACGGTGGCTAGGAAAAACTCCCTAGAAAGGCCAAAAGCTAGGAAGAAACCTAGAGAGGAACCAGGCTATGTGGGGTGGCCAGTCCTCTTCTGGCTGTGCCGGGTGGAGATTATAACAGAACATGGCCAAGATGTTCAAATGTTCATAAATGACCAGCATGGTCGAATAATAATAAGGCAGAACAGTTGAAACTGGAACAGCAGCACGGTCAGGTGGACTGAGGACAGCAAGGAGTCATCATGTCAGGTAGTCCTGGGGCATGGTCCTAGGGCTCAGGTCAGTTGAAACCGGAGCAGCAGCACGGCCAGGTGGACTGGGGACAGCAAGGAGTCATCATGTCAGGTAGTCCTGGGGCATGGTCCTAGGGCTCAGGTCCTCCGAGAGAGAGAAAGAAAGAGAGAAGGAGAGAATTAGAGAACGCACACTTAGATTCACACAGGACACCGAATAGGACAGGAGAAGTACTCCAGATATAACAAACTGACCCTAGCCCCCCGACACATAAACTACTGCAGCATAAATACTGGAGGCTGAGACAGGAGGGGTCAGGAGACACTGTGGCCCCATCCGAGGACACCCCCGGACAGGGCCAAACAGGAAGGATATAACCCCACCCACTTTGCCAAAGCACAGCCCCCACACCACTAGAGGGATATCTTCAACCACCAACTTACCATCCTGAGACAAGGCTGAGGATAGCCCACAAAGACCTCCGCCACGGCACAACCCAAGGGGCTTGTAATGTTACGTAGATGGAAAAAAGCTGTCCTTGAAATGGTCTTGATATGTTCTTCAAAAGAGAGATCAGGGTCCAGAGTAACGCCGAGGTCCTTCACAGTTTTATTTGAGACGACTGTACAACCATTAAGATTAATTGTCAGATTCAACAGAAGATCTCTTTGTTTCTTGGGACCTAGAACAAGCATCTCTGTTTTGTCCAAGTTTAAAAGTAGAAAGTCTGCAGCCATCCACTTCCTTATGTCTGACACACATGCTTCTAGCAAGGGCAATTTTGGGGCTTCACCATGTTTCATTGAAATGTACAGCTGTGTGTCATCCGCATAGCAGTGAAAGTTAACATTATGTTTTCGAATAACATCCCCAAGAGGTAAAATATATAGTGAAAACAATAGTGGTCCTAAAACGGAACCTTGAGGAACACCGAAATTTACAGTTGATTTGTCATAGGACAAACCATTCACAGAGACAAACTGATATCTTTCCGACAGATAAGATCTAAACCAGGCCAGAACTTGTCCGTGTAGACCAATTTGGGTTTCCAATCTCTCCAAAAGAATGTGGTGATCGATGGTATCAAAAGCAGCACTAAGGACTAGGAGCACGAGGACAGATGCAGAGCCTCGGTCCAATGCCATTAAGATGTAATTTACCACCTTCACAAGTGCCGTCTCAGTGCTATGATGGGGTCTAAAACCAGACTGTCAATATCCACATAATCTTCCTCCCTCATGATGCCATCTATTTTGTAAAGTGCACCAGACCCTCCTGCAGCAAAGCACCCCCACAACATGATGCTACCAACCCCGTGCTTCACGGTTGGGATGGTGTTCTTCGGCTTGCAAGCTTCCCCCTTTTTCCTCCAAACATAACGATGGTCATTATGACCAAACAGTTCTAGTTTTGTTTCATCAGACCAGGACATTTCTCCAAAAAGTACGATCTTTGTCCCCTTGTGCAGTTTCAAACTGTAGTCTGGCACTTTTTAAAGCGGTTTTGGAGCAGTGGCTTCTTCCTTCAGGGCTTGGAAATTGCTCCCAATAATGAACCAGACTTGTGGAGGTCTACAGTTTTTTTTCTGTGGTCTTGGCTGATTTCTTTTGATTTTCCCTTTATGTCAAGGAAAGAGGCACTGACTTTGAAGGTAGGCCTTAAAATACATCCACAGGTACACCTCCAATTGACTCAAATTATGTAAATTTGTCTATCTGAAGCTTCTAAAGCCATGACATAATTTTCTGGAATTTTCCAAGCTGCTTAAAGGCACAGTCAACTTATTGTATGTAAACTTCTGACCCACTGGAATTGTGATACAGTGAATTATAAGTGAAATAATCTGTCTGTAAACAATTGTTGGAAAAATGAATTGTGTCATGCACAAAGTAGATGTCCTAACTGACTTGCCAAAACTATAGTTTGTTAACAAGAAATTTGTGGAGTGGTTGAAAAACGTGTTTTAATGATTCCAACCTAAGTGTATGCAAACATCCGACTCCAACTGTAGATGTATATATATTTAACAAAAAATATATGGGGGAATGGAAATGATGCAGACAATTACATTGATGGAAGCAATCTACCCGCAGTATTAAAGCTGATCACCCCCTAAGAAAAAATAAATAAAAGATAAACGATAGCATATAATTACTTTAGGACATGAAGGTCAGTCAATCTAGGAAATGTAAAGAACTTTTAAAGTTTCTTCAAGTGCAGTCACAAAAACCATCAAGCGCTGTGATGAAACTGGCTCTCATGAGGACCACCACAGGAAAGGAAGACCCAGAGTTACCTCTGCTGTAGAGGATAAGTTCATTAGAGTTAACTGCACCTCAGATTGCAGCCCAAATAAATGCTTCACAGAGTTCAAGTAACAGACACATCTCAACCATCTGTTCAGAGGAGACTTCATGAATCAGGCCTTCGTGGTCGAATTGTTGCGAAGAAACCACTACTAAAGGACACCAATAATAATAAGAGACTTGCTTGGGCCAAGAAACACGAGCAATGGAATTTAGACCAGTGGAAATCTGTCCTTTGGTCTGATGAGTCCAAATGAGAGATGTTTGGTGCCAACCTCCATGTCTTTGTAAGACGCAGAGTAGTTGAGTGTATGATCTCTGCATGTATGGTTCTCAACATGAAGCATTGAGGAGGAGGCGTGATGGAGTGGGGGTGCTTTGCTGGTGACACTGTTGGTTATTTATTTAGAATTCAAGGCACACTTAACCAGCATGGCTACCACAGCATTCTGCATCGATTTGCCATCCCATCTGGTTTGCGCTTAGTGGGACTATCATTTGTTTTTCAACAGGACAATGACCCAACACACCTTCCTTATTCTATGAGTGTTGTCCTTGTCCTTCCCAGCTGAAAGCAGTTTGGGAATGTGACAGTCCTGAGGTGAAGTTTAACACATGAGTGAGAGAGCACTGGATTCAAGATCAAGTCCAAAACTTTTAGAGAGTTTGAATGATTAAATGCAATACGTTCACTTGTTGGACCATTTTGGAAGGCAACATATATTGGTGACCAGTTGTGATAAATAAACCAATTTGTTTTCATAGGTGATATCCATTCTATATTGTCACACAATAATAATAGCTTTCCCGGTCAGAGCTGTGCACAAATACTCCATCTACTGTATGTGAGCTGTGCACAAATATCCCATCTATGTGTGATGAACCAAGCTTCATCTTTTGCCTCGCCCTTTCTGTAATCTGCCTATGAGCGATGCTGTTGTGAAACTAGTTGAGAGACGCCGCCTATTGCAGTCTGTATAATCAAAGAATAAAGAGTTTACAATTTCGAAAAGGCCGAAGTTGATGTAGGCTACAACAGAAAATACTGAGCAGCAGATTTAAAGGATTAGGCTACACTTCAACAGGGGAGCATTTTACCTAAATCAACAATCATTCCAATGGCCCGTGTAGCCACAGCCACTGTTTTATTATTGCCGTTCATACTAACGGTGAGTAAAACTTCTTATTTTTCATATTGTAGCATGGTAATGCTGGTAATTAGGTATAGGCTACACGAGCAATAACGGCACTGTTTTTTTTTAGGTGCGACACTTCTCAGGCAGCCTAGATGTGAGCATCTCAATGACAATGTCGGAAAAAAACTGTTTTCTTTTAAGGATTGTAACCTTCACTTATTTGAAGAGAACATTTACTTCATATGTCGCTATTTTATTACTCTCCCGTTCATATTTCGCGTGCAACACCGACTACGGACAACATGAGATTGAGAACAAAAACAGTTTAGCTGCGTAATGGTGCCCAGTGGTCATTTGCCTAGAGAAAGTCTGAACACATCTGGTCAATGTCAGTGAAAGAACAGCTGGTGAAAAACTTCGCTCCGATTTTAGAGAATGTCACTGAATATGATATCTGTCAACAGCAACAATCGACACTGATATCACTATCACAACTTTCTCTTAGTTTAAATGTTGTGAAATTGATTTGTTCAACATTTTCATTGGGTCTTCTGCATACAGACGATAACGATTTTATCATAAACTGAATACATACAGCTTCCTGTCGTTGTTACAGTGAACGAAAACTATTAATAGCTTAAAGCTATATACTTTTCAGTTATAAGTATGCCTGTCATATGTCTTTGATTATGAATTGGCATAAACATGCAATTATAATTTGCCTTGGCAAGAAACTACACGTTAGTCCTTCAGAAAGTATTCATACTAATTCCAAATTTTGTTGTGTTACAGCCTGAATTCAAAATGGATTAAATATATTTATTAAATCTCACCCATCAACACACAATAACGCATAATGACAAAGTGAAAACATGTTTTTAGACATTTTTGCAATTTTATTGAACTGTCATTTACACAGGTATTTACACCCTCAGTCAATACATGTTAAAATCACCTTTGGCAACTCTAGTGTATATTTGGCCTTGTGTTTTTGGTTATTGTCCTGCTGAAAGGTGAATTTGTCTCCCAGTGTCTGTTGGAAAGCCGACTGTACTTGGTTTTCCTATAGGACTTTGCCTGTGGTTAGCTCTATTCCATTTATTTTTATCCTAAAAAAGCTCCCTAGTCCTTGCCGATGGCATACGCATAACATGATGCAGCCACCAGCATGCCTGAAAGAGTGGTACGAAGAGTGAAGAGTGGTACTAAGTGATGTGTTGTGTTGGATTAGCCCCAAACATAACGTTTTGTATTCAGGACATAAAGTTAATTGTTTTGCCATATTTTGTTTTGTTTTACCTTAGTGCCTCATTGCAAACAGGACGAATGTTTTGGAATATTTTTTTCTGTACAGGCTACCTTCTTTTCATCCTGTCATTTAGGTTAGTATTGTGGAGTAACTACAGTGTTGTTGATCCATCCTCAGTTTTCTCCTATCACAGCCGTTAAACTCTAAATGTTTTAAAGTCACCATTGGCCTCATTGAAATCCCTGAGTGGTTTCCTTCCTGGCTGGCAACTGAGTTAGAACGGATGCCTGTATCTTTGAAGTGACTGGGCGTATTGGTACACCATCTAAAGGTTCATTAATAGCTTCACCATACTCAAAGGGATATTCAACGTCTGCTTTTTTGCAAGGCATTGGAAAACCTCCCTGGTCTTTGTGGTTGAATCTGTGTTTGAAATTCACTGCTCGATTGAGGGACCTTACACATACTTGTATGTGTGGGGTACAGAGATGAGCTAGTCATTCAAAAATCATGTTAAACACTATCATTGCTATCAGTGAAACCATTCAACTTATTATGTGACTTGTTAAGCTTATTTTTACTCCTGAATTTATTTTGTCTTGCCATAACACTGTGTGAATACTGAAGGCACTAAATCCATTAATCAGTACAAAGTGGTACAGACACTGAGGAAACAATCATGACATGATATTTAAACATAGCTTTAACTTTTGCGCTAGAACTTACACTGAGTGCACAAAACATTAGGAATACCTGCTCTTTCCATGACATAGACTGACCAGATTAATCCAGGTGAAAGCTAGGATCCCTTATTGATATCGCTTGTTAAATCGACTTCAATCGGTGTAGATGAAGGGGAGGAGACAGGTTAAAGAAGGTTTTTTGAGTGTATTTGTGCCATTCAGAGGATGAATGTGCAAGACAAAATATTTAAGTACCTTTGAACGGGGTGTGGTAGTAGGTGCCAGGCACTCTGGTTTGAGTGTGTCAAGAACGGCAATGCAGTTTTACACGCTCAACAGTTTCCCGTGTGTATCAATAATGGTCCACCACACAAAGGACATCCAGACAACTTGACACAACTGTCTGTGGGAAGCATTGGAGTCAATATGGGCCAGCATCCTTGTGGAATGCTTTCAACAACTTGTAGAGTCCATGCTGTGGCGAATTAAGGCTGAAAAGGGGGTGCAACTCAATATTAAGAATATGTTACTAATGTTTAGTACACTCAATGTATAAACTATTGAGCAACTTGTAGTCTGCAGTTGTGAGTGTAACGGATGTGAAACGGCTAGCTTAGTTAGCGTGGGCGCTAAATAGCGTTTCAATCAGTGACGTCACTTGCTCTGAGACCTTGAAGTAGTAGTTCCCCTTGCTTTGCAAGAGCCGCGGCTTTTGTGGAGCGATGGGTAACGACGCTTCGTGGGTGACTGTTGTTGATGTGAGCAGAAGGTCCCTGGTTCGCGCCCGGGTATGGTCTAAAATTATACTGTTACATTGATGCTGTTGACCCGGATTACTGGTTGCTGCGGAAAATGGAGGAAGGTCAAAAGGGGGGTGAGTGTAACGGATGTGAAACGGCTAGTAAATAGCGTTTCAATCAGTGACGTCACTTGCTCTGAGACCTTGGGCCGCTGCTTTTGTGGAGCGATGGGTAACGATGCTTCGTTGTTGATGTGTGTAGAGGTTGCGGTCCGCGCCCGGGTAATTATATTGTTACATGAGTTATTTAGGAGCATTGCAGTGTTATTACAGTGTTATTATCACGTTAGCATAAAACCCATAGGCCTTCGTAGTGAGTCAATATTATAATGCTGTGTTTTTTCTTTTGTATTTTCTGCAGTTTTTATGTGTGGTGGCAGCAGAAGGCGGTGGGCTGAAGCTGAGAAGACAGAAGAGAGAATGGATCATTCCTCCTAAGAGGTTGAAGGAGAATGTAGATTACACCAGCCAAGAGTACATTGCAAAGGTATGATCTGATCCTATACGTCTTACTCTAACTCATGGAGTGATTCAGATGTTTCTGACAACCATGAGACATGAAAAAGTCTGAGCATGGCATAGCTCTTTAGGCCACACATCGGATAAGTCAGTTGTCTGTCTAGAATGAATCATGCATAATAAGATCCATGAAGATACAGGGCTTTAGCGTGTAGTCAAAATTAGCACTTTGAAAGTTTGTCGATGTCCGTACTTTGAACCAAAGAACTGCTGAATGTTGTCTTACTTTCTACTGATCAGGTTGGTTGCATACAGTATATCTGTGTCAGCTAGATGTTGGACTCTAAAGTGAAGGAATACCTGTGTAATCGTTATGTTTGTGATTTCTGTGTTAGGAACAAGCTGCTCAGAGATACAACCCAATGTGCGGTCGGTCATACCTACAGTCACTGAGCAATGGTTTAGTCTAAAAACAAAACAAATCCAAATAAAATGAAATGTTATTTGTCACATGCGCCGAAATCAACAGGTGTAGTGAAATGCTTAACCAACAATGCTGTTTTAAGAAAAATACCTGCTAAGTAAACATAAAAAAAATAGATAAGTAAACAATAAGAAATAAAAGTAACAAATAATTAAAGAGCAGCAGTAAAATTACAATAGTGAGGCTATATACAGGGGTACCTGTACAGAGTTAATGTGCGGGGGCACCGGTTGATGGAGGTAAATGAGGTAATATGTACATGTAGGTAGAGTTATTAAAGTCACTATTCATAGATAATAAACAGAGAGTAGCAGCGTAAAATAACAAGTCTTTCAACAACACATTCTGCCTGTATCTCTCTTCTACAACACAAACATGCCATTCATCTATCAATAGTTTCATACCTACAGTATACCTTGATATGAAAGCACGTGTTCAGCTACATATCCAGATGTACATTTGACATTTCGGCTATACTCCAAAAATAGGTTCCGTGAAAAAAAAAAGGCTTTTGTGGTATTATCCTAGCTATTCACCGATGCTTATTATTACAGTGCCTTGCGAAAATATTCGGCCCCCTTGAACTTTGCGACCTTTTGCCACATTTCAGGCTTCAAACATAAAGATATAAAACTGTATTTTTTTGTGAAGAATCAACAACAAGTGGGACACAATCATGAAGTGGAACGACATTTATTGGATATTTCAAACTTTTTTAACAAATCAAAAACTGAAAAATTGTGCGTGCAAAATTATTCAGCCCCCTTAAATTAATACTTTGTAGCGCCACCTTTTGCTGCGATTACAGCTGTAAGCCGCTTGGGGTATGTCTCTATCAGTTTTGCACATCGAGAGACTGACATTTTTTCCCATTCCTCCTTGCAAAACAGCTCGAGCTCAGTGAGGTTGGATGGAGAGCATTTGTGAACAGCAGTTTTCAGTTCTTTTCACAGATTCTCGATTGGATTCAGGTCTGGACTTTGACTTGGCCATTCTAACACCTGGATATGTTTATTTTTGAACCATTCCATTGTAGATTTTGCTTTATGTTTTTGATCATTGTCTTGTTGGAAGACATATCTCCGTCCCAGTCTCAGGTCTTTTGCAGACTCCATCTGGTTTTCTTCCAGAATGGTCCTGTATTTGGCTCCATCCATCTTCCCATCAATTTTAACCATCTTCCCTGTCCCTGTCCTATGGACAGAGTCTCCCACCTCAGCTGTAGATCTCTGCAGTTCATCCAGAGTGATCATGGGCCTCTTGGCTGCATCTCTGATCAGTCTTCTCCTTGTATGAGCTGAAAGTTTAGAGGGACGGCCAGGTCTTGGTAGATTTGCAGTGGTCTGATACTCCTTCCATTTCAATATTATCGCTTGCACAGTGCTCCTTGGGATGTTTAAAGCTTGGGAAATCTTTTTGTATCCAAATCCGGCTTTAAACTTCTTCACAACAGTATCTCGGACCTGCATGGTGTATTCCTTGTTCTTCATGATGCTCTCTGCGCTTTTGACGGACCTCTGAGACTATCACAGTGCAGGTGCATTTATACGGAGACTTGATTACACACAGGTGGATTGTATTTATCATCATTAGTCATTTAGGTCAACATTGGATCATTCAGAGATCCTCGCTGAACTTCTGGAGAGAGTTTGCTGCACTGAAAGTAAAGGGGCTGAATCATTTTGCACGCCCAATTTTTCAGTTTTTGATTTGTTAAAAAAGTTTGAAATATCCAATAAATGTCGTTCCACTTCATGATTGTGTCCCACTTGTTGTTGATTCTTCACAAAAAAATACAGTTTTATATCTTTATGTTTGAAGCCTGAAATGTGGCAAAAGGTCGCAAAGTTCAAGGGGGCCGAATACTTTCGCAAGGCACTGTATATCAACACTATTACAATAATAATAGTATTTTACTCTCAAGACTGATTGGTATGTGTGTTTGTGACAGATTCGCTCTGATGAGCAGTACACGTCAAAGGTGACTTACTCACTGACTGGGATCGGTGCAGACCAAAACCCCAGGAGCCTATTCACTGTCAACCCAAATACAGGCCTGGTCAGAATCAATGGAATTCTGGACAGAGAGAAGATACCTTCCTACCATGTAAGCTACCCAGTAAAACCTAATCCAAGGAATGGAATGCTTGTGCTCAACATGTAAGATATTAATGAATGTCTGATGTTCTAACATGGTCTCTCTTTTAGTTACTTGGAGTAGCGACATACAACAATGGAAGCAAAGCAGAGAAGGACATTGACCTGCGTATTTCCGTTGAGGACCAGAATGACTGCCAACCAGTGTTCGTTTTTGGCCAATCTGGATCTGTTAATGAGTCCAGTGTTGCAGGCATGTTCCAATTATTTTAAATGTTTCTATCAAACTTGATGAGAATTAGTAGCCAGAGTAGTGGTAATGGTTCAAGCTGTAGCTGTTGTAGTAGTAGTGTTTTACCAGTGTTATCAGTGAAATAGTCACAGTAGTGATACAGTAATAGTAGTAGTAGTCATCGGCGTCGTAGTAGTACAGATGTGGGATCTTAATTTGATCACTTTTGTTGCTGAGAATTTTACCTTCACAGCAAATTCAAATGTTTAGTGTATTTGTGTTTTAAATAGGCTTGTAAAGTTTGTAATTTCCACTTTGAAATGTCAGACTCTATTTGGCCTAATGACCTAATGAAAAAATGTGCATTCATTATAATCCACATAATAATTCACATTTCCTTTTGCTGCAGGATTATTATCCTGCTGTAGCAAACGGGCTCATATTAATATCCTACATATGTAGTAGTAGTGGTAGTGGTGGTAGTGGTAATAGTAGTAGTGGTAATAGTAATAGTACAGTACAGTAGTAGTACTGGTGTACTGCACAAGTAACTCTTCCCTTGGTCAATTCCAGAAACCGTTGTCATGAAAGTTTTAGCCACAGATGCAGATGAAGTGAACACGCTACACTCTCAGATTTACTATAGCATAGTGCAGAAGAGTTCTTCAGATAGCATGTTCGCCATCAACTACCAGACTGGAGAGATCATGGTTCGCCAGACTACGCTGGACAGAGAGGTGAGAGAGATACCTTGGTATACTATTATACAGTGTACTGTGCATGTTTTTATTTATTCTTATTCGACCTGGCCAAGATA
The DNA here is from genome assembly GCF_013265735.2 of Oncorhynchus mykiss. Taxonomy (NCBI): domain Eukaryota; kingdom Metazoa; phylum Chordata; class Actinopteri; order Salmoniformes; family Salmonidae; genus Oncorhynchus; species Oncorhynchus mykiss. The sequence goes on from NC_048572.1 coordinate 68,880,512, forward strand.
AGGCAAAGCAGTGCGACACAAACAACAACACAGAGTTGCACATGGAATAAACAAGTGTACATTCAATAACACAATAGAAAAAAGAAAGTCTATATACAGTGTGTGCAAATGGCGTGAGGAGGTAGGCAATAAATAGGCCATGATAGCGAAGTAATTACAATTTAGCAGATTAACACTGGAGTGATAAATGAGCAGATGATGATGTGCAAGTTGAGATACTGGTGTGCAAAAGAGCAGAAAGTAAATAAAAACAGTATGGGATGAGGTAGGTAAATTGGGTGGGTTGTTTACAGATGGACTATGTACAGATGCAGCGATCGGTTAGCTGCTCAGATAGCTGATGTTTAAAGTTAGTGAGGGAGACATAAGTCTCCAGCTTCAGTGATTTTTTCAATTCGTTCCAGTCATTGGCAGCAGAGAACTGGAAGGAAAGGAGGCCAAAGGAGGTGTTGGCTTTGGGGATGACCAGTGTGATATACCTGCTGGAGTGCGTGCTGCGGGTGTTGTTATCATGACCAGTGAGCTAAGGCAGAGCTTTACCTAGCATGGACTTATAGATGACCTGGAGCCAGTGGGTCTGGCGACGAATATGTAGCGAGGGCCAGCCGACTAGAGCATACAGGTCGCAGTGATGGATGGTATAAGGGGCTTTGGTAACAAAACGGATGACACTGTGATAGACTGCATCCAGTTTGCTGAGTAGAGTATTGGAAGCTATTTTGTAGATGACATCGCCGAAATCGAGGATCGGTAGGATAGTCAGTTTTACTAGGGTAAGTTTGGCGGCATGAGTGAAGGATTCTAGATTTGATTTTGTATTGGGGATGTTTAATATGAGTCTGGGAGGAGAGTTTACAGTCTAGCCAGACACCTAGGTATTTCTAGTTGTCCACATATTCTAGGGCAGAACCGTCCAGGGTAGTGATGCTAGTCAGGCGGGCGGGTACAGAAAGCGAACGGTTGAAAAGCATGCATTTGGTTTTATTAGCGTTTAAGAGCATTTGGATGCCACGGAAGGAGTGTTGTATGGCATTGAAGCTCGTTTGGTGGTTAGTTAACACAGTGTCCAAAGAAGGGCCAGAAGTATACAGAATGGTGTCGTCTGCATAGAGGTGGATCAGGGAATCACCCGCAGCAAGAGCGACATCATTGATATATACAGAGAAAAGAGTCGGTCTGAGAGTTGAATCCTGTGCTACCCCCATAGAGACTGCCAGAGGTCCGGTCAACAGGCCCTCCGATTTAACACACTGAACTCTGTCTGCAAAGTAGTTGGTGAACCAGACGAGGCAGTCATTTGAGAAACCAAAGCTATTGAGTTTGCCAATAAGAATACAGTGATTGACAGAGTCGAAAGCCTTGGCCAGGTATTTGAACACGGCTGCACAGTACTGTCTTTTATCGATGGCGGTTATGATATCGTTTAGGACCTTGAGCGTGGCTGAGGTGCACCTGTGACCTGCTCGGACACCGGATTGCACAGCGGAGACGGTACGGTGGGATTTTAAATGGTCATTGATCTGTTTATTAACTAGGCTTTCGGAGACTTTAGAGAGGCAGGGCAGGATGGATATAGGTCTATAGCAATTTGGGTCTGGAGTGTCACCCCCTTTGAAGAGGGGGATGACCGCGGCAGCTTTCCAATCTTTAGGGATCTCGGACGACACGAAAGAGAGGTTGAGCAGACTGGTAATAGGGGTTGCAACAATGGCAGCGGATAGTTTTAGAAAGAGAGGGTCCAGATTGTCTAGCCCAACTGATTTGTACAGGTCCAGGTTTTGCAGCTCTTTCAGAACATCAGCTATCTGGATTTGGGTGAAGGAGAAGCTGGGGAGGCTCGTAGCCAGGAGGAAAACATGGCCAGCCGTTGAGAAATGCTTGTTGAAATTTTCGATTATCATGGATTTATCGGTGGTGACCGTGTTACCTAGCCTCAGTGCAGTGGGCAGCTGGGATGAGGTGCTCTTGTTCTTCATGGACTTGACAGTGTCCCAAAACTTTTTGGAGTTAGAGCTACAGGATGCACATTTCTGTTTGAAAAAGCTGGCCTTTGCTTTCCTGACTAACTGCGTGGATTGGTTCCTGACTTCCCTGAACAGTTGCATATCGAGTGGACTATTCGATGCTATTGCAGTCTGCCACAGGATGTTTTTGTGCTGGTCAATGGCTGTTGGGTCTGGAGTGAACCAAGGGCTATATCTGTTTAGTTCTACATTTTTTGAAAGTCGCATGCTTATTTAAGATGGTGAGGAAGTTACTTTTAAAGATTGACTAGGCATCATCAACGGGATGAGGTCAATATCATTTCAGGATACCCGGGCCAGGTCGATTAGAAAGGCCTGCTCACAAAAGTGACCACAGCACTGTATGCATTGTATGCATTGACACTTTCACAGCCAATAATGTTGATATCTACAACAATAAGTAACTAACTATAAGCTCTATTATATTTCTTGGTTGTCTAGACCCAAGACACCTATACCCTGACTGTAAAAGGCTCAGACATGAACGGAGCAATGGGTGGAAACTCAGGAACAGGACAGGTGGTGATTAAAATCCTGGACATCAACGACAACATCCCCACCCTGGAGAAAGAATCTGTAAGATCTCAACCTCTCTATATTTATTATATTGAAGCGACAATAACCCAATCAGTATAATAGTGTTTTTATATTTATTATGTTGTAGCAACCATAACCCAACACCTAGCAGCCTCGTTGAGAAGTTCAGGTCTCTTGGCGCAATGGCTAATGTGTTGGCTTGACAGTTGCTGGACACCCGAAATTCACTGCAATATTACCTTTTTTATTTATTTGTTATTTTACCAGGTAAGAACACATTCTGAGAACACATTCTCATTTGCAACAACCACCTGGGGAATAGTTACAGGGGAGAGGAAGGGGATGAATGAGCCAATTGTAAACTGGGGGTTATTAGGTGACTGTGATGGTTTGAGGGCCAGATTGGGAATTTAGCCATGACACCAGGGTTAACACCCCTACTCTTACAATAAGTACCATGGGATCTTTAATGACCTCAGAGTCAGGACACCCATTTAACATCTCACCCTACACAGGGCAGTGTCCCGAATCACTGCCCTGGGGCATTGGGATATTTTTTTTAGACCAGAGAAAATAGTGCCTCCTACTGGCCCTCCAACACCACTTCCAGCAGCATCTGGTCTCCCATCCAGGAACTGACCAGTACCAACCCTGCTTAGCTTCAGGAGCAAGCCAGCAGTGGTATGCAGGGTGGTATGCTGCTGGCAAAAGCAATATAAGCTTATCATCCCCAGCAATATGTTGCTGGGATGTATGAACTTTTGATGTGTGAATGTGTGTTTTCAGTACGAGGGGAGTGTGTTGGAGAACACGGTCAATGTGGAGGTGCTGAGGATCAAAGCCACTGATCTGGACCTGATGTACACTGAGAACTGGCTGGCTGTGTTCACCATCATCACAGGCAACGAAGCCGGCTACTTCACCATCACTACCGACTCCAAGACCAACGAAGGCATTATTATGATAACCAAGGTATGGGCTATGATTGAAGATTGACTCAGGCTTGAATTTAATCAAAAGCATATCGAACATTTTCTTTTAAATGTAATTCCAGCCTCAGTGTCTTGTAACTACTAGTCTTCTCAATTCTCATAATATTCCAACATTGTTTGTATCACTTGACTCATTCTACTGTTTATCCCTGCTGTTTGAATCCCTGCTGTTTGAATCCCTGCTGTTTGAATCTAAAGGCACTGGACTACGAGGAGCTGAAAGTGCTCAACCTTGCCATAAGTGTTTCCAACAAAGCAGTGTACTACTTTGGCTCCTCTTCTATGAGTGGAGGGATAGGAGGAGGAGGGGTTGCAGGCGGGGTTATGACGGGCGGTGGTAAGACCTACCCCATCAAGATAAATGTGATCAACCAGAAAGAGGGCCCCAAATTCCAGCCAATGGTTAAAGTGGTGACCATCTCTGAGGACTCCACCACAGTCACCATTAACAAGGTCATCACTACCTACGCAGCCATCGACAGTGACACACTACTGACTGCTACCAATGTTAGGTGAGGTCCCAGATGTTTTCATATTGTTTTATCGGAGTGAATATTATGTGATGTGATTTTATGTTATGTTAATCTCCATCTTACTAAAGGATAATTGAGTTGATCCTAATTGTGTGCTCTTGTCATTATCATTTACTCAGGTATGCCAAAAAATCCGATGTAGACAACTGGCTGATCATAGATGAAAAGACAGCAGAGATCAAGCTGAACAAAGTGCCTGATCGGGAGTCCAAATACCTGGTCAATGGAACATACTACGCCAAGATAATAGCCATCACAACCGGCAAGTACCCATACTATAATCAATTTGTTCTCATGCCATTCTGTAAGATATCAAGAAGTCAAGAAATCTGTCCAGAACATTGGCGACTGAAGATGCACTCTAGGACCTTTGCTCCACTTGGAGCTAAAAGAGAATAAGTTAAGTCTGTACGTAATTCTGTATTTTCTTTCGGTGTCCAGATCTGCCATCCAAAACGGCCACAGGGACAATAGCTATCCAGGTGGAGGACTTTAACGACCACTGTCCCATACTGACAGCTACGGCTACGACCATGTGTCTGGGGGACACCATTGTGTATGTCAAGGCTGTGGATGGGGACACCTTCCCCAATGGAGCTCCCTTCAAGTTCAGAGTGATTCAGGGGGACAGCAAACAGAAGTGGACAGTGGAGCACCTCAATGGTAACATAACTAATCTGGGACTTTGGGGTTTAGTAATCAGATAGACAGTATGGCAAGCTTAATCAAGGGTCTGTTTTGCTTTTATTTTGTTGAGCCTGATAGAAGGTGTTTTAGAATGAGCAGTCTTAAACTGAACTTAAATGACATATTGTGGTGTGTTTGAATGGAATTGGTTGAATGATTTGATGTCTAGATTTGTATAATTCATGTTTGTTTTGTCTCTCTCATATTTATTTTAGCTACCACTGCCATTTTACGAGACCATGCCCACATGTGGCCAGGTCACTACAAGGTTGCTGTGGAGATCAGTGACCAGCAGGGGAAGGCCTGTGCTGACATCCAGATTCTGAACGTGGATGTGTGCACCTGTGATCAGGTCAATAAGGTCTGCTTCGCCCGGGAGATGGGTAAGGACGTCACATTAGGAGCATCTGCCATCCTGCTGCTCCTTCTGGGCCTCCTGCTGTTGCTGCGTGAGTAGGCCCTCTGTTAACTTCATCCTCTGTTGCCTTCCTCAAACTGCCTACTTGATAAAGATCTAGGAAGGAGAGACTGCTTCATAATGCTGCTGACTAACCTATTTCAACATGTTTTGAGTGATTAGTAAGTTGGGCAAGACAAGTCACTAGACAGGTTTACATTGACCCAGGTTTATTCGACAAAAGCAATGTCACAAAATAATATATGTTGACGTGTGTAATGGAAATGGCAGATATACTGTACATGTAGGAGACATTTTCTAAAGATAAACAACATTTTTATCTGTTCTACAGGGGTGGATTTTTATTTTGTCCTGCTTTCTTTACTGTGACAAATGATGATGGAAACAGTGTTTTTTGAGTAAATTATGATTGTTGAATCATTTTGAAGGTACGCGATGCACGTGATGTCATCACGCTTCTATAAAACTCCACTCCACATTTCTTTCTGAAAGCATACTTCTTACTTCAGCCATTTTTTTCAACTATGAAAATTATGTTTTCTTTGCAGGACAAGGATTGTCCTGACTTTCAAGAATGCATGAATTGCTTCGCCTTGCTTTTATGACTGTCTAGAAAGTTTCACCATCCAATTATTTCAGATTTACAGGAGTGCAAGTTTCACCATGGCACGGACCATGCACAGGATCATTGTTTGAATATAGCACATTTCTGTCAATGATTGTATTCTGTTCATTCTGGCTTTCGCGGGCTATCTGAGACATGAAACAGATAGAGGGCATAAGCTACTGTCACCAATTTATTAGGCCTAATGTGCAATTTGCCTAAATGGAAAATGGAAACACCAGTTTTTTTTATTCTACACTCTTACAAAAAAGGGTTCAAAATAGGTTCTTCAGCTGTCCCCATACGATAACCCTTTTGGTTCCAGGTAGAACCCTTTTTGGTTCCAGGTATAACTCTTTTGGGTTCCTTGTAGAACCATCTTTGTAAATGGTTCTACATGGAACTCAAAAGGGTTTTACCTGGAACCAAAAAGGGTTCATCAAAGGGTTATCCTATGACAGCTGAAGAACCCTTTGAGGTTCTAGATAGCACCTTTTTTTCTAAGAGTACGTCATTACGTCATTACGTTTAGCTGTTTTTATTGACTCAAGATAGTTAAATGGAAACACACAATAGCATGCAATTGTCACATCAATTTTCTATTCAAACTTTCAAAATGTTGACAACAAATCACTGGACAAGGTAATGTAAACATAACTATTGATGGGTTATGTCTACAACCCTTTGTCCCAAGGCATTCAGACCTCTCACCTAACAGCATGTCTTGGGCTTTGTGTTTTGTGAACATTAGTTGAAATTTGGAATGTGTGTTTACAGTGGTGCCCCTCCTGCTGCTGTTCTGTCTGTGTGGAGGAGTGGCGTCCATAGGTGACTTTAAGGCCATGCCATTTGACACTAAAGAACACCTGATTCCATATCACACCGAGGGACAAGGAGAAGACAAGGTATTTTATACTTGATGGCACAGCCAATGGATGACATCAAACTGGTGTCAGTAGTAGAGGTTGTAAATAAGAATGATCTTTGGACATACAGTATCAGTCAAAAGTTTGGACACACCTACTCATTCAAGGGTTTTTCCTTATTTTTACTAATTTCTACATTGTAGAATAATAGTGAAGACATCAAAACGATTAAATAACACATGGAATCATGTAGTAACCAAAAAAGTGTTAAACAAATCAAAATATATTTTATATTTGAGATTCTTCAAAGTAGCAACCCTTTGCTTTGATGACAGCTTTGCACACTCTTGGAATTCTCTCAACCAGCTTCATGAGGTAATCACCTGGAATGCATTTAAATTAACAGGTGTGCCTTGTTAAAAGCTAATTTGTGGAATTTCTTTCCTTCTTAATGCGTTTCAGCCAATCAGTTGGCTGTGTTGGTATACAGATACGTCATCAGATACGTAATCAGAGAGCGCAACAGAACATTGTACTGTCTACACTCGGTTTGTTGTTTATATTAAAACATTTTCATTCAATCGATTTTAATCAGAACTAAAGTTTTGTTGCTAAGGATTCCACAACGCGGTTAGCCTTTACGGCTGGGACTGCAAGTTTGTTTTCCATTTTTTGAGTGGATTCTGCGAGTGCTAGCTGGCTGTACTACAGACACCTGTCGTCATCGTGGGAAAGACTCATTGTTATCTTTTCGTAAATCAACTGGTTGCAGTAAAGTGCCAAAAGCTTTACACTATGGAGGAACAACATACTGCATCATGGAAAGATCCGACTACCTCACAAAATAACTTTAACCCAACAAAAATTTTTAAAACAGATTAATCTACAGACCCGGACGATTTACTTAATGTTGAAGTCGAGGCAAGTGCTCTGGCTGGAATCCATGCAACACTGGAAAAGTTGTGTGAGGATGTAGCAGGGCTGAGGGGGAGTTTAGCCATAGTGAAATTCTCACGCTCCAAGGAGAAAACAAGGCACTCACAGCCAAGGTAAAAATCCACGATTCCAACATGGATTGTCTACTCCGGGAAAACAGGGTGATGAAGGAGTCGCTACTAGACATACAAAGTTGTAGCATGTGTGAAAATCTTTTTTTTTATGGTAATCCTGAGGACACATCCAATAATCCAGAGGGCGCGATCAGAGAATTCATGCAATCCGCCTTGAAACTTCCTATAGAGACTGTAAACAAGGTGGCTTTCCACCGAGTGCACAGACTTGGAGCTCGGAGCGACAAGACCAAGGGTCCCCGACCGATCATCGCAAAATTTGAACACTACCAACAAAAGGATCAAAAGCAGAGGAAGGGAGCTTAAAGGGACCAAGGTCTCAGTGACCAAGGGAGATAAACGAACGTCGTAAGAGACTGTATACGGTACAAAGGCAACAAAGGGAGAAGGGTAAGTGTGCCTTTCTCATTGTGGACAAACTCTTTATAGATGGACAGCTATTCTGAGACAGCTTCATAACACCATGGCTGTACTAAATTCTACAGGGACTTCAGGTTACGAAAAAAAGAAAGTATGGGAACTGTAAAAATGAAGTGGATATGAAGTGGATATGAACACACACGTACTCAATGACATGCTCGCTTACACATACAGACTTATACATACACACACACCTGCTCTCGCTCTCTTCTCTCACTCTTTTTCTCTCTTTTCTCTTCTCTAGTGTCGAGAACTGTTTTAAAATGTAATATGTTTATTGTTTGTCTATCTTTTTTATGTATTTGTCTACACGTTTATATATGTTTACAACAAACAAGGGGAAGATGTCAGAATAGGGACACTGGGGAATAATAACATATTGTACGGAATACATTTGTACTGTAGTGAAGCCGTCTCTAGAGTAATGCAAGCTGTCTTTCATGATCATGTGAAATGTAAATTGCTATGGAAATGCTGGGATGTGTTTTTCAATGATGTTAAAGGTAACTATGATGCAACTATGACGGTGATACGATATGGATTACAATTATCATCATGAATATTAAGGCTATACGCACTACATGTTACACACATAGACACTCAACCATGCAAATTGGCATATTATTTATCTGGACATTACATATTATAGTCTTACTCTTATACAGACATCGTACACACTCTCACTAAATCACATCCAATATACACATCATCCTACTCAGATTTACTACACACATAATATCTTGTCTCAATGTTCTAACATCTGTGGTATTGGCTCACAAGCAAACAGGCAAGGGAATAAAACAAATATTGCTAGAACCTATTTCTTGAACTTTAAATATCAGTCATTTGAAAGCTCTAATTTTGACCGTCATTATACCTCTGATGACAGTAACTTTACAAGCACTAATTATGGTCAATTTAGACTGAGAATAGTATATAGTTAAGGTAAGGGGTGAAATAAGTATAGCCAGTTATAATTGTAATGGTTTAGCAGATTTAAAAAAATATCAGTCTTTATGCGGCTAAAAGAAAAGGAATATAACATATACTGTTTACAGGAAACTCACTCTACATCCTTAGATGAAGTTGCGTGGAAAAAGGAATGGGGTGGTGAAAAATGTTTCTGTCATGGACAAAGGAACTCAAAAGGTGTGATGATATTAATTAACAACAACTTCGATCTGAATGTGCAAATAGTCAGGAATGATTCGCAAGGAAGGTGGATCTTTTTTAATATGAATGTGGACGAAAAAGAGATTTGGCTCATTATTCTATATGGTCCAAATCAGGATGATCCATACCTCATCGAAAACATTTATACTAATATATTGAACTTACAGGCAACAAATGATCAAAATATAATGGTAGGAGACTATAACACAGTGTACCTCAATGGACCGTAACGGTAATCACTCTCTGTTGTGACTAGGGGGCAGTATTTTCATTTTTGAAAAATAACGTTCCCAAAGTAAACGGGATATTTTGTCAGGACAAGATGCCAGAATATGCATAGAATTGACAACTTAGGATAGAAAACACTCTAAAGTTTCCAAAACTGTAAAAATATTGTCTGTGAGTATAACAGAACTGATATTGCAAGCGAAAGCCGGAGAAAAATCCAATCCGGAAGTGACTCATGTTTTGAATGCTCTGCGTTCCAATACGTCCCTATTGAGCAGTGAATGGGCTATCAACCAGATTACTTTTTCTACATATTCCCCAAGGTGTCTACAGCATTGTGACGTAGTTTCACGCCTTTATGTTGAAGAATAAGCATAAGCGGCTATATTGCGCAAGTGATCACCTGATGGCTCTCAGACTGATTCTTGCGTAAAATACAGAGGTAGCCATTTTTCCTCTCGCTCCTACTGAAAAAACAATTGTCCCGGTGGATATATTATCGAATAGATATTTGAAAAACACCTTGAGGATTGATTATAAACAATGTTTGCCATGTTTCTGTCAATATTATGTAGCTAATTTGGAATATTTTTCGGCATTGTCGTGACCGCAATTTCCGCTCGATTTCTCAGCCAAAAGTGAAGAACAAACGGAGCTACTTCGCCTACAAAAATAATATTTTTGGAAAAAAGGAACATTTGCTATCTAACTGGGAGTCTTGTGAGTGAAAACATCCAAAGCTCATCAAAGGTAAACGATTTAATTTGATTGCTTTTATGATTTTCGTGACCAAGTTACCTGCTGCTAGCTGGACATAATGCTATGCTAGGCTATCGATAAACTTACACAAATGCTTGTCTTGCTTTGGCTGTAAAGCATATTTCGAAAATCTGAGATTACAGGGTGATTAACAAAAGGCTAAGCTGTGTTTCAATATATTTCACTTGTGATTTTCATGCATGGGAATATTTTCTAGTAATATTTATGTCTGTTGCGTTATGCTAATTAGTGTCAGATGATGACAACGATCCCGTTCACGGGATGGGAGTTACAACAAGTGCCCTTAAGGAAATCACAAATATTATGGACACATTAGAAATAGTAGATATTCGGAGACTAAAAAACCCGACCTAGTGAGATATACAGTTGAAGTCAGAAGTTTACATAGACTTAGGTTGGAGTCATTAAAATTCATTTTTCAACCACTCCACAAATGTCTTGTTAAACTTCTTATGGCTGGGGGGCAGTATTGAGTAGCTTGGATGAAAAAGGTGCCCAGAGTAAACTGCCTGCTACTCAGGCCCAGAAGCTAAGATATGCATATTATTAGTATTGGATGGATTTTTTCCTGGTTGGATTTTTTCTCAGGTTTTTGCCTGCCATATAAGTTCTGTTATACTCACAGACATCATTCAAACAGTTTTAGAAACTTCAGAGTGTTTCTAAAACTGCCATACAGATACCCGCCATGTTGTGAAGTCAAGAGAAGTCAGAAACAGCATTATAAATACTCACTTACCTTTGATGATCTTCATCAGAATGCACTCCCAGGAATCCCAGTTCCACAATAATTGTCCATCATTTATGTCCAAATACCTCCTTTTTGTTTGCACGTTTAGTTCACAAATCAATATTCACGACACGCAGGCCAGACGAAAAGTCAAAAAGTTATGTTACCGTTCATAGAAACATGTCAAACGATGTATAGAATCAATCTTTAGGATGTTTTTATCAACCGGAGAATTCCTTTTTCTTTAGAAATGCAATGGAACGCAGCTACCTCTCACGGGCGTTCGCCTGACTGAGCTCATGGCCTTCTACCAGACCTCTGGTTGAAACAGCTCTCATTCACCCCACTTTACAGTAGAAGCCTCAAACAAGGTTCTAAAGACTGTTGACATCTAGTGGAAGCCTTAGGAAGTGCAGTCGGACCAAATTTACACTGTATCTTGGATAGGCAAAGAGTTGAAAAACTACAAACCTCAGATTTCCCACCTCCTGGTTGGATTTTTTCTCAGGTTTTTGCCTGCCATATGAGTTCTGTTATACTCACAGACATCATTCAAACAGTTTTAAAAACTTCAGAGTGTTTTCTATCCAAATCTACTATCTATACTATGCATATCCTAGCTTCTGGGCCTGAGTAGCAGGCAGTTTACTCTGGGCACCTTATTCATCCAAGCTACTCAATACTGCCCCGCAGCCATAAGAAGTTAAATGTATTTGGCTAAGGTGTATGTAAACTTCAGACTTCAACTGTACATGCTGCAACTCATCCGGCCGTGATTGGGAGTCCCATAGGGTGGCGCACAATTGACCCAGCATTGTCCGGGTTTGGCATGGAGGAGACTTAATCAAGCTGGTCGTCTTGACTACTTTCTTTCTCTCTTGCATCAAAGGTTAAAACGTTTTAATAGGAGACAGAATGCGATCGGATCTTCTACTTCTCAGAGAGTTTTGAATTGTCAAGTGGAGTTAACAAGGGTGTCCACTGTCACCATATCTATTCCATCGAAATGCTAGCTATATGACTCAAGTTTTATATTAAGTCTCCAAGCTAGATCCCTGCATTGTCTTATTGAAGATCTAGATAACTTTTCTGTACTAAAACCTAATTATGATAAGTGTACAATATTACCTATTGGAGCTTTAAAAAATACAACTTTTACATTACCCTGCAGTTTACCTATAAAATGGGCTGATGGTGAACTAGACATACTTGGTATTCATATCACAAAAGATGTAAATAAGCTCTCCACAATGAATTTCAATAGAAACCTTGTAAAAATAGACAAGATCCTTCAACCATGGAGAGGTAAATACCTGTCTATTTATGGAAAAAATGCTCTGATTAACTCCTTAGTCATATCTCAGTTTACTCACTTACTTATGGCGTTGCCTACTCCTGATGATTTGTTTTTCAAATCATATGAGCAAAAAATACTTTGCTTTATCGGGGATGCTAAACCTAAAAATAAAAACGTGCCTATCTATATAATGAATATGAATTGGGTGGGTTGAGAATATTAAATATAAAAGCACTAAACTTCTCTCTAAAAGCTTCACTTATTCAAAGTTTTACTTGAACCCTAAATGGTTCTCAAGTAGATTACTAAGAAAAGCTCACCCATTGTTAAAAAAATGCCTTTTTTTGCCTTTGTGCAGATTGCCAAGTCTCATTTTCAATTAATTGAAAATTATACTTTTTTCAAAGTATCTCTCTTTTTCAAACAAGCATTGAAGCATGAAAAGATAGAACAAATATTACGACTGAACTCAAATGTGCTGGTTGATAAAATACCTGTATTTATGGGAAAGATGTTTGAAATGGGTATTTTGTTATTTTAATGATATTGTACATTGGAATGGTAGAGTTATGTCATTCATAAAGTTCAGAATTGTACGGGAAGGTCTGCTCAATCCAAGAGTACAACCAATTGATTACATCATTACCCCAATAATGGCAGGTGGCAGGTAGGAGGAGGTGGGGAATTGGTCTGTCTGCACAATATAAAGGATCAAAACTGTCAGAGGAATAAAAATAGCATAAATAGGAAAGTATACCAGTTTCATTTTAGGACCAGGATGTTGACACCAGTGACATACAGATTGCAAAATAGTTGGGAAGAGATTTTTGATGTACCGATTCCATGGTGTCTGAGATTCAACTGTGCTTTTCAGCTAAAATTATTATATAGAATTCTTGCCACCAACAAAATGTTGAATATTTGGGGCATACAATCATCGAAGCTCTGCAAATTTTGTTGTGAGGATACAGAATCAATAGACCATTTATTTTTGTATTGATCTCAGGTAGCCTGTTTCTGGTCTTAGGTTCAGGAATGGTTGAAAATGCATAGCATTGATCTAAAATGTACCCTAGAAATAGTACTGTTAGGAGATCTGGAGAGACCGGGTCAGTCAATTACTAATATACTAATACTCTTAGTAAAGGTATTTATCTTCAACTCCACAATATGTGGATTCTATTCGATTATATAGATTAACGTTAAACATAACAGCATAGTTGAAAGTTATGTGTTGCGTAGAAACCCGAAGAGGGTGACCAGCAGAGATAGATGGGATGGGCTTAGGAAGCTGAGGGTTGGGATGTGGAATTGGAGACAAGTGGGAGTCAAGTTGCTGTGCAGGAGATAGAATAATGGTCAAAGAAAAAAAGTCTAAATAAAGCATAATTAAAAGTATGTTTGATTGACACTGAGGGGCAGTGTTTTTACAACTAATGCCGGTTTGCCTGAGGCTGATGCTGTGCAGGTGCGGGTTCACATTTTTGGCTTGGTGGGAGATCTGGCAACGTGCCCTTGAGGAGGGCATTGACCCTGGATGCTTCTGTGTGTCACTCTGAATGGGAGTCTGTTGGATGACCGGTATGGTGTAGTTGTTGAGCGGCTTCACTGTAAGTGTATTGTATGTTTCGGGTATTCAATCAAAAAAAGTGTGAAATAAATCAATAATATTTTATATTTGAGTTTCTTCAATTTAGCAACCCTTTGCCTTGATAGCTTTGCACACTCTTGGCATTCTCTCAACCAGCTTCATGAGGTAGTCACATGGAATGCATTTCAATTAACAGGTGTGCCTTGTTAAAAGTTAACTTGTGGAATTTATTTCCTTCTTAATGCGTTTGAACCAATCATTTGGGTTGTGACAAGGTAGGATTGGTATACAGAAGATAGCCCTATTTGGTAAAAGACCAAGTCCATATTATGGCAAGAACTGCTCAAATAAGCAATGAGAAACGACAGTCCATCATTACTTTGAGAAAATCCAGAAAATGTTAAGAACTTTGAAAGTTCCTTCAAGTGCAGTCGCAAAAAACATCAAGCGCTATGATGGAACTGGCCACAGGAAAGGAAGACCCAGAGTTACCTCTGCTGCAGAGGATAAGTTCATTAGAGTTAACTGCACCTCAGATTGCAAGCATGGAGGAGGAGGTGTGATGGTGTGGGGGTGTGGTGCGGGTGACACTGTCTGTGATTTATTTAGAATGCAAGGCACACTTAACCAGCATGGCTACCACAACATTCTGCAGCGATACGCATCATTTTTCAACAGGCCAATGACCCAACACACCTCCAGGCTGCGTAAGGGCTATTTGACCAAGAAGGATAGTGATGGAGTGCTGCATCAGATGACCTGGCCTCCACAATCACCCGACCTGAAACCCAATTGAGATCGTTTGGGATGAGTTGGACCACAGAGTGAAGGAAAAGCAGCCAACAAGTGCTCAGCATATGTAGGAACGCCTTCAAGACAGTTGAAAAAGCATTCCAGGTGTAGTTGGTTGCGAGAATGCCAAGAGTGTGCAAAGCTGTCATCAAGGCAAAGGGTGGCTCCTTTGAAGAATCTCAAGTATAAAATATGTTTTTATTTGTTTAACACTTTTGGGTTAGTAAATGATTCCATATGCGTTATTTCATAGTTTTGATGTCTTCACTATTATTCTACAATGTAGAAAATAGTAAAAATAAAGAAAAACCCTTGAATGAGTAGGTGTGTCCAAACTTTTGACTGGTACTGTACATTTATTATGTTCCATTTCCAAGTTGAAATTTGGCCCACTCATTCCCCCTCACAGGAAATTCCACTCCTGCAAATTCCTGTGGCGATAGATGGCTCCATCAAAGTTGTTGACTTGGCAAACAACGGGGGGGGGATGGGATTAATAAGAGATGCAGGGGCTGCAGGAGGATCAGCAGGAGGAGTGTTCGGGGACGGCTTCACCCCGTCCGCAATAAGCACATGGGAGCACAACCATTCCCATGGCTCCCACCAGCCCAGCGGCAGAGTGAAGGTGAGCTACGGCGTGGGTGGAGGAACCATGACTGGACATGAACACTTTTCCAGATATGGAGCTGGAGCTTATGACGGGGTCGCTCTCTCCGAGGGAGACCTAGAGGAGTACTACTCTGCAGTGAGTATTTTAGATCATGATCGTTTGAAGACCAGTAAAAGTGTGTATGCATTAGTATTGAGATTATACAGAGTCGGTGAAAGTACATTTCTTGGATTACTCCTTTAACATAGGAGTTGAGGGCAGCGTTATTTTAGCCATTTTGATTAAATGTGTTAATATACTGTATCTGTTCCTATCATATGACCTTTGCAGAAGGCCAATCATGCTGCGCAGAACGACCAGCAGAGAGATGACCTACTGATCTACGACTACGAAGGTCAGGGGTCACCGGTAGGCTCTGTTGGCTGCTGCAGCCTCCTGGGGGCCGATGACGACCTGGACTTCCTCAACGACCTGGGGCCCAAGTTCAAGACCCTGGCCAAGATCTGCCAGGGGTCAATAGCTATGGAGGCGGAGACTGTCAACATGTCTGTGTCATCCCCTAGACCTAGGCCTACCACATCCACCCACACAGAGGTCAATAGAGACACAGCTCTCAATGTCAATACCCTGAACACCTCATCCACCACCTCCACCTCCTCCACACCCCTACAGGAGAACCTGGTTACTCGGGCCCAAGGATCAGCCACCATCCGCAAGGTTCAGGAGAACAAGGTGATGCCCAACAAGACCCTCTTCATCCAGCAGCCCCCTATGTACTACGCTGCTGCCCCCACCATGTACATGGTGGAGCCCCAGCCCCAGTTGGTGCTGGTGGAGCAGAGAGGGGGAGGTGGTTATGTCCGTGCCCAGCAGGCGGTAAGCCAGGTGGGGGTAGGGATGGGTCAGGGGGTGGTGCAGGTAGGAGGGCTCCATGGTTCTCAGGGCATGATTTTACTGGAGAGGCAGGTAGGAGCAGGTGGTAGTGGGGAAGGACAAGGTCATGTTGTTATGGGGGCAAGCCAGGTCTTACAGGGAGCGGGCCACACTATTTTGAGGGGAGGTCACATTATTACAGAGACGAGCCAAACCATTACACGGGGAGGCCAGGTTCTACAGGGGGCAGACCAGACCATGATCGGAAAAGGCCATCTATCGCCAGGAGGAAACTTCTCACAGGGAAGCCTTTCCGGGTCCAGGAAAGTGCTGGTTGTTGAGAGCGGGTCTGGGTCAGCCTCGGCAGCAGGGTGCAGCGCAGGCTTAGGTGCTGCCCAGGTCACCATGCTGCAGAGCGGCCAGGGGTTAGAGGTCAAATGTCATAGTGTAGAAGTGAGAGGTCAGAGTGGTGCTTCCTCGTTGAGCTCCAGCTCCCTGTGTGGCACGGCAGGGTCAAACGAGGCCTCTGCTACTGCTGTCAAAGTCACCACCACACCCACAGCTGCACCCTGTAGCAGCAGCCACACAGCTGTGGTGCAAGAGAAGAAAATATCGGTCACTGAGAAATACGTTGAGACCAGTACTATAGCGTAGAAAAACAACTTCACATCAGCTTGATAAAATACTGTACACTGTGGGTTTAAAGGTGATTTCTAGGGAGAGAGAAAGAGATAGAGAGATAGAGGTACTGGTGCTTTCTGCTGGTCTGACTGGTGCTCTCTGCTGGTCTGAAATACAGGAATTCTACCCATTGTTTCTTAACAACTCTTTTATAACACTTTTAGATTTTATTCTCACGATTACCAGATGGTATATAATCCTAATTATGATTCATTGATACATTGTGAATTAATGATTGAGTTGAAGATACTTGATTACAGAAGAAGAAATTGAATAAAAAGAATGAAATCATGGAATCGAATCAGTATTTGAAAGGAGTGAAATATTTTTCTAAACATTCAAATGTTGTGGTGGGTGATGTATTAATTGTTCAGGTGAGAAAATGTGTCTATCTTTGATAAAGCTTTTTTTACTGGGATTGTCAATTCTTGATGTAATTCATAGTTCAGACCTTCCATTATCAATTCTACACAGTTTCAATTTGGTTTTAGTAATTTTAATGTATATTGATAACATACTGTGTTATCAATAGTTCGTATCCCCCCACAAATTATATATATATATATTTATTGTTGTTTTTTTACTCAAAGAACCCGCGGCCGTTATGTTAGACACCCCTGCATTAAAGTTTGAGATTGATGTTGACCTGGCTGCAAGCTTTCATGTCTAATATATTATACTGTATGCGTCATGAGATATGGCGTCTGCCTGCAGTATGTCTGTCCTTCATTGTGAGCTAAAAGGTTTGATGAAATGTTTTCTGATTTTGAGAGAATAATAAACTTGAACATATACCATACACATTCAGTTAGTCATGTGTTATGGTTTCATGCAATTTCTTTCTTAGAATCTCACTCCTGTAGTGTTTCATTGGTTCTTCTGGAGATTGAGAGTGGAAAATTCTGTTTTATAGTATCACTCTTATCACACCTTGACATCTTTACATACTGTAGTTCAGATGTTATCACTGCTCAACCGAAAAAATTAATAAAGATGGCTCTACCAAAGAGGACGTTACAAGTGTTAACCAGTTTTCAAACGACACACTGACTCACCTCCCACCACCCACTCATAGAATTCATTGGGAAATCTATTGATTTTCAGAGTTGATCACTGATGTCTGCCAGGAACAGTATTATCACAGATGAAGTACCAGAGAAATGTTAAAGGAGTATTTGATTCCATAAGGATGTTAAAACCAGCTGGATTGCTACTGTGATATGGTGCTGGACTCTTAATTCAGAACAATGTCATGAGAAGTTGGGGGAGGGGGCTTCTGTCTAAACTGCTGCTGTTTGCAATGGGCAGGAGTGTAGTGCTGCTGGAGCGCGCTTTCAATTTGAGAATACACAGATCTGGTAACAAGAAAATCTGGAAAATGATTTCTGAAGCTGAATCATTGTCCCACAAGATCACATAATGATGAATTAGTATTTTACACAACAGAACTGACTATACCACCACAGCATATTAGGATTATAACGTTACTGTTACACCAAAAACACCTCTTTTCTAGTGAGATTTTAGGAGCTGAAACTGAATAGTAGCATTTATTTTCTCATGTGGCCAGAACGCAACAGTGTGCGTCACTAGGCAGGATACATGTTTATATGCTTTGATTGAAAAAAAAACAAGACAGGTTAAAAGTTTGTTAAAACCATCTGCTCTAATTCGCTCACGAAACAGTAATTGAAGAATATCTAAATGCATATTCTCAAGAGGTTCCGGACCGTTGACCATCGCAGGAGGTTCCGGACCGTGGACCATCGCAGGAGGTTCCGGACCGTGGACCGTCTCAGGTGGTTCCGGACCGTCGACCTTCGCCGGAGGTTTCGGACCGTGGACCGTCGCGGAGGTTCCTGACTGTCGACCGTCGCCAGAGGTTACGGACCGTGAAAAGTTGCCGGAGGTTTGGGACTGGGAACTGTCGCCGGAAGCTCTGGACTGGGAACTGTCGCCGGAAGCTCTGGACTGGGAACTGTCGCCGGAAGCTCTGGACTGGGAACTGTCGCCGGAAGCTCTGGACTGGTTCAGGGCTGGTGACAAGCACCTCAGGGCGAGCGCGAGGAGCAGGCACAGGACGTACTGGACTGGGAAGTCGCACTGGAGGCCTAGGGCATGGAGCCGGGACAGGTGGCGCCAGACTGGTGACAAGCACTTCAGGGAGAGTGCGAGGAGCAGGCACATGTCGTACCGGACTGGGAAGACGCACTTGAGGGAGAGTGCGAGGAGCAGGCACAGGACGTACCGGACTGGGAAGGCGCACTTGAGGGAGAGTGCGAGGAGCAGGCACAGGACGTACCGGACTGGGAACACGCACTTCAGGGAGAGTGCGAGGAGCAGGCACAGGTCGTACCGGACTGGGAAGGCACACTTGAGGCCTAGGGCATGGAGCCGGGACAGGTGGCGCCAGACTGGTGACAAGCACTTCAGGGAGAGTGCGAGGAGCAGGCACAGGTCGTACCGGACTGGGAAGACGCTCTTGAGGGAGAGTGCGAGGAGCAGGCACAGGACGTACCGGACTGGGAAGGCGCACTTGAGGGAGAGTGCGAGGAGCAGGCACAGGACGTACCGGACTGGGGACACGCACTTGAGGGAGAGTGCGAGGAGCAGGCACAGGACGTACCGGGCTGTGGAGACGTACTGGAGAGCTGGTGCGTATAGCTGGCATCAATGGTACCGGTTCGATGACACACCTCGCCCGGTAAGTGCGAGGAGCTGGCACAGGACGTACTGGGCTGTGAAGGCGCACTGGAGACCTGGTGCGTATAGCCGGCATCAATTGTACCGGAACTAGGGCGAATGTCGTGCATACTACGCCAAACCAACAGCTCTCTCGCTTCACTCTCCTCCAATTTATCCAACAACTCCTCGAAGGTCTCTAACTCTCCCCTCCGTTCACTCTCCTCCAATTTATCCAATAACTCCTCAACGGTCTCTGACTCACCCCTCAACCGAACACCAAGTGTGTACCCCCCCCCAAAAAAATTGAGGCTGCTTCTTGGGCTTGCGTCGTGGCCGCGAACCCTGGCGTCGTCACTGTTCTCCCTTCTCTCCTTGCGTCTCCTGCCATGGTAGGCGATCCTGTCCTGCCAGGATTTCATCCCAAATCCAGGATCCCTTCCCATCCAGAATCTCTTCCCAAGTCCAGGATACTTCCTCCTCCTGGGCACGCTGCTTGTTCCTTTGTTGATGGAATATTCTGTCACGTTCGTTTGTATAGACGGACCATGGTGCAGCGTATGTTGAGTTCCACATAATTGATTAAAGAAAGTGAAACTTAGTAAAGGCTAAAACAAATAAACAATAAACTAATAACAAACCGTGACTACAGAGAATGCTACGTGCACTAACTCAAAGCAATATCCCATAACACACAGGTGTAAAAAAATGCTACTTAAGTATGATCCCCAAAGAGACAACGATAGCCAGCTGCCTCTAATTGGGAATCATACCAAAACACCAACATAGAAAAAACTAACTAGAAACCCACATAGAAAATATAAACTAGACTAAACCCTTAGTCACACCCTGACCTACTCTACCATAGAAAATAAGGACTTTCTATGGTCAGGGCATGACAAGACCTCACATAATGTGCCAGATAGGTGACCTGATCTCAGATGTTCTATTCAAAGCTAATATGACAGACAAGTGACGCATACAGTATTACTCCTATGGTCTGATGTAAAAGACAGGAGACTGATGGTAAGAGGCAAAAGGTAGTAATGTGCATAATCAACACTGGGGTTCCGGCACTTATAGTCTGAGTACATTTTTCTGTACCTCTAACAAAGCGGAAACTCTTGAGCCTTGCCAGAGGACCTTTATGTAAACGATATCAAGCAAATTGAGCAGGTGGAATAAAGGTGTGTAATATGGTGATGAACCAATATGTAAAGATCCTATTAGGTTTACATTTTCAAAGATTTGCATTATTAGCAAAATATTCTGCCATTGGACGTCCCCACACATTAAACCCGATGATCGGATAGTCACCATGTCTGGCCAGCCCTAAATCAGATTTACTATCTGACAGATCATGATGAAGAGGAATAAAAAATAATCTTGGTCTTTCAATCAAAGAAAGTGCCTCCTGTCCCAGACAGACAGCGAAAACAAACCAATAGTCAAGATGACTCACATTTCATGCTTACCTTGTATAAAAACCAGAAAACATATATTTATCTTATCGTATCTATCTATCTTCATTACCTCATGAAAAGTCTGGATTGTTCATTGTATCTCATCTGCTGAATACAATGAGCATCCCCATGAAAAGAAGGCTAACGAGAGTGATATTCATAGGACAGGACCATTTTATTTTGCGACAGAAAATGCATTCTGAGGTAAGTGTTACAAAACTCGGTTTCGATAGTGTAACGATGTTGTTTTTATTGACATTGACACAGCATGAATTGGAAAACCAATGACATTTATAATACTCACATAATTGTTATGTTACACTTATGGTCTTCGAGACATATTTGAAGAACAATGAAATGCAATAGTAGTAGTCTTTAGGCTAAACAGCTACAATAACTCATTCTGCGCCTCTATCCTTCCATACCTATTGATCATTTAAAG
Organism: Oncorhynchus mykiss; assembly: GCF_013265735.2. NCBI lineage: Eukaryota > Metazoa > Chordata > Actinopteri > Salmoniformes > Salmonidae > Oncorhynchus > Oncorhynchus mykiss. Next base: position 68,902,005 of record NC_048572.1, read on the forward strand.
TGACAGGTGGATATAACATACAGACTGCTGTGCTGCTTCTACCTGGCATCCTTCAGTGGCGGACATCATGATGCTGCTGGACATCCTGATCCGCATCCTCCAACTCGTCTTCCTCGTACTCGCCCACTTCGTCAGCAGTGGCGTCCTGGTACTGCTGGTACTCAGACACCAGATCATTCATGTTGCTCTCAGCCTCAGTGAACTCCATCTCATCCATACCCTCTCCGGTGTACCAGTGAAGGAAGGCCTTACGGCGGAACATGGCAGTGAACTGCTCAGAGATCCTTCTAAACAGCTCCTGGATGGCCGTGCTGTTCCCGATGAAGGTGGCGGACATCTTAAGGCCACGGGGCGGGATGTCGCAGACGGCCGTCTTCACGTTGTTGGGGATCCACTCTACGAAGTAGCTGCTGTTCTTGTTCTGCACGCTCAACATCTGCTCGTCTACCTCCTTCATGGACATGCGCCCGCGGAAGATGGCGGCAACAGTGAGGTAGCGGCCGTGGCGAGGGTCGCAGGCGGCCATCATGTTTTTGGCGTCAAACATCTGCTGGGTCAGTTCGGGCACGGAGAGAGCACGGTACTGCTGGCTCCCCCTGCTGGTCAGAGGGGCAAAGCCGGGCATGAAGAAGTGGAGGCGGGGGAAGGGCACCATGTTGACGGCTAGTTTGCGGAGGTCGGCATTGAGCTGACCGGGGAAGCGCAAGCAGGTGGTGACCCCGCTCATGGTGGCCGACACCAAGTGGTTGAGGTCTCCGTAGGTGGGTGTGGTGAGTTTGAGGGTTCGAAAGCAGATGTCATAGAGAGCCTCGTTGTCGATGCTGAAGGTCTCATCAGTGTTCTCCACCAGCTGGTGGACTGACAGGGTGGCGTTGTAGGGCTCCACCACCGTGTCGGACACCTTGGGTGAGGGCATGACACTGAAGGTGTTCATGATGCGGTCAGGGTACTCCTCGCGGATCTTGCTGATGAGCAGGGTGCCCATGCCAGAGCCGGTGCCCCCTCCCAGGGAGTGGGTGAGCTGGAAGCCCTGGAGGCAGTCACAGTTCTCAGACTCCTTCCTGACTACATCCAGGACAGAGTCTACCAGCTCTGCTCCCTCTGTGTAGTGGCCTTTAGCCCAGTTGTTACCAGCTCCACTCTGACCTGAAAGACCCATGAAAAACCTGGGTTAGAGACATAGCATCTTTGTACTAGTAAACATCTAGCCATACATCTAGGAGAATGAAAAGCAAGTCACCAGTAACAGGCATATGCATTGCGTACATTATTTATTCATTTCCAGTGAAAGAGAAATTCCATTCCATTGAAACAACATTGAATAATTTGTATCTAATAAAAGTAGTGTTTTAATCTAACTGTACTGATGTGAATGTAAGCCTACTATACTTTTTTCAGTATTATAGGTAAGGTGTCCTGGGGTGGATTTTTTTTAGCTCAATATCCCCATCCTGATGAGCACTGCAGCAGTAGCAGTCTGGACTGCATTCTGCTGAGTCACCATTCTGGCTGTCTCTGCCTGACATAACTGCAGAAACGTTGCACAGAGAACACACTGTACATCTATGTGAAAGGTAAACTAAGCTTCGCTTCAAAGGATATGACAGTGAATGCTGTCACAGACATTACATGCTTTGGGTCAAAGATGGAAGAGCTGATGAGGACATGATGATGACCAATTGGGCAAGACAGCACAGACAGATCTGGGACCAGGCTAGGCAAGATAGCACAAAAAGATATGGAATTCGGCTAGATGATAACCACTACTCACCAAAGACAAAGTTGTCTGGTCTGAAGAGCTGGCCGAAGGGCCCGGAGCGTACAGAATCCATGGTGCCTGGCTCCAGATCCACCAGGATGGCCCGGGGGACAAACTTGTTACCTGTGGGGGGAGGAGAGGCAGGGACATCAAGGGTGTATTCATTAGTCAGATTTCGTTGCACAACGGAAACAGTTTACTCCAAACCGTTTACTACCCTGGGTGAGATAGCATGGTGAAGCCACATCAGAGGGCACAACTTACACGGTAAACATTGATTCTGAGAAAATTTACCCAAAATGTTCTGAGGAAATATCTTGCTCCCCACTTGCATTTGGGACTATGGAAATAGAGACTGTGTGTTTATACAAACGGTTTGCCATTATCTACAAAGGAAACAGAGGGCAAATACTAGGCATCCCCTGATCATGCTCTCCTACAAAGCTTACTAAACAGAGCAAAGCACAGACTGCCTCTGATTCTCTTTCTCTCTCTCACTCTCTCTCTGTCTCACTCTCTCACTTAGCCTCATTTGCAGACTGCAGCACAGAGAACTTCCTAGCTCAAGTCCAAAGTAGGGAGGGGGAATAAAATGTGCTGTGCAGAATTGATTCAGAACAAGATGGCATCTCCCAGACCAGAATAGAAAGAGGAGTGGGAGGCCCCGGTGCACAACTGAGCAAGAGAACAAGTACATTAGAGTGGCCAGCATCCCGGAGTCACGTCTTCACTGTTGACTTTTGAGGCTGGTGATATGCGGGTACTATTTAATGAAGCTACCAGTTGAGGACTTGTGAGGTGTCTGGTTCTCAAACTAGACACTCTAATGTACATTTCCATTTCCTCTTGCAGTTGTGCACCGGGGCCTCCCACTCCTCTTTCTAGTCTGGTTAGAGCCAGTTTGCGCTGTTCTGTGAAGGGAGTAGTACACAGCGTTGTACAAGATCTTCAGTTTCTTGGCAATTTCTCGCATGGAAAAGCCTTCATTTCTCAGAACAAGAATAGACTGATGAGTTTTTTAGCTTGTAATCGAACCCACAAATGCTGATGCTCCAGATACTCAGCTAGTCTAAAGAAGGCCAGTTTTACTGCTTCTTTAATTAGCACAACAGTTTTCAGCTGTGCTAACATAATTGCAAACGGGTTTTCTAATTATCAATTAGCCTTTTAAAATGGATTAGCTAACACAACATGCCACTGGAACACAGGAGTGATGGTTGCTTGATAATGGGCCTCTGTACGCCTATGTAGATATTCCATAAAAAATCTGTCGTTTCAAGCAACAATAGAGAGGCTTTTATTCTCTATTTTGGGTAGGCCAGGGTGTGACTAGGGTGGGCAGTCTAGTTTCTTTATTTCTATGTTTTCTGTTTCTATGTTTTGGCCAGGCATGTTTCTCAATCAGAGACAGCTGTCTATCGTTGTCTCTGATTGGGAATCATACTTAGGCAGCCTTTTTTCCTTTTGTATTTGTGGGTAGTTGTCTCCGTTTGTGCATGTATAACCTTACAGAGCTTCACATTAGTTTTTGTTGTTTATTGTTTTGTTGGCAACATTTAAAAATAAAGGAAAATGTACGCTCACCACGCTGCACCTTGGTCCGGTCATTTTCAAGAAGACGTGCATGAAACAACAAGTTCTCAGCAAACTTCTTCAAGACTGTCAGAAAATCATTCCTCATAAATCTCTTTGAGAGAATGCCAAGAGTGTGCAAAGCTGTCATCAAGGCAAAGGGTGGCTACTTTGAAGAATCTCAAATATAAAATATATTTAGATTTGTTGAACACTTTTTTGGTTACTACATGATTCCATATGTGTTATTTCATAGTTTTGATGTCTTCACTATTATTTGACTATGTAGAAAATAGTTGAAATAAAGAAAAACCCTTGAATGAGTAGGTGTGTCTAAACTTTGACTGGTACTGTATGTGCAACTTTATGTGGTATTTGGGTTGCTATAACATTGGTTTGAAGTGACTTTGAGGATTTGTAAGCATCCTGCCATAAAGGTAAAAAAATAAAAATAGGCCCTGCCACTCCCATTGTTTCACTAGCAGCAATGCTAATTCTGGCTGTGGGGTAAGTAAATAAAGAAAACTAAGCCATATTTTTGGTCATTGTCACTCAGGATCAATAGATTAATAACTTTTTGTGAATACAATTAAGTATATTTAAATGTTGTTGTACTGCCCTTTAAATGGCAGTCGTTTTTTGCCACATAAATTTGACAAAATTTGTATTTAGTACCAAAAGTCTAAAAACTAAAAGATACTACAATCAAATGATGGTCAATCTGCTTTTTAGTACTTTGTAGTTTGGAAAAAAGCTGCACATTATTTATGGGAAAATTTTCTATTTTTGTTTTCCAGAATATGCAAATTAACTGTAATTTTGCAAATATAACCGTCTGTTTAGTTATTTTAATTTTATTTCAGATAACATTATTTACATGTCTAATTATATTTTGATTAGAATTCATTTTACATTTTCTATGAAGGTTGCTTTTTCCAATAGATTACTCTTGGGGACAATGACCCTAGTTGGTAATCCATGTATCTAAAATATGTTGGTAGTATGAGGGTTAACGTGCTGCTACACACATCTCTCTATGAATTAGTGCCTTGTTATTTTAGGAAACTTTTTATCGACGAATGCACAATGCATGTACAATAATGGATGGCAGAGTTGCTCACACACATGCAAGCTCAATTTACGCCTGACAACTGTGAAATAAGAGGGATCAATAATGCTTAGCATTTGCACACACTGGGAATATGATCAGAGCTAACCACAGGACATGTTGGCCTCATAGGACCTAGGTTCTGCAGCCTGGTTGGTTTGGCAAAGAAGACTGACTGCTCAGTATGGCAAAGAGCCGGAGACAAAAAGGAGGGGATGCTGCATGGCAATTACCTTCAAATCCCTGGCTAAGAAATATCAGACCAACACACAGACAGCAGACAAACATTAGGGTTGTGTCGGTTTTACAGAGACTGCAGATGTATACTTGACCCCCGATGTAGAGACAGATATAGAGTTTGCTGTTTGATTGTTTATTTCACTTTTGTTTATTATCTTTGTCACTTGCTTTGGCAATGCTAACATATGTTTCCCATGCCAATAAATTCCATTGAATGTAATATAGTGAGATAGAGGGAGAGAGGATAGAGGGAGAGAGAGAAATAACGAGGGAGGGAGGGAGGGAGGGAGGGAGGGAGGGAGGGAGGGAGGGAGGGAGGGAGGGAGGGAGATTGGCAGGTACCTGCTGCTGTCCTCATTTCCCCTGCCCTGCCAGAGAGGGATGGAGGGAGGGAGGGAGAGAGATTGGCAGGTACCTTCTGCTGTCCTCATTTCCCCTGCCCTGCCACAGGGCCCACTGCACCCAGACAGATATTATGGTTACAATGTCACATACTCAGTTTGGATTAGCCCTACAGAGCATGGCTTTGCAAATCCAATGAGGTCTGCAGTTTTTATCACCAGGGAATATTGATTTACTTTTGTTTTAATTTGGGGGAAAGCCAAGTGATATTACAGTGTGCTTATGGTTTATTATTTTATTTAAACACATGTTCAGATGCATGCAGAGATTACTTCATGCACAGTCTAGACAAATATATGCATATATACCCGATGCTTCATTGTAGTACACGTTTATCCTCTCCAGCTGCAGGTCACTGTCACCTTGGTAACTTCCGGTGGGGTCGATGCCGTGTTCGTCACTTATGACCTCCCAGAACTGTGAATGGGACAGAGATGTAGGTACTGCAACTGATGTTTAAAGGTTTGAACTAAGAGATAAATATTTTCTGTGCTCTGGCTATGACCTGTTCAAGACGCATTGAAAAATACCGAACGGTCTTCGTGCGTAGCCCTATCCCTATTGCGCATGGTGATACCATGACTCATAGGCCCAGATGCGCGACACCACTGCAGACACTTTGCCTCCTAGCCCAAGTCCATAGGACCACACCCATATCAATCGAATAGCATGTAATATTTCTAAATAAATTAAATACTAATTTCCATAACACATTAGGCCAAAAATATTATACCAAAATATTGGATGGGTATTTGGGAATTTGATGTCTTGGAAAATGAAGTGCGACATAGGCCTATTTTTTAGTTACATGGGCGAAAAAAGCATGCAGGTCTCAACATTTCAAACACCTAACAAAATAGTTATTGCTCTATAACAACCACTGCGTCAGTATACAAATATAAACATGCCACCTACTTTGGCACCAATCTGGTTTCCACATTGCCCGGCCTGGATATGAACAATCTCCCTCATGATGATGCCTTGTGGGTGCAAGCAGACAGCAGCCTTTTGTCTCAGCTAACACCGATGTCCTCAACCTCTTTGCTACCCTTGCATGTGTCGCCTCTCAGCAGTTTTTACATTACTGGGGCGAGTGATGAGCTCAGGGAGAGTCATCATGTTGATGCTGACGTCACACCGGCGCTGCATCCCAATCTCGCGCACCAGCCTATCAGCGGGCAACGTTTGATGCAGTGGGCCAGTGGACTGGTTGAGGATGCTGCTGCATCACTTTTCATCTAAAACATGGCGCATTGTTATTATTTGCCAAGTTAAGGAAATGCAACTTGATAGTTCATAAATATCCCCCTGTTCAATGTAAGCTAGGCATCGTGCCCACCTTCTAGTTTGCCTTCCTGCATCCGTTTCAGTGTACATTATGTCCAATAGATGTCAGTTTGGAGCTCTGCAACTACATCATCCACAATGTTGTCAATGCCATTCTCAAGACAGACATATTCGTTTTTATTGATCACTTGTTTAGTAGAGCGGGGAGTAGTTTACCCCTAGGAGCATGTTTACAGGGTATTGAGGTATTGTATGACATTATACAACAGGAAGTGGTTAAAATCAGAGTTTTCCAAGCAGAGAAATATATTGGCAGCATCAGTGGGTTAATAGTTGGTTGAGTAGAATGGTCTTATAATTTAAAGATCAATAAAAATACTAAATACTAAACCACATTTATGGAATGACTGTCTAGCACATTCAATAAGCAAGTGACATATTGAAAACTGATCCTCAACATATAGCATCAACACACTTTATACCCATGGCATGATCTTGGGATAGAGAGAACATCAACTGGTAAAACAAGGGACAACTCAAACACCTCAAGATTCAGTATCAAGAGGTGTCTTGAAAATAGTCTGAAGAACAATGAACTCAACAAAGACCCAGGAATACACCATTCATCAATAAATAGTGAAGTTTATTACAACGTCACGTGGCTTATATACAAGTGCATTATTCAAAATCCCCAAATAAAAATGTAACTAGTAGTCTGTCATTTTTACATTCTTTCTTTCAAATCTTGCACCAACAGAAACTCTGTGCCATATTAGGGTTCTTTTTCATTTCACCAATATAGATGTTTGGTTGCATGTAGGATGAGTGAAGATTTGATCAGTTGAAAACCCTTTCCAAACCACTGTATGATGGCACAACCTATGAACAACCTATGAACCTAGAGAAAATCATCTTTACCTGAATGTATTCTATGGTCTATCTACTTTTTCTGTTTAACTATAGCCACTCTCCAAGCCATCACCCAACTCTTACCATACACTAGCGCCTGGTGCTGACTTTGCTATTACATATGACATCTGAGACTGTAATGTAAGGTTGCAATGTGTTGTATTGTGACATTTGAAGATAAGAGAATCTGCTAAATGACCAGAATGCAAATTAAAAATCGAATTTTACATGTGAGGTTACACCATTTGTTCCTGTGTGTGTCAGTGCATGTGTGTCTCAGCGAACCAATGAGATGGTGAGGTTGCATTTCAGGAAATGGGCGGTGAGAACTACTGTACAGCTGCAGACAATATCCTCTTTAACATCTGTAAGATTGAGCTATTTTGTTGTTCCAGTGTGAATAGACAGTACAGTGACAGAATGTACAGTAAAGTAAGTGTATTGTATTGTACATATACAACATGTTGAGTCTGTTATTGAAGTGATAAGAGTGCTCAGACAGACTGTTCACAACAACAGCCTCCTCACATCACTGCTAGCCAAACAAGCTAATCGGACTGGGGTGAAGTTGCCCCTAGACACTGATCTTGGGTCAGTTTAGCAGCTTCCCAATCAATGGTTAAGTTTAGGATCAGGGGAGGGGAAGCTGGTCCTAGATCTGTAACTAGGGGAGACTTTACTCCTGAGTTAACTACTCTTGAGTTGGCAAGATACATTGTGCACCAGGATACATTGTGCTTTGAGGCCTAGGGTGTATTGGAGATTAAAGAAGTGAGTAGGCCCATATAGGGGTGTACTGAAGTTTAACTTGTTTCACATATCCTTTCTGCATCATGCTTGAGTCTTGTGAACAGGGTTATATTAGGAATTAATCTCACAAGAAAATAATATCTTCTTTAACAGCATGCTTACTTACCAGGAAATAACCAGAGAATGAACATAAAGTATGTTGTTACACGTTTAGTATTATCATAGTTATTTTTTACATCCATAGAAATATATGACAGTATGTGTTGTGATGACTACTGTATGATTAGTGTACAGTAGAGTGATCATTTTGGCTGCTATTGCATCATACACAACACTTTGGACACCTCCAAAGCCATTGTATTTTCCTGGTTAAATACATAGTAATAAACACACTATATAAGAATGTGGACTCCATGGCATTTGACATCAATCAATGAGATTTGAAAAGAAGCTTTACAATAAATGAGTGATGTTGTATTTGTAAACAGTGGCCAATTGACACAGATCTCTGCACAATTGGATGTAGTAGCCTTATTAGTGAACTGATAGCCACCATTTTGTTTGTCGGGTATGTACTATTGTCAACAGTCAGTCAATAATAGATGTTGGTAAAGCATGATGTTGACACTAGCCATTTGGGTTTTAAAAAGAAGAAGAAAGCTCCTCATCACAATTTTAATAAAAATAATCAAAGATGTTTGTTGTTTTTTACAGTCAAGAGATCACAGCATTTCTCTATCATGTCTGTATTGATTACAATGAAATAAGTACTTAATGTTAATGATTGTTAATATTTTGAATTACAAATCCAACAAAAACAGAGAGGGGTAAGCCTACATTTCAAAATGTAGCAGAATTTTAGTCAATATCACAAAAATATAATTTTTGCATACTTTGGTGAAATGAAAATATTTTCAAGTATATTTTTCTAGGCAATACACAAAAAATATTTTTACTACAACAAATATGCAAATGACACATACACAATACACACAAGATGGTGGCAATGACAGATATATTTGACAAAATACTTTTGTCATTCATGTGTCCATTTCAGAGCGATGGCTCTTGTTCCTTTTTAGGTAACATTTTAACATCACTTCTTTGTTTTGTGGAAAAGTTCACATTTTTGTTTACATGCTCTGTCCCCATAGCAAAGGATAAAGTGCCACTTACATTCACACAAATAATGGTGACAGTGCCGGCTAGCTGTATACACTAAGGACACGCCCCTTGAGATTATAGTGGAAATCTTTGTTCTTATTTTTGCAATCAAGCTCAACATCAGTAGCACAACAACATTAAGTATGCAATTTTATCTACAATATCACGTTTACAAGATCCATTGCATACAGTACAATTCATTTCATTTATGAAAAGAGTGGAAAAATAAAAAGATGACGCTTCAGTCCCATGAAACAGGGAAATAGTAAAAAAAAATAAAAATAAATGTTTCACTTTCAGGACCACACCGTCAATAATCACAACATAGCCCTACAGGACCAACTGACCACTCACTTAAACCACATCACCGGTAAAGCTCTCCTTTTCTACTGTCATTTCAGACATAAACAGTCTATTGTCTTTTTAACTTTGGAGCATGCCTCTTCAGTTCAAGTCATTCTCTCCTTCTCTCTAACCTTTCATACACACATGCCTGTATTACAAGGACTGGAGTCTTGAGATGTTTCACTTGTGATTTTAACTCATTGTCTAATACATCAAAATACCTCCAATACTTGTCTTTATTGCCCTTCGATTGGCAGTTCATTCGGGCAGCAAAATTTACTTTTGGTTTTTCATGTTTGGCAAATTGCTCTTTTCCCTACACAGATTCCAATTGGTTTCTGAGTACTAATTTCAGCGACAACAAGAACAATTAGGAGAAATCTGGCACTGTTGACATTCAAAATTCTGCTTTGTATTCTTGAAGTATTTTTTTCTACATGATAAGGCAAATGTACATCATCAAACACATTGGACATACATCTAAGTCTGCAGTTGAGGCAAATGTACAGTCAAATGTTTTTTTTGTGGTATTTATGGAATCTCCAACTAACCTTTGGGATAAAGGATTCTAAATGGAGTTTTGGCTGGTAGTCTCTCAGTCTAAAATGACATTCAGGATTCTCCCAACAACAACAAAGTCACACGCTGACGACTTCATAATTACTGACAGTTTCAGACTGTGGCTGAGTAAGGGACAGTTCAACATTTTCGAGGTGTACTAAAAAAATGGCACCCCCCATCCTCAAAGTAAAAGATATTTTCACACAACACTCCCCTTGTATTGTAAAAAATAATTGCACACCGTCCCCCCTCATAGAATTAACTCTAAATAATGTTTGTGACCACAAATAACAATAACTATAGTGACCCTGTGTCTATAAATGTGACTTTTCCACTTCATCCTGCTTTTGTGGCACAGTCGATGCAACGTAGGGCTACGGGCCAGAAGGTTGAGAGTTCGCCGACCACCATGGACAGAGCTAATGCTCCCGGCCTGTTTCATTAGACCTACACCACAATCAGAGCAAGCTACAGACAATGATCAGCTAGGTGGAAATCAGATTTTCTAAATGTTGATGCCATATTTAAGCAATAATGCTCGAGGGGGTGTGGTATATGGCCAAAATACCACGGCTAAGGGCTAATCTTATGCACAACGCAATGCGGAATGCCTCAATACAGCCATTAGCCACGATATATTGGTCATATACCACAAACCCTGTGGTGCCTTATTGCTATTATAAACTGGTTACCAGCGTAATTAGAACAGTACAAATATTTTTTCTTGTCATACCCATGGTATACAGTCTGATATACCATGACTTTCAGCCAATCAGCATTCAGGGCTCCAACCACCCGGTTTATAATTATATAAAATATATGCAACAAATTTTCCACCAACAGGTCTCTGTGCCAATGGACAACAACCAATAAGCAAATTATACGGACTTCGGCTGCTTCAACATCATGGTTTGCGTTTTCAACACCACAATCTGGACAGTTTGAATGCCTGAATAAAATGTTGGACAAATGTACGCATGTAGCCTACAGGAGTCTTTTGAAGTAGCCAATTCAAATATTGTGACTGGTTGTGTTTATGCCACACGTAAAAGGTCATCCAAAAGTTAAATTACACATATTTAGGCTATATTGAAGTGTTAGGTTCTAGGTGCGCGAGGAATAGCTGCTCGGAGGCAGAGCACGCATGACACTTTCCTGAACAACTGGGCCTGTTGGGAGCATATGTGGCCACATTATTATAGCACAACTTAGGAGAATGAGGATCCGTAACAGACAGCGCATCTCAGTATCAGAACATAAAATAATGCCAGAATGGCCTGCTACTGTGTATTTCTAGACCAGGGGTCTCCAACCTTTTCTAGCATGAAAAGCTTAAAAATGTAATGCGTCTCGAGTTACACATTTTTTCAAGCTTTCAAATAGGCACATTCTTCCTTTTCTCCTCTCCCCTGCAATTCATCGCCAGGTCCTTAGTGTACAAGATAATTTTTTTCTGTGAATATAACTGGTAAAAAAATAATGGTTAATGAACAACTCTAAAAAGGGGGCCCTTGTAAAATAATTTTAATTTAAAAAAATTAATTGAATATTTTCCCAAATTAAGTTCTCAGTAAAAAAATAAATTGTGGGTTTAGATTAAAACAATTTAAAACTCAAAATTACAATAATAGTTCATTAAGAAACAACACAATTGGATGTTCTGAGTCCATGTCAATGCTTAAAATCACATCAGAATACATATTTTTTTTAGGTCTGGAAAAAACAAATAAATTGATCTTTGAGTGTAATTCCCCTTTAGTTCCACATCTGGCCCTTTAATTCCACAAGTGAGGAATGTGCCGTCTAATGTGCCGGTCTAGCGATGGTTCTGTACTGCTGCTACTTATTTCATGGCAAAGTTTATGAAGTTTATGAACGCAAAACATGTTGTTTCCATGTTTCATGAGCTGAAATAAAAGATCCCAGACATTTTCCATACAAAAAAAGCTTATTTCTCTAAAATGTTATGCACAAATTTGTTTACTTCCCTGTAAGTGGGCATTTCTCATTTGCAAAGATAATCTATCGACCTGACAGGTGTGGCATATCAAGGAGCTGATTAAACAGAAAGATCATTACACAGGTGCACCTTGTGCTGGGGATAATAAAAGGCCACTCTAAAATGTGCAGCTTTGTCACACAACACAATGCCACAGATGTCTCAAGTTTTGAGGGAACGAGCAATGGGCATACTGACCGCAGGAATTTCCACCAGACCTGTTACCAGACAATTGAATGTTAATTTCTCTACCATAAGCCACTTCCAACATCATATTAGAGAATTTGGCTGTACGTCCAAGAGGCCTTACAACTGAGTGCCCCATGGTGGAGGTGGGTTATGGTATGGGCAGGCATAAGCTACGGATAACAAATACAATTGCATTTTATCAATGGCAATTTGAATGCACAGAGATACCGTGACGAGATCCTGAGGCCCATTGTGGTGCCATTCATCCGCCACCATCACCTCATGTTTCAGCATGATAATGCATGGCCCGTGTCGCAAGGATCTGTGCACAATTCCTGGAAGTTCCTGTCCCAGTTCTTCCATGGCCTGGCTACTCACCAGACATGTCACTCACTGAGCATGTTTGGGATTCTCTGGATTGAAGCGTACGACAGCGTGTTACAGTTCCCGGCAATATCCAGTAACCTTGCACAATCATTGAAGAGGAGTGGGACAACATTCCACAGGCCACAATCAACAGCCTGATCAACTCTATGTGAAGGAGATGTCGCGCTGTGTGAGGTAAATGGTGGTCACACCAGATAATGACTAGTTCTCTGATACACGCCCCTACTTTAATTATTTTTTTATTTTTTATCTGTGACCAACAGATGCATATATGTATTCCCATTCATGTGAAATCCATAGATTAGGGCCTAATCAATTTGTTTAAATTGACTGATTTTCTTATATGAACTGTAAACTCAGTCAAATCTTTGAAATGGTTGCATGTTGCATTTATATTTTTGTTCAGTTTAGACACAAATGATATACTTACTCATGACTTTGCAGTCAACATTTGATTGCGAAGGCTTTGGGGAAACCCACAAGACAGTTATCACATCAACTGGCTCCACATGAAGTGATAGACAAACGCGTGCATCACACAGACAGACCAGGGCAATATTGCTGGAAAATTAATTGGCAGATATTGTTTTACGTTTGGCTTTTAAGGCCTTTAGTGGCTAACCAGGGGTGGGATAATGCCAACGTTGCATTTATTAGATAGTAGCTGGGAAGCTGCGGTGTCTGATACTTGAGAGATTTGTTTATGACAGTTTGCACTGGGCCATGTGAATATTGCATGTACTTTCAGAATTATTTGGCGAGCTACTCATAGGTGGGTTGCGAGCTACTCATAGGTGGGCTGCAAGCTACTCATAGGTGGGCTGCGAGCTACTCATAGGTGGGTTGCGAGCTACTCATAGGTGGGCTGCGAGCTACTCATAGGTGAGCTGCGAGCTACTCATAGGTGGGCTGCGAGCTACTCATAGGTGGGTTGCGAGCTACTCATAAGTGAGCTGCGAGCTACTCACAGGTGGGCTGCGAGCTACTCATAGGTGGGTTGCGAGCTACTCATAGGTGGGCTGAGAGGTACTCATAGGTGGGTTGCGAGCTACTCATAGGTGGGCTGCGAGCTACTCATAGGTGGGCTGCGAGCTACTCATAGGTGGGTTGCGAGCTACTCATAGGTGGGCTGCGAGCTACTCATAGGTGAGCTGCGAGCTACTCATAGGTGGGCTGCGAGCTACTCATAGGTGGGTTGCAAGCTACTCATAAGTGAGCTGCGAGCTACTCATAGGTGGGCTGCGAGCTACTCATAGGTGGGTTGCGAGCTACTCATAGGTGGGCTGAGAGGTACTCATAGGTGGGTTGCGAGCTACTCATAGGTGGGCTGCGAGCTACTCTTAGGTGGGCTGCGAGCTACTCATAGGTGGGTTGCGAGCTACTCATAGGTGGGCTGCGAGCTACTCATAGGTGGGTTGCGAGCTACTCATAAGTGAGCTGCGAGCTACTCATAGGTGGGCTGCGAGCTACTCATAGGTGGGTTGCGAGCTACTCATAGGTGGGCTGAGAGGTACTCATAGGTGGGTTGCGAGCTACTCATAGGTGGGCTGCGAGCTACTCATAGGTGGGATGCGATCTACTGGACCTGTTGGAGACCCTTGTTCTAGAGCAGACCAACAATTGAGCCAAATGGAATGAATGGAATGAAATATTATTCAAATGACATTTTCACTGCAGTTCACAGCCTAGAGTAAAATGTACTGACTTGAAAGCAATAATGTGTTCTAGGCTAGTCTAGGTAGAATAATTGTACAGTCCCTAAAACAAGATTTACAGTATAGGGGAGATTTTTGAGCAGCATATCTCATGTCTTCACTGTTCTTTCATGCGCAATGATGCACCTGGTCTCTACACTTATATTGGTGCAGCTTTGAATGATATTATGTGTGGTATGATCGCTAGTTATTGCAGATCTGGACAAACTATCCACCTACCACTATTGTCACTATGAAAGGTGGATAGAGGGCAGGATAGACAGTTAGACTGGTAGACTATATTAGCCTGTGGTATAGTTAGTATGTGGAGAAGTGCAGTGCATAATGGAACCTCCAAAACATCTTGATATAGGGGAGGTGCATGCAAGCAGATGATGGAATAAATCATATAGTAAAACCTGCAAATAGGGTGAATGTAAACCTAGGGGAAAAAACGCATTACCCTCCCAGTAAATTTTGAACTGTCCCTAACCACTCATCACTGTCACCACAACCCTGTCCTGTTCTCTGGCTGTTCCCAGTAAGATGTATGACACAAAAAAACTTGGCCCAAGCTCAAGCTGTTACCCTCCTGTTTGTCACTTGCAGTCTCCCGACAGAGCAGCTGAAATGTCTGAGGCCTGACAGACCAGTTAGTGACCCCCGTCATGTGACATGGGTGTCTAGGGCTTCTTCCTCCATGAGGGAGGGGCCCACCTCCTTGTTCCACAGGTGGAGCCTTGGATCATGAAGACACCACCCCATTGACAGCGCTGTTTTCTGAGATGGCACAATCCATTACGGGGAGGATACCTGAGTCTATTGGGGAGGAGATGGTGCAGTCCATTATTGTGGAAGCAGGGGCCGCCTCTGTGGTCTCAGAGTCTGTTATGTTGGGGAGAAGTGAGTCTATGAAAAGCAGAGTTGTAGAGTCCAATGTAAGGGGTTGAACAATGTCTGTGATGGGGAGAGTGGTAGAGTCCACAGTGAGGGGGTGAACAGTGTCTATGACAGGGGGAGTGGAAGAGTCCACTGTTGTTGGGATATGAACTGAGTCAATGGGTGGCAGTGGTGGTGATAGGGGGGTGGGGTAATGAACAGGGGAATGAGCTACGACAGGGGAAGAGGGAGAGACAACAACATCCTTAACACATGAAGAGTCCAACTCTGGAGTATGGACAGAGTCTGTGACAGGGGGAATGGTACAGTCTGAATTATGGGTAGGAGGAGGGGGGATATTGTCATCTACAGAGTCTATTAGAATGGGAATGATCGAATCTGTGGTGATGGGGTCAGTAGAATCAATAGGAGTGGTACAGTCGACCATGGGGGGAAGGGGAACAATGTCATTGATGACAGTAGGGGAGGGTGTTGGAGAAGGGGGGATAGGGACAATTACAGGGTGAGTGGTAGAGCCCAAGGTACAAGGAGTTTCTATGACAGGGGGAATGGTAGAGTCCAATGTAGGGGTGCTTTTTATGACAGGGGGAGGGGTAGAGTCCAATGTGGAGGTAGAGGATGAATCAAGTACTGGTGGAGTGGTTGAGTCCAATGAAGAGATAGGATGGGTTTCAATAACAGGGGGAATGGTGTTGACCAAGATGGAGGTAGGGAGGTCTTCTGTATCAGTGGCAGTGGTAACGTCCTTAGTAGGGGAGGGGGCTGAGGGGTATATCAGTAGAATCTCAATTAGGGGTATATCAGTAGAATCTTCAGACTTCAGAAGGGAATTGGAGGGAGTGAGGGCACTATTTCTAGGTGTGGAAGATAACAGGTGCTCTTTACTAGGCAGTACAACGTCTGCCTTATCTAGGGCCGCCATGGGAGTACCAGATGGGGGCGTAACGGATTTCCCATTGAGGTCTTTCTTAACCAGGGGCACAGTATCAGGATCAGGCTCAGGCTGGAATGACGTCAACTCTGTAGCGGGGGGCGGCAAAATAACTATAAACGACGGTGCCGTGAGGTCAACAGCGGAGGATGCCGTGGAGTCCATGGTGAAGACGGTGGTGGCGGCCGCCTCGTGCAGTGGTGTGTCGTGGACCCGGGTGTAGTCCCTGCTGCTCTCCGACTGGGCCAGGAGGAGGCGCTGTTCGCCAGGCTTCTTGGGGGGCATCAGGGGTTGGCGGGTGTAACACTCCCCATCAGCCAGGGTCTCAGGCAGGGGCTGGTAGCGCGTCTCGGGGAGGAGGAGAATGCAGATGATGCAGATGAGGGTGCAGCAGGCGAAGATGATGTGGTGGAGGAAGTAGCCCTTCTGATTGTGCAGCTCCATGATGGGGGCGGTCAGCATGCCGAAGCCAGCGCTGGCTAGTACCAGGCCCAAACCACCACCCCTACGGAGAGAGAGACAAGGAACGTCATGTCAGCCATCACTTCTGAAATCTACACCTCTACACCCAATCTCACACCCACCCTTGCCCCCTACTCTCCTAGGCAGCTCTCATATAGATTTGAGGCGATACAGACCACCACCCCTACAAAGTGAGACATGGAACGTCAGCTAGGAAGTCACCATATCTGAAGCACATGACTACTTCCGATTCCAAAACCGCACCACTGTCTTTAAATCTGATCCATTCTTTAGAAAGGGTGTGCCCTGCAACCTCTGCTATTTCCAGTGCAACGATCTGCTTAGTTACTGTCTGAATTTATTCAATTTCAAGGTTCTCTATGTTCACATTCAATGGCACATTCAAGCCCCTACTAGACTAATTTCCTTACGAAGACAAACTTGGTGATTATTGTGTTATTGACATATCCTATCAGCCATTTTAAGGTCACAACCGCAGAGAGTGCTGCAATACCATGATTAATCCGATACCATTGAGGAGTTTACCACATCAGTCACAGGCTTCATCATTAAGTGCAGCATAGACAACGTCGTCCCCACAGTAGCAATACGAACGTAACCAAAACAAAAACATTGATTATTGGCAATATCTGCGCTGGGCTAAAGGCTAGAGCTACTCCTTACAAGGAACAGGACACGGACATGGACACATACAACAACGCCTGCTGCGACCTCCGACGCAATATCAAACATGCAAAAGGACACCAACTCCGACGCTCGTCTTATGTGGCAGGTTTTGCAGACGATAACAGATTACGAAGGGAAATCCAGCCATGAGATGCCCAGTGATGCAGAACTATCAAACGAGCTAAATGCCTTTTATGCTCACTTCGAGAAATACAACACTGAGTCTTGCTTGAAAGCCCCTGTTACGGATGACTGTGTGATCTCGCTCTACATGGTCGATGTAAGTATGGGTGTTTTCACACTTGGCACCTTTCAGACCATTTTTGTGAACTCAGTGCAGTTCACTTAATTTTTCTGTGCAGTGTGAACACTCCAAAAGGAACTGAGACCTGTCAAAAGAGCCCCCAAAGCGAACCGAAATGAGACCATCTCGAGAGGTAGTCTGAATTCGGTTAGCTTGAAATACACGGTTTCGGTTCCCTTTTTTAGGGCAATGTGAACACGAAGCTTCCCAGATTTGCATGTCATTATTCCCGCATTTAATTCAATAATTACTGAAATGGTTACTTGGTCTACCTACGCTGACTCTATCTTGCACTCACTCTATGTACACTCACAAGACTATACATACAAACTATATACAAACTCACACTACACTGACACGAAACCCACACACGTTCACATACATTACATACAAACACACATACAGTGTATAACACACACACACACAAACACACACGCACATACCGACACAACACACACACGCACATACCGACACACACACACACACACACACATACGCTTTTGCACTCATTATGCAGTGCCTTCAGAAAGTATTCATACCTATATGTCTTATTCTACATTTTGTTGTTACAGCCTGAATTCAAAATGGATCAAATGTATTTTTTTGTCTCACACATCTACATACAATATCCCATAATGACAATGTGAAAACATGTTTTTATACATTTTCGCAAATGTATTGAAAATGAAATACTAAAATCTAATTTACATAAGAATTCACCCCCCAGAGTCAATATGTTACAATCACCTTAGGCAGCGAATACAGCTGCGAGTCTTTCTGGGTAAGTCCCTAAGAGCTATGCACACCTGGATAGTACAATATTTGCACATTATTATTATTATTATTTTACATTTTTTTTTAAGTCTGTCAAATTAGTTGTTGATCATTGATAGAGTGGCAGATTCAAGTCTTGCCATATATTTTCAATTTGATTTAAGTCAAAACTGTAACTACGCCACTCAGGAACATTCAATGTTGCCCTAGTAAACAACTGTAGTGTATATTTGGCCTCGTGTTTTAGGTTATTGTCCTGCGGAAAGGTGCATTTGTCTTCCAGTGTCTGTTGGAAAGCAGACTGAATCAGGTTTTCCTCAGATTTTTTCTGTGCTGTCACGTACTTGTGGAGAGACAGACCATGGCGCAGTGGATGTTGAGTTCCACATATTTATTATAAAGTGAAACTTAGCAAAAACAAAACAATCAATCAATAGACTAACGACTAACGAAATGTGACTACTTGGTGCACATGCACAAAACACAAAATAATATCCCACAAATACAGGTGGGGAAACAACCTACCTAAATATGATACCCAATCAGAGGCAACGATAAACAGCTGCCTCTAATTGGGAACCATATTAGCACCCACATAGAAATATCTATACTAGATCACCCCCTAGTCACGCCCTGACCTACTACACCATAGAGAACTAAGGGCTCTCTATGGTCAGGATGTGACAGTACCCCCCCCCCCTAAAGGTGCGGACTCCGGATGCAAAACCTGACACCAAATGGGGAGGGTAGGGGGGGTGATTAGTGTCAGTGGCGGCTCCAGTGCAGGTTGTAGCCCCCGCCCAGACCCCGGATCCGGCCATGGCGCCGGGCTGAACGCCGTGCCTGGACTGGGCACCGGCACAGAGGAAGGCTCCGGCCTTGGAGCGGGACTGGACGCCATGCCTGGACTGGGCACCGTGTCTGGACTGGGCACCAGTGCAGAGGAAGACTCCTGCCATGGAGCGGGAATGGACACCATGCCTGGACTGGGCACCGGCGCAGAGGAAGGCTCCTGCCCTGGATTGGGACTATGGACCGTCACAGGAGGTTCTGGACTGTGGACCGTCGTAGGAGGTTCCGGACTGTGGACCGTCGCAGGAGGTTCCGGACTGTGGACCGTCGTAGGAGGTTCTGGACTGTGTACCGTCGTAGGAGGTTCCGGTCTGTGGACCGTCGCAGGAGGTTCCGGACTGTGGACCGTCGTAGGAGGTTCCAGACTGTGAACCATCGCTGGAAGCTCTGGACTGGGAATCGTCGTTGAAGCTCTAGACTGGGAACCGTCGGCGGAAGCTCTGGACTGGGAACCGTCGCCGGAAGCTCTGGACTGGGAACCGTCGGCGGAAGCTCTGGACTGGGAATCATCGCCGGAAGCTCTGGCCTGGGAATCATCACCGAAAGCTCTGGACTGGGAACCGTCGCTGGAAGCTCTGGACTATGAACCGTCGCCAGAAGCTCTGGACTATGAACCGTCGCCAGAAGCTCTGGACTGGGAACCGTCGCCAGAAGCTCTGGACTATGAACCGTCGCCGGAAGCTCTGGACTGTGAATGCGCACTGGAGGCCTATTGAGTGGAGCAGATGCAGGACGTACCGGACTGGGAAGGGGCACTGGAGGCCTATTGAGTGGAGCAGATACAGGACGTACCGGACTGGGAAGGGGCACTGGAGGCCTGGTGTGTGGAGCCAGCACAGGTGGCACCGGACTGGTGACACGCACTTCAGGTCAAGTGCGGGGAGTAGGCACAGGACGTACCGGACTGGGGAGGCACACTGGAAGTCTGGTGCGTGGAGCCGGCACAGGTGGAACCGGACTGGTGACACGCAACTCAGAGCGAGTGCGGGGAGCAGGCACAGGATGTATCGGACTGGGGACACATACTTCAGGGCGAGTGCGAGGAGGAGACACAGGACGCACCTGACTGGGGAGGCGCTCTGGAGGCCAGAAGTGTGGAGCCGGCCCAAGTTGCACCAGACTGCGAACCGGATCCTCTGGTCGGATGTTGAGCAGAACACACTTGCACAACATCTCTCTCATCTCTCTCCCAACTTCCCCATTGCCTCCCTGACAGTCTCTGGCTCTTCAGAGTGGCTCTTGCGAGTGCAGGGAGCAGGCACAGATGGTACCGCGCCTGCGCTGCAACATACTCCTTGCCAGAACCTCTCTCCGGTATCTCTCATTAAATACCTCTATCGACTCCCACACAGGCTCTGGCACTCTCTGCTGCTCGACCGCTAGATCTGCCGACCATCCCTCGTGCCTCCCCCCACAATTTTTTTTATTGGGGTTGTCCTTGGGCTTTCTGTGGGCGCGAATCCTGGGTTTGTCGCTGTCCTCTATTTTTTCCTTCCGTCTGCCGCCAAGGAAATGTTTTGCATCCTCCCAAGTCCAAAACGTCCTTACATCATGTTCACGCTGCTTGGTCCTTTGTTGGTGGGATATTCTGTCACGATCGTGAGGAGAGACGGACCAAGGCGCAGCGGATGTTGAGTTCCACATTTCATATTTATTATGAAGTGAAATTTAGCAAAAACAAAACAATAAATCAATAGACTAACAATGACATGTGACTACGTGGTGCACATGCACAAAATAATATCCCACAAATGCAGGTGGGGAAACAACCTACCTAAATATGAACAGGTCTAGTGAGTGGAGCAGGTCAGGATTTCATAGCCGCAAGCAGAACAGTTGAAACTGGAGCAGCAGCACGGCCAGGTGGACTGGGGACAGCAAGGAGTAATCATGCCAGGTAGTCCTGAACAACAATGTTGTTGATCCTTCCTCAGTTTTCTCCTATCACATCTATTAACCCGCTAGACAACGTTGATGGGCGTCTTCTTTAGCATATGCATCAGATCCATATCAACCCACAAGGTGCAAAAACATAAGCACCAACCCTTGATAAATAGTACATCAACTATTGTAAAGGATTAATTGCATTTAGACATATTTGTGGAAAAGCTAGAAATGGTTTGTATAATTCTTCAAAGTCCAGAAAAAACACAAGACCTCCAGCCTATTTTCATTTCCCTTACAATAAAAACATTACAGTTTAATCCATTTGATCAACTTTATCTGTAGATTCAATTAGTAATACAGTTATACAGCAGTAACTAATAAAGTCCAGTTAAAGCTTATTTTGACAGTAGAAGTAGAACAAAAAAGATAATACTATAACCAGCCAGGTGCACAGGTGAAATAATTTGCTGTATTCCTAAACAAAAGCACCAGTACATGAACAATTGTAAAGGATACATTTCATATTTTAATTTGAAGATGATTAGGTTACTAGTTTTTACTTAGTAGACAGAGCATTGCTGCTGCACTAGTGGTCATGTGCTGAATGCATTGACAGTACGGATGTTCTTGGAAAAAGTAACATTTGGAAATAGAGCTGCACCTCTTGAATTATGAGAGTTATTTGACAAAGGTAAGTGTAATAGAAACTGCAGAATTTGCTCTTCCTGATATTATATGTAAATAAATGTGTTTTACCTGCATGTGATTCTGAAGGATTTGAAAAAGTGATGCACCTTTCCATGCATTTGTAAATTACAAGTTACACCCCTCTCTGCTTGTACAATTTGACAATTGATAGGCCTAATATTGTCACTTGTCAATTTAATCTTGTCTATAGGCTAATTCTTATTACACAATCTCATCATTACACTATTGTTGTTCTAAATAAAATCAACATCTTCACCCTCATCATTCAGTCAGGCCTAATTTAAATTTGATTGTGAAGTAATTCCATCCATCCAATGTTCATTCATTCAGTGGGGGATGGCATCATTTGCTTTCTGTATAGAGTCAATGAAATGTTTTGCATTATTTGAAAGGCCTACTGCAACATGTAGCATGTTTTAGTTTTCCTTTACAGCTTATTTTTTTAAAAGAGAACTTAAAAGAGAATGGTATCAAGGCGAGCGGCATAACACAAACTCATCATTACACTAGTGTCTTTCTAAATTAAATCAACCTCCTCATTCAGTTAGGCCTAATTTCAAATCAATTGTGAAGTATGGTACACACGTATTGCCCATTTATCCATTTGTCATTCATTCCGTGAGGAGAGAGAGAGACGCATTAGTGCCTGGCTGGGTACCAACGTCCTACAGCACATTGTCTAGGTGGGTTAAGTTAGGAAAAAGTGTGGAAATAAAACAAGTAAAAGGGCTCTAAATACTTTTGTGTTTTCAAAATTCTGATATAATACAAACATGTTGTCATGTACTGTCATGTTGTCTTGTCTCTGTCCTTTCCCTTCACCCTGTCTCCCTCTGCTGGTCGTGTTAGGTTACCTTTTCTCCCCCGCTTTCCCCCAGCTGTCCCTTGTCTCCTCTAACTACCCATTCACCCCGTTCCCCACCTGTTCCTTTTTTCCCTCTGATTAGGTCCCTATATCTCTCTCTGTTTCTGCTCCTGTCCTTGTCGGATTCTTGTTTGTTTGTGTCATTCATGCCTGAACCAGACTGCCGTCATGTTTGCTGTAACCTTGTCCTGTCCTGTCGGAATCTGCCGGTCCATCTGAGCCTACCTATGTTTGGTAATTAAAGAAGCTCTGTTTAAGTTGATTCGCTTTTGGGTCCTCATTCACGCACCGTAACAGAAGAATCCGACCAAGAATGGACCCAGCGACTTCGGATCCTCTCCACTCAGCCGTCGAGATCCAGGGAGCGATGCTAGGCAGACACAAGCAGGAATTGTCTGCTGCTCGACATGCCGTTGAGACCCTGGCCACCCAAGTCTCCAACCTCACAGAACAGGTTCACCATCTCCGCCTCGATCCACCGGCCACTTCCAGGGCTTTCGAATCTCCGGAGCCCAGAATCAATAACCCGCCGTGTTACTCTGGGGAGCCCACTGAATGCCGCTCGTTCCTCACCCAGTGTGATATTGTGTTTTCTCTCCAGCCCAACACTTACTCCAGGAGCACTGCTCGTGTCGCCTACGTCATATCTCTCCTTATTGGACGGGCTCGTGAGTGGGGCACGGCAATCTGGGAGGCAAGGGCTGAGTGTACTAACCAGTATCAAGACTTTAAGGAGGAGATGATACGGGTTTTTGATCGATCTGTTTTTGGGGAGGAGGCTTCCAGGGCCCTGTCTTCCCTATGTCAAGGCAATCGATCCATAACAGACTACTCTATTGAGTTTCGCACTCTTGCTGTCTCCAGTGGCTGGAACGAGCCGGCCTTGCTCGCTCGTCTTCTGGAGGGTTTCCGCGCAGAGGTAAAGGATGAGATTCTCTCCCGGGAGGTTCCTTCCAGCGTGGATTCCTTGATTGAACTCGCTATTCGCATTGAGCGACGGGTTGATCTTCGTCACCGAGCTCGTGGAAAGGAGCTCGCGCTCTCCATCGCCTCCCTCTCCGCATCACTACCATCTTCCTCTGCCGGCTCGGGTGCTGAGCCCATGCAGCTGGGAGGTATCCGCATCTCGACTAAGGAGAGGGAACGGAGAATCACCAACCGCCTCTGTCTCTATTGCGGTTCCGCTGGTCATTTTGTCACTTCATGTCCAGTAAAAGGCCAGAGCTCGTCAGTAAGCGGAGGGCTACTGGTGAGCGCTACTACTCCTGTCTCTCCTTCAAGATCCTGCACTACCTTGTCGGTCCATCTACGCTGGACCGGTTCGTCAGCTTCCTGCAGTGCCTTAATAGACTCTGGGGCGGAGGGCTGTTTTATGGACGAGACCTGGGCTCGGGAACATGACATTCCTCTCAGACAGTTAAAGGAGCCCACGGCCTTGTTCGCCCTGGATGGTAGTCCTCTCCCCAGGATTCAGCGTGAGACGCTACCTTTAACCCTCACTGTTTCTGGTAATCATAGTGAAACCATTTCTTTTTTAATTTTTCGTTCACCTTTTACACCTGTTGTTTTGGGCCATCCCTGGCTAGTTTGTCATAATCCTTCCATTAATTGGTCTAGTAATTCTATCCTCTCCTGGAACGTCTCTTGTCATGTGAAATGTTTAATGTCTGCTATCCCTCCTGTTTCCTCTGTCTCTTCTTCACAGGAGGAGCCTGGTGATTTGACAGGGGTGCCGGAGGAATATCACGATCTGCGCACGGTGTTCAGTCGGTCCAGGGCCACCTCTCTTCCTCCACACCGGTCGTATGATTGTAGTATTGATCTCCTTCCGGGAACCACCCCCCCCCGGGGTAGACTATACTCTCTGTCGGCTCCCGAACGTAAGGCTCTCGAAGATTATTTGTCTGTAGCTCTTGACGCCGGTACCATAGTCCCCTCCTCCTCTCCCGCCGGAGCGGGGTTTTTTTTTGTCAAGAAGAAGGACGGGTCTCTGCGCCCCTGCATAGATTATCGAGGGCTGAATGACATAACAGTGAAGAATCGTTATCCGCTTCCTCTTATGTCTTCAGCCTTCGAGATCCTGCAGGGAGCCAGGTTTTTCACTAAGTTGGACCTTCGTAACGCTTACCATCTCGTGCGCATCAGGGAGGGGGACGAGTGGAAGACGGCGTTTAACACTCCGTTAGGGCACTTTGAATACCGGGTTCTTCCTTTCGGCCTCGCTAACGCTCCAGCTGTCTTTCAGGCATTAGTCAATGATGTCCTGAGAGACATGCTGAACATCTTTGTTTTCGTTTACCTTGACGATATCCTGATTTTTTCACCGTCACTCCAGATTCATGTTCAGCACGTTCGACGTGTCCTCCAGCGCCTTTTAGAGAATTGTCTTTTTGTGAAGGCTGAGAAGTGCACTTTTCATGCCTCCTCCGTCACATTTCTCGGTTCTGTTATTTCCGCTGAAGGCATTAAGATGGATCCCGCTAAGGTCCAAGCTGTCATTGATTGGCCCGTCCCTAAGTCACGCGTCGAGCTGCAGCGCTTTCTCGGCTTCGCGAACTTCTATCGTCGTTTCATCCGTAATTTCGGTCAGGTGGCAGCTCCTCTCACAGCCCTTACTTCTGTCAAGACGTGCTTTAAGTGGTCCGTTTCCGCCCAGGGAGCTTTTGATCTCCTCAAGAATCGTTTTACATCCGCTCCTATCCTTGTTACACCTGACGTCTCTAGACAGTTCGTTGTCGAGGTTGACGCGTCAGAGGTGGGAGTGGGAGCCATCCTTTCTCAGCGCTCCCTCTCTGACGACAAGGTCCACCCATGCGCGTATTTTTCTCATCGCCTGTCGCCGTCGGAACGTAACTATGATGTGGGTAACCGCGAACTGCTCGCCATCCGGTTAGCCCTAGGCGAATGGCGACAGTGGTTGGAGGGGGCGACCGTTCCTTTTGTCGTTTGGACTGACCATAGGAACCTTGAGTACATCCGTTCTGCCAAACGACTTAATGCGCGTCAGGCGCGTTGGGCGCTGTTTTTCGCTCGTTTCGAGTTCGTGATTTCTTATCGTCCGGGCTCTAAGAACACCAAGCCTGATGCTTTGTCTCGTCTCTTCAGTTCTTCAGTAGCCTCCACTGACCCCGAGGGGATTCTCCCTGAGGGGCGTGTTGTCGGGTTGACTGTCTGGGGAATTGAGAGGCAGGTAAAGCAAGCACTCACTCAAACTCCGTCGCCGCGCGCTTGTCCTAGGAACCTTCTTTTCGTTCCCGTTCCTACTCGTCTGGCCGTTCTTCAGTGGGCTCACTCTGCCAAGTTAGCCGGCCACCCTGGCGTTCGGGGTACGCTTGCTTCCATTCGCCAGCGTTTCTGGTGGCCCACCCGGGAGCATGACACGCGTCGTTTCGTGGCTGCTTGTTCGGTCTGCGCGCAGACTAAGTCCGGTAACTCTCCTCCTGCCGGCCGTCTCAGGCCGCTTCCTATTCCCTCTCGACCGTGGTCTCACATCGCCTTAGATTTTGTCACCGGACTGCCTTCGTCAGCGGGGAAGACTGTTATTCTTACGGTTGTCGATAGGTTCTCTAAGGCGGCTCATTTCATTCCCCTTGCTAAGCTTCCTTCTGCTAAAGAGACGGCACAAATCATCATCGAGAATGTTTTCAGAATTCATGGCCTTCCGTCAGACGTCGTTTCGGACAGAGGTCCGCAATTCACGTCTCAATTTTGGAGGGAGTTTTGCCGTTTGATTGGGGCTTCCGTCAGTCTCTCTTCCGGCTTTCACCCCCAGTCTAACGGTCAAGCAGAACGGGCCAATCAGACTATTGGTCGCATCTTACGCAGTCTTTCTTTTCGCAACCCTGCGTCTTGGTCAGAACAGCTCCCCTGGGCAGAATACGCCCACAACTCGCTTCCTTCGTCTGCGACCGGGCTATCTCCTTTTCAGAGTAGCCTCGGGTACCAGCCTCCGTTGTTCTCATCTCAGTTCGCCGAGTCCAGCGTCCCCTCCGCTCAGGCTTTTGTCCAACGTTGCGAGCGCACCTGGAAGAGGGTCAGGTCTGCACTTTGCCGTTATAGGGCGCAGACTGTGAGAGCTGCTAATAAGCGTAGAACGAAGAGCCCTAGATATTGTCGCGGTCAGAGAGTTTGGCTCTCCACTCAGAACCTTCCCCTTAAGACGGCTTCTCGCAAGTTGACCCCGCGGTTCATTGGTCCATTCCGTATCTCTCAGGTCATTAATCCTGTCGCAGTGCGACTTCTTCTTCCGCGATATCTTCGTCGCGTCCACCCGGTTTTCCATGTCTCCTGTGTTAAGCCCGTTCTTCGCGCCCCCGCTCGTCTTCCCCCCCCCCCCCCCATCCTTGTCGAGGGCGCACCTATCTACAGGGTCCGTAAAATCTTGGACATGCGTCCTCGGGGCCGTGGTCATCAGTACCTAGTTGACTGGGAGGGGTACGGTCCTGAGGAGAGGAGTTGGGTTCCCTCTCGGGACGTGCTGGACCGTGCGCTGATTGATGATTTCCTCCGTTGCCGCCAGGTTTCCTCCTCGAGTGCGCCAGGAGGCGCTCGGTGAGTGGGGGGGTACTGTCATGTACTGTCATGTTGTCTTGTCTCTGTCCTTTCCCTTCACCCTGTCTCCCTCTGCTGGTCGTGTTAGGTTACCTTTTCTCCCCCGCTTTCCCCCAGCTGTCCCTTGTCTCCTCTAACTACCCATTCACCCCGTTCCCCACCTGTTCCCTTTTTCCCTCTGATTAGGTCCCTATATCTCTCTCTGTTTCTGCTCCTGTCCTTGTCGGATTCTTGTTTGTTTGTGTCATTCATGCCTGAACCAGACTGCCGTCATGTTTGCTGTAACCTTGTCCTGTCCTGTCGGAATCTGCCGGTCCATCTGAGCCTACCTATGTTTGGTAATTAAAGAAGCTCTGTTTAAGTTGATTCGCTTTTGGGTCCTCATTCACGCACCGTAACACATGTAGGAAAAGTTAAAGAAATGGGCAGGACATAGCAATGTTTTGGGGCAGATTTATTTACAAAATCAAACTTCAGTGGCCATTGGCCTATGGCGGTTCTAGTGTTAAACTTTTTTAAAGTCACCATTGGCCTCATGGTGAAATCCCTGAGCGGTTTCCTTCCTCTCTGGCAACTGAGTTATGAAGGATGTCCATCTTCGATGTGGGATATTCAATGTCGGATGTTTTTACTCATCTACCCTTCTTTGCGAGGCATTGGAAAACCTCCCTGGTCTTTGTGGTTGAATCTGTGTTTGAAATTCACTGCTCGATTAAGAGACCTTACAGATAATTGTATGTGTGTGGTAAAAATACACGGTAGTCATTCAAAAATCATGTTAAACACTATAATTGCACACAGAGTCCATGAAACGTATTATGTGACTTGTTAAAAACCTCTTAGGGATCCCTTCACCCCCATTCCAGCTTGGATACCATTAACGGGATTGATTTGACAACATCCAGTGAAATTGCAGCACCAAATTCAAAAACAGAAATACTCATAATAAGAATTCATTAAACATACAAGTGTTAAAAATCAAAATACAGCTTAACTTCTTGTTAATCCAGCCACAGTGTCAGATTTCAAAAAGGCTTTACGGCAAAAGCAGACCATGTGATTATCTGAGGACAGCACCCCGCATACAAACACATGAAAATCCTATTTCAACCAGCCAGGTGCGACACAATAATCAGAAATAACGATATAATTCATGCCTCACCTTTGAAGATCTTGAAGATATCCCCAAAATGTCCATTCAGAAATACACCGGTTTCAACTCGCCCAACATGCCTACGAAGTATCTAATACTGTAAGTTACCTGTAAACTTGGTCCAAACATTTCAAACAACTTTCCTAATCCAACCTTAGGTATCCTAAAACGTAAATAATCAATCAAATTTAAGACGGGATAAACTGTGTTCAATACCGGACGAAAACAAAGTGAAGCACATTCCAGGTCGTGCGCGCCAAAAGACTTGAGTCCCTCTGAGTGACACATGGAAATAACAGGGCTACTTCTTAATTTCTCAAAAGATAAACATCAACCAATTTCTAAAGACTGTTGACATCTTGTGGAAGCCATAGGAACTGCAAGCAAATTCCTATTAAAAATAGTGCAGTAATATGCATAGAAAACTAATAGAAAACACATTGACCTCAAAACATTTTTCCCTGGATGGATTGTGCTCAGAGTTTCGCCTGCCAAAACAGTTCTGTTATACTCACAGACATTATTCAAACAGTTTTAGAAACTTCAGAGTGCTTTCTATCCAAATCTACTAATAATATGCCAATCCTAGCTTCTGGGCCTGAGTAGCAGGCAGTTTACTTTGGGCACGCTTTTCATCCGGATGTCAAAATACCGCCCCCTAGCCTTAAGAAGTTTTAAGCACATTTTCACTCTTATGTAGGCTTGCCATAACAAACGGGTTGAACATTTCTTGACTCAAGACATTTCAGCTTTTCATTTGTAATTTATTTGTAAAAATGTCTAAAAACATTATTCCACTTTGACATTATGGGGTATTATTTTGCGTAGGCCAGTGACACAAAATCTCAATTTAATCCATTTTGAATTAAGGCTGTTACACAACAAAATGTGGAACAACTCACAGGGTGTGAATACTTTCTGCTGCTACTCTGTTCTTTATTTTATTCTTATTATTACAATTATTAGTCACTTTACACTGCATTCATGTACATATCTACCTCAATTACCGCATATCCCTGCACATTGATCTGGTACCGATACTCCCTGGATATAGCTTCATTCATGTGTTACTATTACTTGTATTTGTTTAGTTTTTCACTCTGTATTGTTGGGAAGGGCTCGTAACCAAGCATTTCACGGTATAGACTACACCCGTTGTAATCGGTGCATGTGACAAATAAAATTTGATTTGATTTTAAGAGAATCCTGCCAATGCAGGACCATCATTTGTCTCCTTTCTGGTCTGTGACTGGCCACCAGGTGGTGCTCCGCAGTCACTCGAGGCAGTACAGTGCACCATACCTTACATAATACAACACAACATCATGAGATCCAAAGCTGTGTCGTAGTTTGTACAGAGAGGGAAAGGCTAATTCAAACAATATGTGGATATAGAACTACACCCTTACTATGTTATAGATGGGGGCATGTAAGTAGAGGTCCATGATCACACAATATGGTGGGAGTGCTGTGCTAACAGCAGGGTTGTAATATCCTGGTGATATCCTAGCAGGTCAGAGCAACCTGAAGTCATTAACCTCTCTATTGCAATCAAAAGACTAAGACTATGTTATATTTGGATAATGAGCATCATAAAACACAGGGTATTTTCTTCTTCAATCTTTCTTCAATTCCAGATTTGTAGACAGTATATTTACATTGCTTGACAGAGTGAATGTTCTGTAAAATGTTATAAACTGAACCAGACATTTTACCCAAGCCGTCTCTGAATAAAAGGGGAATAAAATGAAACCCTGTTTTCAATTCCCATGAGGCCTAAAACAAGGTTTCTCCTCAACCCTGGCCTGAACATATCCTCACAGTCCCTCTGAATCCTATCCCTCAACCCCCCTCAGTGGTACGCTCCAGTGGTCCGGTCCCAGTGTGTGGGTGGGCTCACCTGATGACGGTGGGGGTGATCTCAGCGCAGAAGAATATGCTCAGGTTGCTGACAGCGTGGGAGGAGAACATGCCGATGATGGAAAAGGCGATGGAGAAGTTCTTATTAAGTGTATCCGAGCTCTCTGCACAGAAAGAAGACAAAACACGAGTCAGCCATTAAACACGATTCAGCCTAAATTATTAAAATGATTCAGCCTAAATTATTAAAGTGAGATTAGTGTATATGAGCACTCTGTTTAGAAAGCAAACAAACATAACCATTATCCAGCCAATATACAGAGAGAATACATTCTAATGTAGAAAGGTGAGATAAGCTCAAAGGAAAATTCTATATCTAACCCTGATAGATGAATGACTCTCTTAAAAGAATGCTCATTGCACTGAGCTAGAAAAGTACCTATGCTTTCTCCTAAGAGCAGGGTGTTGTTGAAGGATGATCCTAATACTTCAACAACACATTTCCTGCCATCTTGACATAAAACTATAGGTTTATAAATAACATATGTAGATGGTTACATCATTCCCATGACGTGTATACAGTATATGAGGCATGTTTAAATTGCATCATCCGAGGCTTGTCTCAAGTCAGTTTGGTGTCTTAAATTAAACATGTTTCAGTTGCCCAAAGAGGATCATCTCTGGCTGGTCTCGGATCGGTTTGGTGTCTAAATTTAAGATGTTTAAGTTGCCCAAAGAGGATCATCCGAGGCTGGTCAGTTTGCTGCTCCTCTCTAATCTCTAATCCTCTGGCTGTCTGACAACAGGCCAGGCCCAGTTTGCTTCCAGGTGGAAGATTAGGGATAGAGAACATGGAGAGACCATAAGAGAGATAAATACACAGGGGAAGAAGAGGGCTAGAGGTTAGTTAGGGTCAATGAGACAAAGGAGGATCAGGGAGTAGAACACAGACAGGAAGACTGGTAATTCCACCTCTAATGAAAAATATAATTAAGAAGAAGTTACTCTTATTTGAATACAGGAAGACCAAGCAAGATGAAAAGCAGCTCAGATGAATGATGGTGATACGGCATAATGTATTTCATACCAGGTATAATGTGTACTAGCCTCTAAGGTTGTACAACTGCTGGTTTCATGTGTCTGTTGTGGCGTTTCACTGTGAAGGACAAGCAAGCTGGATCTGAATGTGTATTTATGCAGTAAACAGAACGCAGCTAGCTAGTCCTTGAGATATTTATTTATTCACTGATGCCTACAGACGTACTGAGCCAGTCACATGGTGCCTCTGAACTGTCACTCGTCGTAGTTGTCAAACAGAAATCGCACGTCACGGTTTGGGCTATCGCGACCTGACTGAACTGTGCAATGAGTTTGTGTTTTTAGAGAGTGGGTGGGAAAGAGAGTGGGAGTGATTGGGAGGAAGGGAGAGCGAGGAAAAGTCACAGTATTTAGGTTGAGGTGAAAAATCAACCTTTGCCTGGAACCACCAGCATTGTGCAACAAACTCATTGCGACATTTAAAGCCCTGATTTTAGTACTGTTGGTTTATAATGCTGACATTTTCTTAGTGTTCTTCAATCTTATACAGATGTCAGTTCCTCCAATCTTTGTCTAATCATATCAAACAAATCATGCTGAGGACATCTGCTTCTATCATAATGTGTTTCTAACAGCTTGAACCACATTTAGGATGGTAAATTGGTTATCAATTTACTGCAGAATTCTCCCATCTGCCCAGGACCTTCTTGGTTCTTTATCAAGCAGTTAAAGTATTTCCAGTAAGCTGAATATAATTCGGTAAACATGATAAACAGTTATGAGCCAGAATGATGGGGTATTGATTAGTTCAGATTCTAGGACAGAGCAACAGCAACAAGGGAAACATTGGCTTAGTTCCCACTAGAATGAATAGGAGACAAACCGATGGTTGTACTGTACCTATATTCAGATGGACACTGTATTTCCCCAGCACTACAGGAGCCAAGGGAGAGAGAGGGAAACATACACAGGTTAATATGTAATCAAATGATCATCTAATACATCACACAGCATAGTCGACACAAAAAGAAGACACAGCCATGCAGTACTACAAGTGAATTTTCCAGTCACAGAACACACTAGTTACACCACATCAATAACAACACAAGATGTGTGCTCTGTGTGCGCACGTGTGTGTGTATGTGTTTGATGTGTACCTGTAGTTGTAGGTTAAACATTTGTTCACGCAACGTATAAGTGACTCTTTAAAAAAAGAATAAATACTCTGACAGATTTCACATCACATTGACCTACATTTAAACCCCACTCCAAAACAACTATAGCTAACTAAAAAGGCTGTTTCACCTCTACCTATTCACATTCATAATAAAACTATATACAACTAGATAAGATCCACATATACCAGCTGGCAAGTGACAGTGAGACATTTTAGCGGGGAGACATGACATGCTATGCCACATGTAATCTAAGGTCAGATAGCTCGTGCTACTCTCACAACGTGAGTGTTGCAGGGACGAGATAGAATGAAACCGTGCCGTAGAGGTCAAGGTATGGCTTTGTGCCGTAGAGGTCAAGGTATGGCTTTGTGCCGTAGAGGTCAAGGTATGGCTTTGTACCGTAGAGGTCATGGTATGGCTTTGTGCCGTAGAGGTCAAGGTATGGCTTTGTGCCGTAGAGGTCAAGGTATGGCTTTGTGCCGTAGAGGTCAAGGTATGGCTTTGTGCCGTAGAGGTCAAGGTATGGCTTTGTGCCGTAGAGGTCAAGGTATGGCTTTGTGCCGTAGATGTTAAGGTGAGCAGCTAGAATGCACAGACTGTATGATAATTTGTGTGTGAGTGCTTGCAGTGTATGTGTGAGTGTGTTTGTGTGCATGTGCATGCCTGTGTGTTTGTATATTTGTGTGTGTGAGTGTGTGTGTGTGTGTGTGTGTGTGCAAGCAAGTTTGTGACAGCGTGTGTACAATACAGTATGTGTATAACACTGTAGGCTACCCACAGTTGAGCAGGCCAAGCTGCAGCAATGATGCCAGCGCAGTGATGATCATGAACATGAGCAGGCCTCCCCTCCTCCCCATTAGGCCCACCGCCGGGCACAGTGCCATGCATGAAGCCACGGCGATGCCCGCCATGGTGTAGTAGTCAGCGTAGAAGTTGTGGAACATGGTGGACTCGTGGGTCTCGTGGTGGTCCATCATACTGCGGGCAAAGCAGTGGTGGATGCCATAGCCAGTCAGTCTGGATAGAGGGAGAGAGAGGGAGGGGAGAGAATGAGGAGAGAGAGAATGAAGATAAGAGAGAAAGGTGCAAGAGAGGGAAAAAGGAGTGAGGAGACGAAAGTGTACAGAGAGGACAGAAATATAGAGAGGGATATGGGAGAGAGGGTAAAGAAAAACGATATGAGTCGAGACAGAGTGAGGGTGAAGAAAGAAGAGGAAAATGAATCTCTCCTCTCGTCTCCTCTGAAACAAAGCTAAAAGCACGCACATACACCCTCTCCTGCTCATCTCCAGTTCTCTCATAAGAACACAGCTCATGCAAAATTCATGGTCAGACTAGATTCAGGGGCACCGTGCACTGAAATAGCCAGGGCTGTGTCTGTCTGCGTGTCTATAAATTACTGGGATAGGTGAGTGAGAAGGTGAAGCTTTATTCTTTAGGCCATATGGCAGACATACAGACAGATGGACAGACAAACAGACGGACGAACGGACAGAGAGAGACAGACCTGCTAAGAACACAGACAGACAGATGGACATACAGGCAGACCAACAGACTGGTCAGGGCACTGAATTAGCTAATAGCCTGTCTATAATGATTGGTGAGTGAGGGAAGTGGTGAATCTTTATTCTGAAGGCAGATAGATAGACAGATGAATGGCTGGATGGACAAACAGACATGCCTGCTAAGAGCACAGACAGACAGAGACAGCGAGACGGATGGACGGACGGACAGGCCTGCCAACAGCACAGAGGGCCACTGCCGGTCGATGCTGCATCGAGCAGACAGGTCCATAGTCCCATCATCACGGAACACCGGCCACCGCATTTAACACCCAGAGGCGTCTTACTGGCAGCTGCATCATGGACACATGCACACGCACACACAGACACACACCGCCAGACACACAAAGAACATACTTACGAGTTCACACAGAGGACCACAATGTTTTTCCACAGGTTCCTTGTCCCCACCATCTTTACGATACATGTCTTTTTGGGTTTCTTGTGAAGAGCGTTCTGCAGCTCTGAAACAATGAAAATAAGTCACAAAGGGCTTTATACCAGGTTGTACAGTCAACCACAGGGCTTCATCTAATTCCACATGATGGGGGTAGGTGAGGGAAGGACAATTTCAGCTGCACACTATGTGATTCATACCAAAACATTTCATCATGTGACTTATCTCTTCCTGTTAGGAGACAGGTATGACGGGGGAAGGAGTGGGTGACTAGGGGAAAAGAAGACGAGTGAATGAATGGATAAATGAAAGAGGACAACGCCCCAGCGAAGCACGGATCACGACATGGAGCACGGATGTTTTGAAATATAATGGGTTGCTATGGAAACAAACCTCCACTTTCTGCATGTACACACACATATGCACGTGCACATTCCAAGTTTATCGCTCTATAAAATAATGGAGCTTTGAAGTCATCCTCTGGCCTAGCAGCATAGCCATAATCCCCCATCTATGATTGGCTCTTAAACGAGAGGCCCTTTTCAGGGGCTAGTTATGTTACAAGGCTACATAACACACACACACACACACACACACACACACACACTCACACACACACACACACACACACACAACTGCACTGCCCTCAACCGCAGGTCATCTACAGAGGGTGGTGCGGACGGCCCAATACATCATATTTGTACTGCATTGTCGAGGGAGCTCGCAAGTACGCATTTCGCTGCACCGTTTATACCAGCAGTAAACTGGGTAAGTGACGAATAAACTTTAATTTGATTTGACAAACACCCGGAGGCTGCTTCTGGTTATATTGTGAAGTGTTTACAGCTAAGAGAGCCAGGTGCACCATGGAAAGATGACACGAGCATAGCTCTACCACTACAGAGACAAAGAACGCTCTAGCTAGCTACACCCATAGATGCAGATGACAACAGGAGGACAGAGAGCTGTGTGTGCAGGAGAGGAGAGGACGAATGGGACGACCCGGCTGACAGACACACTCTCTCATCAGCACACACTGCTCTAAAGGATCTCTGGAGGCTAAGAAAATTGTTGATTTCACA
The DNA here is from genome assembly GCF_013265735.2 of Oncorhynchus mykiss. NCBI lineage: Eukaryota > Metazoa > Chordata > Actinopteri > Salmoniformes > Salmonidae > Oncorhynchus > Oncorhynchus mykiss. The sequence continues at coordinate 68,937,562 of NC_048572.1, forward strand.
TTAAGCAACTCTGTTTTACGATGTATTCGCACTGTTACTCTGAGTAGCACAGTAACAGAAGAATTTGTAAATGGTTATGATTTTTCCTCTGCCATATCATACCTGACAAGAAGACCTCCTAGGTAAAAGGGCACAGCTACAGTCCACTGCCAAAATAAAGGAAACACTTGAGTAAATTAGGTTTCTGGCGGCTCTGCTATGGTGTCGGGTGCCTTTTCCTGGCATGGTTTAGATCCACACAACCCTTAGAGGGCAAGGTAAACGGCAATAAATACACAGCCATTCTGAGTGATCACCTTCAACCTATGGTGAATCATTTCTATCTCGATGGGAGTGGTCTCTTCCAGGTCGACAATGCCGCCATCCACTAGGCACGAGTGCTCACTGAATGAGACAGCGTTTCCCACCACCATCAAAACACCAAATGATGGAATTTCTAATGGAAGATCCCTCCAATAGGTTCCAGACACTTGTAGAATCTATGACAAGGCGCATTGAAGCTGTTCTGACGGCTCGTGGTGGCCCAACGACCTAATTAAGACACTTTATGTTGGTGTTTCTTTATTTTTATTACATGGGACAGAGAGGAAATTTTACAGTTTTATAGTTAGTTTCCTGCAAATCTACACATTTTGTAATGGGGCTGAGAGAAATATGGAAGCTTCAAAGCAAATTTTCTGCAATTCTACACATTCTGCCATGGGGCTGAGAGACATTTCAGTTTTGAAGCTAATTTCCTTAAATTATGCATATTTTGCCATGGATTATGCCTTGTTCTTATGTTATCTGAGAGACTCAAACATTACAACAAATTCAGTATTATTAGACACTTGAGAATTGTTTGTTTCTTTGGACAGTTTCGTGAGAATGACCCAACAATGTTATTGACAGAGGTTATACTATACACATTTAGTTAACATAGTTAAGTCATTCTCACGAAACTGTCCAAAGAAACAAACAACTCTCAAGTGTCATTTTTCACAAAATGTTCTCTTGAATCACTGATATTAGGATCTGTACTTATCTATTTTGTATTTATTATTGTTTTTTTATTATACATTTGACCAACATTTTTTCAAAAGTATCGTCAAAGTACAAAAATGTAATAAACAAATTGTCACGACTTCTCCCGAAGTTGGTTCCTCTCCTTGTTCGGGAGACGTTCGGGTGACGGAATTGTTTATTGTAAGTGCATGTGCACATTTATTCTGGTGTGCCACGGGTTTTGTACCCATTGATTGTTTGTTCTGATTTCCGGTGTTTTTTTGTTATTAAGCTGCTCCGTTGTAAACGCAGTTTTTGCTCTCCTGCGCCTGACTTCTCTGTTGCCAGCACGCACCCCTTACAGAATTCCGGACCAACTTATGGAGTCAGCAGGAGCAGGTGGTGGAGGAGCGCGTCCGGGAGCACGCAGCAATGCTCCACCATCTTGGCACCGCCATGGACCATGTTGTCCAGACAATGGACCGCTGGGAGAAACAAGGAGTTCTACCAGCACCTCCATCAAAACAACCGGGGTCTCCAAAATTCACCCCCCGTTCTCCTGGTCCCAGTGGGATTTGTCTCTCCCTTCCCCAGGAATATGATGGGACAGCTGCGAACTGCCAGGGGTTCCTGTTGCAGATAGACTTATACCTGGCAACCGTCCACCCGGCTCCTTCGGGCCGTGAGAGGGTGTCCGTCCTCGTCTCGTGCCTCACCGGGAAAGCCCTGAAGTGGGCCAACGCCGTGTGGAGAGAGGGAGATGCGGCGTTGTAACAGTTTGAACGCCTCTTCCATCTGAGGCAGGGGACGAGGAGCACCGAGGAGTTCGCCCTGGAGTTTCGGACCCTGGCTGCCGGCGCAGGATGGAACGACAGGGCCCTGATTGACCATTATCGCTGCAGTCTGTGCAAGGACGTCAGTCGGGAGTTGGCCTGCAGAGACACCACCCTCACATTCGACCAGCTGGTGGACCTGTCCATCCGGCTGGACAACCTGCTGGCTACCCGCGGACGTTCAGATCGGGGTCTGTTGGTTCCACCCCCCTGCACCCCCTCTCCGATACCAATGGAGCTGGGAGGGGCGGTGTGCAGGGAGACCGGAGGGGGTTCCATGCACCATCTGAGGGCACGGTTGGTGCCGGGTTGGTTCCTCTGGGTATCGGGGCAGCAGGCGGGGCGCTCTGGCGTCACCCCAGGTGAGTCGGCACCATTCTCATCCAGAGCCCTCTGTTGTACATATGTTTGTGTATGTCACTTCTCCTGAGTTTACCCCGCATTCCCAGCATAAGGCGCTCGTCAATTCAGGCGCGGCTGGGAATTTTATTGATAGATCGTTCGCCCATAGTGTAGGAATCCCCATTCTTTCCGTGGCTGTGCCCTTCAGGGTTGATTAAGGAGGGTCAGGGTTGATTAGGGAGGCCACCGCTCCTCTGGGTATGGTGACGCCGGGGGGGTCACAAGGAGAGAATTAGTCTCTTCCTCATAGACTCTCCTGCATTTCCTGCATTTGGTGCTAGGCCTACCCTGGTTAGCTTGTCATGACCCCACTGTTTTCTTGGCAACGGAGGGCTCTCACGGGTGGTCGTGAGAGCGCACAGGGAGGTGTTTAGGGGTTTCTGTTGGTGTTACCACGGTGGAAAGTCCAGACGACGTCACCACCGTGCGCATTCCCCCTGAATATGCCGATTTGGCTCTCGCCGACTCAATTACCACCCCATCGACAGGGGGATTGTGTGATAAATATCCTGGTAGACTCCGCACTTCCCAGGAGTAACGTGTATCCTCTGTCACAAGCGGAGACAGTGGCTATGGAAACACATGTCTCCGAATCCCTGCGTCAGGGGTACATTCGGTCCTCCACATCACCCGCCTCCTCGAGTTTCATTTTTGTGAAGAAGAAGGATGGAGGTCTGCACCCGTGTATTGACTATCGAGGTCTAAATCAGATCATGGTGAGGTATAGTTACCCGCTACCGCTCATAGCCACAGCGATTTAGTCAATGCACGGGGCGCGCTTATTCACCAAACTAGATCTCAGGAGCGCTTACAACCTGGTGCGTATCCGGGAGGGAAACGAGTGGAAGATGGCATTCCGTACCTCCTCAGGGCATAATGAGTACCTCGTCATTCCGTACGGGTTGATGAATGCTCCATTAGTCTTCCAAGCCTTTGTAGACGAGATTTCCAGGGACGTGCACGGGCAGGGTGTAGAGGTGTATATTGATGACATTCTGATATACTCCGCTACACGCGCCGAGCATGTGTCCCTGGTGCGCAGGGTGCTTGGACGATTGTTGGAACATGACCTGTACGTCAAGGCTGAGAAGTGCCTGTTTTCCAGCAGTCCGTCTCCTTCCTAGGGTACCGCATTTCCAACTTAGGGGTGGAGATGAAGAGTGACCGCATTGTAACTGTGCGTATTTGGCCGACTCCCACCACGGTAAAGGAGGTGCAGCGGTTTCTTGGGTTTGCCAATTACTATCGGAGGTTTATCCGGGGTTTTGGTCAGGTAGCGGCTCCCATTACGTCACTGCTGAAGGGGGGCCCGGTGAGTTTGCAGTGGTCGGCTGAGGCAGACAGGGCTTTTGGTCACCTGAGGGCTCTGTTTACCTTGGCTCCTGTGCTGGCCAATCCGGATCCCTCTTTGGTGTTCATAGTGGAGGTGGATGCGTCCGAGGCTGGGATAGGAGCTGTGCTCTCTCAGTGCTCGGGTACACCACCGAAGCTCCGTCCCTTTGCCTTCTTCTCGAAGAAGCTCAGCCGTTGGCTGTCGTAAGGGCTCTGAGGGCGTGGAGACATTGGCTTGAGGGGGTTAAACACCCTTTTCTCATCTGGACTGACCACCGCAATCTGGAGTACATCCGGGCAGCGAGGAGACTGAACCCTCGCCAGGAAAGGTGGGCCATGTTTTTCACCCGTTTTGTGTTCACCCTTTCCTACAGACCAGGCTCCCAGAAAGTGAAGGCAGACGCATAGTCCAGGCTGTATGACACAGAGGATCAGCCCATGGATCCCACTCCCATACTCCCAGCCTCCTGCCTGGAGGCGCCGGTAGTGTGGGAGCTGGATGCAGACATTGAGCAGGCGTTACGTGCAGAGCCCACTCCCGTCCAGTGTCCTGCTGGGTGTCTGTACGTCCCGTCTGCTGTCAGTGACCGGTTGATCTATTGGGCCCACACGTCACCCTCCTCTGGTCATCCTGGGATCGGTCAGACAGTGCGCTGTTTGAGCGGGAGGTACTGGTGGCCTACCTTAGCTAAGGATGTGATGGTTTATGTTTCCTCCTGCTTGGTGTGCGCCCAGTGTAAGGCTCCTAGTCACCTGCCCAGAGGGAAGCTACACCCCTTACCCATTCCACAGCAGCCTTGGTCGCACCTGTAGGTGGGTTTTCTTAACGATCTCCCCCCTCACAGGGTAACACCGCAATCCCGGTCGTTGTGGATCGGTTCTCTAAGTTCTGTCGTCTCCTCCCTCTGCCCAGTCTCCCTACGGCCCTACAGACTGCGGAGGCCTTGTTTACGCACTGCGGAGGATATAGTGTCTGATCGAGATCCCCAGTTCACGTCTAGGGTCTGGAAGGCGTTCATGGAACGTATGGGGGTCTCGATCAGCCTTACTTCAGTGTTTCACCCCGAGAGTAATGGGCAGGTGGAGAGAGTAAACCAGGATGTGGGCAGGTTTCTGCGGTCTTATTGCCAGGACTAGCCAGGGGAGTGGGCAGAGATGGCACAGAACTCGCTTCGCCACTCCTCCTCTAACCTCTCTCCCTTCCAGTGTGTACTGCGGTACCAGCCGGTTCTGGCGCCTTGGCATCAGAGTCAGACCGAGGCTTCTGCGGTGGATGACTGGTTCAGTGAACAAGGTTTGTTATAGGTTACAGCTTCACCCCGATTACCGTATTAACCCCTTGTTTCATGTGTCTCTCCTCAGGCCGGTGATGGCTGGCCCGCTCCAGGAGTCTGGTGCGGGAGGTTCCTCCGCCCCCTCTGGACATCGAGGGGGCCCCGGTATACACCGTTCGCACCATACTGGATTCGATGCGTCGGGCGAGGGGCTTTCAGTATCTCGTGGAGTGGTAGGGATACGGTCCGAAATTATAGAACTATTATCAAATTAAATCAGACTTTTCCCAATTTGAGCTCTTTAGCAGTTTTGGTAATGAGAAGGCCAAGTGCGGTAAAGGGGGTGTTTGAGAATAAGAACCTCATTCTGAAGGCATATAAGCAAATACATTAACTTGACTTGTGCTCATCTAAGGACTTATCCTCTAGATGATGCATCATTGGTGAATAAAACTTTATTTAAAAACTGAAGCTTTTTTTTTTAGCTTTTACAGGAACTTGAAAAAGTGTCACGGTAATGAGATGTCCACAGACACTGTATGTACGTAATATATATTATAGTTTAATGTAAACTTTAATTAGTATACCATTTTATGGACAAACTTTTTTCTCTCATTTTTTTATGACCCGATAATTGTATCTGGACACATTTTGGTAATTTACAGTGAAAATGTAGAAAATTCAAGCGGAAATGTAAAATGTATTTAAAATAAGACACGTTCCCAAAAACTAGACATCTTAGTCCTCTGAATGATGCATCATGCTTTTGTAACTCAATTTGCTACAGACATTTTAAAACTGATTTCATGAGAAGCATCCAGTCATCTCTTGTCCAAACTGCAGGAATCTGGCCTGGCTATACTTATCCATTATCCAGACACTAAGGTAGAGGTCAAAGGGATTGACCTGGTCCCATCTGTTGTCTATGAGCGATGCCTCTCCCTTTCTCATTCTACCCCGCTCCCTCTAAAGGCCCTAATAAACCGTGTTAGGGAAACTACTCTGAAAATATAGTTTATCGAGCTACCAATACTTCACACTGGAAGAAAAATATAGTTTACCAAGCTACCAATACTTCACACTGGAAGAAAAATATAGTTTACCAAGCTACCAATACTTCACACTGGAAGAAAAATATAGTTTACCAAGCTACCAATACTTCACACTGGAAGAAAAATATAGTTTACCAAGCTACCAATACTTCACACTGGAAGAAAAATATAGTTTACCAAGCTACCAATACTTCACACTGGAAGAAAAATATAGTTTACTTAACTAAAGTTACTGAGAAAACGTGGTCCACAACATCCAAACTACTTTGTGATAAATTATCCTATCTAAATCTGAAATGTCATAGAATACAAATTGCAAGAACAGATCACTCTGGAGTCAGATGTTAACTGAATGTATATGTATCCTATTAAACACTTAAACAATGTTTGAAGTGAGAATTAGGCAGAACTGATTATTTTTTTTGCCAAAATGTAGTATGTAGTTACACTAGCTACACTGCTACATGGCAAAAAAGTAAGTAACTACTGAAAACACTACTGGATTAGAATTTGTTCCACCAAGCTAATGCAAAATGTAGTTACATTACTAGTTGAACGACTTCTAGTTCACTACTCCCCAACACAGGTAATAAATGAATTAGGGTCTGGAGGGTCGGGTCCATGATGTCACGGTGTAGGTTTACTACCCTGCTGAAGATATACCTCCACCCCCAGGAGAGAGGGCTGTTACTATAGTAACCAGGCAGAGAGGAAGGAAGGGGATCTCCCTCGTCAGTCAAGATAATCCATATAGACTGTTGACTGAACAACAGGGACCTACACTCTACTGAGCCTGACCAGACCTTTCTGTCTCAGAGAGAATCTAACATTGGCATTATTATACTGTATGCTTATGGCTGCGTTTACACAGGCTGGCCAATTGTGATATTTTTTCCACTAATTTGTCTTTGACCAATCACATCAGATGTTTTCACACAATATATTTTTCAGAGCTGATCTGATTGGTTAAATGACCAATTAGTGAAAAAATAGATCTGAATTTGGCTGCCTGTGTAAACACAGCCAGAGTTTTGTTCAAAGTATTCAAAGTTAATAGATAGTGAAAATAATGAAAAGGAACTAGAGACTATCCTAACTGTCCTTGCTAGAGATATTGTCTAAGAAGAACCTTTCACTTCAGGGATCAACAAACATTTAACTTCCAAATAACAACATTAAACCCATAGCAGAGGAAAGAAATGAATCCAAACCAAAGACAAAACACTTGGGCTAATTAGATAGTGTTAATTACAGTAATAATTACAATAGTGATCTCTACCTGTAAGGATGTGGTCAGTGTCCAGCTCGGGGTTGACCTGGTTCTTCTTGATGATGTGTCCCATGATCCACTTGGAGCGGCCATACTGTTGAGTGGCCAGCAGCCACCGCAGAGACTCGGGAAAGATCCTGCATGGAGACAAGACAGAACACTCTCTCCTCAATAAAATATGAACCGCTGAATCAAAATGAAATTAGTACCTATTTTTTTCACTGGGATTTAACGAGAGGCTGATAGGAATCTCAATACATCATTCTCCTCCTCAGGCTCTGTGGGAATCCCTGAGTCTGAAAAGTGTGTGTGGCCATGTGCATATGTGTGTGTATGTGTATATCCATGATTTCTTTCTAGCGGATTGAAACTCGGATTGAATCTGCCTTTAAAATGCTTTCATAACTTGTGGATATCAAGTCCTTTGTTAACGTGTGCAATTTGAAGGGAATGAAAATGACAAGAGCTGTGATTCTCAAGGATGAAGTAAAACCCATAAATTTCTTCCCCTTGATCTGTTGGCAGCCTTCCCAGCAGTCAGGTATACAGTGTGAATACAGGGTAAATGATGGTTCATTCATTATTATTTATTACCCAGGCTTTAAAAAGACCAGCTGTATTAACATGTACAGTAGAGGTCCTTTGAAGGCTCTTAAGCTATAAAAATGATAGGAGATTAGGTATACCTACATAAGAGGGAAACAGCTGGAAAAACCCAAGAAGCTTCCCTCTGATTCTATACATATCTGATTATCCTCCAGTGTCTGGGGAACTACACAGATAATAATTCACGTCCGTGTGCTCCCATGTCCCGCTGGCCCCATACTAATTTCATACATACAGTGTTTTACTTGCTATATTGTATTTACTTCGCCACCATGGCCTTTTTTGCCTTTACTTCCATTATCTCACCTCATTTGCTCACATTATATATAGACTTATTTTTCTACTGTATTATTGACTGTATGTTTGTTTTACTCCATGTGTAACTCTGTGTTGTTGTATGTGTCGAACTGCTTTGCTTTATCTTGGCCAGGTCGGTGTTGTAAATGAGAACTTGTTCTCAACTGGCCTACCTGGTTAAATAAAGGTGAAACAAAGAATAAGAAGAAAATACATAATATGAGCATTGGATAAATAGAACCTACATTAACATAAAGCAGAAACCAATCATGAACTGTAGTGTAAGATAATTGGGAGTAGCACCTAATCAAGTGAATTAAATCAGTATTTTCAATCTAAATGGGATCACCTGTACGCATATAATAAATAGCTAAATATATCAACACTGAGCTGCTAAATTGTAGCAGGTGTTGAAGTATAGCCTGGTCCTAGAACAGTTTTGCACTTTGCCAGAGATGGGGAGTAAAGTAGCTGTTGTCCTCACCAGATATAAGCCAGCATGAGGAGAAGCGGGCAGATGATGACAGCCTGCAGAACCTGCCAGTCTCGACAGACGTATGCCATCCCTGGCATCAGGAGCTGCCCGCCCAGCACCACGAAGCTGGCAACCATGGTCATGGAGAAACGCCAGGCTGGTAGGCACAGCTCAATCCCTGGTAGAGAGAGAGGAGAGAGAGGTTAGCTTACATGGATGGACCTACAATACAAATAGACACACACACTCTGACCACAGACACAGTTCCATCTATGATAGAGAGGGTGCAGAGGGAACACAAGGTCAACAATGACACTCCCACACACGACTTGACAGAGAGAGTGGACAGAAGGGAGAGGGGTTGACACCACAGTTCCACTACATAGCTCCATCCCTGGGAAGGAGACGAGTTATCCTGATACCGATGCCACTCCAGTAATGTGAACATTATTGTCACATTTTTATTTTATTTTTTGTACCTTTATTTAACTAGGCAAGTCAGTTAAGAACAAATTCTTATTTTCAATGACGGCCTAGGAACAGTGGGTTAACTGCCTGTTCAGGGGCAGAATTACCTTGTCTAGAACTGATTCTAAATGTATGACTGATGCTACTGCATAAACCTGCATTCTCAAGCAGAGAATATGGGTCTATTAGTCTATTTTAGCTGAAGAGCACTTCCATGGCTAGGACACAACACAGTCCCTGTCCTGATCCGACTGAACCAAATCTATTGCAGTGAAGTAATGAGGGTCTCCTTCTACAAATTTCTTCCCAGTCACTTTCAGAAAGTCTTTGATTCATTTATACAGACATTAGCATGCATGCCACCACCACGCTGGCCGGCAGAAACACACAGAACTCAGCCCCTTAGCAAGCTAGACACTGCGGCAGCATAGCATCGAATAAAATAGGCTATATCAATCTTATGAAGCTGGTGAGTGGTACTGTACTGCAACAACTGTTCCCGTTCCTTCCCTTGTCTTTCTCAGTCTTTTGTCTTCCACTCATCACTTTATATCTCCTCATATTTTTATTTTTACTTGTGTTTTTTATTTTTCTCAGCTCCAACTGGGTCTTTCGAGGTGACAGGCCCGGCATAATACACTGTCAGCAGGCTGCAACTCCACCCCCGAGGAAAAGGCAGGAATTTCAATTAGCATCTTCCCCCCCTCATAGCTAGTATGAATAATGCTCTGTGTTCACGGGACAGTAACGCAGCTGGAACGACAGAGCTAAGACTGAAGAGGAGGAGTAGAGGGGAAGAGGAGAGGGGAGATGTGTGGAGAGTAGAGAGGAGAGGGGAGAGGGTTAGAAGGGGAGAGAGGAGAGGGGGTCAAGGTGGGAGGGGAGAGAGGGGAGAGAGGAGAGGGAGTGTTGGGTTTGGAGTAACCTCATCCTGATTCTCTGTGGGAGTTTTGTGAGTAAAGTCATGGGTCACTGGGAATAGCATGGGTTGGTGTTATGTGGTTTTGTGAGTGTGTGAATCGAACATATGGATGTACTTACAAAACATTCTACAGAAGTACTATGAGCTCCTTACTCCAGCTGACCCTAATCCTCCACATCCCTCCTGATCAGCAGTCCCATACTGCCCTGCACCGGCCCCAACCTCCAACCATCAGCCCAGGTCCTGCCCTGCCTGCTGACACAAATCCCAGCGCTCAGGTGATGTCACACACAAAGCACTCACAGAAGGCCACAATGGCACAGGGGTGATACTGAGGTGACCCACGGGTGACCAAAAAGGAGTGACCAAACAGGAGTGACCAAATGCACTAAAACAGGACTTTGTTAACACACATGCCACATGATGACAACTGACAAGACTTATCTAAAGCCATGGTGGGGGACAGCATTGGTACCAAGGAGTAGCCTAACCATCAAAACCATAATCTGCCAAAAGTAGTCCAACACAGTGTGGATTCTGGAATGGAACATGCAACTTCAAGAACATAATGTCCAGTGAGTCAAAGAGGTTCCATTGTTCTGAGAACATTACAGTATCTGACCACTAGGGGCCCACAGTGATGTTATTTCCCTGTGACCAGTGGGTAACACACCACACTGACCTTTCCCCGGCAGTCACATGATCTCCTCATGGACCCATGCCATGTCGTCACCCCCTGCCTCCCCCCTGCTCCCGGCCACTGGGTTTGTGTGTTCCCAGCCAGTAAACAGCTCCAGGGCCCGCTCCTTCTAAATACAGTAAAGATGTGGTGGTAGACATATTACACTGTCCAGCTATAATGATCATTCTTAAAAAGATTGTAGATAATAAGACTCAGAATACTGCTTCCTGTTTTTTTCTTAAAGAGGTTGTACAAATGGAATAATGTGTGTGCAACCATGTGCTCAATATCCAGAAAGGTTGAGACTGAAGAGTGACTGTGTGGACGTGTTTATCTATGCCTCTGGGGACCAGAAGTCAACAAAGAAAGGTTAGGGTTAAGGTTAAGTTTTGGGGTTAGAGTTAGAGTTAGCGTAAGGGTTAAAGTTAGGGATTAGGGAAAATAGGATTTTTTTGTCCCCACAAGGTTAGTTGAGTAAGACTGTGTGTATGTGTGTGTGTGTGTTTGTGTGTGTGTGCGCACGCCTGAGTGCATGTGTGTGTGTAGTAGGTCTATCTCATTCTTTGTGGACTTTAAGTGAGGCCACACTCATTGATCAATAGCTTATCTTAAAGTATAAGGATCAATAGGCTATGGGTCCAAGGCCTCTGAGGAATAGAGGGATGTTTAGGTAACACAGTAATACTACGTTGATCTACTTCCAAAATGGCATGACTCTATTTGCAACTTAGAACTTTGCCTGCTGAACGTGGATGAGTGTGTGTGAGTGTGTGTGAGTGTGTGTGAGTGTGTGTGAGTGTGCACGCACATGTAAGTTTGCTTGTGTCTCTATAGTAAAAACAGACATTACTATCAACGCAAAAAGGATGTACTGTATCTGCGGTTGAATCATTACTACAAACAGTTGCAAAACTAGTTTTGCTACTTTTGCAACAAAAATGTGCATTTCTATTGGAAGACTCAGGTAGGTCCCTCTGGTAGGTAGGTCCCTCTGTTTGCTGAACCTATCCAATAGAAACGCTAGTTTTCGTCGCAAAATTGTTTGTATTAGTGATTACACCCCAGCTCTACTAGTCCCAGATGAGACCCCAGACAGACATAAAATGCATCCAGTCAGTGTAACACAAACACAAATAATGACATAATAGCACCAACAAAACCACAGTCATCAACCTGGTCCAAACAGTTGACGGATTAGGTCTACCGTTGACTCCCTACACCATGAGAAGGAAAAAGAGGCACAATGCAGTCTGATGCTATGCGGTCCTGCTCTGTTGCTTTGGACAGTGGGTAAATTACACTTATCCAAAGGGTGTTGTTATATCATGTTGTGAAAGCGTGAGTTATTTGAATAACACAGTGTCTGCAAAATTGGCCTACTACAGTATCAAGCTATGGAAAAAAGGTCCCCATCCATCCACCGCACTGGGACTTCTGATAGGGAGGGATATAAACCCCCAGGTGAGGATGGGGGCTAGGGGTGAGAGATAGGGATGGAGGTATATAGACCCCCAAGAAAGGATGGGGGCTAGGGGTGAGAGATAGGGATGGAGGGATATAGGGGAGGAAGGAAAGGAAGTTTGCCTAGCAGCCGGGGAATGTACACTCAGCACAAAAGTGAACTTTACCCTGCTCAGAGGAAGCACTGAGTGTGCATCTTATCTCATGTATCTAGACACAGAAAGTGAGGGAGTGGGGGAGGACAGGATTCTGGGAGAGAAGGGATTCTGTGAATCACCCACCCAGTCATAGATTCCCTCCTCTCCTCTCATTGGAGAAACTCCTCCATTTCTTCCACCTAGACATCATTCTCTGTCTCTCTGAGAAATAGGGCTGATCTCAGCAGCCATTGCTTGCTGTTTGGGGTTTTAGGCTGGGTTTCTGTATAGCACTTTGCGACATCGGCTGATGTAAAAGGGGCTTTATAAATAAATGTGATTTGATTTGACTAGGTGATCCATGTTCATTAAAGCCTGGGTCCAACATGCCTTTATTATAGGTCTCTAACTGATCCTAGGTCCTGAGGGTGACTGAGCACAGTGCAGCAGGCTGTGGCTGGTGTCCTCAGGAAGCCATATCCGTACTGGATGAGGGGAAATGAAAAGCTCTTCTCTATAGCAGAGAGATGGACAGTGTCTGCTAATGTGAACAGGCCTGAGTGATACATCCACCCAGATAAAGACCCATTGACAATCAATTAAAACGTAGACAGGTAGACAGAGAGAAAGATAAACTGATATTGAAGCTACAAGGATCCAAGACTGGTGAAGCATGGACTCAGTTCAGTCCTACCGTATTGCAGCAGGAAGGGAAACAGAACTGGGCCAAATCCTGTCTGAATGAACCAGCTTTACTCCCCCACCACCAGAGGGGAAACAGACCAGGATAGAGCAGGGAAAACAGGGGTACGCTGCCCACTGGCTCACACGGAAGAGAGGCTACGGATATGACCTATTACAGCTATGTAGTCTTTAGAGTTGATTAGTGTTTTCCTGTTTTTCAGTTCATACAGTATCTCTGCCGTTTCTATGTGCAATGCTAAATGTATAGCAATGTCTCTGTGATAAATGTATATCCATGTCTCTGTGCTAAATGTATAGCAATGTCTCTGTGATAAATGTATATCCATGTGTCTGTGCTAAATGTATAGCAATGTCTCTGTGCTAAATGTAAAGCAATGTCTCTGTGATAAATGTATATCCATGTGTCTGTGCTAAATGTATAGCAATGTCTCTGTGATAAATGTATATCCATGTGTCTGTGCTAAATGTATAGCAATGTCTCTGTGCCAAATGTATATCCATGTGTCTGTGCTAAATGTATAGCAACGTCTCTGTGCTAAATGTATATCCATGTGTCTGTGCTAAATGTATAGCAATGTCTCTGTGCTAAATGTATATCCATGTGTCTGTGCTAAATGTATAGCAACGTCTCTGTGCTAAATGTATAGCAATGTCTCTGTGCTAAATGTATATCCATGTGTCTGTGCTAAATGTAAAGCAATGTCTCTGTGCTAAATGCATAGCATTGTCTCTGTGCTAAATGTATAGCAATGTCTCTGTGCTAAATGTATAGCAATGTCTCTGTGCTAAATGTATAGCAATGTCTCTGTGCTTAATGTATATCAGTGTCTCTGTGCTGAATGTATAGCAATGTCTCTGTGCTAAATGTATAGCAATGTCTCTGTGCTAAATGTATAGCAATGTCTCTGTGCTAAATGTATAGCAATGTCTCTGTGCTAAATGTATATCAATGTCTCTGTGCTAAATGTGTATCAATGTCGCTGTGCTAAATGTATATCAGTGTCTCTGTGCTGAATGTATAGCATTGTCTCTGTGCTAAATGTATAGCAATGTCTCTGTGCTAAATGTATATCAGTGTCTCTGTGCTGAATGTATAGCATTGTCTCTGTGCTAAATGTATAGCAATGTCTCTGTGCTAAATGTGTATCAATGTCTCTATGCTAAATGTGTATCAATGTCTCTATGCTAAATGTGTATCAATGTCTCTGTGCTAAATGTATATCAATGTCTCTGTGCTGAATGTATATCAGTGTCTCTGTGCTAAATGTGTATCAATGTCTCTGTGCTAAATGTGTATCAATGTCTCTGTGCTGAATGTATATCAATGTCACTGTGCTGAATGTATAGCAATGTCTCTGTGCTAAATGTATATCAATGTCTCTGTGCTAACTGTATATCAATGTCTCTGTGCTAAATGTATATCAATGTCGATGATGTACATGTGATGGGGGAAAATAGATTCAGTTACATTTCGCAATATTATCTTTGGTCGATATTTTATTAATATTTGACTCTAAGTATCGACTTTATTTCTCTGACTGATCAAAACAAATGTTTTCATGCTCTCTATTTTCCCTGCAGCAGACATATAGTGAGCAATATGTGTGGATCATCAAAACGCAATAAAATCACAGTATTAAAACGCAATAGATACAGAATCGTGAGAATCGCAATATACAGTGCATTCTGAAAGTATTCAAACCCCTTGACTATTTCCACATTTTGTTATTTTACAACCTTACTGTAAAACAGATTAAATAGTTGTTGTTTTTCTCATCAATCTATACACAATACCCCATAATGACAACGCAAAAACAGGTTTTCAGAAATGTTTTCAAATGTATTATTAAGTAAAAAAATCGAAATATAACATTTACATAACATTTATATAACATTTACATAAGTATTCAGACCCTTTACTCAGCACTTTGTTTAATCTTATTGGGTGTGACGCTATAAGCTTGGCACACTAGTATTTAGGGAGTTTCTCTCATTCTTCTCTGCAGATCCTCTCAAGCTCTGTCAGGTTGGATGGGGAGCGTTGCTGCTCAGCTATTATCAGGTCTCTCCAGAGATGTTCCTTCGGGTTCAAGTCCGGGCTCTGGCTGGGCTCTCAAGGACCTTTAGAGACTTGTCCCGAAACCACTCCTGAGTTGTCTTGGCTGTGCGCTTAGGGTCGCTGTTGGAATGCTTGATAATGTATGTGATATCAAGAGAGACATATATTTTCTGGGTGATTGAAATATTGACTGGCTTTCATCAAGCTCCCCACTCAAGAAAAAGCTACAAACTGTAACAAGTGCCTGCAACCTTGTTCAGGATATCAGTCAACCTACCCGGGGGGTTACAAACAGCACAGGAATGAAATCATCAACATGAATTGATCCCATCTTTACTAACGATACAAAACTGTGCTTGAGAGCAGTATCCAGATCCATCAGATGTACTGTAGTGATCACAATATAGTAGCCATAGCTAGGAAAACCACAGTTACAAAGGCTGGGCCTAATATAGTGTATAAGAGGTCATACAATACGTTCTGTAGTGATTCCTATGTTGTTGATGTAAAGAATATTTGTTGGTCCGTGGTCTGTAATGAGGAGCACACAGACATTGCACTTGACACATTTATGAAATTGTATGGTTGAGAGGGATGAGACAAAAGGAATGGTAAATAAGTCTGGCTGCACAACCGATTGGCAAATGTACTGCAAATTAAGAAATCATGTGAATAAACTGAATAAAAAGAAGAAGAAACTACACTATGAAACAAAGATAAATGACATAAAGAATGACAGTAAAAAGGCAAACTCAACTCCATCATTCGTTGAATCAGAGGGCTCATTCATTACAAAACCGACTGATATTGCCAACTACTTTAATTCTTTTTTCATTGGCAAGATTAGCAAACTTAGGCATGACATGCCAGCAACAAACGCTGACACTACACATCCAAGCATATCTGACCAAATTATGAAAGATTAAATAAAATCTAGAATCGACTTCCTATTTCGCAACAAAGCATCCTTCACTCATGTCGCCAAACATACTCTCGTAAAACTGAGTATCCTACCGATCCTCGACTTCGGCGATGTCATTTACAAAATAGCCTCCAACACTCTACTCAGCAAACTGGATGATGTCTATCACAGTGCCATCCGTTTTATCACCAAAGCCCCATATAATACCCACCACTGCAACCTGTATGCTCTCATTGGCTGGCCCTCACTATATACTGTATCAGTTGCCAAACCCACTGGCTCCAGGTAAGTCTTTGCTAGGTAAAGCCTCGCCTTATCTCAGCTCACTGGTCACCATAGCAACACCCACCCATAGCACGTGCTCCAGCGGGTATATTTCACTGGTCACCATAGCAACACCCACCCATAGCACGCGCTCCAGCAGGCACATTGCACCGGTCATCCCTAAAGCCAACACTTCCTTTGGTCCGTATTGTTGGGGTGGTAGTAGTGATATGCTGTGTCACCACCTTTCCTTCCAGTTCTCTGCTGCCAATGACTGGAACGAATTGCAAAAATCTCTGAAGATGGAGTCTTATATCTCCCTCACTAACTTTAAGCATCAGCTGTCTGAGCAGCTTACCGATCACTGTACCTGTACACAGCCAATCTGTAAATAGCACACCCGACTACCTCATCAGCCAAAGTGTCTATGTATGCGGATGACTCAACACTATACATGTCAGCTACTACAGCAACTGAAATGACTGCAACACTTAACAAAGAGATGCAGTTAGTTTCAGAACGGGTGGCAAGGAATAAATTAATCCCAAATGTTTCAAAAACTAAAAGCATTGTATTTGGGACAAATCATTCACTAAACCCTAAACCTCAAATAAAACTTGTAATAAATCATGTGGAAATTGAGCAAGTTGAGGTGACTAAACTGCTTGGAGTTGCAATTGGCTCAGAACAGGGCAGCACGTCTGGCTCTCGGATGTACACAGTGAGCAAACATGAATAATATGCATGTCAATCTCTCCTGGCTCAAAGTAGAGGAGAGGTTGACTTCAGCACTACTTGTATTTGTGAGAGGTATTGACATGTTGAAAGTATTTTTAAACGACTAGCACACAGCTCAGACACCCATGCATACCCCACAAGAGATGTCACTAGAGTTCTCTTCACAGTTCCCAAGTCCAGAACAGACTATGGGAGGCGCACAGTACCACAGAACCATGACTACATGGAACTTTATTCCACATCAGGTAAATGATGCATTATGGAACAGGGGGGACTGTGAAGCAACACAAACATAGGCACAGACACATGCATACACACACATGATAACATACGCACTATACACACATGTACACATGGATTTTGTGCTGTAGATCTGTGGTAGTGGAGTATGGGCCAGAGGACACACACAGTGTGTTGTGAATTCTGTAATGAATGTATTGTAATGTTTTTAGATTGTATAACTGACCTAATTTTGCCAGACCCCAGGAAGAGTAGCTGCTGCCTTGGCAGGAATTAATAGGTATCCATAATAATAAATACAAATACAAACCTTGGCCCCAGTCTGAGGTCCTGAGAGCTCTAGAGCAGGTTTTCATCAATGATCTCTCTGTACTTTGCTCTGTTCATCTTTCCCTCGATCCTGACTAGTCTCCCAGTCCCTGTATATTGTCAAAACTCCACTAATGCTGGTGCTAATAAGGCTGGTCTTATTGTAATTCAAACCCTACATCACTAAAGCTATACTACTGCTATGTATAGTATAGGCATCTTTAGACTTTACAAAAAGAGTCTGTTCACAAAAACACAAGCATTCAAGGGAAAATGGAAGGAATTGTGGTAGCCTCACAGGCCAGGCATCTAAACTCTCATATCAGCACTGCTGTTAAGAGACTCGAATTGGGAGGAAACCTGTGAAGAAACAGTGGAGCAAGGGAGAGACTGTATATTAAAGATATGTTATTGTAGTAACATCACATTGCCTTGCAATCTGTGATTTTACACATCAATGACATTCTTCCCTTCCTCCTTTTCCCAAAGTGTGGCAGTGAGTAAGTCATCACAGTCCCAGTGGACTGATTTACTTTGTCAGTTGGTCACACACACGTCGGTCTAAAGAGAGAGACCGTAATCCAGGTAAAACTCTGCGGTGTTCACTGTCAACAAAGTGACATTTCCCCATGTAAACCACCATGTAAGCTACCGCGTCTGGTTTCATTCTACCTAGACACAGGACGCAGTGCTGTACCATAGAGCTGATTGACGTTGACAAACTCTTTGTGTGGCTCATGTTCTCCTCTAGTCACACACAGAGACACAGTGACTCAAAACGCTCTGGAGTGTGTATGACAGTGATTCCCCTACCATACATAAGTAGGGTTGGCCCTTACATCTAGCTTCCACCTGTTATTCCCAGCCTGAAAGTATTTCACATGGTATGTTTGGGCCCTGGATAGGCTTGCAAAATGACTTTAACTTTACCACAATTCCCAGGTTTTCCAGAAATCCTGTTTGGAGGATTACGGATTTGTTACTTATTCCCTTCTGTGTCTGGGAATCTTCCAACCGGGATTTCTGAACAACCTGGCTACCAGAAGGTTACCAGAATTTTGCAACCCTAACCCTGGATGCTGCTTGGGGGCCCTACTGTACCACACCGCCAATGGGAATACTGATATGTAGGGGAAACACTGAGGATATGGTTAGTAAAAAGACAGAACATGCCCCCCACCTCCCCTCCCTCTCCTACCCTTAACTATATCACCAGAATCAGCCAGCCAGCCTTTTGATGAGTTGTATTGCGGGCGGTAAGGGGAGAGGTTTGTGTAAACGTCTGTTTGTTCCGCTAAGCTGGCTTGTCGGGTTCAGGCATACTACAGGGGCAGACAGGGCTGATGTGAGGCGACACCTAATACTGCTCCTGATGCTACTGCCATCCAGACAGACTGGGACATGAGAGAGAGTGAAAGCAAGAGAGGGTACAGAGGCAGGGATAGTGTGGGGACAGGGAAATAGGGGAGACAGGACTGGTGAGGGATAGTGAGAGAGGAGAGAGACTGGGGGAGAGATACGGGGAGAGAGAGACTGGGGGCAGAGAGAGTGAGAGAGTCGGGGGGATAGAGAGAGATACAGGGAGAGAGGAGATGGGGGAGAGAGAGGAGTACAGTGAGAGAGGGGTATGGGGAGAGAGAGAGAGGGACGGGGACAGAGAGATGGAGAGAGATAGACGGGTAGAGGGGGACAGGGGGGATAGAGGGAGAGAGCGAGACAGAGAGCGAGACATGGGGAGAGAGAGAAATATGGGGAGAGAGAGAGACAAAGGGAGAGAGACAAAGGGAGAGAGAAACATGGGGAGAGAGAGACATGGGGAGAGAGAGAGACACATGGGGAGAGAGAGAGAGGAAGGGAGAGAGAGAGACATGGGGAGCGAGAGAGACAAAGGGAGAGAGAGAGAGACATGGGGAGCGAGAGAGAGACATGGGGAGCGAGAGAGACAAAGGGAGCGAGAGAGACAAAGGGAGAGAGAAACATGGGGAGAGAGAGAGACATGGGGAGCGAGAGAGAGACATGGGGAGCGAGAGAGACAAAGTGAGAGAGAAACATGGGGAGAGAGAGAGAGACATGGGGAGCGAGAGAGACATGGGTAGAGAGAGAGACGGGGAGAGAGAGTGAGAGGGAAAGAGAAACCGAGGGGACAGATGGGAGAGAGGGATTACAGAGGGAATATTATATAAGCATCACAGCTCACAATCTGTCTATGTAATGACTCATTAGTATCCTAATGATTTAATGTTATCAATCTGTGTTAAGGTTTGCTGTGCATTTACCTGCAATGCCCATGATCTGCTCTCCACTCTACAGCAGTAGGCCATTTTAAGACTGCCACATCCAACCTATCCTTCCATCCTATCTATCTATTTACATAGCAGATAAGCAAAGCATACGCCTGAAGGGTCATCTGATACACCATTCTTTTCTTTTTTTACCTCAGGGTTCTGTCACTGCAGTATGTTAGTGTTTTTAGTGCTGCAGCATCAGGAATTGGTCCAGTGCTTAGCCAGGGTCACGTTAACGCTAACGTCTGTAGCTTAGCGTGTAAATGCAGAGCTGTGTTTTTCATCAGCTTGTTTCCAGGGAGTGTTTTGCTCCCCACACGGCTGGGTCTGACTCATGCTAGATGTATGTGTGTGTGTGTGTGTGTGAGAGAGGTCATTGTGGTCTGTGATCAGTGTTTGCCAGGGTTATTGTGCTCTGGGGTAGGGTAGGCCTAGCTAGCTAGATTTAGTTCTCTCTGCATATGTTATTGTTAGATCATGTTTTGCTCCACTTATTGAGATCATTACTTCTCTTCCAGCCCGTGATACGATTGAATTCAACTACTGAACTATATACATTACGTTCCATCTGACGGTCTTAATTGGATCATTTTAGTAGCCTACAATTTATTCCTTTAACTTAATGAATCGTAAATGTTGACAACCATGCCCTGATTTATTAGTCTAATGACAGAAGTATACAGTGTATTGGAGAGATCTCAGTATATTGTATATCTACAACCTGGACAACACAGTCATAGAAGACAAGCAAACACAGAAATCATATCACATCAACCCTGTTAGTAGGCCTCTGCTTGTTGCTTCATTTACTGTGTTGGGAGCTCTTGTGATCCTACAATGTTGAACAGTGTCTCAATAGAAGCTACTTGATGTCACTCTGGCTGCAGTGTTCCCAAGTCTTGCCCCTGCCTGCCTTATGTGTGTGTGTGTGTGTTTGTGTGTGTGTATGTGTGTTTGTGTGTATTGCCTTGCCCCAGAGCCTTTGTTGAGGGATGAGCTAGTCGAGCTGATGATGTCATCCAACCGTTAATTAGGAGTGCCCCAGCCCTGTGTACTAGGAGTCGCAGGTCTGTGTGGGTATGATTATCCAGATTTGACAACATGATTTTGTTGTCAGTCACATGCCTACCACTAATCTAGTCTAGGTGGTTTTTACCAGGTTTCTTTATCTGTTTAAGGGATAAAGTAGCAGGGTTGTATCTTGATCACTGTGAATCGCTGACAGTAAATGAGACATACTACGTGTATGTGATCAGTTGATTCATTCCAGTCAGACTAATGTGTTTCAGTCTTGACGCATCTCAACACTCACAAGGCTGCATTGATTATTCTGTGTGGTTACACCTTAGTCTGCATTCACTTCAACTTACATACTGTACATAGGCCTACTACTACACTACATGACCATAAGTATGTGGACACCTGCTCGTCAAACAACTCATTCCAAAATCATGGGCATTAATATGGAGTTGGTCCCCCCTTTGCTGCTATAATGACCTCCACTCTTCTGGGAAGACATTCCACTAGATGTTGTAACATTTCTGTGGGGATGTAACGGTTCTCTTGGGGTGAAGTAGAGGCGGACCAAAACGCAGCGTGATTATATTGATTCATGTTTAATAAAAAAAGATAAACACGAACACTACAAAACAATAAATGTGGAAAACCAAAAACAGCCCTGTCTGGTGCAAAACACAGAGACAGGAACACTCACCCACAAACACACAGTGAAACCCAGGCTACCTAAATATGGTTCCCAATCAAAGACAATGACTAACACCTGCCTCTGATTGAGAACCATATCAGGCCAGACATAGAAATAGACAAACAAGACATCCAACATAGAATGCCCACTCAGATCACACCCTGACCAACCAAAACATAGAAACATACAAAGCAAACTATGGTCAGGGTGTGACAGGGGACTTGCTTCTATACGGCCACGAGCATTAGTGAGGTTGGGCACTGATGTTGGGCGATTAGGCCTGGCTCACAGTTGGCATTCCAATTCATCCCAAAGGTGTTCGATGGGGTTGAGATCAGGGATCTGTGCAGGCCAGAGAAGTTCTTCCACACTGACCTGACCTCAAAAAAACATTTCTGTGTGGACCTCACTTTGTGCATGGGGATATTGTCATGCTGAAACAGGAAAGTGCCTTCCCCAAACTGTTGCCACAAAGTTGGAAGCACAGAATTGTCTAGAATGTCATTGAAAGCTATAGCGTTACAATTTCTCTTCACTGGAACTAAGGGGCCTAGCCTGAACCATAAAAACAGCCCCAGACCATTATTCCTCCTCCACAAAACTTTACAGTTAGCACTATGAGGCATGTAGTGTTCTCCTGGCATACGCCAAACCCAGATTCGTCCATTGGACTGCCAAATGGTGAAGCGTGATTCATCACTCCACAGAACATGTTTCCACTGCTCCAGAGTCACTGAGCTCTTCAGTAAGGCCATTCTACTGCCAATGTTTGTATATGGAGATTGCATGGCTGTGTGCTCAATTTTATAAATCTGTCAGCAACAGGTGTGGCTGAAATAGCCAAATCCACTAATTTGAAGGGCTATTCACATACTTTTGTATATATAATGTAACTAGTCTAGGTCGAGGTCATTTCGAGGTAATTTCATGTTTTCATGTGATACATGAGCTCTTGCCAAACCGGCAGAAATTCAGCCAGTTTTACGTAGCATTGTTATAAAGCCCTCACTACAGTGGGAGTTAATAGGAATAAGACGCTTAGATCGTGAAAACATCTATCATACATGTCTGATTTCAATACTGACCAATGTCATTACGCGCGAGGTAGAGCGCGGGGCGATATGACGATATATATCGTGTGAAGATAGACGTTTTTCTATCATTTCATATTGTGCTCTATCATTTATTTCGTTGCGTCGCAAATCACACTCTTTACGGCAATATTTTTTGTCAATTGGACGAAACTTTGCGTTCTTCCACACGTGCCGTGTGAATGGAAATTTGCAACAGAGAGACACAGAGCACGGAGACACGGAGTTCGTACCTAAAAGAGGGGCAACTTCGTTCGCATGGACGTGGTTTGGGTATGAAAATTCTGACACGAACCAGGAAACCGTTCACTGCAAAATATGCCACAAGCCGGTCCTGACAACAGGCTCAAACACCACTAACCTCTTTTACCACCTACGCAAGAATCATGTGAAAAAGTACAGAGAGAGTCTACGGATGAGACCCACAAAAAGTACAGTCAAGTGCTCAAAACAAACCCACGACTCAGACGTTGCAAGAGGCTTTTTCCTGCGGCACACCGTATGGCAAAGAATCAGGAAGATGGAAGGAGATAACAGCTGCCGTTACAACTTACATCTGAAAAGACAAGGCCCTAATTTACACGGTCGTGAAACGGGGGTTTTGTGAGTTGGTCCTAACACTCAACCCAAGGTACCAAATGCAAATTGATATGTGACACGTATTAATGCCAAAATAACATGCAAAACAGACAAGGCCCCTCCCCCCCAATTTTTTTTTATATTAGGCCTATATTTATTTTGTTTGTAACTACAGTTGAAGTTTTTTCTATTTACCTTTTTAGATTTTATACATTCATATTTTATATTTTGTTACATGCTTAATTGAACATTTGCACAGGTTCTAAATAAAATAAATAATCGAATATGAGTAAGTATCTTTTTATTTGTTGAGTATAATTCAAAATGTAATACGAAATAGGCCCTTACATGTGGTCATTTTATATAAACTATTCATAAATTGAATTTACAGAAAATGTGCTATATCGTGATATGTATCGTTATAGGGATATGAAATGACCTATATCGGGATATGAGATTTTGGCCATATCGCCCAGCCATAGCGGGAGGTCGTCTTCTCTCAAATTAACCATTGATCATATTTTTGCGATATTCCTACTTCGAGAGGGTCCACCACATTTCTCAGAATTTTCTGCCTTTTCAGTCCATGGTGCATTGCATGGTGCCGTTGCATGGCCGTTGCATGGCCGTTGCATGGCCGTTGCATGGTGCCGTTGCATGGCCGTTGCAAATGGCAGACTCCACTCTGCAAGGCACATCGATCTGCAGGTTGAGTGTGGTGAGATCGTAGACTCTTAAATTGATAGTGCAGTTTGTTTAGGTGATTTTACAGCTGACTAGCTGCTTCACATGCTGATATTGAGTTGTTATTATTGTGTGTAGCTACATTTGCTTGCAGGTAGCCAGCCAGCCAGCCAGCCAGCCAGCCAGCCAGCCAGCCTGCCAGCCTGTAGAGTGCATTGTGGATTTTGAAGTCGACTTGAGCTGCAACAGATTTCTATAATGATTTTCACGTATTGCTACTGCAGTGAAAGAATGACAAAAGGTGATACTCGTGACTGGTGACTTGCTGATTAGATTAGAATATGGGTGTGTTTTCCTGTCTTTTGTTTTTACTAGCAAAGTGCAAAGAAATGTTCATTCAGGTTAGATGTGAGTTTCTCCTTGAATTTGGTTAAAAGGACAGTGAATTTGTTCATACTTTGAGAACTTGCTACCAAGCTCCTGTGTGTATCAGACACGCACAGTTTTTTCTCTTGGAGATCATTCTGATCTGAAGACGCGTGTACATAACCACTTTAAGTCATAGCCTATTGGTGACAGTCATTTACTCTGAGTAGTCTGTAATGTATCATGTATTTCATGTACACTAATTGTTTGAGTGTTAATTATTTTGTGACTAAAAATGATATTAGTTGAATTGAGTAAATGCATTCCTCATTTTACAGAATAGTTATTTGACTATACATTCATCATTTAGTAGGTCTATTTCTAGTTATATACATCTCTGATCTGCTTGCCTCAATAAATTAATGCAAGAAGATTGGTCGCCAGAATTGGCTATTTGTATCTCTTAATGATTGTCATACTAACTTGACTATATTCCTTTTGAGGCATACAGGGCCTGTTGCATTTAATCACATAATATTGGAGTTTGGAACCACCAAGACTCTTCCTACATCTGGCCGCTCTGCCAAACTGAGCAATCAGGGAAGAACGGCCTTGGTCAGGGAGATGGTCACTTTGACCGAGCTCCAGAGTTCCTCTGTGGAGATGGGAGAACCTTCTAGAAGGACAACCATCTCTGCAGCACTCTACCAATCACGCTTTTGTAGAGTGGCCAGACGGAAGCCACTCCTCAGTAAAAGGCACATGACAGCCCGCTTGGAGTTTGCCAAAGGGCACCTAAAGACTCTCAGACCATGAGAAACAAGATTCTCTGGTCTGATGAAACCAAGATGGAAATCTTTGGTCTGAATGTCAAGCGTGACGTCTGGAGGAAACCCGACACCATCCCAATGGTGAAGCATGGTGGTTGCAGAATCATACTGTGGGGATGTTTTTCAACAGCTGCAGGGACTGGGAGACTAGTCCGGATCGAGGGAAAGATGAACAGAGCAAAGTACAGAGAGATCCTTGATGAAAACCTGCTCTAGAGCTCTCAGGACCTCAGACTGGGGCCAAGGTTTGTATTTGTAGGTCAGTTATACAATCTAAAAACATTACAATACATTCATTACAGAATTCACAACACACAGTGTGTGCCCTCGGGCCCATAATCCACTACCACAGATCTACAGCACAAAATCCATGTGTACATGTGTGTATAGTGCGGATGTTATCATGTGTGTGTATGCATGTGTCTGTGCCTATGTTTGTGTTGCTTCACAGTCCCCCCTGTTCCATAATGCATCATTTACCTGATGTGGAATAAAGTTCCATGTAGTCATGGTTCTATGTGGTACTGTGCGCCTCCCATAGTCTGTTCTGGACTTGGGAACTGTGAAGAGAACTCTAGTGACATGTCTTGTGGGGTATGCATGGGTGTCTGAGCTGTGTGCTAGTCGTTTAAACAGACTTTCAACATGTCAATACCTCTCACAAATACAAGTAGTGCTGGAGTCAATCTCTCCTCTACTTTGAGCCAGGAGAGATTGACATGCATATTATTCATGTTTGCTCACTGTGTACATCCGAGGGCCAGAGGTGATGCCCTGTTCTGAGACAATTGCAACTCCAAGCCAATTACTCCAAGCAGTTTAGTCACCTCAACTTGCTTAATTTCCACATGATTTATTACAAGTTTTAGTTGAGGTTTAGGGTTTAGTGAATGATTTGTCCCAAATACAAAATATAGTTTTTGAAACATTTGGGATTCATTTATTCCTTGCCACCCGTTCTGAAACTAACTGCAGCTCTTTGTTAAGTGTTGTGGTCATTTCAGTTGCTGTAGTAGCTGACATGTATAGTGTTGAGTCATCCGCATACATAGACACTCTGGCTGATGAGGTAGTCGGGTGTGCTATTTACAGATTGGCTGTGTACAGGTACAGTGATCGGTAAGCTGCTCAGACAGCTGATGCTTAAAGTTAGTGAGGGAGATATAAGACTCCATCTTCAGAGATTTTTGCAATTCGTTCCAGTCATTGGCAGCAGAGAACTGGAAGGAAAGGTGGTGACACAGCATATCACTACTACCACCCCAACAATACGGACCACAATATAGCTTACAATAGAGACTCACTCAACTTCAATGACTTGGCTAACTAGCTAACTCCGTAGGGAGAAAAAAATGACACTCATTACATTGTGCGATTATTGCAAACTGTACTGGTAGGAATTTGAAAACTAAAACATGAATGGCGAGCTCAAGGCATTATCTAGATAAATCTTTAAAGCAAATATACTAGGCCACCATGGGTTTGATAGTTACACTATTGATTCTAACAAATAAAAAAATGATAACAATGAATGTATGATAGTTTTAACAAGTGGTCAGATAATGTAGTCCCGACCAATTAGCACATAATCTTGATGGAAAATCCCCATCTCCTTGCTCTGCCTGTCAGGGGGGGGGGGGGGGGTGTCGTTCAACAACACTGATGGAGAATGAAATGTAATGAGTACGTACATAGTCTTTTATCACTGTTGCCTGAGGAGAGTTGCCTGAGTGATTTAGTGGCACACCTTAAAGCGTACATACATTCTACAGTATTTACTCAGAAATCACTGGATGGCAGTTGATAATGAGCGGAAAAACAGGAGAGAGAAAGACAGAGGGTGGAAATGTGGAGACTAGACAGAGAGAAAGAGAAGGGTGGAGATATGGAGACTAGACAGAGAGAAAGAGAAGGGCGGATATGTGGAGACTAGACAGAGAGAAAGAGAAGGGCGGATATGTGGAGACTAGACAGAGAGAAAGAGAAGGGTGGAGATGTGGAGACTAGACAGAGAGAAAGAGAATGGTGGAGATGTGGAGACTAGACAGAGAGAAAGAGATAGGCGGAGATGTGGAGACTAGACAGAGAGAAAGAGAAGGGCAGAGATGTGGAGACTAGACAGAGAGAAAGAGAAGGGCGGAGATGTGGAGACTAGACAGAGAGAAAGAGAAGGGTGGAGATGTGGAGACTAGACAGAGAGAAAGAGAATGGTGGAGATGTGGAGACTAGACAGAGAGAAAGAGATAGGCGGAGATGTGGAGACTAGACAGAGAGAAAGAGAAGGGCAGAGATGTGGAGACTAGACAGAGAGAAAGAGAAGGGCGGAGATGTGGAGACTAGACAGAGAGAAAGAGAAGGGTGGAGATGTGGAGACTAGACAGAGAGTAAGAGATAGGCGGAGATGTGGAGACTAGACAGAGAGAAAGAGAAGGGCAGAGATGTGGAGACTAGACAGAGAGAAAGAGAAGGGCGGAGATGTGGAGACTAGACAGAGAGAAAGAGAAGGGTGGAGATGTGGAGACAAGACAGAGAGAAAGAGAAGGGCGGATATGTGGAGACTAGACAGAGAGAGGGAGAAGGGTGGAGATGTGGAAACTAGACAGAGAGACAGAGAAGGGCGGAGATGTGGAGACTAGACAGAGAGAAAGAGAAGGGCAGAGATGTGGAGACTAGACAGAGAGAAAGAGAAGGGCGGAGATGTGTAGACTAGACAGAGCGAAAGTGAAGTGCGGAGATGTGGAGACTAGACAGAGAGAATGAGAAGGGTGGAGATGTGGAGACTAGACAGAGAGAAAGAGAAGGGTGGAGAGGGAGAAAAAATTGGCAAGGCAGAAACCCAGACAGACAGACAGACAGACATGCAGAGAGAGAAAGACTGGGCCTCAATTTTATTGTGTCCATACACACACAGTATCAAGTCAAGTGCTTGACAACAGCTGGTAACCAGATGAGGTCACGCAGTGTACAAAAATGAACGAATGGCGGAAACAACGCAATTGCACATTAGATGACACATTCTCAGTATGGGTAAACCATGCATGTTAATATTTTGTTGCTTACTGCAATCAATTTTACTAAACAGTAAGTTCAACGTTTTACATTTATATTTTTAGTCATTTAGCAGAGCTACTTACAGTAAGTAGTGAGTGCATACATTTTCCTATTTTTCAAACTAAATATTATGTAGTGTATGATTAGTACACAGTATGTACACTGAACAAAAATAGAAATGCCACATGTAAAGTGTTGGTCCCATGTTTCATGAGCTGAAATACATTTTCCAGACACACAAAAAGCTTATTTCTATCAAATTGCTTACATCCCTGTTAGTGGGTATTTTTTCCTTTGCCAAGATAATTAAACAGCTGTCACGCCCTGGTTAAAGTATTTTGTGTTCATCTTCATTTATTTGGTCGGGCCAGGGTGTGGCATGGGTTTTTGTATGTGGTGTGTTGGTATTGGGATTGTAGCTTGGTGGGGTGTTCTAGTTAAGTCTATGGCTGTCTGAAGTGGTTCTCAATCAGAGGCAGGTGTTTATCGTTGTCTCTGATTGGGAACCATATTTAGGCAGCCATATTCTTTGAGTGTTTCGTGGGTGATTGTCCTTAGTGTCCTCTGTGTTAGTTTGCACCAGTTTAGGCTGTTTTGGTTTTCACATTACGTTTATTGTTTTTGTACAGTTCATGTTACAACAGCATGATCATTACACAGGTGCACTTTGTGCAGGAGACAATAAAAGGTCACTCTTAAATGTGCAGTTTTGTCACACAACACAACGCCAAAAATATCTCAATCAACAGCCTAATTTGAGTAGCCATTTGATTATATATGTTTAGAAGCCAATTTGACCTAGACTTGGCGCTTCATTATCGCTTGCCTTGAAGTAGCAGAGAGAACAGTCTATGACTAGGATGGATGGAGTCTTTGACAATTTTTAGGGCCTTCCTCTGACACTGCCTGGTATATATGAGGTCCTGGATGGCAGGAAGCTTGCCCCCAGTGATGTACTGGGCCGTACGCACTACCCTCTCTAGTGCCTTGCGGTCGGAGGCCGAGCAGTTGCCATACCAGGCAGTGCTGCAACCAGTCTCTCGGTGGTGCAGCTGTAGAACTTTTTGAGGATCTGAGGACCCATGCCAAATCTTTTCATAATAGGGCTTAATGAATTTATTTAATTTCCTTAAAATAACTTTTTACAGAAGCATGTACTGTACACGTCAATCACTCTGCATTCTTAACACCCCAATCACAGTCAAGTCTCATCAGTCTGACACCTCATCATTGCTTTAAAAACGTCTGCCCCATTATACAACAACTATTATTTTTCTCCACAACCTCTGAACAGCAAGGAACCCCTCTAGTCTCCGCATTCATCCGGCCCCTCCACTCTGCTCCACTCAGTACCGACCAATCCCAGTGCTCTATTTTGGGCGAGCTGCAAGGCTTTTCAAGGTAGACAGTATGGATTAAGTTAGAATGACAAGGACATGGAGGGCTCCTCTGCCGCCCTCTGTCCCCCCCTTCCTCTGCGACAGACAATTACTGCAGGCAAAGAGGCTTTTAGGGATCTTTTGTACAGCGGGACTGTACTGGGCATCAACCGCAAGGCTAGTTATCAGGATGCTATTAATTCCTCCTCCCCCACCCCACCTCCCTCCCTTCCCCCCGCTTCGCTAGCTGGGTAAATCTATTTCAATGGTAACGAGTGGCAGGACCGACTGGAACGGCTGTCTAAAGTAGATTATCGCTCATCAAACCTTTACTGTGGAGAGAAAAGGTCACTAGTCAACGGCAATGAGGATTCATCTCTCTGTGACTGTTATGGAGTGTACAGTACACACAGTACCACTGAAGCGCTGTGGTCGGCAAGGCCAAGGAGTAGAGTGGAGCAGACAGGTTATCAATGTCCTCCTTCCTCCGTTTCCCTCTCAGTATCTGTCAGTCTATTGATTAGCAGTAAGAAGACAAACCCAGGAAAAACTGTTATTTGGCCGAGTGAGGTTGATTGTGCTTCAGAGGGCCTTCCAAAGAATAACCCTAATGTGGAAAGTCAGCACTTCTCTGTCAGTTGATACCTCCTCATAAGGGGGTTACGCCCTCTAAAATAGAAATTGTATGCTATCAGAGGCTACATTACACTGAAAGGCTCAAGTGAATTTGACGTCACAGTTACACACGCTCTTGATAACTTTCCACTCTCTGTCTACCAGCAATGCCATGTCGTTTTTCCTAGAACTACAACAAAACAAACTCGGACCAAAACAAACCTATTTTAACTGACCTCATCGAAAGTGTGAGCCTGACACAGCTCTGCCAGCAATCCATGAGGTAGACCAGACAGGTTGCGGGTACAGTATTGCTGCTACGCCAACACAGTGGCCTTTGACATTCTCCAACCTCCCTCTGTGTTTAGTACATATTCAACAGCCTCTAACCCTCTGCTGACCTTGCATAAACATGACCCACATTGGAAAGGCTAGGGCTGCAGCTGAAATGGCACCCTATTCCCTATGTGCTTTTGACACAGAGCACTGGCTAAAGGTAGAACCCTGGTCAAAAGTAGTGCACTATCTAGGGAATAGTGTGCCATTTCGGACACAACCTAGGTTTCGAGACAAGTACAAATGCTTGTAGTTATCTCTATCACAATGCAGAGGCCTGGGCTGGTGGAAACAGGGATAAGTGAAAACACAGCTAGCTTGGACCTATGGAAACTGCTGTAACAGCATCTACATGAAACGCATAGGAAAAGCAATGCACTACAGGTATATCTCTCTATGAGGCTCCAGTAGGTCTCCACAGCTCATTCTGAAACGCTTGCAGTCATCTCTAGTGATGCAGAGGCCTGTTTTAACACTTCATAGGCAACTTGAACTAACAGTATCTGTTGGAAAAAACACACTCCGGCCCTCACAACATACTTACAGTGCATTCGGAAGGTAGTCAGACCTCATGGCCTTTTCCATATTTTGATACGTTACAGCCGTATTCTAAAATTGATTAAATAAATACAATTCCTCATCGATCTACACACAATACCCAATAATGAAAAAGCGAAAACAGAGTTTTATAAATGTTTGCACATTTATAAAAATAAAAACCGGAAATACTTAATTTACATAAGTATTCAGACCCTTTGTTATGAGACTCGAAATTGTGCTCAGGTGCATCCTGTATCCATTGATCATCCTTGAGATGTTTCTACAACTTGATTGGAGTCCACCTGTGGTAAATTGTATAGATTGGGCATGATTTAGGAAGGCACAAACCTGTCTATATTAGGTCCCACAGTTGACAGTGCATGTCAGAGAAAAAAATCAAGCCATAAGGTCAAAGGAATTGTCCGTAGAGATCCAAGACAGGATTGTGTCGAGGCACAGATCTGGGGAAGGGTAGCAAAACATTTCTGCAGCATTGAAGGTCCCCAAGAACACAGTGGCCTCCATCATTCTTAAATGGAAGAAGTTCGGAACCACCAAGACTCTTCCTAGAGCTGGCCGCCCTGCCAAACTGAGAAATCGGGGGAGAAGGGTCTTGGTCAGGGAGATAACGACAGACTCAACTGCCTTGGTTTCTCAAATGACTGCTTTGCCTGGTTCACAAACTACTTCTCAGATAGAGTTCAGTGTGTCAAATCGGAGGGCCTGTTTTCCGAAGCTCTGGCAGTCTCTGTGGGGGTATTCTCGGGGCGACTCTTTTCTATATATATATCAACGATGTCGCTCTTGCTACGGGTGATTCCTTGATCCACCTCTACGCAGATGACACCATTCTGTATACATTGTGCCCTTCTTTGGACACTGTGTTAACAAACCTCCAAACAAGCTTCAATGCCATACAACACTCCTTCCGTGGCCTCCAACTGCTCTGAAAATCTAGTAAAATTAAATGCATGCTCTTCAACCGATCGCTGCCCGCACCCGCCCGCAAGACTAGCATCACTACTCTGGACGGTTCTAACTTAGAATATGTGGACAACTACAAATACCTAGGTGTCTGGCTAGACTGTAAACTCTCCTTCCAGACTCACATCTCCAATCCGAAATCAAATCTAGAATCAGCTTCCTATTTCGCAACAAAGCCTCCTTCACTCACGCTGCCAAACATACCCTCGTAAAACTGAGTATCCTACCGATCCTCGAATTCGGCAATTTCATTTACAAAATAGCCTCCAACACTCTACTCAGCAAACTGGATGCAGTCTATCACAGTGCCATCCGTTTTTCCACCAAAGCCCCATATACTACCCACCACTGCGACCTGTATGCTCTCGTCGGCTGGCCCTCGCTACATATTCGTTGCCAGACCCACTGGCTCCAGGTCATCTATAAGTCTCTGCTAGGTAAAGCTCTGTCTTATATCAGCTCACTGGTCACCATAACAACACCCACCCGTAGCACGTGCTCCAGCAGGTATATTTCACTGGTCATCCCCAAAGCCAACACCTCCTTTGACCGCCTTTCCGTACAGTTCTCTGCTGCCAATGACTGGAACAAATTGCAAAAATCGCTGAAGTTGGAGACTTATATCTCCCTCACTAACTTTAAGCATAAGCTATCTGTGGAGCTTACCGATTGCTTCAGCTGTACACAGCCCATCTGTAAATAGCCCATCCAACTACCTACCTCATCCCCATATTGTTTTATTTACTTTTTAGCTCTTTTGCACACTAGTCTTTCCAGTATTTCTACTTGCACATAATCTTCTGCACATCTATCACTCTAGTGTTAATTTGCTAAATTGTAATTACTTCACTACTATGGCCAATTTATTGCCTTACCTCCTTACACCATTTGCACACACTGTATATAGACTTTTCCTATTGTGTTATTGACTGTACATTTGTTTAACTCTGTGTTGTTGTTTGTGTCACACTGCTTTGCTTTATCTTGGCCAGGCCATAGATGTAAATGAGAACTTGTTCTCAACTGGCATACCTGGTTAAATAACGGTGACATTTTAAAAAAACATATAGAAAAAAGAATGACTAAGAACCCGATGGTAACTTTGACAGAGCTCCAGAGTTC
The DNA here is from genome assembly GCF_013265735.2 of Oncorhynchus mykiss. Taxonomy (NCBI): domain Eukaryota; kingdom Metazoa; phylum Chordata; class Actinopteri; order Salmoniformes; family Salmonidae; genus Oncorhynchus; species Oncorhynchus mykiss. The sequence goes on from NC_048572.1 coordinate 68,970,561, forward strand.
CTCTGTGGAGATGGGAGAACATTCCAGGACAACCATCTCTGCACACTCCACCAATCAGGCTTTTGTAGAGTGGCCAGACGGAAGCCACTCCTCAGTAAAAGGCACATGAAAGCCCACTTGGAATTTGCCAAAAGACACCTAGACTCTCAGACCATGAGAAACAAGATTCTCTGGTCTGATGAAACCAAGATTGAACTCCTTGGCCTGAATGCCAAGCCTCACGTCTGGAGAAAACCTGGCACCATCCCTATGGTGAAGCATGGGACTGGGATCGAGGGAAGGATGAACGGAGCAAAGTACAGAGAGATCCTTGATGAAAACCTACTTCAGAGCGCTCAGGACCTCAGACTGGGGCAAAGGTTCACCTTCCAAAAGGATAACAACCATAAGCACAAAGCCAAGACAATGCAGGAGTGGCCACGGTACAAATCTGTGAATATCTTTGAGTGGCCCAGACAGAGCCTGAACACGATCAAACATCTCTGGAGAGACCTGTAAATAGCTGTGCAGCGACACTCCCCATCCAACCTGACAGATCTTGAGAAGATCTGCAGAGAAGAATGGGGAAAAGTCCCCAAATACAAGTGTGCCAAGTTTGTAGCGTCATACCCAAGACGACTCAAGGCTGTAATCGCTGCCAAAGGTTCTTCAACAAAGTGCTGAGTAAAGGGTCTGAACACTTACGTAAATGTGATATTTCATTTTTCTATTTTTTATAAATTTCCAAAAATGTCTAAAAACCTGTTTTTGTTTTGTCATAATGGGGTACTGTGTGTAGATTGATGAGGGAAAACAATTATTTAATTGTTTTTAGAATAAGGCTGTAACGTAACAAAATGTGGAAAAAGTCAAGGGGTCTGAATACTTTCCAAATGCAATGTACACCTCATGACTAGGGGATTTCCTTACTTTTAGGCATACAGCAACACCATCTGACAATATATAGAATGTGAGTCCTAACTCAAGACATGGGGGTCTCCTAACTATAACACACTCCACAAGGACAAGGCTATGGGAACCAACTACTGCCCACACAGCAGCACATCCATTACTAAAGCGCTAATAGAAATTCTCACCTAACAGATAAATCAATGGACTGTACAGTATAGCGAAGACATTCAGAATAGCATTGTGTAGTAGGTCTGCAGGACTTACTGAGGACTTACTGAGGATGTAGAGGGAGAGGGCGATGCCTGCCAAGCAGAAGCCCTCGAAGAAGCGCAGGGTGCTGAACATGGGAACGTTGACTGAGAAGGCCACGGTCAGACCGAACACCAGCATGAACAGGACCGAGATTATTAGGACCGGGTGGCGACCAAACCTGAGGATGGAGGGAGAGAAGGAGGGAGGGAGAGAGAGAGAGACAGAGAGAGAGAGAGACAGAGAGAGACAGAGAGAGAGAGAGGATGAAGCACAAATACAGTAGGAAAGATCCTTAATTACTTGTCCATATTTAAACAATACAAGCTAAAGCATTAACAAGAATCACACTGAAAACCCCTGAACGAAATGTCTATGAAAACATATTATGTAATAACTTTATTATGTAGCAAAGATATCATGTAACAACTTATTATGTAATAGTGAATAATTGTACTCACCAGTCTGCCAGGACCCCAAAGACCAGGTATCCGAATATGGATCCCACCAGCAGAGAGAACTTAGCGATGTGGACCTTCCACGCCGAGTCACACACCAGGCTCCACTGTAGAAGACGAAGAAGAACAGAGGAAGGTTACTGGATTGTCTAATGAACACAAATGTCAAACGGAAACGTGTCTTCTGCTTTATCCCAAATCCTCTGAAAGACTCTCACACAAAGTAACAAACACACAGAGGGCAGCAGAACTATGGCATACGGAGAAACAACCCATTCACATCGGCCATTTTGTTTTCAGACTAGTCTCAGCCAGAGTGTTACTCAATAGATCTAATAACGACATGAAGCATTTACATTATTTGTCAGATTGTATGGGAACATTAACTCAGCGCTACAAGAGCATTCTAGCTAACTTCCTATAGGATTTGAACCAGGCAGCACACCCCTGATCTCAATCCAGTTTCCCTAACCGACATCCCACTTTGCTAACAACGCCTTAAAACATAAAGAGAGACTAGCCATTGATTTAAAGCCTCCATTAAAAGTGTTCAACCATGTAAATGTACTGTAGCCTATTATGTTGAGTTTCCCCTTCCAATGTCTAGATTTCCCTCTGTGTGTTGTCTATAATGATGTAAACCCCCACTTCAACCCCTATGCCTGTGTGCTCTTCCTCTGGCTGTGTAGTGTAGTCCTCTGCCTCATCAGTAGTAGGCTTCCAAGAATGCAAAGTATGCTGTGCCACTACAGCTGATTTGCATTAGAAATACATCCATGCTCATCTTTTTGTATTATTTGTGGATGAATACAATTGTAGGTGCATACATGTGTGAACAGAATGACCCCACTTTGGACAAATCAATCAAACATTGATAAACAAAGCACAGTGCAAAAAATAGCTAGACCCCATTCATCCCCTGCTAACTCTGCCACCACTGCTGAGGAAAAACCTTAGGGGGAACTGAAGTAGATATATGTAGAGTATGTCTAATAAATACATTTTTTTACTGATTCAAGTCTACATGTAAAGTATGTGTACAATACATACAGAATAAGCCCACTTTAGTCAATGATGATAATGTCACCCCAAATCTGTTTGACTTATCCACTCCACTATCACCCCACACTTTCAGCCCAATGCAGCTGTGAGTAAACAGTACTGAGAGGCAGGCTGTTGGGGTTACTGGGTTCCTGGTACTCTGGTCTGGAATGGAGCCTCCTCTGTGCTCCCAGCTGTCTGAGGGATATAAGAGTCAAGGAGAGGGTGTGTAAGGGTGGGGCGTGAGGGTGACAGGTGTGTGACACATGGGATGTCTGTCTATCGATGTGACACCCAGAGTAGAGCTCTGGTTAGCCAACAGAGACAGACAAGCACACACAAGATTTGGTTCCAAATTCTGAGATTAGCCAATACATACCCAAAGACACAGCTTTGGAAAGTACCAAACAGCACATCCATTACTTTGCATTGCTTTTTGATTTCTGGTAAACGTGAATGCAATGGCTCAGAACTGGTCGATTGTTTGGTCGTTAGGCTGTTGGTTGACCGAGATTGTCTTAGTCGAGCAGTAATAAATATATATATATATATATATATATATATATATATATATATATATATAAATAAATATATTTGTGCCCATCTCAGTGAACTAATCTAGGCCTAGACTAAAAGCCAATTCATGCTTGAGCCTGCACAGCCATGCAGAAGCCAAATCGAGCTCTGTACCGTATTGACATGCGCCTCCCAAATTTTGTAACAACGTGGAGGGCTCTGTATAGCACCACATTGACATGATTGGTTGACGGTAGAAAATACAAACTCACTTCCTTGACAACAGCTCTGCGAAGCACAAGAAGTATGAATGCCCTGACTTCTGCTGAGGTCGTATCACCTGGCCAAGGCAGAAGTCGGATTGACAATGCGCCTAGATGCACAATGCACTTCTCTCTCCAGAATGCACTCTCTCCCGCTAATTGTTTAAGAACTTAATTGTGTGAATTGTTTGCGTTTGATTGTCAGTGTCTGTCAATTCCACAATACATATATCACCAGTAGTAGATTTACTGTTATTTCCTAGCATTTCTAATCTACAATGTCTACAGTAATTTATAATAATGCATTCAATATTATTATTCCAGTCTTCCCGTTTTCATTGTCAGAGTGGACAAATTGTTTGCGGAGTGCACAGCCTATTCTACACTTATGAGAAACAATTTTTTGTTTATTTTCATTCCATTTATGAGTTTTGTCAATTTAGTCATTGTGTTTTGTTTGGAGCGATTCTGTCAATGTTGAGTAAGGTTGCACACGAATAGAAGTAGGGAGATTTGATAGTATTTCTTATTGGCTTTATGCATCACCAACTATGACCTGTGGATCTTCTCAGAGTAATGTTTTCTTCACCTCAAACAGCAAGGAAACAAAGTCTGTTTTTACATCAATTGACAATTACAATAGTTCCTCAATGTATTTGAAAAATCTTTCTAGCTTTCTCCCTTTCGATAACCACTCAGCGTGAATGGGAAAAATGTCACGCTCTAATCCAGTGGAAACGTCATAAAATACGCCTACCTGATTACTTCTTATCTGTGCTTGACTTGGACTGGAATAGGTTCTGGTACTCATTTTGGGTGCTGGTACTGTTCATATTTAGGTGCAGGAGCTCTACAATACATTTGAGCTAGTATTCTATGAGAGGAACAGGAGCTCAAGCAGTAGAACATTTGAGGTGCCGGTACTCAGCTCTGGTGAGCTCCTATCAGGATATCAGGATATATCAGGATATTTTCTACCTGCAGGCTGCAATTTTTTATTTGTTGCCTTTATGTAGGCTATTTTTACATTGTTGGCAATGGCAATAGAATTTACTTTTTAGGTTTGTATCATTTTGATTTAGATTTGGATAGTATTAACCACATGACAATGATTTTCAGATATGAAGATGTTATTATATATTAAATTAAATTGTTTCAAGGAAATTTGCCTATGAAAACCATAACTGACACGCAGATCGGTAGAAATGGTAAGATAAATTGGCATTCCACATGAGAAAGATTGCCGACTCCTCGTGTAGCCTATTACCGGCAACTTCAGGAGATTAATGGCAGAATCTGCAAAAGCCAGTAGCGGCAGGAGGATGGTTGGGACAGGTTGAGGATTAAATCTTCTGGTTATCTAGATCTCTGGTGCCATTGAAGCATCAAACCGTAAGCTTAAAGCATCAGACAAGCTCGATGCATATAGTTTATTTTATTAAAACACATTGGATAGGGTCAAGTTTCCTGAATTTCTGCCTGACTGATGTGCCCAAAGTAAAGCCTGTTACTCAGGCCCAGAAGCCAGGATATGCATATAATTGGTCGCATTGGATATACTTTTTTTTAAAGTTTCTAAAACTGTTAAAACAATTTTCAGAGACTATAACAGAATTGATATGGTAGGCAAAAATCTAAAGAAAAAACAACCAGAATTGTATTTTGTTTTAGGTTCAAGGCTGTTATAATGGAAAGCTATGGGTCCTATGTAATTCCGTCTCCCAGATTGTTGATATCTAGTGGAAGCCATAGGAATTGCAGTCTTTATTCAAGGTTTTAGGCTTGCTTTTTTTTAATTAGCAAAAATTTGACGTTTTGGTGAAGAGAGCACCGGAACAATATCAGTCTCTCGGTGCGAGAGGGCGCGTGCTTACTAATTTTGCTTTTATATTGAACATACTACTTTCAGGGGTTATTATAGTTAATTTACATTTTAGGGTACCTGAAGATTAAAGAGAAACGTTGTTTGACTTGTTTGGACAAAGTTTTGCAGTAGCTGTTTGGACTCCTTTGTCTGCAAGTTGAACGAGTGGATTACTGAAATCAATGGCTCCAACTAAACAGACTTTTTGGGATATAAAGAAGGATTTTGTCACGCCCTGGCCTTAGTATTCTGTGTTTTCTTTATTATGTTGGTTAGGCCAGGGTGTGACATGGGTGATTTATGCGTTTTGTTTTGTCTGGGGTTTATTAGATTTAAGGGGTTGTGTTCAGTGTAGTGTTCTAGGTAAGTCTATGGTTGCCTGGAGTGGTTCTCAATCAGAGGCAGGTGTTTATCGTTGTCTCTGATTGGGAACCATATATAGGCAGCCATATTCTTTACGTATCTTGTGGGTGGTTGTTCCTGTCTCTGTGTTTTGCACCAGTTAGGACTGTTTAGGTTTTTCCACGTTTTCTTATTTTGTATAGTGTTCATGTTTTTCATCTTTCATTAAAGATGTTTATAAATAACCACGCTGCAGTTTGGTCCTCCTCTCCTTCCCAGGAAGAAAAACGTTACAGAACCGCCCACCACAACAGGACCAAGCGGTGTGGTGACAGACAGTGGCAGCAGGAGCAGCGCAAGGAGGAATGGACATGGGATGATGTGTTGGACGGCAAGGGTTGCTACACTTGGGAGGAGATCCTGGCGGGAAAGGTATATACGAGGGAACAAGGCTGGGATGGAAGCCCGAGAGTCAGTCCCCAAAATGTATTGCGGGGGGGCACAGGGAGAGTGTGGCAGAGTCAGGAGTCAGACCTGAGCCAACTCCCCCTGTTTATCGTAAGGAGCCAAGGAGGAACCAGAACCAGAGCCGGTGTTGGAGGGGAGCGAAGCAGAGACCGTGAAGGAGTTAATGGGGAAATTGGAGGAGAGAGTTATGAGGGAGTTGCTGTGTTGGTGCATGAGGCACGGCATTCGCCCAACGGAGCATGTCGGGGGTTTGATGGCACCTGGGTCAGCTCTCCATACTTGTCCTGAGGTGCGTGCTAGTCGTCTGGTGAAGATTGTGCCAGCCTCACGCACTAGGCCTCCTGTGCACCTCCGTAGCCTTGCACGTCCTGTGCCAGCTCAGCGCTACAGTGCTCCTAGCAGTGCTAACCGTGGCGGGCGTGGTACTGGTCAGGCATCGTGTTATGCGGTGGAACGCACAGTGTCCCCAGTACGTGTGCTTAGCCCGGTACGCTACATCCCAGCTCCCCACATCTGCCGGGCTAGGGTGAAGATCCAGCCAGGGCGGTTGGTGCAAGCCCTGCTCTCAAGATCTCCAGTACGCCTTCACGGTCCGGTCCATCCAGTGCCACCTCCACACACCAGCCCTCCGGTGGCAGCTCCCCGCACCAGGCTTCCTGTGCGTGTCCTCGGCCCAGTACCACCAGTGCCAGCACCACGCACCAGGCCTACAGTGCGCTTCGCCTGTCCAGCGCTTCCAGAGCCGCCAGAGTCTCCCGTCTGTCATGAGCCGCCAGAGTCTCCCGTCTGTCATGAGCCGCCAGAGTCTCCCATCTGTCAGGATCTTCCAGAGCCGCCAGTCAGCCAGGATCTTCCAGAGCCGCCAGTCAGCCAGAGCTGCCAGTCAGCCAGGATCCGCCATTCAGCCAGGATCCGCCATTCAGCCAGGATCCACCAGAGCCGCCATTCAGCCAGTATCTGCCAGAGTCGTCAACCTGCCTGAGCTATCCCTCAGTCTTGAGCTACCCCTCAGTCTTGAGCTACCCCTCAGTCTTGAGCTACCCCTCAGTCTTGAGCTACCCCTCAGTCTTGAGCTACCCCTCAGTCCCGAGCTGTCCCTCAGTCCGGAGCTGCCCCTCAGTCCAGTGGGGCCCTTTGTTAAGGTTACTAGGCCAAGGGCAGCGGCGAGGGTCGCCACTCAAGGGACGGTAAGTAAGCGGACTAAGACTGTGTTGGAGTGGGGTCCACGTCCCGCGCCAGAGCCGCCACCGTGAACAGACGCCCACCCAGACCCTCCCCTATGGGTTTAGGTGTGTCACGCCCTGGCCTTAGTATTCTGTGTTTTCTTTATTATGTTGGTTAGGCCAGGGTGTGACATGGGTGATGTATGTGTCTTGTTTTGTCTAGGGGTTTATTAGATTTATGGGGTTGTGTTCAGTGTAGTGTTCTAGGTAAGTCTATGGTTGCCAGGAGTGGTTCTCAATCAGAGGCAGGTGTTTATCGTTGGGAACCATATTTAGGCAGCCATATTCTTTAGGTATCTTGTGGGTGGTTGTGGGTGGTTGTTCCTGTCTCTGTGTTTTGCACCAGTTAGGACAGTTTCGGTTTTTACACGTTTTCTTATTTTGTATAGTGTTCACGTTTTTCATCTTTCATTAAAGATGTTTATAAATAACCACACTGCATTTTGGTCCTCCTCTCCTTCCCAGGAAGAAAACCGTTACAGATTTTATCTAACAAAACGACCATTCATGTTGTAGCTGGGATCCTTGGGATTGCAATCAGAGGAAGATTTTCAAAAGTAAGTGATTTATTTCATCGCTATTTGTGATTTTGTGAAGCCTGTGCTGGTTGAAAAATATGTTGATGTGGGGCGCCATCCTCAGACAATCGAATGGTATGTTTTCGCTGTAAAGCCTATTATAAATCGGACAATGCAGTTGGATTAACAATAATTTAAGCTTTTAAATGACACAAGATACGTTCAAGATATGTTCATGTTTAATATTACGATTATTTATTTGAATTGCGTGCCCTCCAATTTCACCGGATGTTGTCGACAGGTGTCCCGCTAGCAGGAAACCTATCCCTAAGTAGTTTTAAAGCATCAGACAAGCTCAAAGCATATAGTTTATTTTATTAAAACATATAGGGTGTGTCTATACAGTTGAAGTCAGAAGTTACCATACACTTAGGTTGGAGTCATTAAAACTTGTTTTTCAACCACTTCACAGATTTCTTGATAACAAACTATTGTTTTGGCAAGTCGGTTAAGATATCTACTTTGTACAAGTAATTTTTCCAACAATTGTTTACACACAGATTATTTCACTAATAATTCACTGTATCCCAATTCCAGTGGGTCAGAAGTTTACATACACTAAGTTGACTGTGCTTTTAAACAGTGTGGAAAATTCCAGAAAATTATGTCATGGCTTTAGAAGCTACTGATAAGCTGATTGACATCATTTGAGTCAATTGGAGGTGTACCTGTGGATGTATTTCAAGGCCTACCTTCAAACTTAGTGCCTCTTTGCTTGACATCATGGGAAAATTTTTAAAAATCAGCCTAGACCTCAGAAAAGAAAATGTAGACCTCCACAAGTCTGGTTCATCATTGGGAGCAATTTCCAAATGCCTGAAGGTGCCACGTGCATCTGTACAAACAATAGTACGCAAGAATAAACACCATGGGACCACGCAGCCTTCATACTGCTCAGGAAGGAGACGTGTTCTGTCTCCTAGAGATGAACGTACTTTGGTCTGAGAAGTGCAAATCAATCCCAGAACAACAGCAAAGGACCTTGTGAAGATGTTAGAGGAAACAAGTACAAAAGTATCTATATCCACAGTAAAACAGTTCTATATCGACATAACATGAAAGGCCAGTCAGCAAGGAAGAAGCCACTACTCCAAAACCGCCATCAAAAAGCCAGACTACGGTTTGCAACTGCACATGGGGACAAAGATCGTACCTTTTGGAGAAATGTCCTCTGGTCTGATTAAACAAAAATAGAACTGTTTGGCCATAATGACCATCGTTATGTTTGGAGGAAAAAGGGGAAGGCTTGCAAGCCGAAGAACACCATCCCAACCGTGAAGCACGGGGGTAACAGCATCATGTTGTGGGTGTGCTTTGCTGCAGAAGGGTCTGATGCACTTCACAAAATAGATGGCATCATGAGGTTAAAGCTTGGTCACAAATGGGTCTTCCAAATGGAGAATGACCCCAAGCATACTTCCAAAGTTGTGGCAAAATGGCTTAAGGACAACAAAGTCAAGGTATTGGAGTGGCCATCACAAAGCCCTGACCTCAATCCTATAGTAAATGTGTGGGCAGTACTGAAAAAGTGTGCGTGAGCAAGGAGGCCTACTGACCTGACTCAGTTACACCAGCTCTGTCAGGAGAAATGGGCCAACATTCACCCAACTTATTGTGGGAAGCATGTGGAAGGCTACCCAAAACATTTGATCTAAGTTAAGCAATTTAAAGACAATGTAACCAAATACTCATTGAGTGTATGTAAACTTTTGACCCACTGGGAATATGATGAAATAAATAAATAATTTTCTCTACTATTATTCTGATATTTCACATTCTTAAAATAAAGTGGTGATCCTAACTGACCTAAGACAGGGAATTTTTACTATGATTAAATGTCAGGAATTGTGAAAAACGGAGATTAAATTTATTTGGCTACGGTGTATGTAAACTTCTGACTTCAACTGTATATGGAAAAATAGACTTTTAACAAATTTGACCCCTCGATTGGGTGAAAGAACAGACGACTTTCGGGTTAGCAAGATTTATTTTAGTCGGGAACAGCCATAGAATTAATAAAACAATGTTCTTCATTTGGGGACAGGTGGACTGAGTTTGCACTCTGTATTTCATTCTCATTTGAAACTGAAGTTCCCCACTCACAATATGTCTTTAGGCTATCAAAGTTTATGACCTCTTATAACCTCTGGCTTAGCGATCTGTCCTGTTCAGGGTAAAAAGCTCCAGCTCCACGATTATTCACTGTCACGAGGCAGTGATCACATGACACACACATGCATACTTTCAGTATCGATGTCACTAGGGGACAAGACCAAGATGCGAGGCAAACAAGTTCCCCAATGTTGCGCAATACCACATAAACCATGAGGTAGTGTGTCAAAGTCAAGGCCGTCTGCTCTGTCTTTGGCCGTGTCAAACTTGCGTGTTGAAAGTGTGATGTGTGTCAGAGCTGGGACTATGTATAAGACCATGGGATATAGAGAAGTCACGACCGTGCAGAGTGGGGGATCAACCAGACCACGCGGCCAGGGTGACTGACTAAGCGTGACAGATGAACGTGGTTCAAAGCAGCTGGTGACCGCACAGTTGAAAGGAACCTCAACCATTAATAAGCACCAAAGAGAGAGCTGACTGTGCAAGATGCCTGACCACATCTTAGTTAGAGGAACAGAATGTTTTAATGTTAACCAAGGTAAAAATCCTAACCACGACTGAGGTCAAGGGACAAAATATGTTAGTAAACCTGATCCACGGTCATGTCACCACAGAAGTTCAGCTATCTACTCTGCAGAACATTCTGTCCCATATGCTTCCTTTAGTGCCCTCACTCACTCACTATTGTAGTGTTCATTAGGGATAGCTGAATTGAAGGCTCTATGTTAGACAGTAGGCAATGCCTTATTAATCCTTTAGTTTGACTGGCAGGCTGGAGTACAAAAGGCTTATTGGTGCTCTGGGTCTGTGTGTGACAACAAGGGAGGGCATCAGGTCCCGAACACTGACCCGAGTGACAGTACTACCCCAGGGAGGGGACAGAGGGAGGGGACAACACCAACGGCCACAGCTGCATGTACAGTACATATCTAACTAGAGATACTGTCTTATACTCAGCTGGCTCCTCCCCGGATATTGTGTTAAATGCTCTACAACAAAGCTTTCTTAGTGTCCATATAGCTTTATCTATCATTATCCTTGGTCTGAGCACCTCCAAAATAAAGGTCATGTGGTTTGGTAAGAAGAATGCCCCTCTTCCCACAGGTGTTATTACTACCTCTGAGGGTTTAAGTTGTCACCTCATACAAATACTTGGGATTATGGCTAGACGGCTGTCCTTCTCTCAGCACATATCAAAGCTACAGGCTAAAGTTAAACCTAGACTTTCCTCTATTGTAATCGCTCCTCTTTCACCCCAGCTAACCCTGATTCAGATGACCCTCCTACCCATGCTAGATTACGGAGACATAATTTATAGATCGGCAGGAAAGGGTGCTCTCGAGCGGCTACATGTTCTTTACCATTCGGCCATCAGATTTGCCACCAATGCTCCTTATAGGACACATCACTGCACTCTATACTCCTCTGTAAACTGGTCATCTCTGTATACCCGTCGCAAGACCCACTGGTTGATGCTTATTTATAAAACCCTCTTAGGCCTCACTCCCCCCTATCTGAGATACCTACTGCATCCCTCATTCTCCACATACAACACCCGTTCTGGCAGTCACATTCTGTTAATGGTCCCCAAAGCAAAGCACTGGGTAACTCGTCTTTTCAGTTCACTGCAGCTAGCGACTGGAACGAGCTGCAACAACCACTCAAACTGGACAGTTTTATCTCAATCTCCTCATTCAAAGACTCAATCATGGACACTAATACTGACAGTTGTGGCTGCTTTGTGTGATGTATTGTTGTATCTACCTTCTTGACCTTTGTGCTGTTGTCTGTGCCCAATAATGTTTGTACCATGTTGTGTTGCTACCATGTTGTTGTCATGTTGTGTTGCTACCATACTGTGTTGTCATGTGTTGCTGCCTTGTTATGTTGTTGTCTTAGGTCTCTCTTTATGTAGTGTTGTGTCTCTCTTGTTGTGATGTGTGTTTTGTCCTATATTAGTTTGGTATTACTTTTTTCTTTTTTTAATCCCAGGCCCCGTCCCCGCAGGAGGGCTTTTGCCTTTTATTAGAATTAGTTCTTAACTGATACGTCTAGTTAAATAAAGGTTAAATAAAATTAAATCAATTTAAAAAAGAGGGAGGGATGAGAGAATGAGTAGAAAGAGGGAGAAGGTGGGTGAGATAGAGAAGGAAACAAAACGCTTGACAGTGAATGGAGAGAGATAAAGAAGAAGAAAGGGAATAGGGAAATATAATGAGTAAATAGAGAGACAGAGACACATTAAATACTTGGCAGGGAGTGTGAGGGGAGGGAGACAGGGAGAGTGGAGTGAGACTGCTGCATAGTTACTGCCTAGCAACAGACTATCACCTTGGTTATGAGTCTTTTTCTAATTTACAGTATAAGTTTAGAAGAATTCTCTCATCTCTGGGATCAGGGAATAGAGGAGAGTAGGAGGTGAGAGAGAGAGAAGCACACATCCAGCAGGAGAAGGACACATCCTTAATCACTTGTCCATATTTAAACAATACAAGCTAAAGCGTTTGAAGTCTGCCCCTTCGGGTATTTTATTGTTTGAGTGCATTAGCAAGAAACACACAGAAAACTCCTGAACTGAATCTATAGATAGAGAGAGAGAGTGAGTGTCAGGGAAAGATATGATCCCTTATTGATGTAACTTCTTAAATCCACTTCAACAAGTGTAGATGAAGGGGAGGAGAATGCTCTTGAGACAACTGAGACATGGATTGTGTATGTGTTCCATTCAGAGGGTGAATGGGCAAGATAAAATATTTAAGTGCCTTTGAATGGGGTATGGTAGTGGGTGATAGGCAGACCGGTTTGAGTGTGTCAAGAACTGCAACTCTGCTGGGTTTTTCCACACTCAACAGTTTCCTGTGTGTATCAAGAATGGTCCAATTTCCAATGGACATCCAGCCAACTTGACACAACTGTGGAAAGCATTGGAGTCAACATGGGCCAGCATCCCTGTGAAAGGATTTCAACACCATGTAGTCCATGCCCTGATGAATTGAGGCTGTTCTGAGGGCAAAAGGGAGAGAGAGCTCTGGGCCACATTCCATCACCGTTACAGTTGTTATAGAAAATGTGATAATATAAATCCAAACTGTTCAACAGTGACATCATTTAGAAAAGTGTGACTCATTGAGAAATCACCTATGTAAGCAATGTCATATTCCAGAGCTGTTGTGTAAATTGTATTTCATATTCATATCCTAGATAACTATCATTCCAGAATCAATTCTCAAGTTACACATTAAAGGTTGGACTAATTGCAGACATGTTCAATAAAGAGTCTAAGGCACTGCATCTCAGTGCAAGAGGCGTCACTACAGTCCCTGGTTCAATTCCAGGCTGTATCACATCCGGCTGTGATTGGGAGTCCCATAGGGCGGTGCACAATTGGCCCAGCGTCGTCTGGGTTTGGCCGGGGTAGGCTGTCATTGTAAATAAGAATGTGTTTTTAACTGACTTGCCTAGTTAAATTAATTTGTAAAAATAATAATAAAAATACATACAATTTACATGCTGAGCAGACAATGGTGACATCTATTCAAAAACCACCTCAGGTCAAAAACATAATGTAGCCTATTGAAGTCTATCTCTACTGTTAACATTTTATGGAGATAATGGCATCTTTTCTTTCAGGGGCACAATTAACAGTGAGGAAACATAGCATTATTCCTCAAATGATCATGCAGTGACAGGGCAAGGACAACAGTCAAACACCATGCCACAATCTCCCTATAAAGAGAGGTGTGTGTGTGTGTGTCCGATGTCCGAGACGGCGCACCATCAGTGACAGTTGGTTCCGGTGCCTGTCAGCCCAGTTTCTGTGTGAGAGAGATACAGACTAGCTGATCAGATACATCTGCAGTGTTGTCTTTGAGGTCTGCAGGGAGCCTGGCAATACCCAACACTTTGTTACTGTATCCTGAAAGTGTCCACACAGACAGACTTGAAAACAACAAGAATAAAAAAGATATACTTCAGTTTGGGTGTGTACACTAAGATAGTAGCTTAGATTGAGAGTGAGTAACCTTCTTTTGTGTGAAAAGAGAAAGATAGATGAAACAAATAGTATTAGGTGGATAGTAGGTAAAACGAGAGGCGGTTTCTGCATGATTCTCATCGCTTTCTAACTCTTCTCTCTCTCTCACACACACACACATATAGTGCTCCAGCATATTCTGTCATGGCAATGTAGATGAACCATATAATTAAATGAATTTGATCAATCTCACTGTTTATGATTATGCAGAGAGAGGGAAGGAGAGAAAGGGCGTGATCAGCTACTTCCCTTCCAGTCTTGCATTCCATCACTTGATCTTAAAACAACTGCGACCAGGGACACAGGTTGCTCTGGGTCACACGTTCAGTTCCAGGTTTACTGCAGCTCTGCTCAAAATACCACTACGAGAAACTAACTCCCTTTAGCAAAGACATACAATGACTGTATGAGGCTTTGTCTTTCAGTCCCACAGGCAGACCTCTCTTTCCTCACAGCTGACGTGTGTGTGTGTGTGTGTGTGTGTGTGTGTGTGTGTGTGTCTACACACAACTGACTTGGGCAGAGGGTTAACCCCTCCTAACAGCTGTGTTTGTCTCATGCTGTCCCACACTGATGCTGGGTCTGTAGATAAGACAGGACAGGAGAGGACAGCTGGACAAACAGACAGTGAATGTTTAAGAACTAGGCGTTCCTGTATTCACTCTCAGGGCGTTGGGGGGCATTGTCCAGTCCTGCTAGCACTACAGTGGAATTGGGTGCAAACCTTATCTCTCCGTACTTATGACACACAGTTATCTTGTTGTACAGTTAAAGCGTACAGACTTTCGTAATACAATGTAACATCTGCTGACACAGGGGTGCCAGCTTGAGGAGGAGTATATTCTTACTTTTCAAATCAAATCGTATTGGTCACGTACACATATTTAGCAGATGTTATTGCAGGTGTAGCAAAATGCCTTTCTAACGTAAAGAGGAATTACATTGTTATATCCTGTTGATAGCGTAATATTTCTCCACGGTCACTTGAAATGGGATCTGCCTGGCACCAATAGCAGTCCCATCTAGATACAGGACTGGAAATCTCCAGCTATATTTTAAGAAGAGCTGATCCTTCTCTAACCACTAGCTCTCCAATGAACTTGGACAATCACACAATCACAACTTTCCTTGAACACACTGGGGATTTCAGTCAGTGTAGTCTAGAGTGCGATGGTAGTTTATTGTCTCTACTCCAGGCTGTGTGATGCTGCTGCCATTTGAATGTAATGGAGAGTATATGAGCAGAGAAGGATGAAGCATTAAGCAGGGAGAGTGGGATACTCCACCCATCCGGCCCATCTGTGTCTCTCTGTAATGATTCAGGCTTGTTTTATTATTTTATTCAGCTCAGTCCCCAAGAAGCCCCAGTTATCAATTAGAATCCACATCCACACCAGCCACTCTGGATTCCTCATCAGCCCCCATCCCCTACTCCGCTGAGCCCAGCGTTATCAAAGCCTTCTCTGAACATCGCTCTGAGGGGACAGAGCTGCACTGTTACCATGCCATGACTATTCAAGGAGACGCTACCAAAGAAATCCATTGTGTCACTATGCTAGTATTTCAAGGAGATAGAGCCAAAGCTCTGATTGTATAATCACTAAGTTGTATTATGTCTATGATATAACTATTCAAGGAGATATATCCAATGCTTTTAGGGTCTGATTCCGACCTGAGTTAGTTAGTTATGCGTAAATGGAACATGATTCCTTTTTTATGTACTTCTCTCTGTGTATTCTGACCTTGAACTTAAGCATGAGAATAGCATGCTATAAACGCAATCTCTGACTTTAATAGTATTTCAACAATGGTTTCACTTCCACAAGTGCCTCTGATTTAACAAATGATTGTACTTTATATGGATTATTATCGTAACAAATGCACTGATGGGGTCAAATTATATATAGCCTGTCAATATGTTGCATCAATTCACAATGGAAATACAACTAAATCAAAACAAGTATTATTACTCTCGCAATTTCACACATTTGAAACATATATTTCCCCATTCTACGCTTGACAAGCAGTTCCCCTGTTCCAGCACATGGCACTGTGTGCACGCTTGGTCAAGGCTGTGCGTAAACTTACACTCACTCTCAAGCAAACGTTCAAAATGATGAGTCTCATACTTTGCATGGAAATGATCCGAAGCATGGTTTACACAGGTTTGTGACTACGAATGATGGATAAATGAGGCCCCAGGAGTCAAGGGAGGGGGTTTATAGCGAGGTCCTTTAGTGGGATTGAACTCGTCCATTTACCTGAGAATCAATTCCTTCTGGGGACGACCTTGTTGGGTGTGTGTGTGTAATATGCCATTTTGTTCGATATTGTTAATATTGTGGTAACACTTTACCTTCAGCTGCTCTTCTACCTGTGTAGTAAAGCTGTAATTAATATGGTAATAGATGATAACTTAGTAATAGCTTTGTAATTAATTACATAGCGAAGAGGCAAAATGGTAGGCTATATAAAATAGTTTTGAGTTTCACAGGGTTGGGAAGGTTGCTTTCTAAAAGTAATCCATTAGTTACCTGTCCAAAATTGTAATCAGTAGCATCACTTTTGGATTACCCAAACTCAGTAACGTAATCTGCCTACTTTCATTTAAGAAGCATTGGAAAAAGACAAAAATGTATATTACTAATTGAACGACATCTAATGCAGGATAAACCAATGTTAGAGTTTATATAGCTGCCCATAAATGGATGTTGGATTTTACTACATGGGTTGGTTATGTTGGCTTCTTCTAACCCATTGCTTTCTACTGGGATGGCAGGTAGCCTAGTGGTTAGAGCGTTGGACCAGAACTTCAAGAATAGGACTTGGAAATATAAATTAGCTCAATTGTTTTATCTGACCATAACCCAAAAACGATGGACTTATTAGCTAACTACCACGGAGTGTAGTTTTGTTTATGATTTTATTGTCTTGGAGGACTGATTGGGCTGTCATGGGCTCGCATACTTTAATCACAACCCAAAAAGTCCTATTTGCATGTGAAAATCTATTCACATTGGTTCACATCAGGCAATGCTTCTTGTAAATAGCAAACTCAAATTTTGTGAGTGTTTTTTATAGGGCAAGGCAGCTCTAACCAACATCTCCAATCTCAACGCATTGGTTGGACTCCAGGTTAGCTGACTCCTGACTCCAATTAGCTTTTGGAGAAGTCATTAGCCTAGGGGTTCACATACTTTCCCAACCTACACTGTGAATGTTTAAAAATGTATTCAATATAGAAAAAATGAATAATTTCTGTGTTATTAGTTTAAGCACACTATGCTTGTCTATTGCTGTGACTTAGATGAAGATCAGATCAAATTTGATGACCAATTTATGCAGAAATCCAGGTAATTCCAAAGGGTTCACATACTATTTCTTGCCACTGTAGGCCTATTTATGTTTTTGTTGGTGACACTTTGATATCTCGATAATTTGCAGCTGTTTAAGGTAATCAAGTGTGCGAGTTTGAGCATGAGTCCGTTAAATTAAACTTGTTTTTGACAGTATGGATCACAATACGAAGGAAGGGAAGAACTCTCTCAAACTTTTATTCCACCGGCTGGGATCCGCACTATGCAACTGTTGCAAGAGAGCATTTTTCATTGGTTGTCTACTGGTCACAAAACTAATGATTGAAAGGCAGCTTAATCTTCTTCAATTCAACCATTATTGGGTTAAGTACACTTATACATTTGTGAACAGCCATCCACAAGAACCCTAATCCATAAGGTGCTAAATGAGAGAGCAGCAGTGTAATTCACATCAATGCGCTATGTAATAAGTGATATTCATATCGCCCCGCCTGTAGGCTACACCACTGCTGCTGTCCTTACCGCCAAGCGTTTATTCAAATTGGATAATCTTTGGATGCTGACAGATGTCACACCATTGGAAGACATAGCTTGGACTGTAGACTACAAAAGCCTATTCCTGCTCTTGGTGTGCCATCATAGTGGTCTTTGACTTGTGGTAAGACTCGCTCGGCCGAACAAACTTACTGTAAATGAGCGCCTTTTTTCAATGCTGATTTGAATGTCACTGAAAAAACAGAAAGGTGTCAAGGAAATGTTTTCGCAAACATCCTTTCTGAATGTAAAAATAATAATAGAAGTAAACTTGTTTTTAGTTAAGTATCTGAAATCTGATTACAGTATTTTTGCTTTTAAAGTAAAGGATTAGAGTTACCTTTCTTTTGTAATCCGTTACTTGTAACGTCATCATTTACTCTGCAACCCTGGAGTTGATACCAACTGTACCAATCAAATTGGGATTGTATGAGCTGCCATTGGCGACTAAATGTGCATTTTAATATCCAAGATGGATGTTATGCATAGAAACATAAATATGAACGCTTACATGCTTTAGTGCAGGGGTGGGCAACTCCAGTCCTCGAGGGCCTGATTAGTGTCACAGTTTTTCCCCAGCCCCGGCTAACACACCTGACTCCAATAATCAACTAATCATGATCTTCAGTTCACAATGAATTTTGATTAATCAGCTGTGTTTGCTAGGGATGGAGAAAAAGTGTCATCAATCAGGCCCCCGAGGACTGGAGTTGCCCACCCCTGCTTTCTGTGTGTACCATAAAGCTATGCAGTCAGCCTGCTGTCCTCTGAGCATACAGACATTCTATATTAGCCTCCCTCCAGACAGTACAGTAAAATGAAAGCGTGGCTAACGTGTCCCTTGACTCGTGGTGGAATGGAACACTGTGCATGCAGGGCTGCCGCGTTTTTATCTGCTGCTCGTTTAGCAGAGGATATTATCTGTGATAAACAGATGTCCGAGGCTGTGGGGAGAGGGAGGGGCGCATGGCTGCTCCTAGTCGTATCACACTGGCCTAAAGCCTTGGTGTGGTACTTAGAACCCCTTTGTGCAATACTGAGAGAGGCTTCAAAACCAGGCTCTTTATCAAGCTGGTCCTCTTATGCCTTTGAGCAGACTAGATGACATGTCTGTGGGTAAACTGGTGTATTTTAAGTAGTGTTTGATAAATGAACATGTATGAAGCTTCAACAAAAAAGCTAACACTTCCTTGCCGCCCCCCATGGAGATGGATGGGTTAGGATACACATAAACATAAACATCAAGATTTCCTTGAAGAAGAAAAAAGATAACTTTAGTCAGGTGTAAACACACACCCCTTTGACTCACCTGAAACACAAATGACAGGGTCACAGGACATAGCCTATAGCAGTGGTCACCAACTTTTTCTGAGTCAAGATCACTTTTGCAGAGAAGAAGCAAGCAGAAATATATATATTTTTTTTTTAAACAAGACTTAATAAAGTCGGAACATTAACCTAATAGAAATGTGGTTTGTGCAGTAGGACTAATAAATCATTACAAAATATTGGCTATATGCCTGGCATGCCAATGTTGTTCTTCTCAGACCATATTGTAATTCAAAACTCAAGCTTTGATAACCAAATAGATCCGTTGGTGTACCACTTGCGAGGCACCGCTGAGCATAAATTGAATTAATTTGCAAATGACTAGATTTTTTTATTTTAATGGACGGATGGTACTTGCATCTGATGGTCAGGGTGCTTTCAAGACAACTGGGAACTCGGGAAAAACTAGGTCAAATCATGACGCCGGTGATCTTCTGATCGGAAATCCAGAGCTCAAGAAAGATACCCGTTTCCGACATGGAATTCTGAGTTGTAAGACCTTTCAAAACGATCTTTGCCAGTTGGACCCTGTTTTTTTCCGAGTTCCCAGTTGTTTTGAATGCACTGAAGTCTGAGATTTTCGAGTACCCAGTTGTTTTGAACATTGCATTAGTCTCAGCGGAGAGAGGGAGAGAGCAATAGAGGGTCCGCCTCTCCCAGTCCCTAATTTCTCCTTCCTTTCCTCTGGAGAGACTGACCAGAGAGAGGGGACACCGTCATCCATCTGATTGCGAAACTTGAGTCGCACCACATCTGTCTCATGCACAAATTCATGTTATTTCTATGACCAGAGAAAGTGAAATACCCCTTGACATTTAAATAGACACGATGAGCTGCAAATTATAATAAAAGCGCAGGGCTATCGATACTTAGCTACTCATTCATTGCAGCGCCAGTGGAAGTAGGGAGAAGCACATTTTATGTTTTGTAATAGTGTTGAATAAAAACATTGTTGATTGTGCTGAATAAAAACGTAGACGTGAACTCACTCATAAAAACAGCAGCTCTTTGCTGTATTCGTTGACAGTCTCTCTCTGGTCAAGGTTTCAAAAGTTATTAAATCTCACGTAGGTTAGTATCAAACTTTGCTGTGGGGTTGTGGAAACTGTAGGCACGGTGATTGAGCTATCCGATTGGCCAGCTCAGTAGGCACACTGAATTTAGCCACAGATCTTCCAGTCAGCCGGGTAGGTGGAGTTTGTCTTTTCAGACAAATTAAATGGTTCAAAATGGAAACATTTTGCATACGCTGGGCTTCTGAATCAAGTGCACCTACTGCCAACAGCGCAACACGAAGCGCAAGCCTTTAAAGTTTGCTTATCTACAGAAATGTTTGGGGATCGACTAGGAATGCCTTGAAGATCATTCCTAGGTGATCGACCGGTTGGTGACCACAGGCCTATTGAGCAGTATTTACAATGTAGTAATATGTGTGACCTTATAGCCCAGATAAAGTATGTTTTATTTCATCTTTAAAGCACTGTATGTCTAATAAATCACTGTGTATTCATTCCATGAAAATAACTCTAAATACTTAAAGCATTCATTTCCCTGAGCCTCCGTTTGCCATTGAAATGCTCAGTCTGATCGTGTAGGCGGGTTAATACAAATGTAAATATATTTACATACACAGACCTGATTGGCGGACAGGATTGTCTAGACTATATTCTAGAGTCTACCACTCTTTCCCTTCAAAGTAGGAGGATACATATGCAAATAAAATATGACCAGTCATTGACATTGGGCCAAAAACTCCCTCCCACCTGAACAGACTGAAATTCAAGGTGTTTGTCAAAAAGCTCTTACACTAAAAGAGCATTATAATAAATTTCACAATTTCAGAGATTCAACATAGTGTGGAAATATATATATATATATTTTATCACTGCACTGCCCCTTCAAAGTTCAGTATTTAACCTTTTTGATAAAAATATAAATCAGGATGTGTAGTTTGTTTTTGTAGAACTTACTACAGATTATAAAGGAATCAATAGGACAGAGTGTAACGTACAAGACCAACAAACAACCAGGGGGTGTCCACTATGGGGTAGTCGTTTTCTTGCTGTGTGACCCTCCAAGCATCACAGAAATAGTCCCTAAGGACATGACTGACATCCCTGCAATAGATATACTCTTATACCTCTAGGGGTCCATGAGAAGAATGCCAAATCATTTCTCATTATCTTTCTTCCAGAAAAGATACCCTATTGTGAAATAGTTTTGCCTTGCTTCCCAGACCTCTTGCTCTGGCCAAACGCTATGCCACGCCCACGGACGTTAGTTTCTTCTCCGCAATGAGTCTGGATCCGAATACCTCCCAGACCCTTCACCGACTGCAAACACATCCGGGGCTGTCTGATTGGTCCAGAAACCGATGGGTTGGGCCAGAGCCAGAACACACCACTAAGGTATAAGAACTGGAGACCGCATCCAAGATGTCCGCCCGTTATTTTCAAGATAATCTACTCACGCCGACTCATGGACGGTCTATATGCGGGTGGCATCGGGTTTATACGGACCAACATCCCATGCGCAGTGGATGTCATCACGTTATCCAAAAACATGGCAGACAGTGGATGAATACAACATTTTAATACTGTCGGCTGTGAGTGATGGGAAAAAATCTCCCTGAGCTACAATTATTTGAATAATTCAATGGATGTTTTGTGCACGAAGGTGATGACTAGAGTGTCTTTTTCAGGATTTTCAAATCGGAGTTCTCTATGTGGCGTCTTCGGAAACGGTCAGTTAAACTGCAGTACCAAAGCAAATCTGCAGCAGTCAAAACCGTGGTTCTAGACCGGAACCCTTGGCTCATTGGAACACGTGGGTAAAGCTGCGGTTAGAAAATGTGTCATTGGCTTTGATACTCTAATTGGTTAGAGATGATCCAATTGCTGATGACTTTATTTTGTACAACACCACTGGTCACTAACAATCGATTTCAATGATGGCAGTCTAGAATAAAGTATGTTGCGTAAGACAGAGCAGAGGAAGAATTTTGTGTGAGTCGTCAGGCTAGAAATAGTAGGCCTCAAGGTCCATTTTGAAAGTGTAAATGGGGAAATCATGTCCTTTCACTATTTGGGTTCAGAAAGTATATCTAGGCTTAGTGTAGCTATATGGGCCTAGGAGGCCTGTGTGGATCGATAAACACCTGAGGCTGAGGAACTGAACTATAACATCAACAGGACAAGAGCATTGGAAATATTAGTATTCTCTCCAAGTAACTAAAACTAAATGTCTGACACAGAGTAGAAACTGGGCACAGTAGAAGAGTTTATAGGCTACTGTTCAGATATAAAACAAGTTCAGATAAGGAAGAAATACAATCGTTGGATTTATTTTAGAGCAGGTGAGATAATCAAAATAGGGAATTCATTAATCTCGGGTGGTTCAAAATAGGGAAGTCATTATTTTCGGGTGGCGTAAGGTGTGCGAGGGAGAGCACTTACTACATGCCCTTTGCTCTAGATCAAAACTCGATTATCGCTTAGGTCTGGGCCATTATTACCAATGGCACATTCTGCCGTGGTCATAGGGAGAGGGACATCTCTCCATGATAGGTAGCAACTCGTCAGCTGCTCCTATGAGTGATGGCATAACATCACGGGCTTAGGAACTGTCGGCATCTAGGTGAGCTATAGGCTACAGAACAGTCTCTCCAGCCGACATACTCGTAGTTATTGTCCATGAGTATTCATAGCCCCATGAATTGGTTATTAAAGCACTCAGTGGAGCAGCTCGTGTTATTATACAGGGATAGCCAATTGTGGAAAAATACATTCCTGGGCTGCATGCGCTAGCAGGCTATTGGAGGCAGCAATGCATGAACCAGTCACATGCTTTTAGACTCATAAAGGTGTGACGGTTAAGCAGAGGTGCCAGCCTATTTCAAAACAATATGTATTTTTTTTGAGAGACTGCAATATTCCCACAATGAAACAATGTGATAGTGTTAGCCCTCGTCTGCTAACATACTTTACTATGGCTGTGGGTAAACCCGCAACAATATGCTGATATTATAATGCAATTGATCCAATGCACCTCATCTGAATCGAGGGAGGAAGACATGTATAGGCCTTAATGACATAAAATAAACAATGTAAAGTCAGCCCTTATTGCTCAATGTCAGGCAACAAAACTTACCTTAGTAACCACATTCTGCATTAGTCCCGTATGCAGCTCAAACGTCCACTCCTTGCACATACAATGTTGCAGATGCCTGGCTGTATTATTGTGGGTGCCATTGTAATAAACGTACGCCGCTGTTCGTGGGAAACTATTATTTGGACCATGAAATAAAGAGGAAGGAATTATAGTAAAATTAGTCGTATTTGCAGTTGGAGGAACACATGTATTGTTCGGTTGGGCAAGAAGGAATTCATCAGAGTACTGGCTGAATCCAATAAATAACGCCGGAATCCACGTCAGCACGATTAGCTGTCGCTGATACTTCCCAAATCCCCCAAGAAAAGGCAAGACACAATCGTCGATGCGTGTGAGCAATCCCGGCGACTCTGTTTCGGGGGACACGAAGCCGTTCTCCGGTTGATGGTCCTCCGTCTCGAGCTGCACCACGGCCATCGCGGTTTCGCTCATGGATGCGTCTGTAGCGCAGCCGGGTTGGCAGTGTTACCCGTCGACTCCAAAATGCGTCAATGCCCCCGCTCTAGTGGTGAAAGCCGTGCGCAAGCAACCACTGAAATTGAAATAAGAGTCGCTTCTTTAGGATCTGGACTCCCTGTGCTCCTGTTTAGGTGGACTCCATGGACTATTGTCACTGAACTGAGAGCACTAGGCTACTTGAGTGACAGCAAGCAGCTTTAAATGTAGGCTGGCACATTTCCAAACTTAGAATAAACAAGCGCGACAACATGAGAAATTGTCAGGGATGTTTTTAATCACCAATATTCCCTTCTGCTGGATAGGCTACACCTCATTAGCATATAATTGTGCCGGAAGAAGTGGAATATCGAGGGAGGACGTTAAACACTGCACATTTCTCGAGGGCGCTACAGGTAACACACCTGTACAAATAGTGAAATACAGTCATCTGATGGTCTGTAAACACATAGCCTATTCCTTCTTCCTGACCACGTCATCTGATATATCGAAAGTTAAATGTAAATCAGACATGTTGAGGAATTTTCACAGCGGTGAAGTGACACGGACAGATTCTGTAACTACAGAATAGGAAGAAAGATAAAAACATTTAACCGTCTGGTAAACTAGAGGCGGAACTTTGAGCAACCCTCCGCCCATGTCTGTCGCTCACTCGCAGCAGTGCTTACCCCGACAGGTTGCATAACACGGTTTTGGCTCTATATAGCGACAAAGATCTCCATTGTAATGTGTGTAGCCTAGGAGACGTTTACTAGGCCCATAGGCCTGACCTTATATTTATGACAATAGGAGGTCTGTCAGAGTGGAGGGAAAGGAGAAGAGAGGATGCACTTGAGTTGAGTTGAGATTTTTAATAAGGGGGTGGGCCCATTGTCACACACACAAACACACATGCAATGGGTTATTTAAGCAATAAGGACCAAGGGGGTGTGGTATATGGCCAATATACCACGGCTAAGGGCTGTTCTTCTGCACAACGCAACGCCCTTAGCAGAGGTATATTGGTCATACATCACAAACCCCTGAGGTACCTTATTTCTATTAAAAACTGGTTACAAACGTAAAATAGCAGTTAAAATAAATATACAATGGCTGTCAGCCAATCAGCATTCAGGGCTCAAACCACCCAGTTTATAATTTACTATTATACACAGAGAGATCTACAGAGAGAGAGATATTAATGTCATCTGTGCAGTATAGTCAGTCAACATATTATTTTTAGAGCTTTACTACATTGTTATTTCAGTAATGATTAACTGTAACTCTAAGCTACAATGTCTTGTGTGGTCGAATAAAAAAACTTTAGACCATGAGGAAAATCAAGACCTTATTCAAAATCAACAAAACAAAATCAATATGAAGTACATGATTTGATTTAAAGAGCAACTGCCTCTAAAAACCAACTTCCCATTTAGAAAACACCCTATATGGCATCGATTTAAGTCAGAAACATTTATTCTACTGTCAAAATTGACTACAAAGTGTAAATAGAATAATTTTGGTAATAAAGTCAGTCTGATCCAAAACAGAGTTTTGTGAGACTTACACTACCGTTCAAAAGTTTGGGGTCACTTAGAAATGTCCTTGTTTTTGAAAGAAAGGCTCATTTTTTGTTCATTTAAAATAACATCAAATTGATCAGAAATACAGTGTAGACATTGTTAATGTTGTAAATGACTATTGTAGCTGGAAACAGCATATTTTTTAATGGTATATCTACATAGGTGTGCAGAGGCACATTATCAGCAACCATCACTCCTGTGTTCCAATGGCACAATGTGTTAGCTAATCCAAGTTAGAAGGCCTAGAAGGCCATCATCCCAAAGTTGCCTCTTCACTGTTGACGTTGAGACTGGTGATTTGCAGGTACTATTTAATGAAACTGCCAGGTAAGGACTTGTGAGGCGTCTGTTTCTCAAACTAGACACTCTAATGTACTTGTCCTCTTGCTCAGTTGTGCACCGGGGCCTCCCACTCCTTTTTCTATTCTGGTTAAAGCCAGTTTGCGCTGTTTTGTGAAGGGAGTAGTACACAGCGTTGTACGAGACCTTCAGTTTTTTGGGGCAATTTCTCGCATGGAATAGCCTTCATTTCTCAGAACAAGAATAGACAGAACAAGAATAGACGTCGTAAAAGAGGGAAACGTAGCGGTCTTCTGGTCAGGCTCCGGAGACGGGCAAATCGCGCACCACTCCCTAGCATACTACTCGCCAATGTCCAGTCTCTTGACAACAAGGTTGATGAAATCCGAGCAAGGGTAGCATTCCAGAGGGACATCAGAGACTGTAACGTTCTTTGCTTCACGGAAACATGGCTCACTCGAGAGACGCTAACGGAATCGGTGCAGCCAGCTGGTTTCTTCACGCATCGCGCCGACAGAAACAAACATCTTTCTGGTAAGAAGAGGGGCAGGGGCGTATGCCTTATGATTAACGAGACGTGGTGTGACCACAACAACATACAGGAACTCAAGTCTTTCTGTTCACCTGACTTAGAATTCCTCACAATCAAATGTCGTCCGCATTATCTACCAAGGGAATTCTCTTTGATTATAATCACAGCCGTATATATTCCCCCCCCAAGCAGACACATCGATGGCCCTGAACAAACTTTATTTGACTCTTTGCAAACTGGAAACCACATATCCTGAGGCTGCATTTGTTGTAGCTGGGGATTTTAACAAGGCTAATCTGAAAACAAGACTCCCTAAATTGTATCAGCATATCGATTGCGCAACCAGGGCTGGTAAAACCTTGGATCATTGCTATTCTAACTTCCGCGACGCATATAAGGCCCTCCCCCGCCCTCCTTTCGGAAAAACTGACCACGACTCCATTTTGTTGCTTCCTGCCTACAGACAGAAACTAAAACAAGAAGCTCCCGCGCTCAGGTCTGTTCAAAGCTGGTCCGACCAATTTGATTCCACTCTTCAAGACTGCTTCGATCACGTGGATTGGGATATGTTCTGCATTGCGTCCAACAACAACATTGACGAATACGCTGATTTGGTGAGCGAGTTCATGAGAAAATGCATTGATGATGTCGTTCCCATAGCAACGATTAAAACATTCCCAAACCAGAAACCGTGGATTGATGGCGGCATTCGCGTGAAACTGAAAGCGCGAACCACTGCTTTTAACCAGGGAAAGGTGACCGGAAACATGACCGAATACAAACAGTGTAGCTATTCCCTCCGCAAGGCAATCAAACAAGCTAAGCGTCAGTATAGAGACAAAGTAGAGTCACAATTCCACGGCTCAGACACAAGAGGTATGTGGCAGGGTCTACAGTCAATCACGGATTACAAAAAGAAAACCAGCCCCGTCACGGACCAGGATGTCTTGCTCCCAGGCAGACAAAATTACTTTTTTTGCCCGCTTTGAGGAAAATACAGTGCCACTGACACGGCCCGCTACCAAAACCTGTGGACTCTCCTTCACTGCAGCCAACGTGAGGAAAACATTTAAACGTGTTAACCCTCGCAAGGCTGCAAGCCCAGACGGCATCCCCAGCCGCGTCCTCAGAGCATGCGCAGACCAGCTGGTTGGTGTGTTTATGGACATATTCAATCAATCCTTATCCCAGTCTGCTGTTCCCACATGCTTCAAGAGGGCCACCATTGTCCCTGTTCCCAAGAAAGCTAAGGTAACTGAGCTAAATGAGTACCGCCCCGTAGCGCTCACTTCCGTCATCATGAAGTGCTTTGAGAGACTAGTCAAGGACCATATCACCTCCACCCTACCTGACACCCTAGACCCACTCCAATTTGCTTACCGCCCAAATAGGTCCACAGACGATGCATTCTCAACCACACTGCACACTGCCCTAACCCATCTGGACAAGAGGAATACCTATGTGAGAATGCTGTTCATCGACTACAGCTCAGCATTTAACACCATAGTACCCTCCAAACTCGACATCAAGCTCGAGACCCTGGGTCTCAACCCCACCCTGTGCAACTGGGTACTGGACTTCCTGACGGGCCGCCCCCAGGTGGTGAGGGTAGGTAACAACATCTCCACCCCGCTGATCCTCAACACTGGGGCCCCACAGGGGTGCGTTCTGAGCCCTCTCCTGTACCCCCTGTTCACCCATGACTGCGTGGCCATGCACGCCTCCAACTCAATCATCAAGTTTGCGGACGACACTACAGTGGTAGGCTTGATTACCAACAACGACGAGACGGCTTACAGGGAGTTTGGTGAGGGCCCTCGGAGTGTGGTGTCAGGAAAATAACCTCACACTCAACGTCAACAAAACAAAGGAGATGATTTTGGACTTCAGGAAACAGCAGAGGGAGCAGCCCCCTATCCACATCGATGGGACAGTAGTAGAGAGGGTAGTAAGTTTTAAGTTCCTCGGCGTACACGTCATGGACAAACTAAACTAGCGCCTCTTCAACCTCAGGAGGCTGAAGAAATTCGGCTTGTCACCAAAAGCACTCACAAACTTCTACAGATGCACAATCGAGAGCATCCTGTCAGGCTGTATCACCGCCTGGTACGGCAACTGCTCCGCCCACAACCGTAAGGCTCTCCAGAGGGTAGTGAGGACTGCACAACACATCACCGGGGGCAAACTACCTGCCCTCCAGGACACCTACACCACCCAATGTCACAGGAAGGACAACAACCACCCGAGCCACTGCCTGTTCACCTCGCTATCATCCAGAAGGCGAGGTCAGTACAGGTGCATCAAAGCAGGGACCGAGAGACTGAAAAACAGCTTCTATCTCAAGGCCATCAGACTGTTAAACAGCCACCACTAACATTGAGTGGCTGCTGCCAACACACTGACTCAACTCCAGCCACTTTAATAATGGGAATTGATGGAAATTGATGGAAAATATATCACTAGCCACTTTAAACAATGCTACTTAATATAATGTTTACATACCCTACATTACTCATCTCATATGTATATGTATATACTGTACCCTATATCATCTACTGCATCTTTATGTAATACATGTATCACTAGCCACTTTAAACTATTCCACTTTGTTTACATACCCTACATTACTCATCTCATTTGTATATACTGTACTCGATACCATCTACTGCATCTTGCCTATGCCATTCTGTACCATCACTCATTCATATATCTTTATGTACATATTCTTTATCCCTTTACACTTGTGTGTATAAGGTAGTAGTTTTGAAATTATTAGGTTAGATTACTCGTTGGTTATTACTGCATTGTCGGAACTAGAAGCACAAGCATTTCGCTACACTCACATTAACATCTGCTAACCATGTGTATGTGACAAATAAATTTGATTTGATGAGTTTCAGAAAAAGGTCTTTGTTTCTGGCCATTTTGAGCCTGTAATCGAACCCACAAATACTGATGCTCCAGATACTCAACTAGTCTAAAGAAGGCCAGTTTTATTGCTTCTTTAATCAGCACCATAGTTTTCAGCTGTGCTAACATAATTACAAAAGGGTTTTCTAATGATCAATTAGCCTTTTAAAATTATAAACTTGGATTAGCTAACACAACATGCCATTGGAACACAGGAGTGATGGTTGCTGATAATCGGCCACTGTACACCTATGTAGATATTCCATAAAAAATAAACTGTTTCCAGCTACAATAGTCATTTACAATGTCTACACTGTATTTCTGATCAATTTGATGTTATTTTAATGGACCAAAAAAAATAGCTTTTCTTTCAAAAACAAGGAGATTTCTAAGTAACCCCAAACTTTTGAACGGTATTGTAAATGAAGGCTGGGTTTATTTCAGTCCTGCCCACAGCTGGCAGTACACAAGTAATCATCAATTTTGAGTGCAGCTGCATGTGACCTTATCTTAATGCCTGTGGTACATTTGGGTTGACTTTGGATATCCCTATGGGGCTAGTTAGGGACCATCTGTAAAATACACAATGTACATGGAACAATATGTAAATATTCCCATAGCTCCAAATGTCAATGACTTAAAAATATCAAACCAACTATAAATTTTAGAAATCCTTATACAAATATTGAAAGCATTTAATAAGAAACTTAAAAGATGTGTAACATAAAAATATTGTCTCATTTACATTGTGTAATTTATTGGCAGTCCCTAACTAGCCCCAGAGATAGGCTGTCCAAAACCAACTTGCCACGGTCAAGCTCACACCAGCAGGCTGAAGCTAATTGGCGCATTCATTTGGTTAACTCTTCCTACCTGCAAACCTACACACGAGACACCCAGATCAAACCACACCCCAAAACCAACTCACATTTTAATTCAGTCATGGCTGCTTGCATTCCTTAATGAACCACCCTTACAAAAAATAATTTGTAGCGGCAGACTTCCCGCAATTTACTGCAAACTAAATAGTGTAGCACAAAATGTTGCCAGAAGTTTGCATATGTTTGCCACTAGTGGTGAATCTGTGGCAAACCTTTTGCAACAATAATATTTATTGCCACTAGTGACAAACAGTTTGCCAGAGTTTTTTTTTCTGCCAAACAACTCTCTCAAAATTCTATTTCAACACATGTGTTTCTGGAGAAGTCAGTTTGTTATATCTGGAGTACTTCTCCTGTCCTATTCTGTGTCCTGTGTGAATCTAAGTGTGCGTTCTCTAATTTTCTCCTTCTCTCTTTCTCTCTCGGAGGACCTGAGCCCTAGGACCATGCCCCAGGACTACCTGACATGATGACTCCTTGCTGTCCCCAGTCCAACTGGCCGTGCTGCTGCTCCAGTTTCAACTGACCTGAGCCCTAGGACCATGCCCCAGGACTACCTGACATTATGACTCCTTGCTGTCCCCAGTCCACCTGACTGTGCTGCTGCTCCAGTTTCAACTGTTCTGCCTTATTATTATTCGATCATGCTGGTCATTTATGAACATTTGAACATCTTGGCCATGTTCTGTTATAATCTCCACCCGGCACAGCCAGAAGAGGACTGGCCACCCCACATAGCCTGGTTCCTCTCTAGGTTTCTTCCTAGGTTTTGGCCTTTCTAGGGAGTTTTTCCTAGCCACCGTGCTTCTACACCTGCATTGCTTGCTGTTTGGCTTTTAGGCTGGGTTTCTGTACAGCACTTTGAGATATCAACTGATGTACGAAGGGCTATATAAATACATTTGATTTGATTTGGAGAACACATGTGTTCCAAGACCAGTAACCATAGATGACCAGTCAGGGGGAGAAGAAAAATCAGTTGGAAAATTGAAACCAATTTATCTAGCTAGCTAAGTTACCCACCGAAGTTGTCAAGTGAGTGTCTAACTTATTAATTAAACTTCCTAATAAACAAAAAAAAATGGTTAGCTGCCTGGTTAGCAATGTCATGTTTAATAGGATATAGTGACACTATATCAGTTTCAATGTCAGCACCACTAGCTATCTAGCTAGTAACTAGTGCTTAGCTTGCTGACTAGTGCTTAGCTAGCTAGTTAACGAACTAATGATTTGCCTAAACACTTATTTTTAGGTGAATACATTGCTGTCTTTTGAATCCAATAATATACATAAATATGCTAGTGTCACTGTTCAGTAGCATGTTAATTAGGGCAACAGCTAAGGTAACATTCAGAAATGTTGAACTATGAACAGATATAGCCCTTGGTTCACTCCAAACTTGACTGACCTTGACCAGCACCAGTGGTGTACTGCATTAGCATCGAATAGCCCCCGCGATATGCAACTTTTCAGGGAAGGTAGGAACCAATATACACAGGCAGTTAGGAAAACTAAGGCTAGCTTTTTCAAACTGAAATTTGCATTCTGTAGCACAAACTCCAAAAACTTATGGGACACTGTAAAGTTCATGGAGAATAAGAGCACCTCCTCCCAGCTGCACACTGCACTTCCACTGTCATCACCAATAAATCTACGATAATTGAGAATTTCAATAAGCATTTTTCTACGGATGTTCATGCTTTCCACCTGGCTACCCCTACCCCAGTCAACAGCTCAGCACCCCCCACATAAGCTTGCCCAAGCCCCCCGCACTTCTCCTTCACCCAAATCCAGATAGCTGATGATCTGAAAGGGCTGCAAAATCTGGACCCCAACAAATCAGCTGGGCTAGAGAATCTGGACCCTCTCTTTCTAAAATTATCTGCCGCAATTGTTGCAACCCCTATTACTAGCCTGTTCAACCTCTCTTTGTATCGTCTGAGATCCCTAAAGATTGGAAAGCTCTTCAAAGGGGGAGACACTCTAGATCCAAACTGTTACAGACCTATATCTATCCTACCCTGCCTTTCTAAAGTCTTCGAAAGCCAAGTTAACAAACAGATCACCAACCATTTCGAATCCTGCCGTACCTTCTCCGCTTTGCAATCTGGTTTCTGAGCTGGTCCTCGGTGCACCTCAGCTACGCTCAAGGTCCTGAACGATATCATAACCTCCATCGATAAAAGACGATACTGTGCAGACGTATTCATCGACCTGGCCAAGGCTTTCAACTCTGTCAATCACCACATTCTTATCGTCAGACTCAACAGCCTTGGTTTCTCAAATGACTGCCTCGCCTGGTTCACCAACTACTTCTCAGATAGAGTTCAGTGTGTCAAATCGGAGGGCCTGTTGTCCGGACCTCTGACAGTCTCTATGGGGGTGCCACAGGGTTCAATTCTCGGGCCGACTCTTTTCTCTGTATACATCAATGATGTTGCTCTTGCTGCTGGTGATTCTCTGATCCACCTCTACGCAGATGACACCATTCTGTATACTTCTGGCCCTTCTTTGGACACTGTGTTAATAACCTTTTGTGACTAGGGGGCAGTATTTTCATTTTTGGAAAAATAACGTTCCCGTAGTAAACAGGATATTTTGTCAGGACAAGATGCTAGAATATGCATATAATTGACAGCTTAGGATAGAAAACACTCTAAAGTTTCCAAAACTGTACAAATATTGTCTGTGAGTATAACAGAACTGATGTTGCAGGCGAAAGCCTGAGAAAAATCCAATCCGGAAGTGCCTCATGTTTTGAAAGCGCTGCGTTCCAATGCGTCTCTATTGAGCAGTGAATGGGCTATCAACCAGATTACTCTTTCTCCGTATTCCCCAAGGTGTCTACAGCATTGTGACGTAGTTTTACGCATTTATGTTGAAGAATACCCGTAAGCGGCTACATTGCGCAAGTGGTCACCTGATGCTCCCAGAGTGATTCTCGTGTAAAATACAGAGGTAGCCATTATTCCAATCGGTCCTACTGAAAAACGAATTGTCCCGGAGGATATACTATTGAATAGATATTTGAAAAACACCTTGAGGATTGATTATAAACAACGTTTGCCATGTTTCTGTCGATATTATGGAGCTAATTTGGAATATTTTTTGGCGTTTTCGTGACTGCAATTTCCGGGCGATTTCTCAGCCAAACGTGAAGAACAAACGGAGCTATTTCGCCTACAAAAATAATATTTTTGGAAAAAAGGAACATTGGCTATCTAACTGGGAGTCTCGTGAGTGAAAACATCCAAAGCTCATCAAAGGTAAACGATTTATGTTGATTGCTTTTCTGATTTCCGTGACCAAGTTACCTGCTGCTAGCTGGACAAAATGCTATGCTAAGCTATCGATAAACTTACACAAATGCTTGTCTAGCTTTGAAAATCTGAGATGACAGGGTGATTAACAAAAGGCTAAGCTGTGTCTCAATATATTTCACTTGTGATTTTCATGAATAGGAATATTTTCTAGGAATATTTATGTCCGTTGCGTTATGCAAATTAGTGTCAGTCGATGATTACGCTCCCTCATGCGGGATGGGGAGTCACTAGAGGTTTTAACAAACCTCCAGACTAGCTTCAATGCCATACAGCACTCCTTCCGTGGCCTCCAACTGCTCTTAAATGCAAGTAAAACTAAACGCATGCTCTTCAACCGATCGTTGCTTGCACCCGCCCACCTGTTAAGCATCACTAGTCTGGACGGTCCTGACTTAGAATATGTGGACAACTACAAATACCTAGGTGTCTGGTTAGTCTGTAAATTCTCCTTCCAGACTCACATTAAACATCTCCAATCCAAAATTAAATCTAGAATTGGCTTCCTATTTCGCAACAAAGTATCCTTCACTCATGCTGCTAACATACCCTCGTAAAACTAACTATCCTACCGATCCTTGACTCCGGCGATGTCATTTACAAAATAGCCTCCAACACTCTACTCAGCAAATTGGATGCAGTCTATGACAGTGCCATCCGTTTTGTCACCAAAGCCCCATATACTACCCACCACTGCAACCTATGCTCTCGTTGGCTGGCCCTCGCTTCATTTTCGTCACCAGACCCACTGGCTCCAGGTCATCTATAAGTCTTTGCTAGGTAAAGCCCCGCCTTATCTCAGCTCACTGGTCACCATAGCAGCACCCACCCGTAGCACGCGCTCCAGCAGGTATATTTTACTGGTCATCCCCAAAGCCAACTCCTCTTTTGGCCATCTTTCCTTCCAGTTATCTGCTGCCAATGGAACAAATTGCAAAATTCACTGAAGCTGGAGTCATATCGCCTTCACTAACTTTAAGCATCAGCTGTCAAAGCAGTTTTCCGATCATTGCACCTGTACACAGCCCATCTGTAATTAGCCCACCCAACTACCTCTATCCCTCTATCCTAACCCAACTATCCCCATATTGTTATTTATTTTTTTGCTCCTTTGCAGCCCAGTATCTCTACTTGCACATTCATCTTCTGCACATCTATCACTCCAGTGTTAATGCTAAATTGTAATTATTTCACCTCCATGGCCTATTTATTGCCTTACCTCCCTAATCTTTCTACATTTGCACACACTGTATATAGATGTTTCTATTGTGTTATTGACTGTATGTTTGTTTATTCCATGTGTAACTCTGTGTTGTTTGTGTCACACTGCTTTGCTTTATCTTGACCAGGTCGCAGTTGTAAATGAGAACTTGTTCTCAACTGGCCTACCTGGTTAAGTAAAGGTGGAACAAATAAAAAATAAAAAACAATATAAGCTGACTTGACATCAAAGCAAAACTTTACTTTTTGCAGATGGTTACCCTACCTCTGCCTGTGGTGTTGGAAGAGGCTGCATTGGGAAGAGGATGCATCAACACCCTGAAAAGATGTTTGCGGTGCACTCACTAATAACACTTTTTTGAGTGATAAATGAATGTATTGTCTTCAAGCTTGATAAGGTAAGCAAATGCATGCTTTATTTTCATAAATGTAGCCTATACATTCACCATGTAACAATTAGATATATCATTGCTTTGAACTAGTGGCTCGCTCATCTTGATAATGTGTTGTTCTCTTTCTAAAAGCAATCAGTTACAAGGCATAAAGACAGATTGAGGCCTTCAATCAAACTGAGGACAGAGAAATGTGCACCAGGTCAAGGCTTCATGCATGAATGGCTTTGAGATGTAAGTTAACAATAATTCATTTAGGGAAATAATAGGAATTTCCATATTAGGCATAACTCAATATTATGTAGCTTTTTGTTCACCCAAGCTTTAAACACCTGAGTCAGGAAGAAGAAACAACTAGTAGAACTTTCTCTTAATTATTAAGTCCCCAATCTAGATTGAAGATCATAGTTCTTTTGTTTTAATCATCTGTGTTGAGGCTTGGCTGGAGAAAAATCTTGTATACTGTGGATCTCTAGAAACAGTTGACCACACATTTAAAGGTAGATTTAGTATACCTTGGTTCCAGTTTCTGCAAGCTACATTGTTTGTTTATAAAGCATTTATACAAGGCAGAAACATTGTTTCCTTGTTGGAAAAAATCGAGAATGTCAGTTTCAGTTTGAAACATAGCAACACCAAGGTAACTTTTCAACAGCTGACACCGTTTTTACAAATCCAAACCCACCCTTTAGCCACTGTGTCTACCTTTTAAAATGCCAGCATAGAAAATATTTTCAGTAATTGTTTTCAGTATCCTAATGTTTTGGTTTTGTGTTTTCTTAATGTTTCAGTGTGTGCATTTAAGAAGCTTTGGATGAAGGACTTCCACACGGCTGCCATCTCCAAAGTTCACTCAAAAAGGCAATAGTTCTGAACTGGGTTTGCTTTTGCTTTTGTCGTTTTAATGATTTCAATTTTGTTAATTCTCTTTTAAACATCCATTGGTTCAAAGCTCATTGACCAGTTATCACTTGGCTCTAAATTATGTAGTTGTAGTTAAACATAAGGTAAACATCCCCATAGCGTTCACATTTATCTCTTGTAAATGTTGAATCTACAATAGATATTAAATAAACAATTTATTTGGGAAATATTCAGTCTTTGCTCTTTTCTTCATTAGCATGCTGATTTCAAGTTGTATTAGATATATTTTGTATCTGTTAAGACATTGAATACACATTGTTTGTATATTTAGTACATTTAGTTAAGTTTTCTCTGTGAGAAGCAAGTATATTTAAAGTTATGTGATTTGGTTTATGTAGATACAACATTTCAATGTTAACCCTCCTGTTGTGTTCGTTTCCTGTTAATTCATTCTGTGTTCCCAGTCCAAAATGACCACCCCATTATAGCTGATTATAAATCCATAATAACACATATGTTATCACCTAATGTTGTGTTCATTTTTTAAAATCAAATTAAGATCTTGTGAACATTACAAGTTTTGAACTTCTATTTGCTATTTATGGCCTCATTGAACT
The DNA here is from genome assembly GCF_013265735.2 of Oncorhynchus mykiss. NCBI lineage: Eukaryota > Metazoa > Chordata > Actinopteri > Salmoniformes > Salmonidae > Oncorhynchus > Oncorhynchus mykiss. The sequence goes on from NC_048572.1 coordinate 69,007,007, forward strand.
GAGCTCATACAACCTGTTTTTGTGTAAAAAAAAAAAAGAAAGCATAATGTATGGATTATTTTGACTATAACAAATACTCAGATGTAACATATTGTTCTATTTATCACAGACTAATTTGTGTCAAAGTTTAACAAGGAGATTATCCTTCTCACCAGTGTCATGATCAAAGAAATTATCAAGAGCCTCACATACAGTATATTGTTTGGTCATTGTGCTGCCACAGAATGAATTGTGAGAAAGGCCTCAAAAAAGCTTTATATACCAGATCTGCGAGAAAAGTTCTATATATTATTGAAAGAATATTGTGAGAATGCCAACAGGTGTGGTTCCCGTCAGGGAAAGGTTCCCGTGGGGGTTGCCATGGAAACCACGAAGGGGAGTGAGGTGTGTGTGTGTGTGTGTGTGCTCAAACACACATGCACGCGGGAGTCTGGGAGAGAAAGTGTGTCCGTCTGATGAAGGGGCATGTGCCTGAGCTCAATTTTATACACTAGTTGTGGTCTCCCCCATTCATTTCTAATGACCAGTCATTTTTGACCTTGTACACCTATTTGGAGAAAGTCATGGAACCTTATGACAATCAGATCAAATGAAGTACATTTTTCAGAGAGAACTTGTAAAACGGTCCAATTCGACCGGAACACAGCAGGAGGGTTAATACACAAAGTAACAAAAAAACTGATCTAATTTGCATAGTCATGAGTTTGTAGCAAAGAGTTTAATGTTCGACTCTACTTTCCCCAAATTATTTCCCAGAAGTTCACAAATTGCCGCAAGTTTGCCACAAAAATAATTTGCATGGAATGTGAAAATATGAGCTTGACGCAAATTGGCCAAAGACTAACACCAAATCTAACACCAGGCCAAATCAGGAAGTGCAGTCCCCCTTTAATGTTTCCCCAATTTCACCTCCCTTCTACTTTCTTTTGATTTAGTGGCACTCTCTGATGGTTACTGTGTGTCACTACAGCATTGCCATTTTCTAGTTTACACAAAAAGTTTGAACGGTAATTCGTTGGCCTACTATTGACAGGTAGAGGTTTTGTTGGTGGAACTGTCCCCAAAATGTGATGCTTTTTCATTATTATTTTGGTTCCACATTATTTTTCAGTACATACATTTATGAAGCTGCACCACCAAGAGCATTGCTCTCGACTGGTTGCTTCACTGCCTTTTATGGCAACAGCTCAGATACTACATAGGGTAGTGTGACTACACACAAAGTTACATGAATTGTCAAATATATTAGACAAACCCACAAATCATTCTAAGACACGCTTAGATTACTACATATATACAAAAAAAGAAAAGGTAGGCAATATCCTACTGTCACTGAGAAACCAAGAACTGTTTCATTTCCTGTGTAGACATAGTTTGGATTAGCCTATTCACTGGCTTAATAAATCTACCTAGTCTAGTCCGAACACCCTCACCCAAAAACCTAGCAGGAACATCACAGACAGCACTAACCATGCTCAGAGGTCTAACCTCAGGATGGGGAGTACTACAGATCCGCATATCCGGAGCCAGCACATTTTCAGTTACAGACTCAACGCTAGTAATGTCAGACGACTGATCAGATTCCTGGTAGATTGTCACAGACCACACTGACGAAGCATCTTCAACCAAGGTAACATTATCTGTCACAGCATCATCCACACGGAATGGAGTTTCGCAATCAGAACTCTTGTAGGCTTCGGGGATATCTCTCTGGTCCACTTCTGGTGAGCACACCTCACTTAAAGCGGACTTCATACGGTTGTTCCACCTCACTTCCATCAGCTGGGACTTCACCATCCTCTTGGAGTATCCTCCCAGAAGACTCAGGAAGTCCTGCTACCCAGTGGACAGTCCTGGCATCACTCCCATCCATTTGGCTGGACTCTGCAGACATCTCAGAGATCACGTCACTACTCGATAGAGATCCGTGACGCTCAGGTTCCTCCCAGAAAGGCAAAGGCAGAAAGTTGACTGACATAATCAGGTTCCTATGCACAGTTTTGATGAGTCCAGTGGTAGTTTGTTGGATACGATATGTGCTCAGTGAGCTGTTCTTCGCAACAACTATGTACACCACACTCTCCCAGCGATCAGCCAGTTTCTTCTTGCCCCTCTCCCCCTTGTTAGCAAGTAGAACTCTGTCTCCCTTCTGCACCGAGTGACCCTTAGACCGTCTGTTGTAGACGGTCTTGTCTCTTTTGTTGCTTACTGGCATGCTGCTGGGCCAGTGCCTCTCTCAGATCCCCATCCAGAGACTGGACATACTTATCCACATCTACTGTGTCCCCATCCAACAGCACACTTTCAAACATAACATCTACCGGCAACCTAGGGGTCCGTCCAAAATCGAGAAGAAGGGCGGATACCCAGTAGTCTCGTGAACAGTGCAGTTATAGGAGAAAGTCAATGTGTTCAACAACTGAGGCCATTTAGCCTTGGACCTAGCTAGCAGAGCTCTAATCATCCGACTCAGTGTGCGATTCAGACGTTCTGCTTGACCATTACCCATGGGATGATAAGGTGTGGTGTGGAACTTTTCAACACCAGATAACTGAAGTAATTCTGCAATAAGGGAACTCTCAAAGTTAGCACCCCTGTCAGAATGGATACAATCAGCGAACCCATAAATGCAGAAGAAATTATTCCAGAGAACACAAGCAACAGTCTTAGCTTAGTAAAGTGATCAGTCACTACTAACACATCAAGACTTGTTGTTTTAATCTTCTGCAGTCCGGAAATCAATACACACAAGTTCTAAAGGTGCTGTTGTCACAATGGAGACAAGTGGAGCTCTTGCTTCAGGCTCAGGTGCTTTACTCAACACACATCTCTTACAGTGGGCCACGTATTCCTTGACATCTTTTTCCATAGATTCCCAGTAAAACCGCTGTCTCGTAAGCCACAATGTGCACTGCTGACCCTGATGACGAGCATCATCATGAACTCCCTTCAGCACAAGGCCTCTCAAAGACACAGGTATGACATACTGGAATATGTTCTTCTTACTCACTGGGTGTTTTGAGACACGATACAGAATCCCTAACCGCGTGGTGAGTTTTCCCCACTGTCTTAGAGTATAAACTGTTTCTTTAGCTTCAAGGATTCGCTCTCTCCTAGATGGGCGCCACCCTCTATCTACAAAGAACATGACTCTGCTGATGATGGGATCCAGTGACTGGTTATCATACAGCACCTTGTGTGTAAGGACAGGTAAAGGGCTCTGACCCATGGACATCAACTTCTCAAGATGCTGCACATGTGAAATGGCCCTCACTGTGGCACCATCATCCCATCGGCGGTGGGCATGGAGGACAGCAGACACTTCTTCACAGGAAACCAACCCATAGACGTTCTACAGCCAGCCTTGGGCTGCTCACAGGAGAGGCGGGAACATGTCTTGTACATCATCCACTCAAAGACCTTTGGCTTCCTCCAGCAGGACATCATATGGATTTCTAGTCAGTCGGTGCAGAACTTTGGAGCGGACAAATGGCTCTCTGCTCAAAGCATCAGCAGCGACATTCTTGGGCCCTAATTTGTACAGGATATCAAAATCAAAGGGTGCCAGCTTTGCAACACATCTCTGCTTGCATGCATCAAGTCTCGGCTTTGTAAGAATATATTTGAGTGGATTGTTGTCGGTCCACACAGTAAACTTATGCCCTCGCAGCCAATTGCTGAATTTATCATGAATGGCCCATTTCATGGCTAGAAATTCCAGCCGGTGAGCAGGATACTTGGATTGTGCATGATTAAGAGATTTACCAGCAAAGGCTATTGGCCTGGCTATGGCCTTCCAATCTTGCACTTGGGATAGTACAGCTCCCAAACCACTAGTAGATGCATCAACAGAAAGTAAAAATGGCTAAGAAAAATCTGGATGAGCCAGCAGTGCCTGGTCAACTAGTGCTGCTTTCAAAGCTTCAAAAGCAAGTTGACATTTGGCAGTCCAATCTGCAGCAGTGAGCCTGCGAGAGGGACGAAGACTCTTTCTGCCCTTGCCTCTCCTAGGCTTCTTCTGACCTGTAGTCAGCTGAAACAATGGCCTAGCAACCATGGAACAATTCTCAATGTAGTGTTGATAGTATACTACCATACCAAGGAAAGAACAGATTTGTCTAGGAGATGGAGTGACACCATCAGCTTCCATCATCTCACTCTCAGTCACATTTAAAATGGTTTGAACCTTAGCAGGGTCTGTGGCTAAAACCACACTGGCCAGAAGGACCTGGCGTACCCACCACCCGCCAGTAGCTGTCATCACACTGGCCAGAAGGACCTGGTGTACCCACCACCCGCCAGTAGCTGTCATCACACTGGCCAGAAGGACCTGGCGTACCCACCACCTGCCAGTAGCTGTCATCACACCGGCCAGAAGGACCTGGCGTACCCACCACCCGCCAGTAGCTGATATCACACTGGCCAGAAGGACCTGGCATATCCACCACCTGCCAGTAGCTGTCATTTGATTTGAACTGCCTAATCAGAGACTTCAACATGCTAGTGCCCACAATGAGTTCATCAACCTGCCCATCTACAATAAGCACTGGGACTACATAACTGAAGCCATAAAGCTGTATTTTTAAGTCACACATACCCACTGGGCTAGTTTGCGTCCCACCACAACCCACAAGGATGATGTCTGAAGGAGCTAGAAAGTTCCCCTCTACCATTCCTGCCTCTCTCAATCGAAGTACAATATCTGCGTGCAGAGTAGTAGCCATGGACCCACTATCGAACATCCCCTTCAGCTCAACTTTATCCTGTACTAGCACTGTGGTGTAAAACAAACTGTCATTCTGAGTATTTCTCATTGTGTTCTGAAAAATTACTGTGTTGTTCTTGGGTACTGACTCACAAAAATAAGAATAAACAGATTGGGTATCATCATCAGTGGAGGAGAAATTAGACTGCCTCACATTGCCCTCCTCAGAATGGAGGCTTTCTAGTTTTCCTGAGCCTTGCCAGTCTGTCCACATCCAGGGCTCTGTCACTGCCCAGTCTCACTACAGTCAAAGCTCATGTGGCCTGGAGAGAAGCACTTGGAACACAGCTGGTGCATCTGACAGTGAGCTTTAGTCCAGTGATTAGTGCTTCCACAGACAGCGCACTCACGCTGACGTTTGGGGAACTGTTTACGGGGCCCTCTGTTCACAGACTGAGTATTGCTGATAAGAGCCTTCTCTAACAAAGTCAAAACTTTCTCTAATGTCCCACCATCAGATACAGATGGGGCCTGTTCTGGTTCACGGCCACATAGAGAAAAAGATGACACATTGGGTCTGCTCACAGGATCCACTTCCTCCTGGGTGGAGTCAAAGACAGCAGCCACCTGCTGTGAAAGTTGTGTTCTACATGCTTTACGCTCCCTTAACAGTTCATCCAAAGAATCCTGCACCTCACTGGCTGTCCAGTCATGAAGGGGGTTGCATTTGAACACTTGGGCCAACTCTATATCAGGTCAGTTGCATACAAACATGACTGCCAACTCTGAGCACTGATTGGGCAAGGTTCTACCCTCGCTTACAAGGTACTGTTCAGCTGCCTCTGCAGCTTTGTTAAGCCTAATCCAGAAATCTAGTGGACCCTCATTAGCGTATGGTTTGATTGAGTAGAAATCAGCTAATGGCATACCTGAGCAGATAGTATCCCCAAAGTGTTGCTTGAGAACACTGAACACTGCCTTGTGACAACAGGGTTGTTACACATCCAGACTTTGGTCAGATCCCGTGCCCTCCCCAACATTCTCAGACCCAGTGCAACCCCTCTTCTCTAGGTAGACTCCCATCAGCTCATCCCACTCCAGGACAGAGTACTTATCTGAGCCATCACCCCTAAAGAAAGGTGGAGCACTAACATCTGACTTCACAACCAGATTCAGCTTGGACGCATCAATAAAAGTTGACCCACATTGCTCAGGCATGGGAAACTGCTGGGGTAGGTGAGGGGAATGGGCAGGAGAAAGACTTGAAGCACCTGGCTGCAGTAAACCCGCTCTGATAGATTCTCCTATCTCTGAACCAATCTGCTTAATAAGGTCACTAAACTGACTCTGAGGTGTCCCATTATTACTGAGGACTGGGGATGATGGTACATCAAAAGACAGGAATGGGATACCCTGGTCAGGTGGAGTAAACAGCCTACCCCTCCCAGTGCTTGTAAACTCAGGACTAGCAAACACTCTACTCCCAGGAGCTGACTGTACAAATGGTGTAAATGCAAGGACACCAATCCCTCTAGTCACACTAAAATCCCCAGCATAACTCATTTTATGGACTTGAGAATCTTCCTCCGCTCAATAGAGCACTAAAATACAATGTAATTTACTGCATTCAAATACAAAAAAAATGCAATGAACAAATTCCTTCAAAACATGCAAATAAACACAAATACCAGTATCTAGTGAATATGCTACATTCATCTTCACTATTTACAATATATATTCACTTATAGCAAACCATCAACACGTGTGCATGCGCAAATCGCGCACCTCCTCCCCATGCACAGCTCCGGTGGTCGGCTTGAGCTGACCAGTCCGAAAGTCGTGGCACCAGTTTGTAGCGTGGTTCGTTCTGCGTTGTGTACTTTTAATTAGGACACTGCCACAACTGTAGGTCTGCTGGTTGGATTATTTTTATTTGCCATGCACACGAAGAGACAACACACAATACTTTAGCCCTTGGCGCAGTCACAGCTCTCCCGCAACTTGCTAGCCGAAGGTCAGGCAAAAGAGAACAATGAGGGGGTATGGAAATACAGATAACCCGCGATGGGCCAAACCAAAATATACAACACTTTTACTATCACGTGTATGTACAATTTTGATATGAAAAAAGTGTTGTACACCAAAAAAATAACATTATCAATGCAGCTGTAATTACATTATTTTTTTAAACACTGAAATATTATTATTATTAGCAAATGATTAACATCCCCTCTTGACCTGGCCTATTTGAATTGGTCCTTGTGTGCAATTTTGTGCATAATCTAGGGGAACAACATCACACTGCTACACATAGTCACTTTAACTCTACCTACATGTACACATTACCTCAATTACCTCAACCAACCGGTGCCCCCGCACATTGACTCTGTACAGGTACCCCCTGTATATTGTTATTTTACTGCTGCTCTTTAAATATTTTTTTACTGAACACTCATTTTTTCTTAAACCTGCATTGTTGGTTAAGGTTTTGTAAGTAAGCATTTCCTGTTGTATTCGGCGTGTGTAACAAATAACATTTGATTTGATTTACGTTAAATGTAGATAGAGAATGCAAATTACACTTATTTCTTTGTTTGGGATTCAAACGAAATAAACACCACTAGGCTCCATTTAGTACCAGTCTGCCACAACTCCAGCTCTCTCCAAGCTCCTAGGACATAGCCACTTACTGAAGGTCTACAGACAATGTTGTATCTTGCAGTATCGTGTTAACTGATACACGGCTGACCTCCACTGGCAGACCTAACCAACAACACTACTGTCAACCGTGGGATGGGAATTATTATGTGGATCCTACTCACACAAAGATCAAAGACATAGATTTAAAAATGTACCTGTAATGTAGCACATGCATTTTCAAGGTAATTTTCTTACTCAAAGTGACTCTGGGCATAGTTTTTATGACAAAATAGCCTGTTCCACAAAAATACAATTATTCAAAGAGCAAATGTTTCATCAAAACTGTTCATATTGTGCAATATCCCTAATATGCTGCATTACCAAACTTTTCCCACAAAACTTGGTCCTGTCAATGTAGCCAGTCACATGGGTGTCTGCCAATAGAAACCTGACCTGCCTTCACATAGCAAAACCAGCTGTCTCATTCAAACCTGCTTGTTTGTCACTGTGGCAACAATTTCAGGTGTGGCAGGGAGCCGCCCCATAGGGGCATGAGTTGACTTGTGTGTGTGTTAGAAACTGGAAACACTCACCAGCTAGGTTGGTGATTAATGATCGGCTGGAAAGCACTGTAGATTTGCCTCAGGCTCACACAGTGCTGTCAATTCCAACTTTACTGCTGTGTAGAATGCTCTCTCACTCTCTCTCTCACACACACACGTGCGCACACACACACACACAGCATATGTTTTACTATCCTTGTGGGGGACCTAAAATGTATTTCCATTCAAAATCATACTAAACTACTAAACCTAACCCCTCCCCCTAATTGTTATCTGTGGGGTTTATTTAGTGGGTAGATATCATCACAAAGTAATTTGATATTGTTTGGAATGATTTTAAACTATTTTCTTCTAACAGGAAATTCAAATGTCAGCCTTTGTATTAAAGTAGTCACCCCGGTTGACTGGCAGGCTTCCTAGACTTTAGAATGTTCCTTAAGTTATCTAGTATTAGTGTACCAAGTTTGATGATTATTTCACCTATGCACTGGACTACAAGAGGTAAGAGGAGATTGAGAGAGGGTAAGAGGTTAACACAGGGTATTCAAATAAACACACCCCCCTTGATGACAACGAGAGAGGTGGGTGAGGGAGGGAGCAGACATGAAGGCCCAACCCTGTGTCACACCAACTGTACTGTTTAGTCACCACTGAGAGAGTCTGCAAGAGATTCATAAACTCTGACAATGCAACAGAATCCCTCTACACTCACACTTTCCAACTTTCCATACTATAGAATTAGACATTAACAACACATACAAAAATGAGGCATGGACATGATAATTGTAACCCATTGTCATATTTCTGTTAACTATCTGATGATGCCAACCCCAGTCTGTTGGAGGGAGTTAGTCAGAGTGACACAAGTCTCATCCTGCCTCAGCTGCAGTCTCTGTTAGGTGATGATAGATAGGTGGTTCTCTGCCCTGTGTTCAGAACAGTTAATTTACACTATACACATGATGTTTGTGTAACCGGCATGTTCAGTCTCGTTCTGGGGTTTGTTGTTGGTGCAGTAGGGATTGTTACACATCTAAGGAGAGAAAGAAAGGAGAAAAGCAAACATGATCATTCCATTGCTGCTGAAAAAACCAAGCAAACAGGATGTGTCTCTTGGGTGTGTCTGTGTGTTTGGCCCCTTCAAGACAAGAACAATGGCCTGGTTCTGTTTGTGCATACAGTGCTGGGTGAAATACTGTACATTGCCAAATAGAAACGTTACTGTCCTGGTATGGAGGGGTGTCTACACCCCCCCCCCCCCCCCCCCATATCCATACCAGAGAATGTGCATTTTTGCATGTGTTCCAGTAACACCTATGAGAGGTATACATGTACATGCACATCACTGGTAGAGGTCGACCGATTATGATTTTTCAATGCCAATACCGATACTGATTATTGGAGGACCCAAAAAAACCTGATACCGAATAATCGGCCAATTTATTTATTTATTTGTAATAATGACAATTACAACAATACTGAATGAACACTTTTGTTTTAGCTTAATGTAATACATCAATAAAATCAATTTAGTCTCAAATAAATAATGAAACATGTTGAATTTGGTTTAAATAATGCAAAAACAAAGTGTTGGAGAGGAAAGTAAAAGTGCAATATGTGCCATGTAAAAAAGCTAACGTTTAAGTTCCTTGCTCAGAACATGAGAATATATGAATGCTGGTGGTTCCTTTTAACATGAGTCTTTAATATCCCCAGGTAAGAAGTTTGAGGTTGTAGATATTATAGGGATTATAGGACTATTTCTCTCTATACCATTTGTATTTCATATACCTTTGACCATTGGATGTTGTTATAGGCACTTTAGTATTGCCAGTGTGACAGTATAGCTTCCGTCCCTCTCCTCGCCCCTACCTGGGCTAGAACCAGGAACATATCGACAACAGCCACCCTCGAAGCATCGTTATCCATCGCTCCACAAATGCCGCGGCCCTTGCTGAGCAAGTGGAACAACTACTTCAAGGTCTCGGAGCGAGTGACGTCACCGATTGAAACACTATTAGCGCACACCCCGCTAACTAGCTAGCCATTTCACATCGGTTACACCAGCCTAATCTCGGGAGTTGATAGGTTTGAAGTTATAAACAGCTCAATGCTTGAAGCACAGCGAAGTGCTGTTTGAATGAATGCCTGCTGCTGCCTACCACCGCTCAGTCAGACTGCTCTATCAAATATCAAATCATAGACTTAATTATAACATAATAACACACAGAAATACGAGCCTTAGGTCATTAATATGGTAAAATCCGGAAACTATCATTTCGAAAGCAAAACGTTTATTCTTTCAGTGAAATACGGAACCGTATTTTATCTAACAGGTGGCATCCCTAAGTCTAAATATTGCTGTTACATTGCACAACCTTCAATGTTATGTCATAATTGTGTACAATTCTGGCAAATTAATTACAGTCTTTGTTAGGAATAAATGGTTGTCACACAGTTCGCAACGAGCCAGGTGGCCCAAACTGCTGCATATACCCCGACTGCTTGCACGGAACGCAAGAGAAGTGGCACAATTTCCCTAGTTAAAATAAATTCATGTTAGCAGGTAATATTAACTAAATATGCATGTTTAAAAATATATACTTGTGTATTGATTTTAAAGAAAGGCATTGATGTTTATGGTTAGGTACACATTGGTGCAACGACAGTGCTTTTTTTCGCGAATGCGCTTGTTAAATCATTACCCGTTTGGCAAAGTAGGCTGTGATTTGATGAGAAATTAACAGGCACCACATTGATTATATGCAACGCAGGACAAGCTAGATAAACTAGTAATATCATCAACCATGTGTAGTTAACTAGTGATTATGTTAAGATTGATTGATTTTTATAAGATAAGTTTAATGCAAGCTAGCAACTTACCTTGGCTTCTTGCTGCACTCACGTAACTGGTAGCCTGCCACACAGGCTCCTCGTGGAGTGTAATGTAATCAGTATCCAAAAATGCCGATTACCGATTGTTATGATAACTTGAAATCGACCCCAATTAATCCGCCATTCCGATTAATAGGTCGACCTCTAATCACTGGTGCTTGAGGAGAGAAAACCATAAACACTGTAATGTTCTATAAGAGATCCTAATAGTGGATTCTGCTGTTCCCTACATATCAAAGATATAGCTCATGATGCAAAAAATAGGATCACGTTCTATGATATGATGTATTATATTATACAAAATACAATTAAACATGTCGGTGCATTGACTGATGTTTCTTCATCTTGAAAGTATTGTAATTTATTGATGAGATGCTGATATGAATGGCTTAAACTTTACTATAGTAATTACTAGAAGGGTGTGGAGATAACAGAGATAGAGATTGGTCAACACACACACACACCCACACACACACAATAAGGTTAATGTCTGGCCACTATTTGTAAGTTATAGATGGAGTGGTCGATAACATTGAGAATGTGATTGTCGTAATGTTGACGGTATAATGGCTGCTCATACAGCAGCAATAAATGTTTATTTTGTATTTGGATTACTCAGCACCCCTACATCACACGGCTATGGATGGTATTGTAACTCACTTCAGGTCAACTTCACTTGTTCCAGCATAGAACAATCTATTCACGTGTGTGGAGTTTCTGTCTTTGAGTTAATGTTGACACTATGTTCAGATATAGCCTATTGCTCATTTATTGTCTGCTCAAAGGATCAAAGGCCACTATACTATCTCTTTCTCAGACACTCTCTCCCTTTCACTCTCTCACTCTCACTCATGCACACACCTATGTGTTCAAGTCTCCCATACTGGAGCAGAGTTTAACCTCTGACTCAGACTGGGTGTGTACCTCCTCCATTTCTCTCTTCTCCTTTCCCTTTATTAGCCTGTTGCTCAGACATCTGCTGCACACTATGTCTAAATCGAATTGATTAAACTAATAAAAACATTACTTCCCGTATTATCGTATTTTGCTTTCTAATGTTGCAAACAGAGGAGAATATTGTCCCAACAATTTCACAGTAGCCTTTAATCCCTTAATATCAATTTCAGCAATCCGTTTGAAAAAGGAGAGACCAAAACAATTAAAGAATTAAAGAACTTCACAAGATTGTTGAGGTCGGGAAGGTCGAGTGAAGACAATAACGCTCTTCGCAAGATTCTTGAGGTATGGAAGGTTTAGGACCGTTATTATCGTTACCCGACCTTCCCAATAATCTTGTGAAGAGCGTGACAAATTAGTTCATTCTTTGCACAGCTCTCCGTCCTATTCCCAGCAGGAGAAAGTTAACTCCACCCAGAAATTTAGTCCACTGACGAAAAGTAACAAGGGCGTTTTTTCTTTTGAGACAGGTCTCCGTCCAAAAACAACACTCTTCCGTGTTCTCAGTAGTACGATATCGGCGCAACGGGAGACGTCGTCGACTGTGAGCGCAGGGACGAGCTCCATTGACGTTTAGGACTACATTTCTTTCAATACCATTTACCTTTTTTAACAGAATTGCAAATCATAAACAGGACTGGAAATTAGTATGTACGGCTCTCAAAGTAGACTTCCGACCATTATTCGGAGGACTAATTCTCGACCAGACCTGACGAGCGGCAGTTTCACCATTCCCAGGAATGACGGCAGCCAGGTCTTCGTCGGTGGAAACGGCTATCAACAGGAATATGGAGATGGATACACCTATTCACAAACTTACTCCAAATCTTCCTTGGGGGGAGGTGGAGGTGGAGGAGCCTACGGAGGGGGTGTTGGTGGGTCATACGGAGGGGATGGTGGAGGGGGCTACGTAGGGGGAGGTGGAGGGGGCTACGGAGGTGGAGGGGGAGCAAGGTATGTAATGTGTACCTTACATGTATAATTACAGTTAGCCTAAATAAAGCACAGGGGAAATTCCATGGTAACAAAATTATTGCCGAGATTTGCAGATTTTTCACGTAAAATGTATACCAAACAAAAACCATTGAATTCAAAGTTTAACTAACCATAACCAACCACCATAAATAAGGACTACTTTTAACAATGTTCACTGAACATTTTACAAAAACACATTTACAGAAAGAACTGTGCAGACACAAAGTTTGGTAACAGAATACAACCGAGGGACACTTTACCGTAATTCTCTTACCAAACTTTGTATCTGCACAGTTCTTCGTGTAAATGTGTTTTTGTAAAATATTCTGTGTAAATCGTTAAAAGTAGTCATTGTGCATAGAGTTGTATGGTTTGGTATACTTTGAACCCAGTCTCAGCATAATTCCGTTACTGTGGCAAAAAATGTCATTGGACCAATAGACCTACACGAGAGTTTTAGATTATAAAGTTTTAATCTGCATTTTTGTCAAAATGTATAAATACCCCATTTCATGATGTTAAATTCAAAAGTATACAAGATTTTTTTTTAAATGACTTAAACCATTCAAACAATAGGGTTTGGAACTATAAAGCCAATTATCTGAGAATCATATTTTTTCAGATAGAACCTTATAGTGCCAGACTCTAGTGTAAATATCAACCTGGACTGTTTTAGATAAGTGTTGAATAGACCATTCACATTATATTACACATTATATACAATGAAAATGAATGAAACTCTGTTTTGTCAAATACATAATAACAGTCTATTTTATCTGCATATATTTTCATTATATCATTAGATCATTAAATACCCCAAAAAATCCACTGTTTATTTAAAAAAAATATTAATTATGATTAATATGATTACACATTTAATACATTGAAATCAATGGTCTTTGATTTGAGGAATCAAAAGTATGATATATCCATAGCATTATACCCTTATAAAGTGCTGTTTGACATTAAGTTTGGATGATAAAACTACAGTATTCTATAGAGTTTCAATAGCCTGGGTTACATTATCCAGAATACAATCACAGACATTACTCAACACATATTCTGGGTCAGAGCCAATATATTAAGATCCATCGGGCTGTGTTCAAGAGCTGAAACGTGTTCGAAATGTTCAACACACCACACACACACACCTTAACTCGATCCCCACCCAGCTATTGCTCAAGAAGTGATGTCATCGAATGATCATCAACTACCTTGTTAATATTGTTCATATTAGTATGATGCAGATTACGAAAGTTATTATAATGGATGCTGTGTTTTGCAATATAATGCAATATAACAAACTTTGATGGGGTGTTCTTTGTTTTGTCATGTTTAGTGTGCAGAGCATCCAAAAGAGAGCATCCATCCTGCAAGGCCAGTGTCGGGAGTACCTGCAGAGAGTACAGCAGATTCTCCAGGCAGTAAGTACTCTGCATAGGTCAAAGCATAGTTATGGATGAAATCACACTTAAGCATGCATGACTGCATTTACACAGACACTGACACAAGACCATGTTTGGTTGTGGAAGAGCAGAATTTAAATAGTTTTAGCTTCAGCATAATGACATATCTTTTCACTTACAAATATGAAGCCATATTTTTTTCATGGATGTCTGGGATGTTTCTATGTCAACAGAAACATGTTTATCTGTGTTGATGCAGCATTGGTAGCAGCTGTGGTCTTCAGCTGTGCTGATAATATCTCACTCATCTAGAATTACTCAATAGAAAATACCTCTTTTTGCCTTTTTTGTCCATGAAGGGGACATTTTTACAGGTCTGCTATCTTCATTTGATCACTCAGCCCCTACAAAAATGTCAATTCATTATAATTGACATAATTATTCACATTTCCTGTTGCTGCAGGATTATTTTCCTGCTGTGAGAAACTGGTCAAATAAGGTAGCAGATCTGTAGCAGCTTACTGGGCAGTCTTTTGGATAGTGTGGGTATGTTGACAGTACTGGATTGTGTATGTGTGTATTATTGTACTGACCATATGATTGTCCTCCCCCAGCGTGGCCCAGCGGTGGAGGTGGACAAGCTGATGACTATGTCCTCTGAGACTATAGACCAACTGAATGAATGTGCCATAGAGCTGCAGCAAATGAGACAACCCAACGACATCATCATCAGGAGGCAAGGACAGCTGTCTGTGTGAGAGAGAGTTAGAGAGGGACGGAAAGAGTGCATCTGTGTTTGTGTACGTGTGAGAGAAAGAGAGAGTGTGTGTTTGTGTGTATTTGATAAATGCATTTGCATGTTTGTTTGCATTTACATTTGTGCTTAAAAACAGATGGGACAAATCTCCTCTTATCTTTCATGCCTGACACTTCCTGTCTCTCCCTCCCTACAGCGTACAGCAGCTCCAGAGCATGCAGAGTGGGATCATCTCCTCCATCAGTGGGACAACCCAGAGGCAGAACAGAGGAAGCATTGGCTGGGAGGAGAGAGGGAGGTCCTACGCTGATGCCATGTCCTGGATAGGCCAACAGAAGGTATTATAAAACCTGCATAATTTATTTAGCGATTCCCCATAAAGGTTGATTGTATAGGGTGTAACAGATGGATTCATTGTTCTGGAACTCACCGCCTAGACAATATACCATCCCCATCTCCAAGCTCTAAACCGGTATAGAGCAGTAGGACATTGTGTGTGTGAGAGAGTGTTTGTGTGTGTGTGTGTGAAGGGAGGTTGAAGCATGACACCCATCTTATCGCAGAGTCTGACCTGCTGAAACACAAAACCACCACAATGCCAAAACATGGACGCTCAGAAAGAGAGAGAGAGACAGGAACAGAGACTTACCAAGAGAGACAGGAACATGGGAAAAGAAGGAGAGGAGTGTAAAATCTGACACTCACCACTGACTCATTCCAATATGGGACATGACTGATCACTTACATGCATACGAGAACACACCCTGCACGCCTTGCTTCCAACGAATTCACTCACTCACACACACCACTCCCTGCCTCTCCCTCTCTCCCTATCCCTTAATCTCTCTCTCACCCCTTCCCTATCATTATCTCACCTAAGCTCTTCCTTTGTTCCTCTTTGCTCAGATTTTTTCAACTCCCTCTGTGTCTTTCTGGCTTTGTCACTGCATGTTGTGTACAGAACTGTGTCTCCTTATCTATCACATTGAGTCAATAAAGGTATTGGCAAGAGTGAAACCTTTCCTGACTCTCTCTCCCCATCCCCCATCTCTCTCACCCTCCCCCCTTCCCTCTCCCTCCCTGCCTCTCTAGTGACCCTACTGTATATGAGTTGTTACATAGCCTCTCTCCCCACACATATCTCCCTCCACCATATCTCCCTCAGGCTGTCCACAATTTAAAAAGTCCTGGGGTGGAGGTGGCTGGGGTGGAGGTGGTTGGCCAGGGTGGAGGTGGTTGGCCACCCACCCACCCCCCAGCCAGTTGCTACTGAGCAGAACTCAACCCTTTTTCTTATCAAAGCTGAGTGGATTGGAGTGAACTCTACAGGGGGAATAGTTGGAATAGTTTCCTGCTGATGACAGACACACTGATCAGTTAACGGTTATTTACTGCCATCTAGAGAATAGACTTAGGAAGGACACATTTGTTCAGCCTTCCACACAAACGGATAATTGGTTTCGCCAGCACTTTATCACTTTGTCCGACAGCTGGTATGAACTGGTGTTCACCAGAAAATACTCAATAGAATTGCTAACTACATGACACCAAATTGTACTTATTTTAATGAATCCTGAAGCAGAGAGGTTGTTATTCAGTAATACTAATGCTATTATTGTGTATCATATTGAGTTAACGCGGGCAAAACCTCATACTGTTGGTGCCATGATTTTACTTTGACTCAGTGTTGTTGAGAAAATAGAGTAAGCTCTATCGCCTGTATATCTGTCTGTCTGTCTGCAGCGTTTGATCGAGACGTCTCCGTGGGGTGACGACGCGGCCACCATCGAGCAGCAGATCCTCAGCCAGAACAAGTTACACAGCTCTATACAGAGGAGCCATGAGGTGGATCACGCCAGGGATGAAATGGTGCGTACTATAGAGTTGACTATAACAGGTGCTCCATGGTTAGGTAATATAGCCATGAAAAACCTCTGTTCCTACTAATCGTCTGTGTGTCTTAACTCAGGCCCAAAAGGATGACAAGGGTGGCCTCCATTCCCTGCAGCAAGAATGGGACAGTCTGCAGGTATGAGTCCGTATTAACAACAAACTATTTAACAAAATAAAGTTATTTGATCATTCTTTCTTCATAGTTGTTTTCACTTGCCTCATTGGGCTCATCTTTGTTCATCTTCTCCTCTGTCAGAAAATGTCATTTGCTCGTACGGGCCAGCTGAGAGAGCTGCAGAACATCATCGAGGAGATCTCCAGGGCCATCATGTGGGTCAACGAGAGAGAGGAGGAGGAGCTGGTGTTCAACTGGGGAGACAAGAACATCGACGTCTACATCCCCAAGAAACAGGAGAGCTACTCCGTAAGGCCTTACAATACTGACATGAAATGTATCTATTCAGTGCACTTACTACTGTAGTCTCGTGTTATCGCACTTCCAAAGTCTTGTTTTCACTCTGCTACTTACGAATGAACATGAAGTAGCAGAATATCAAGGTCTGGTAACCATGAGGAGATATGCCTCCTAGACTGCGACACAAATGGCACCCTATACCCTATTTAGTGCACTCCTTTTAGTGCACTGTATAAAGAATAGGGGCCATCTGGGACGTATAACTATACTGTAGTAGTCCTTTTGTAGGTTTACTCACAGACAGTCTATCTTTATCTCCCAGAAACTGATGAGTGCCCTGGAGGAGAAAGAGAAGGAGCTGAACAAACTGAAGCAGAAAGTGGATGGTCTCCTGAAGAACAATCACCCAGCTTCAGACAAGATAGAGGTGAGAGTCACTTTAGCTAGATTTTCAGAATTCCAGTAACGTTTGGAACATTTTGGGAAAGTTACTGGATTTGTATAATTGTATGCTTAGCTCCCCTTTAAGCAGTGAAGTGGTAACATGATTTTGTTCTACAATATTCATGAAGTTGCTACTAACTAATAGGGTTGTTTGTTTCACAGGCCTATATGGACACTCTGCAAACCCAGTGGAGCTGGCTGCTCCAGATCACCAAGTGTATTCATGTCCACCTGAAGGAGAACGCTGCCTACAGCCAGGTGAATACACACGTAGACATACTTGCATAAACACTAAAGTGTGCATAGATACACACACACACACACACACACACACACACACACACACACACACACACACACACACACAGATCACAGATCACAGTATCTGTATCCCATGTTATATTAACCTTCCCTCTCTACTGCAGTTCTTCAAGGAGGCCAATGAGACCTACAGCAAGCTGCAAAAGGACCATGAGATCATCCGTAAGAAGTTTACCTGTGATAAAGGAACACCTCTGGAGAACCTCACTGAGCTCCTGAAGAACCTTGAGGTACCTAACACTGAATGACACATGAGAATGTTTCCAGATGGGATCTCTCCCACAACTATCATATTTTCAACAAATATTTGATATGAGTAGCAAGCATTTTTGCAGATATCCCTCTTTGACCTCCTTGCTACTCATTATTGAGGATAACTTGTTCTCTCACCTGTTTGGATGGCTTGATTTAGAAATGGAAATGTGAACAAGATAATGCAAATGTCATAGGGTATATAACAACTATATAGGATGCTTAAAGTTATTTAAAATAGTGATACCATATTCTTCAGGGAAAGGTATAGGACACGTCCTGTTTCTGTGACCGTTACATGACCTGTGTGTTTGCTTCCCCATGCAGAGAGAGAAGGAGAGGGTCATGGAAAATAAGAGGCAGGTGAAGCACCTGGTGAATAAGTCCAAGAGCATCGTGAGGCTGAGACCACGTAACCCTGAAGAGAAGAGCAGCACAGCTGTTATAGTGCAGGCCCTGTGTGACTTCAAACAGGACCAGGTCAGCACCCACACATACGTACACACACATTTTAAAGTGTTAACCCATGAACTGATGTCCCTTATATAAATTCTTACAATACTACCACCCCTAACACACACATACAACATTTGCATAGAGAAGATCCGCAACAGTAGTGAGTTTACACTGTTTTGCATGTGTTCTGTGTGTCCTACAGAAAGGGATCTTAAAGGGGGACGAGGGTATCCTGAAGGACAACTCCCAGCGCAGCAAGTGGCACGTGACGGGTCCTGGAGGTCTGGACATGCTGATCCCATCTGTGTGTCTCCTCATCCCCCCGCCCAATCCCCTAAGCATCGGCCTGGCCAACAAGTAAGACCCCCTCGACAACCACACTGCTTGGCACTATGACATTATTGCCATTTAAATGGACTAAATAACAGTGCCATAAAAATGACATTACAGTACTTACAAATAATTTAATAAATGCTGGTGTCAGAATATATCAACTGACTTTACACTGTTATGACACAAACAGATTAGTAACTGATCCTATGTTGTGTATTGCAGGAATGAACAGTACTATGAGGCTATCATGGGCATCTGGAATCAGCTCTACATCAACATCAAGAGCCTCATCTCCTGGCAGTACTGTGTCAAAGACATCAACCATATCAACTCCCTCACCCTCACCATGGTAAGGCCTTAAACAAGACTATGACTTACACTGCTGACAATCTGTCACACCAATCAATAGTGCTACTCTCACAACATGAACAAGGAACAAAGGTTTTAGGTGGCAATACAACACAACCATTTGGAGATATTTAACGTTGTGTTTGAGTATTAGACATCTCAAGTGTTGGTCTTATTTAGACATTATTTAACTCTAACATCTCATTATTTTTCATCCACAACAAGAAGTAAGTAGATGTTTAATGAGCCCTCTTAGCCCACAGTAGTTGTAAATCTCACTCTTCCTTCCTCTCCATCACTTTCTCTCCTAGCTGTCCCAGATGCGTCCTGAGGAGTACCGTAACATCATTAAGAGTCTGGAGACTCACTACCAGGAGTTCCTCCGCAACAGCCACGGCTCTGAGATGTTTGGAGAGGATGAGAAGAAGAAGATGGAGGGCCAGTATTCTGGAGCCCAGAGCCACTACGACACACTGGTCATAGGGCTGCCTACATACAGTGAGTCCAAGGGTGCCTAGTCTACCCAGTGGAGCTTCTTAGATGGCTTAACGCCTTCCCTATCTACATTACAAACTGCATCAGTTCAACTGAATTAGTCAGAAATGTTAATGGAATTAATTGAATAATAACCAGTGGATACTGTGACCCAATTGCTACAGATGTTTGCCAAGAAGTCAATTAGATTATGTTGGATGTCAGTTATAATAGGAATATGTATGGCTACTCAATTCGATGCCAGTCCACTAAATTCAAATTGGTTCCATTTCATTTCACAGATCAATCCAACGTGGTGGTGGTCCAGCCTGAGCCGCCCATCAAAGCTAACACTACCAAGATCACCAATACCTCATTGAAGGAGACCAGCATCTCCACCCAGGGCTCTAACATGAGCCTGACCCTGCTCAGTGACCTCCAAGCCCTCAGACGCAGGCTGGAGCTGGCTGAATCAGGCCTCAGCCACCACCTCCATGTTTCCCTGGGGGAGAACAGTGTGCAGGAGTGCTCACAGCACCTCCTGAAGCTGGAGGTATGCAACTGCATCTCATCATTCATTCAATAGATGAAATGGGCCTGTGAGAAACATACACCTTCGCATTTCTTCCTCCTGTCTTTGATGTAATTTATGAAATAGCATGACTGGATAGGTGAACGCAATGTAAGGGAACCTGTGTGGTCAATCCTATCCAATTTGAATATTGGATTCATTTAAAGTGTTCAAAGATAGCCAATAGATGGCCACAGTGTCTTTCTCATTGAATAATGTCAATCATCTTAAATGCAAACTCTTCTATATGATGGACTAACCCTCGTTCCTGAATCTCAGGGCATACACAATGACCTGGACGGTGTGCGTGATGAGTACCTGAGACTGAGGGAGAGGGTGGTGAAGCAGCTGGAGGGGACGGCAGCAGACTCGGAGCAGGCCAAGTTCCTCAGGAAAGAGCTGGATCTCCTCAACCAGAAACTGGGAGATCTGCAGGGGCTGTCCTCTGCCTACCTCCAGAGGTACGGCTCTCACAGGAGCTCCTACCTCCTAGTCTTCTTCCTATGTTAAGAAGTAGATGAGAAAACAAACTGTTTAGCAAATGTTTATTGAGGGTATGTTTCACCTGTGTGAAATTGTTGTAGTTTGTTGTGGTGTTGTTTGTTGTTTCACTGTTGAAAGGTCTTGTTTATTGAAGTGGTTTTGTGACGTGGTCTCTGTGTGTATGTGTTCCCTGGGTAGACTGTCATATCTGCAGAACTTGCACCAGAGCCTCATCCAGGCTGAGGATGTCATCAAGGTCCACGAGGCCCGTCTGACTGAGAAGGAGACCACCTCCCTGGATCTCAACGAGTTGGAGCGCTACAGAGCTACACTCAAGGTCAGACACACCATCAATCACCACTGCTGTCAATTCATATCTGTCAGTTAGATAAACTATCTGTCAATCAATTCTGATTGTGAGCTGTGTAATATTGCCAAATAATATATGTATATACTGCTTTTGCAATTCAATATTCTAATTGTGTATTAGTATTGTAGAACTGTGAGAGGGAGTATGTTTCAGCAAGATTCGTATCAGTGTCCAATAGTGTGTCTTGAGCATTGCCTGTTTTCTTTCCACTACAGCAAATGAAGTCTGACCTGGAACATAAGAGAGACCTTCTGACGGCCATGGAGAGTGACCTGGCCAATGCAGTCCACGTGAACAGTCAGATCTCAGCTTCCTTACACAAGTGTGATGTGGACCTGTCCAAGTACGCTGATCTGGTGACCCAGATGTCTGACCGCTGGAGACGCATCCAGACCCAGATCGACAGCAGGCGAGGACCCTTAGATCTCTAAACAGCCACTTCTCACATACACTCTCACAAACTCTGCAATACCCAGGCCATGATACGTATTCAGTTCTGATGTCGCTTCTATGCCCATGTAGTGGATCCTCAGCAACTCTATTGACCATGGGACTAACTGTTCCTCTTCTCCCTCATTATTTCCACTAAATCAAATCAAGCTTTATTTATACAGCACATTTCAGACATGGAATGCAATGCAATGTGCTTCACAGGAAAAAACAAATAAAAAACGATGAAAATAAAATCCTTTATATTTACTACACAGCACACTTAAGAGGATAAAAACAAGAATAACAATAAAAATTGAATGACTAAAAAGCACCTTAAGGAAAATAAAATCTTAAAAGGTGTGTTTTAAGATCTCTTAAATATGTCCATAGTTTCGGCCCTCCTCAGGTCTTCTGTCAGGCTATTCCAGAAGCTGGGGGCATAATTACATCCTCTCTCATCAGAGTGTGGGACCTGGAGAAGCAGGAGAAACAGCTGAGACATTTCCAGCAGAGCAGCGGAGTGGTTGACCAGTGGATAGACAACGCTAGACAGCGCCAGGACACCCTGCAGACAGCCAAGTTTAGCAACATCCAGGCTGTCATGGAGCACCTCAACCAACAGAAGGTAGGCCACTGCACAGCATCCCCAAAATATATATTGTTATTGTTGTTGTGCAATTCTGTACAGTACAGACACTGACTGGTTGTTTCAGGTATGATTGATAGTTTCTAATGCACTCGTGACAAGCCCAGTATGTTTGATGGACAGGTGCTGCACAGTGAGATCAAAGGGAAGAAGGAAAAGGTGGAGGATGTACAGAAGGATGCGGACACCTGCGCTGCCTCCATTAAGGTGAATGCCATTCTTTCACAGCCTGTCATTCTCTCGACACCTTCAATGTGGTTGTCACTGAAAGTATCTTACCAGTTTGAATACCACATCAGCACCTAAAACCCTTCCATACTGTAGCATGTACAATACAAATGCTAAGTGCCTGTGTTCACACATGGTGCTACTTCATTCCAGGACTATGAGCTGCAGTTGGCCTCCTACAGTGCAGGACTGGAGACCCTGTTGAACATCCCTATCAAGAGAACCATGCTCCAGTCCCCTGCCACTGTGGTCAGACAGGAGGTAATGGAGCAACCTGTCCAACAGCAGTAGACAGTGTTAAAAATATATCAGGGCTGTATTCATAAAGCGTCTCAGAGTAGGATCAGTTTATCTTTTTAGAGCATAATGAATACGGTTATATGGACAGGGGGGCAGATCCTAGATGTTTTATCAATACAGTGACTGGTCTTTACCCTGCTAATGTGGGTAAATGGGATCATGACGCCTGAGGTAGCATAAGGCCATTCATTACCATTATGTTAATCCAAATGTGGTAATCCTTGTTTTTTGGATAGATTTGTCTCTATTTAAAAAAGTATCCTACATTTTGGCAAATAATGTTTCCAATGAACTCTGTTGTAGTGGCTGTTTTTTGTGGCTGCTTGTTTATTTATAAACTCTATAACTAACTCCACTAGGGTGCTGACCTCCAGTCTCGCTACATTGAGCTCCTGACCCGCTCCAGTGACTATTACAAGTTCCTGGGGGAGATGCTCAAGAACATGGAGGAACTGAAGGTAAGGGTGTGAAGGCACAATCATAAGAATAATGGGTTTGCAATATGTAATATATGTGTTCCCTCCTAATAAGACTGTACGTTATACATTTCTAGTGATATGACTTTCCCTGGTTACGATTGGATTAGGGTAATCTGATCCTAAATCTGTTTTTCTGGTCAACTACTATCTCATTGCGACACTTTTTCCCTCCTCAGATTAGGAACACCAAGATTGAGATGCTGGAGGAGGAGCTTCGTCGTCTAAAGGAGGACATCGGGGGCCACAGCCAGAAGAACCGTTCCTTAGAGGACGCCCTGTCCCGGTACAAGCTGGAGCTCTCACAGTCTAAAGAACAACTCATCTCCATGGAGGAGGTGAAGAGGACCACAGCTGTGCAGGTCAGCGTGGCCAGGGAGAACCTGGACAACACCAGCAGCCAGCTGACTGAGCTCAACGACAAGTTGGCCCGTCTCACCTACCAGCTGGACGAGGAAAAGAGGAAGAAGAGGCTGGCTGAGGAGCGCTATACAAGCCAGCAGGAAGAGTACGAGGCGGCCGTGCGCCGGCGCCAGAAGGAGCTGGACGAGCTCAACTGGTCCAAGATCGACTTGGAGAAGGCAGTGAAGGACAAGGAGCGCGAGCTGGAGAGGCTGAGGATGCAGCTGGAGGAGGAGGCCACGAGGAGGCGTGGGGCGGAGCAGGAAATCTCTAAGGTAAGAACCCAGTGCAACCAGGAGATGAGCAACCTTAAGCAAACCTTTGAGTCGGAGATCCACGTCACCAAGACCACCATCCTCAAGGCTTCTCAGCAGAAACAGGAGGACACGGCCGAGCTCAAACTACAGTGTGAGGGACTAGAATCAGATAAAAGGGATCTTGAAGAGGAGTTGAGGAGGTTGAGACTGTCTGTGACTCAGACTGAGGCGATGAGGAGGAAGGCAGAAGATGAGGCCCATCAGCAGAGGTCTACAGGGACGGAGGAGTCGAGGAGGAGGAGAGAGCTGGAGATACAGCTCCAGACTGTGGCCACCCAGAGAGGAGAGGAGGAGCTGAGGCAGAAGGAGGCGCTGGCCGAGGCCACCAGGAGCAGCAAGGAGAAGAGCAGGCAGATCATTCTTCTGACACACAACCTGGAGGAGGAGGGCAAGAAGAGAAGTGCCCTGGAGATTGAGCTCACCAAGCTCAGGCAGTCGTACACTGAGCTGCAGACCAGTAATGCCACCTCTCGGGAGGTCATCAACAAGCTCAAGATCTCAGAGCAGGAGATCCACCTGGTCCGAGTGGAGCTGGAAAAGCAGACCAACGAGAGGACCAAGGCTGAGACAACTGCCACCAGGCTGCAGAGCCGCATCCGGGACCTGCAGGCTATGGTGGACGGTCTGGAAGCGGAGATGGAGAAGCAAAAGCAAACAACCCAGGATGAGTTCACCCGCAGGAAGAGGATTGAGTCTGAGCTGGAGAAGATGACCCAGAGCTGCAGAGAACACACCACCACCCTCAACACCTTCAGGGCCAGGCAGGAAGAGGTTTCCACCTCAGGGAGGAAGTACGAACAGGAGCTCAGGGCTCTCCAGGAGGCTCTGGATAAGAGCCTGCGGGAGCACAAGGCCACCACGGAGCACCTGGCACTGGCATCTGCAGAGTTAAAGGCTCTCCAACAGCAGCTCTTCCAAGAGCAGGGGAAGGTCCGTGAAGTCAATCTCCGCAACGAGAGCCTCTACAAAACCATAGAGGAGAAGAGCCGGCTGCTCAATGATGCCACCACAGAGATTGAGAAACTTCAGAGCCTTACTCAGAATCTGACCAAGGAGAGGCTGAGGCTGGAGGAGGAACTGAGAGGAGTGAAGCAGGAGAAAGAGCAACTGAAACTTAACAGAGATAGTGTTGATGGAGAGAGCCAAGCCCAGATCTCATCCCTGCATGTCCAGCTGCAGAGCAGTAGCAAGATGACACTGGAACTCCAAGCCCTCATCAAGGACCTGACCAAGGAGAGGGAAAAGCTAAAGTCGGATTTGGACAAAGTCCAAAAGCAATCCATAGAGGTATTTTGATTGATCTGAGGGGCAAATTCCAAATAATTCAAACAAATCTGCATGAACGAATGAGTGGCACTGGGAGGATTAAGTTCAAATAATTTACAGTGGGGTCCAAAATTATTGGATCCCTTAATAAGGATGAATGAAAAAAAATCATACAAATACTGAGCTATAGTGAATGGTCAAAAAAAGTTATACACTACCGTTCAAAAGTTTGGGGTCACTTAGAAATGTCCTTCTTTTCAATGAAAACATACATGAAATTAGTTGCAAAATGAATAGGAAATATAGTCAAGATGTTGACATGGTAATACATAATGATTTTTAATTGAAATAATAATTGTGTTCTTCAAAATTTGCTTTCGTCAAGTAATTTGCAGCCTTGCAGACTTTTGGCATTCTAGTTGTAAATTTGTTGAGGGAATCTGAAGAGATTTCACCCCATGCTTCCTGAAGCACATCCTATCAGGAATCAAGGTAAGACCCAGATGCAGACACGTCGAATTGACAATGGTTTAATAGTCCAACAGGGGCAGGCAATAGACAGGTCAAGGCAGGCAGGGGTCAGTACCGGACGGCAGGCAGGGTCAGGGTAGGCAGAGGTCAACAATCCAGAGGTGGGGCAAAGGCACAGGTTGGCAGTCAGGGTCTGGCAGAGTGGTCAGGACAGGCAAGGGTTAAAACCAGGAGGGCGAGAAAAAAGAGAGACTGGGAAAAGCAGGAGCTAGCAACTGACAAACAGTGAACACAGGTATAAATACACAGGGGATAATGGGGAAGATGGGTGACACCTGGAGGGGGGTGGAGACAATCACAAGAACAGGTGAAACAGGTCAGGGTGTGACAGTACACCCCCGTCTAGGGGCAACATCTGGCATCCTTCCCTAGGCGCATACCTGGTTGACCAGGGTGTCAGCGTTGAAAATCCACAATGAGGACCCTGGTGGGGACTAGCACCTCTCCTCCAGGCCATAACCCTCCCAGTCAACCAGGTACTGGAACTCCCTGCCCAGAGGTCAAACCTTCAGGGCTGTGAGACATAGGTTTGACTCTGGACACATGAAAGGTGGTATTGTATACGAAGGGTACGGGGAAACAGAAGACGAACAGCAGAGGGGCTAATAATTTTGGAAATGGGAAATTGGCCGATAAACCGGGGGGAGAATTTGCGGGATTCCACCCGGAGGGGCAGATCCTGGGTGGATAGCCATACCTTCTGTCTGAGACAATACCGGCAACTCAGGGTCCGATGGCAATCCGCCTGTCATCGATACCTGAAGGTGGTCTTGAGGACGGCTGCCGTGGCTGAGCAGGGAAGGGTGTTGCGGGCGTACTCGACCCACACCAGCTGCTGGCTCCAGGAGGTGGAGTTGGCGGAGACCAGGCAGCACAGAGTAGTCTCAAGATCCTGGTTGGCTCGCTCCTACTGGCCAATGGAGGAGTGGTGGAACCCAGAGGACAGGCTGGCCGACGACCCAATGAAGGCGCAGAACACCTTCCAGAACTGGGACGAGAACTGAGGCCCCCGGTCAGAGACCGTGTCCACGGGTAGTCCATGGATCTGGAAGACGTGCTGCACCATGAGCCGGGCCATCTCCTTGGACAAAGGTAGTTTGGGGAGAGGAATGAAGTAAGCAGCCTTGGAAAAACGGTCAACCACAGTCAGGATTGCAGTGTTGCCCTTAGACGGGTGGAGACCTGTGACGAAATCCTGGGATATGTGGGACCAGTGTCAGTGAGGGACAGGCAGTGGCTTCAGAAGACCAGTCGGAGCTTGCCGAGGAGTCTTATTCTGAGCACAGACCGTGCAGGCGGAGACAAACACGCAGACATCTGGAACCATTGAAGGCCACCAAAAGCACTGTGGCACGAAGGCCAGGGACTGACGGGAGCCTGGGTGGCAGGCAAGCCCGGCACAACGGGCCCCCTCCAGGACCGCAGTGTTGACGGCATGCGCCTCCCCGACCTTTTTCCCTATACCCCAGTTGAGTGCCATCGCCAGGCACGAGGTGGGAAGGATTGCCTCGGCCTCCGGGGTGGTACCCGTGGGGCTATAGCGGCGGACAGTGCATCCGGCAAGACATTCTTGGATCCAGGCTGGTACGAGAAGGAGAAGTTGAACCATTTGAACAGCAGGGCCCATCTGGCTTGCCTGGAGTTGAGGTGCTTGGCGGTGGGTGCGGAGATACTCCAGGTTCTTATGGTCGGTCCACACAATGAATGGGTGTTCCACCCCTTCCAGACAGTGCCTCCATTCCTCCAACACCATCTTCTCCGCGAGAAGCTCACAATTCCCCAAATTGTAGTTATTTTCCGTGGCGTTGAGGTGGTGGGAGAAGAAGGCGCAGGGATGTAGCTTGAGGTCAACAATCCAGAGCCGGGGCAAGGGCAAGGGTACAGGTCGGCAGGCAGGCAGGCTCAGGGGCAGGCAGAGTGGTCTGGCAGGCGTCAGAGTCAGGACAGGCAAAGGTCAAAACTAGGAGGGCGAGAAAAAAGGAGAGACTGGGAAAAGCAGGAGCTGAGAACAAAAACACTGGTTGACTTGACAAAAAAGACGAACTGTCAACAGACAAACAGAGAACATAGGTATAAATACACAGGGGGTAATGGGGAAGATGGGCGACACCTGGAGTGGGGTGGAGACAACCACAAGGACATGTGAAACAGATCAGGGTGTGGCACCTCTCACAAGTTGGATTGGCTTGATGAGCACTTCTTATGTACCATACAGTCAAGCTGTTCCCACAACAGCTCAATGGGGTTGAGATCCGGTGACTGTGCTTTCCACTCCATTATAGACAGAATACCCGCTGACTGCTTCTTCCCTATATAGTTCTTGCATAATTTGGAGGTGTGCTTTGGGCCAATGTCATGTTGTAGGCTGAATTTGGCTCCAATTAAGTGCCGTCCACAGTGTATGGCATGGCGTTGCAAAATGGAGTGATAGCCTTCCTTCCTCAAGATACCTTTTACCCTTTACACATCTCCCACTTTACCACCACCAAAGCACCCCCAGACAATCACATTGCCTCCACTATTGCTTGACAGATGGCGTCAAGCACTCCTCCAGCATCTTTTCATCTTTTTCAGTCTCACGAATGTTCTTCTTTGTGATCCGAAATCCTCAAACATAGATTTGTCTGTCCGTAGCACTTTTTCTCCAATCTCCCCCTGTCCTGTGTCTATGTTCTTCTGCCCATCTTAATTTTTTATTTTTATTGGCCAGTCTGAGATATGTTTTTTTCTTTGCAACTCTGCCTAGAAGGCCAGTATCTTGGAGTCGCCTCTTCACTGTTGACGTTGAGACTGGTGTTTTGCGGGTACTATTTAATGAAGCTGCCAGTTGAGGACTTGTGAGACACTCTAATATAATTGTCCTCTTGCTCAGTTGTGCACCAGGGCCTCGCACTCCCACTCCCACTTTGGCCAGGGCGCAGTTGTAAATGAGAACTTGTTCTCAACTCAACCTTGTTAACCTGGTGAAATAAAATAAAATAAATAAAACTCCTCTTTCTATTCTGGTTACAGACAGTTTGTGCTGTCCTGTGAAGGGAGTAGTACACAGCGTTTTACGAAATCTTCCGTTTCATGGCAATTTCTGGCCTTCTTTTCTCAGAACAAGAATAGACTGACGAGTTTCAGAAGAAAGGTCTTTGTTTCTGGCCATTTTGAGCCTGTAATCGAACCCACAAATGTTAATTTTATTTTATTTTATTTCACCTTTATTTAACCAGGTAGGCAAGTTGAGAACAAGTTCTCATTTACAACTGCGACCTGGCCAAGATAAAGCATAGCAGTATGAACAGACAACAACACAGAGTTACACATGGAGTAAACAAACAAGTCAATAACACAGTAGAAAAAAAATGTGTGCAAAAGGCATGAGGAGGTAGGCGAATAATTCCAATTTAGCAGATTAACACTGGAGTGATAAATGATCAGATGGTCATGTGCAGGTAGATATACTGGTGTGCAAAAGAGCAGAAAAGTAAATAAATAAAAACAGTATGGGGATGAGGTATGTAAATTGGGTGGGCTATTTACCGATGGACTATGTACAGCTGCAGCGATCGGTTAGCTGCTCAGATAGCAGATGTTTAAAGTTGGTGAGGGAGATAAAAGTCTCCAACTTCAGCGATTTTTGCAATTCGTTCTAGTCACAGGCAGCAGAGAACTGGAAGGAAAGGCGGCCAAATGAGGTGTTGGCTTTAGGGATGATCAGTGAGATACACCTGCTGGAGCGTGTGCTACGGGTGGGTGTTGCCATCGTGACCAGTGAACTGAGATAAGGCGGAGCTTTACCTAGCATGGACTTGTAGATGACCTGGAGCCAGTGGGTCGGGAGACGAATATGTAGCGAGGACCAGCCGACTAGAGCATACAGGTCGCAGTGGTGGGTGGTATAAGGTGCTTTAGTAACAAAACGGATGGCATTGTTATAAACTGCATCCAGTTTGCTGAGTAGAGTATTGGAAGCTATTTTGTAGATGACATCGCCGAAGTCGAGGATCGGTAGGATAGTCAATTTTACTAGGGTAAGTTTGGCGGCGTGAGTGAAGGAGGCTTTGTTGCGGAATAGAAAGCCGACTCTAGATTTGATTTTAGATTGGAGATGTTTGATATGAGTCTGGAAGGAGAGTTTACAGTCTAGCCAGACACCTAGGTACTTATAGATCTCCACATATTCTAGGTCGGAACCATCCAGGGTGGTGATGCTAGTTGGGCGTGCGGGTGCAGGCAGTGAACGGTTGAAAAGCATGCATTTGGTATTACTAGCGTTTAAGAGCAGTTGGAGGCCTCGGAAGGAGTGTTGTATGGCATTGAAGCTCGTTTGGAGGTTAGATAGCACAGTGTCCAAGGAAGGGCCAGAAGTATACAGAATGGTGTCGTCTGCGTAGAGGTGGATCAGGGAATCGCCCGCAGCAAGAGCAACATCGTTGATATATACTGAGAAAAGAGTTGGCCTGAGAATTGAACCCTGTGGCACCCCCATAGAGACTGCCAGAGGACCGGACAACATGCCCTCCGAT
The DNA here is from genome assembly GCF_013265735.2 of Oncorhynchus mykiss. Classification (NCBI taxonomy): domain Eukaryota; kingdom Metazoa; phylum Chordata; class Actinopteri; order Salmoniformes; family Salmonidae; genus Oncorhynchus; species Oncorhynchus mykiss. Next base: position 69,037,377 of record NC_048572.1, read on the forward strand.
TTGTCACACTGAACTCTGTCTGCAAAGTAGTTGGTGAACCAGGCAAGGCAGTCATTAGAAAAACCGAGGCTACTGAGTCTGCCGATAAGAATATGGTGATTGACAGAGTCGAAAGCCTTGGCCAGGTCGATGAAGACGGCTGCACAGTACTGTCTTTTATCGATGGCGGTTATGATATCGTTTAGTACCTTGAGCGTGGCTGAGGTGCACCCGTGACCGGCTCGGAAACCAGATTGCACAGCGGAGAAGGTAAGGTGGGATTCGAGATGGTCAGTGATCTGTTTGTTGACTAGGCTTTCGAAGACCTTAGATAGACAGGGCAGGATGGATATAGGTCTGTAACAGTTTTGGTCCAGTGTGTCTCCCCCTTTGAAGAGGGGGATGACTGCGGCAGCTTTCCAATCCTTGAGGATCTCAGACGATATGAAAGAGAGGTTGAACAGGCTGGTAATAGGGGTTGCAAAAATGGCGACGGATAGTTTCAGAAATAGAGGGTCCAGATTGTCAAGACCAGCTGATTTGTACGGGTCCAGGTTTTGCAGCTCTTTCAGAACATCTGCTACCTAGATTTGGGTAAAGGAGAAGCTGGGGAGGCTTGGGCGAGTAGCTGCGGGGGGGGGGGGGGGGGGGGGCTGTTGGCCGAGGTTGGAGTAGCCAGGAAGAAGGCATGGCCAGCCGTTGAGAAATGCTTCTTGAAGTTTTCGATTATCATGGATTTATCAGTGGTGACCGTGTTACCTAGCCTCGGTGCAGTGGGCAGCTGGGAGGAGGTGTTCTTGTTCTCCATGGACTTTACAGTGTTCCAGAACTTTTTGTAGTTAGCAAATTTCTGCCCTGAAAAAGCTGGCCTTTGCTTTCCTGACTGACTGTGTGTATTGGTTCCTGACTTCCCTGAAGAGTTGTATATCGCAGGGACTATTCGATGCTATTGCAGTCCGCCACATGATGTTTTTGTGCTGGTCGAGGGCAGTCAGGTCTGGAGTGAACCAAGGGCTATATCTGTTCTTAGTTCTGAATTTTTTTGAACGGAGCATGTTTATCTAAGATGGTGAGGAAGTTACTTTTAAAGAATGACCAGGCATCCTCAACTGACGGGATGAGGTCAATATCCTTCCAGGATACCTGGGCCAGGTCAATTAGAAAGGCCTGCTCACAGAAGTGTTTTAGGGAGCGTTTGACAGTGATGAGGGGTGGTCGTTTGACTGCAGACCCGTAGCGGATACAGGCAATGAGGCAGTGATCGCTGAGATCCTGATTGAAGACAGCGGAGGTGTATTTGGAGGGCCAGTTGGTCAGGATAACGTCTATGAGGGTGCCCTTGTTTACAGATTTAGGGTTGTACCTGGTGGGTTCCTTGATGATTTGTGTGAGATTGAGGGCACCTTAGATTGTAGGACTGCCTGGGTGTTAAGCATATCCCAGTTTAGGTCACCTAACAGAACAATCTCTGAAGCTAGATGGGGGGCGATCAATTCACAAATGGTGTCCAGGGCACAGCTGGGAGCTGAGGGGGGTCGGTAGCAGGCGGCAACAGTGAGAGACTTATTTCTGGAGAGCGTCAATTTTAAAATTAGTAGTTCGAACTGTTTGGGTATGGACCTGGAAAGTATGACATTACTTTGCAGGATATCTCTGCAGTAGACTGCAACTCCGCCCCCTTTGGCAGTTCTATCTTGACGGAAAATGTTATAGTTGGGTATGGAAATCTCAGAATTTTTGGTGGCCTTCCTAAGCCAGGATTTAGACACGGCAAGGACATCAAGGTTGGCAGAGTGTCATAAGCAGTGAGTAAAACAAACTTAGGGAGGAGGCTTCTGATGTTGACATGCATGAAACCAATGCTTTTTCGATCACAGAAGTCAACAAATGAGGGTGCCTGGGGACATGCAAGGCCTGGGTTTACCTACATCACCCGCTCCAGATACTGAACTAGTCTACAGTTAATGCTCCAGAAACTGAACTAGTCTAAAGAAGGACAGTTTTATTGCTTCTTTAATCAGTATGACTGTTTTCAGCTGTGCTAACATAATTGCAAAGGTGTTTTCTAATAATCAATTAGCCTTTTAAAATGATAAACTTGGTTTAGCTAACACAACGTGCTATTGGAACACAGATGTAGATATTCCATAAAAAATATGCCATTTCCAGCTACAATAGTCATTTACAACATTAACAATATCTACACTGTAGATACACCGTAGAATCTTCTGAGCGGTAGTGTATATATTTTATACTAATACAATTGCTCATAGAAATATATTTTATTTATCAAGAAGTTATAAAAAATTCTCAAAAGATAGGGGTAAAAATGATTGGATCACATGTTTTCAATAATCCAGCTCCCTACCCTTGCGAGGATAGCCCCACTGAGCATTGGAGAACACATTGGGATGGATCTTAGACCATTCCGCCATACAGAATACCTTCAGATCCTTGATATACTTGTTGATTTTGTTGTCAATTAACAATTTGTTTGTGGATTTTGATGTGTGATTGGGGTTATTGTCTTGCTGGAAGATTCACTTGTGGTCTAGTTTCAGCCTCCTTGCAGAGGCAACCATGTTTTTTGCTAAAATGCCGTTGACCTTAACAAGTGCTATTTTCATGTTATCTGACCCAAGCACCACCTGGAGTTTGCTAAACGCCATTTGCACTTGGATTTGAACCGGCGCTATGTTTTATTTTATTTTTATTTCACCTTTATTTAACCAGGTAGGCAAGTTGAGAACAACTTCTCATTTACAATTGCGACCTGGCCAAGATAAAGCAAAGCAGTTCGACACATACAACAACACAGAGTTACACATGGAGCAATGGTCATATCGCACGAAAATAGGGATCTTTGGCCATGCACACCAGCGGTGAGTTTGACCTTTGAAAGAGCAATGCATATGCAGAAAATATCTCATCCCTAATGTAAAGAAATGGTTAATTGAACAGAAAATCTAAGTTTCTGGACATGATCCCATTGAAAACCTGAAGTTTGATTTGAAAAGGGCAGTCCATAAGCAGAGACGAAGGATATTAAGGATCTGGAAATATTCTGTATGGAGGAATGGTCTAAGATGCCTCCCAATGTATTCTTCAATCTCATAAAATATTTTAGAAAACGTCTCAGTGTTGTTAACCTCACAAGGGGAGGGTGCTGGAGTATTGGAAACAGGGGAACCATTTTTTTTGTGTAAATACAAATCTCTTTATCTCAGAAATATAGCATTTCCCCAAAAAATATTTCGCACACTATGGCTCAGTATTGGTATTATTTGTTTTATAGTCTTTTTTTCTCATCTTTATCAAGGGATCGACTAATTTTGGACCCCACTGAATGTGATGATTCAGTGTTTTCTATGATTCTGATTCTGATCCACTAAGGTTTTGGCTAACCATTTATGGGGCATTTTTAAACTATGTATAAGGCATTTACAAACACTATGCTCACAATGTATTAATCATTATTCCCACATTTGTAAATGTTAGCTAGAAATTCACACATTTTTATACACACCTGGTCTTTCCATGACATAAATTGACCGGGTGAATCCAGGTGAAAGCAATTATCCCTAATTGGTGTCACTTGTTAAATCCACTTCAATCAGTGTAGATCAAGGGGAGGAGACATGTTAATGCAGGATATTTAAGCCTTGAGACAATTGAGACATGGATTGTATATGTGTGCCATTCAGTGCCTTTGAACGGGGTATGGTAGTGGGTGCAAGGCGTATCGGTTTGAGTGTGTCAAGAACTGCAACGCTGCTGGGTTTTTCACTGCAACGCTGCTGGGTTTTTCACTCTCAACAGTTTCCCGTGTGCATCAAGAATGTTCCACCTCCCAAAGGACATCCATCCAACTTGACACAACTGTGGGAAGCGTGGGAGTCAACATGAGACAGCATCACCTTTGGAAAGCTTTCGACACCTTGTAGTCCATGCCTCGACTAATTGAGGCTGTTCTCAGGGCAAAAGGGGGTGCAACTCAATATTAGGAATGTGTTGTACACTCAGTATATTTCCTTAGATATCCTGTGTTGTGTGCTTATTTTTTTATCAGGGACTGATGGATTGACTACCAATGGCATGCCCATCTTTTTTTTGTTGAAATTACACTGGTCACCAATATGTCTTGTTCTCTGTTTCCCATCCAGACCTCCATGATTGTGCAGAAGTCTCAGACCAACTACACTGAAATCCTGTCCGATAGGGACGCCCTTCTCATCAAGTTGAAGCAGCTGGAACAGGACAGGTCCCAACAGGGTCACTATAAAGAGGAACTGAATCGCATCAAGGTTTCCCTGGAGACTGAGCTGCGCAACAAACAGCGTCTCCAAGAAGAACGAGATAAGATGCAAAAGGACTTCACCTACTGGAAGAGCCAGTACGAACTGAAGGAGAACCAGATGAGGCAGAGCGACTCGGACAAGGGCAAAATGGAAAGGGAGAGACTCTCGCTGAAGAGCGAGTTGGAGCGTATGATAGTGGAGCTGAGGACCGTGGAGGAGAGGTATAAGGGCAGGCTGCAGAGTTCAGAGAGGGAGGTGTCAGACCTGGCCCTGAAGAGAGACGCCCTGGAGAAGGAGTTGCGGAGGCGTCAGCAGAGACCTGACTCCATGAGCATCCAGACCCAGACAGACGAGAAGGTGGTCACCGTGGACCCGTCTAAACTGGTTTTCGATGGGGTTCGCCGTAAGGTCACCGCCCACCAGTTGTGTGACTGTGGCATTATCAGCAAGGCCACCTTGGAGCAGCTGCTGAAGGGAAAGAGGACCGTGGAGGATGTGGCCGTCGACATCCAGCTTAGCCTCAAGGGAACAGGCGTCATTGCAGGCATGGTCAGAGGACCCCAGGGCAGGATGTCCATCACTGAAGCCAAAAACAAGAACCTTCTGAGCAAAGAGAGTGCCCTAATGCTACTGGAGGCACAAGCTGCCACCGGCCACATCATGGACCCCAAGTTTAACGAGAAGATGTCTGTTGATGCTGCCTCCTCCAGAGGAGTGGTGGACACAGACGATAGAGACGCCCTCATGACAGCTGAAGCAGCCAGTGCAGGCTTCAAAGATCCATACACCGGCAAGCTGCTGTCCATTGGACAGGCTCTGAAGCTGAAACGTCTGGACAAGGAGACAGCCCTCCGGTTGCTACAGGCCCAGGAGTCTGTTGGAGGAATCCTAGACCCAGTTCTGAGTGTTTTCCTGCCCAAAGACCTTGCCCTTGACCGCAATCTGATTGATGAAGACCTCTACAGGGCTCTGAACAAGAAGCCAGCCTGCTATCTGGATCCTGTCACTGAGAAGAAGATCAGCTACAGTGACCTAATGTTGAAGTGTAGGATTGAGCCCGCCTCTGGCATGCTGCTCCTCTCAGCCCCGGAAAAGCCCATGACCGTGCAGGGCCTCAGGGGAGAGGTGTCCGTCACAGAGCTGATCAAATCCAACTTGCTGACTGAGACAGATGTACAAAAGCTGAACCAGGGCAAGCTCAGCAGTAAGGACATCGAGGACAAGCTCAAGAACTATCTGCATGGTTCTAACTGTATAGCAGGGATCTATGATGAAGCCAACAACAGGGCAATGACCTTCTACCAGGCCATGAAGGATGGTCTGCTCAGACAAGGAACCACCCTGGAGCTTCTGGAAGCCCAGGCTGCCTCTGGCTTCATGATCGACCCTGTCAACAATGTCTGCCTGACTGTGGATGAGGCCTGGAAGAGAGGCCTTGTGGGCAAAGAGTTCAAGGACAAGCTGATGTCTGCAGAGAGGGCCGTCACTGGATACAAAGACCCACACACTGGCAAGACCATCTCCCTCTTCCAAGCCATCGAGAAGGATCTGATTGAGAAGGGCCATGGGATCAGGCTGCTTGAGGCTCAGATAGCCAGCGGTGGCATCATCGACCCTAAGGAGAGCCACCGTATCGATGTAGACATCGCCTACAAGAGGGGCTACTTCGACGAGGAGATGAATGAGATCCTGACCTATGAAGGAGATGACACCAAGGGCTTCTTTGACCCCAACACCCAAGAGAACCTGACCTACCTGCAGCTGAAGGAGAGGTGCATCACAGACCCCAAGACTGGCCTGGTTCTCCTACCCCTGAGAGACAAGACCAAGCCCCAGCAGACGGTTCAGCAGAGCAGCCAGAATACCATCCTCCGTAAGAGGAGGGTAGTGATCGTGGACCCTGACACTGGAATAGAGATGACCGTGAGGGAAGCCTACCATAAGGAGCTCATTGACTATGACACCTTCCTAAGTCTTTCAGAGCAGGAGTGTGAATGGGAGGAGATCACAATCACAGCTTCTGATGGTTCAGCCCGTCTGGTGGTGGTGGACAGGAAGACAGGCACCCAGTATGACATCCAGGACTCCCTGGACCGTGGCATCATTGACCAGACCTCTCTGGAGCAGTACCGATCAGGAACCCTGACTCTCCCTCAGTTCGCTGACCTCATCACCAGCAATAGCAACCTCAGCGAGTTGACAATGACCGCCAGAAACATGGAGGATGTGGCCACCTGCAGCAGCCCCCCCCAGGCCCGCCCCTCTTCCCCCACCGTCCGCAAGCGTTTCAATAACATCTCCATCATCTTCTCCCCGCCAGAGGAGTTTGACGAAGGGAGCCCTGTTGCGGCCATCTTTGACACTGAGACGATGGAAAAGATCACCATTCCGGAGGCTCTACGGAGAGGCTTAGTGGACGCCATTACAGCTCAGAGGTTGCTGGAGGCCCAGGCGTGTACTGGAGGCATCATCAACCCCACAAATGGTCAGAGGCTCAACCTACAAGATGCTGTTCACCAAAGCATCATTGACAATGACATGGCCACCAAGCTGAAGCCAGCCCAGAAGGCCTTTATGGGCTTTGAGGACATGAAGACCAAGAGGAAGATGTCTGCGGCCGAGGCCATGAAGGAGAAATGGCTGCCTTATGAGGCCGGACAGAGATTCCTGGAGTTCCAATACCTGACAGGAGGTCTGCTGGAGCCCGGTACGGGCCAGAAGACCTCTATCGAGGAGGCAATCCGACGAGGCTGGCTGGACGGTCGTGGAGCCCAGAAGCTCCAGGACACGCGGAGCCACGCCAAGAACCTGACCTGCCCCAAAACCAAGCTGAAGATCTCCTACAAGGAGGCCATGGATAGCTGCATGGTGGAGGAAGGCAAAGGCATGAAGATGCTCCAGGCCTCCTCCATATCCTCCAAGGGCATTAGTAGCCCCTACAACGTGTCCAACCCAGGCTCCCGTTCGGGCTCCAGGACTGGCTCTCGTACAGGGTCTAGGAGTGGCTCTCGCAGGGCCAGTGTGGATTACTCCTCCAGTTTCAGCTCATTCACAACTTCTTCCTCCACCACCTTTAGCTCCAACTGACAGTTCTATTATTAAACACACTTACAGAGAAAAGAGGGTGTGGAGTAGATTGGAGTAGACTGCCTATGTGATGTGGCACATTTATTATGGTTATGGAAGATGGAAAGTGGGTTAGGTGGGGTTAACATTTGTGATGTGGTATATTTTTCATTAATTGTGTTTAGTTGGTGTTTTGTGCTGTCAACTAAATCTGGTTGGGGGCATAAAGGCTGGGTATATTGAGAAATATGTTAGAATGTTTTGTTAGGATTCATTCTGGATCTATGTCAATGTTTAGATTTGTTTAAACTTGGGTAAAAAGGAATTTAATGTTGAAATATATAACATTTTACCAACAAAAAAAACGGCTTTTAAATTGTACTTAGCTTTGTTTTTATGTAGACACATGGTTGTTGTTTACTTTGAATGGGAGGGAATCAATTACTGTTTCAAAGATCCTTGACTCACAGCATCTACAACAGGGGTAGGCAACTAGATTAAGCCACAGGACCATTTTTGTCGGAGTGAATGGCCTTGCCTTGGAAAATAGTAAGAATCATTTGTACACTGCAAATTGACCACAACTAAGCCCCAAAATAGATTATATTTGAAAATAACATTGATACACAATCAGTTTTTAAAAACATTATTTGTGGGAATACTTGTGAAAATATTTTGTAAATTAAACACATTTTTAGCTGAATGGCTGGTGATTTTAGTCTTTTTGACCAAAAACTAACCCCCACTCTTCTTGATAATGGCATATATTTTACAACACAATGTGCTGAATTATAAAACAAGTAATAAACCATTATGAATGAAATAATGTTGTATTCCAAATGATTGAAAAATAAAAGTTTATAATTCCCAACAGTCATTTGTGTCCTGTAGAGTTCTTCATAGGTCCATCATTAGTCTATAGAGATTTCGGAAGCATAATAATAGGGAGAATATTCCCTCATACTATGATAATGCAATGCTGCTTTTCAACTGTAACACCAGTGTTCCACTAGTGTATACACTCTTATGTTATCCAGTCCTACCTGTGTTTCCATAGGTAGGACTGACAGTGAAGAACAGAATCAACAACCTTTGCATAATCAAAACAGTTGCTTTATGAGGTGTTCACTGTCGAAGGTGTAAACCCATGTACACTGTTATCCATTGTCATGTAAATGCTGCCTGAAAAGCACCAGCAGGCCTTGCCTTGGCCCCAAGTCAGAGCAGGTCCCCCGAGGCCCAGGCCCAGTGAGTCCCAGGAGCCAACACAGGCAAATCCTCTGTGGAAATGCACCAATAGTGGGTTCACCCATAGATGGTGCTAACGGCTAATCATTGACGGTTTGCCCAGGGAGTTGGCTTGCGCTCTCACAAACTCAATGGGGTTATTGAAGAACAAGTCCCATACCACTCATACACTGTTCTAAATATTTTTTTGCTGTGTAAATTTACCACACAATCTTAACTGACAACTGCAAATAAGCCATATAATGAAAATGTACACAATCCTTTCATAAGATGATATACTAACAGGAAGCTGTTTTAGATGACAACAACCCAGAAATGTCCGTGTGTGTGTAGGCTGGTGATATGAGGACTGTTTTTTTAGAACAATGGCAGGCTTTATTTTGGACAGAGTCAATCATTAGCTGGTCACTCCTTCAGTAACCAAGGTTCGCCACTCACAAAGTGCTGTTATGTAAGCCAGATTCCACTGTCCTCAGGTCAGCTACCAAAGAACTGAATCATCTCCAACATGCCACGGGTCATTGTAACACTGCTACACAACAGGAGGTACAGTTAAGTGAATTTCAATAGTGTTCAAAATGTGTTCTTCTGAAACCCTGTGGCGACTGCAACCTACTCTATAGAGATGAACTGTCATTACAATGTATTCATTGTAAGTTTCGGGTTATGCACTCTCTTCCACGTCAACATGTCACACGTCCTGGGGGTTGGTATAGCTGTTGTTGCCAATAGTTACTGTAGGTCTATGTACTTACATTTTGTCTGTTGTCTTACTTGCATTTAATGTGGTGCCAGTGGTTGGTATTACTGTAACCCACTTCCGTTCTTCATGTGCCGTCTTGACTTGGCTTCATTCTAGATAATATGCCAAATATTCATAGAAAAATAAACAGTTCCGATGGATAAACATTATAATGATCATATGGGTGTATTTTAGACTGATCTATAGATGAAAATACATATAAAACAAACACAATAAACCAAACACAAACAAATATTGCTGCATAGGGAATACCTCTCATCTGATACTTACTATACATCTATTGACAGATGACAATCAATAGTCAATTATATATTTTGATGGTGGTCCCATCTTTATTCATTTTTACCAGCTGTATATGGTGTATATACTGTACATTATAATGAGCGTGAAAGTCACCCTTGTAAGAGCTACACTATATATACAAAAGTATGTGGACAACCCTTCAAATTAGGGGATTCTGCTATTTCAGCCACACACGTTTCTGACAGGTGTATAAAATCGAGCACACAGCCATGCAATCTCCATAGACTGACATTGGCAGTAGAATGGCCTTACTGAAGAACTCAGAGACTTTCAACGTGGCACTTGTCATAGGATGCCACCTTTCCAACAAGTCAGTTTGTCACATTTCTACCCTGCTAGAGCTGCCCCGGTAAGTGCTGTTATTGTGAAGTGGAAATGTTTAGGAGCAACAACGGCTCAGCCGCAAAGTGGTACACCACACAAGCTCACACAACGGGACCGCCGAGTGCTGAAGCGTGTCGCGTGTAAATATCGTCTGTCCTCGGTTGCAACACTCACTACTGAGTTATGAACGGCCTCTGGAAGCAACGTCAGCACAAGAACTGTTTGTTGGGAACTTCATGAAATTGATTTCCTTGGCCGAGCAGCCACACACAAGCCTAAGATCACCATGCGCAATGACGTCGGCTGGAGTAGTGTAAAGCTCAAAGCAGAAGCAGTAGAAACACGTTCTCTGGAGTGGTGAATCACGCTTCACCATCTGGCAGTCCGACAGACGAATCTGGGTTTGGCGGATGCTAGGAGAACACTACCTGTCCCAATGCATGGTGCCAACTGTAAAGTTTGGTGGAGGAGGAATAATGGTCTATGACTGTTTTTCATGGTTCGGCCTAGTCCCCTTAGTTCCAGGAAAGGGAAATCTTAACACTACAGCATACATACATTCTAGACGATTCTGCGCTTCCAACTTTGTGGCAACAGTTTGGGGAAGGCCCTTTCCTGTTTCAGCATGACAGTGCCTCCACGACGCGAGGTCCATACAGAAATGGTTTGTTGAGATTGGTGTGGAAGAACTTGACTGGCCTGCACAGAGCTCTGACCTCAACACTATTCGCCCAGCATCAGTGGACCGAACTAATGCTCTTGTGGCTGAATGGAAGCAAATCCCAGAAGAGTGGAGGCTGTTGTAGCAGCAAAGGGGGGACCAACTCCATTTTAATGCCCATGATTTTGGAATGAGATGTTTGACAAGAAGGTGTCCACATACTTTTGGTCATGTTGTGCATTTCCTTGAGGGCTCCAGACACTTCAACAAATGGCTCAACTAAGCGGAATAGATTTCAATGATTTTTGTTTAACCAGCTGATCAAATGTTCAGTATAATGTGCCCCCCTGTTCCATCACCCCCACCCACCCCCCTGTAAACTCTCTCTGTGTGTGTGTGTGTGTGTGTGTGTGTGTGTGTGTGTGTGTGTGTGTGTGCGTGTGTTTGTGTGTTTGTTTTTGTGTTTGTGTGTGTGTGTGTGTGTGTGTGTGTGCGTGTGCGTGTGCGTGTGTGTGTGTCCATCCACTGGCCAGCTCTGGCAAAAACTGAAGCAGACATGGAGGCAGTATGAGAATGTGTGTGAGTGAGAGAGAGGTGGAGTGGGTGGAAAGGGAGGAGGGAGGGAGAGTGGAAGAGGGAGGGATCAGCGAGGGAGGCAGCCCCAGCCCAGCCACAGTGGGAGGACTATCCCATGCCAGGACTTGTGTCTGCGGCAGCACCTAGCAGCCTTCACTGACTGAAGGAAGTGTGTTGGGGGTTGAGTGGAGCAGAGCAGTGCAGCAGTTCAGGAACAGAGTAGGGCTTCCATTTTAACAAGGCCAACAGAAGCCAACAGCCAGTAGTAGGATTCAGCTGCAACAGCCTGGGAGGGAGCAGCAGTGGGGGCGGCAAAGCCGGACAAAGTGAGCTCACAGAAGTGCCTCTGATCACCCTGCAACCGCATTCCAGCACAGGAGAATGAGCCAGTCAGCCTCCTCTAAGCCTGTGTGACGGGACCTAAACTAAACCTCATCTTCTCTTCTCTTCTTTGCCTGGACATTATCACCCTCCTCTTTTTCAGCAGTGTCTGACTGACAAGGGATTTCAAAGGAAGAAAGAGAATAAAAGTTCCTACTTTCAGTTTTGAAACGGTAAGGTTTGGAGTTTTAAGTAGTTTGTAGTGTTTTACTTGCAGGGGAGATGGTTTTTGTGTTGTGCTAGTACTTCAAATCAGTTCTTGAGTAGTTTCATGCAGTCTGGTGATGTTATCAATGCTTCTCTCTTTATCCTGTGGTTCAAGCACATTTCATTCAGTGGAATTCATTCAAAATATAAAATGGGGGCATTGCTTAGTCTTTATTTACTTTGGCTCTGTGCCCTGCTTGTGAGTGTGTGTGTGTGTGTGTGTGTGTGTGTGTGTGTGTGTCAGCGAGGGGGGGGGGGGACCATGCGGAATTCTGACGAGAGAGAAGGGGGTCATTCAAACTCAACGTGCAGTGTGGGTGTGATTTCTTTGAATGATACAGTGAGTGTTGTTAATTAAAAAAAACATGATCTCTTCATCAAGCTTTGGCTGCAGCTTTTCACACAGTGAGAGAATCGCGCCACTGTGAATGTCCTACTGGTTAAGCTTTCTTTTGTATTGGTTTGGTACTCCATGATAGTTGGGGCTTTGCTGTGCTGGAGACCTTTCAGAGCTAGCATAGTCCTCAATGAGTCTGCAGCATTTCCTTTTTCATTTCATTTTTTACTACATTTGTTGAATGGCTGGTCTGCTGGGAGGAAGACAAGATGGAAAGAGAAAGAGAGATATACATATTCTTCAAGCCACAGCTGCTGCGTGGTATTCCAGGCCTCAGGGCTGCACTTTTTAGGCAGCCATTGTTGATGACATGTACAAGAGTCCCTCTTACCTCACATTGGCTACACCCTCCTCCTTACCTGTCTAGATATCTCCATTTCTCTCCTTCCTGTAGCTATCTATCTTTAAAACAAACAGAAGAAAAGCTCTACTGCACCATGAACACACACATAAGAACACACACATACAGATAATGTTTAACTATCAATAGGAACTGTGAGACAAGTGTAGAAAGAACACAGAAAACATGGGAGTTCAATTCTCTTCTCTGTCTCTCTCTCTCCTTTGATAAAAGAGAGATTACAAAGAGCTAGCTGAGAGATGGATGAATAGGACCCTGATAATGTGGTTTGGAAGAAGGCTAGTGAGTGTGTACAGTAAGCTAAGTAGAAAAAGGCATTCGGTTCTTCACAGGGCAGGGACTGACTGTAGGGCTGAGGGCTGCTGGGGCAGTATAGTGTCACAGAAAGGAGCAGCTAGCCGCACAGCACACATATGTAAGCCATTAGCCAGAGTGAAGAGAGGGAGAGCAATGAGAGAGAGAGAGAAAACGGGAGGGTAATCCATTTTGGAACGCATTCCTCTATGACCTTGGGAACGAAGGTGGTAATTAGGTGGTGCTTTAGGAGGCTGGTGGGTGCTGCTGCTGCACACAGATTCAGCCAGAGGCAGGGAAGCAGCTCGCTTTCATTTCCCTTCAAAACATCCTGTGAAAATGAGACACAACTATATGTTTGAGTTCCAGAATTGCTAAATAAACAGCATTAAAAAGATCCCCTTTTCTCCAGTTCCCCCTCCTGCTGCTTTCCCCCCTACAGATTCCACCGTTTTGTTTATTTCGGCCCTTCGGTGTTGAATGGGCCTCAAAGCCACAGCGTAAATGCATCGAGCGAGACAGGAAACAGGCAGAACAAACTATGGCCTCTTCTCCCCAAAGCCACTTCATCCATCCAGCCTATGATGTTGTTGTGGGAGATGTTATCCTCCCTGACTGTTTAAAGTGTGCTGCTGCTGCTGCTTCCATTCATGCCAGGTATAAGAGCATGCATGGTGCTCTGTCCGACTGACTGATGGGAATTAGGGTGGGTTATTAGATGGTGTCCAGATTGGAATGCTAAATACCTTCAGGAGCCCACAGTCTATGCAAACTAGCAGTAGCACTGAGAGGCGATATACCGCACCACAAGCAAAGAACATGCAGTGTTGAGGTGAAGAGTTGAACCTCAGCCATACAAAACGAAAGCGCAGGCTCAGCTATTCCAACCTTCCATATTGTGTGTGTACACTCCCTGGAAAATAGAGTTGGACAAGAAAGACACAAAGACAACATTGGAAACAATATAAGAATTCCAATGCTCCATTGAATATATGCTTGTTTGCAGAGGCCTTAACTCTGTGACCCAAAGCCAGCGGAGATCCTACTAGTACTAAAAGGTGAAATGACGGGTTGCAAATTACATATGACAAGGGCCTATTAAAAAAAATCCACCTTTACAGTCTCCCCATAAGCAGCCGGACTTCCTGAAACGTTAAAAAACATGTTTGGTGTGGCTGAGGGTCGAAGATGAATGTTTCCCTGGCTGCCGAACCAAGCACACTGACTCCCAGAGAGACAGTAGGCTATGTGTGGCTGGTTTTTACATTGGTCCACAGCACAGCCAAGTCCTCCCATGCTGGGCTGTACTGAGCCATATCCTCCCTTGCAGAAATATCAAATTTGGTTTGCTTAGCTTTCATCCTTCATTCCACTATTCATAAATGGAAGTATGGCACATTCGACTTGTTAATACCATATTAACTTTAGGTCCTGGTGGAGAGGCTGACTCTACTTTATTGACAATGTTTGGTTCAGAGAGAACTGGGAGGTTTCTTTTCTGGAGTGTTAAGTTGGTGGAGATCCGTCTGCTCTCCTTTTCACCACTGGAACATATTTTGCTTTAATGTGACCAATGGTGAATTCTCAACTAACCCAATAATGGACTGCACTGCCACAAACTGGCAGTCATGAACCAAGGCCAGCCAATAGGAACACTTCTAAATTTGATGTTTTGAGTCATGGAATGGAACTTACCACGAGCCAGCCAAGGGGTGATTGTTGGCCATCACATGTTGGCAATATATCCTAAGAAAGTAATAGTGTGGTGAACCTACATCCAATAAGGAATATTGGCTACTCCTGAGCAGTCAAATGATTGAGTAGACGGTGCCTATTTGTTGCCAACTACTATCCCATTGATCTTTAAATCATGGACTTTGTTCACTACATTCTTTCCCTGTTCAATACCTCCCGTATTTATTGACTGATCTACTGGTCCATTGAAATATGCCTAATTTAGTAAGACATGGCTATTATTGTAGTTATTGATCTGGTTTCTGGCCAGACACTGCTGGTGAAATAGTACCTGCTTGGTAAGTCAGGACATATGAATGATATTTACCAATAAAACAATGATTAGGACTTCTAAAGATGGCCAGCTGTGGTAGTAAGCACTGTGGACTGTATGGCTGCAGAGTGAGTTTTATCCCCTCCGTGTGGCTTTAGACACTGTCTTTAAAGGATTACACTGCTTCCCTCACCTTAAGCTGTTTCATGTGCTGCTCCTTTTCCCTCTACACCAAGGACTCCCTCTCTCGGTTTTTCCATTCCTTTAACAGCCATAGTTTATGCTTGTTTCACTTCTCTTGAGTTTCATCCACATCTAATGCTTAATTTCAATATCCATCCAAATATATGGTGTTTTTTAACAAATCACTCTCACAGTCACACATACACACAGTCTCCACTCCATCATGATCACCCGAATGTGCCTTTCGTGAAAAACGTAACTGAGGATTCTGAAGACGTGTAGCAACCGGACTAACAACATACAAACAAAACTTGGATGTCTTAATTGGACTTTGTTGCTGTCGTCCAATCCTATGATCCCAATTGGATGACTTTATTATTTGTGACAGGCCAGAATGCTGAGTTTTTGTCAACCGTTGTCACCGACATGTGCTAAAAAATGAAAACAACCATGATGTCACTGTTCACATGATTGGGCCACGTTTCCATCCTCTGAGGCTGACCAACATTGATTACTAGTTGGTGGATTTTATCCTCAGCATATCAACAGCGCTCAGTGTTTCCTCTACGTAGGCTGTCACTGTGAATAAGAATTTGTTCTTAACTGACTTGCCTAATTAAATAAAGGTTCAATTTCCCTGCAATTTAAGATGGAATATTCCATGCAGTGTCAACTACAGCCAGGTGAGAGGTGTAGTTTCCAGGACTGATCAGGGCTGTGTTTCAATAATCTGAGGTGGTACCTCTCTTCGCCTCAGACCTCTCCTTCATGATGACTGAAAGAAAGGAAACCATTGGAGACTATTGAGACGCAGTCCCAGGCCTCACAGTGCCGAGTGATCTATATACAGCTAAGCCTCGCTGACAGCGCCCACGCACCACAGCCCAGCCAGCATTTACCCATACCTCCAGGGGCTGTGTCAGCCAGGGGTTCCAAAGTAGACACACCTAAATCCCCTAGAATCCTTACCTACACTAGTATACCTGTTTCAGCTTGTTCTCTATGAAGCCTGCTGCTGGCAACCTACTTTTCAAACACCACTCTGCTTAGCTTAGGCCTACGCCTTCTCATCCGCCATTACTCTACTGTCTACTCCCAGTCATTGTGCCATGGGTGGGCTGTGCTTTCCGATCCTTAGCTCGGCTGCCTGGGATGTTTGTTGTGTTGTGCCCTTGTGGCCGAGCGCCATGCCCTGAACCAGGAACAAAAGCACTCCTTGTAAATTAAAGAGCAATGATCTGTAGTGCATGTTGGGGCAAGTCATTGCTGTTTTCCTGACGTGACTGGTGAGAGACAGAATGGGACTATGGGAGAGAGAGGTTTAGTTGAAAGGAACTACCGCAGTGTAGAGTATGTCTGGATGATTTATATTGATATGTGATTGAGAATAAAATGATGGAGTTTTAGGATTACATGAAATAGATGAGTGGATTTCCCTAACTTGTTTAAAATATCTGTGCTCACATCGAAATGTAGATTTGTCATCAGGTATACTCTGAAATATGTTTTGATGTATATAATAATTTAAAAAAGTAGGATAGTCTTTATAAAATAATTAAACGTCAATATAATGTAGGCCTACCCTCCATAGAGCTTCGTGGGATGAGGAAGACTTTGCCCACATTGATTCTATCAAATACCTTATCAAGGGCCGACTATCAAACACAGACTTTAACCTCAAACAGACTTTCAACTCAAATAGGCTTTAACCTCAGAGTTTTGAATAACTTTATTAAGTACAGTGAAATGTCTTTCCATACCCAAAATAAAGTCATCAATATCAATGTAGTTCTAAAAGTAACATAAGGTAGAACAAAAACACACATACAGGGTCAGTTCCAATAGCATATTTACAATGTGCAGGGATACTGGAGTGATAGAGGTAGATACAGTACTGTATGTATAGGGGTAAGTTGACTAGGCATCAAGATATATGGCGTACAGAGTAGCATCAGTGTATATTATGTTTGTGTGTGAGTGTGTGTGCGTGTGTGTAGAGTCAGTATAAATGTTATTTGTGTGAGCAAATTAAGTGTGTATTTGGGTGCATTTGCGTGTGTGTGTTTGTGTGTTATTGTGTTGGAGTGTCAGTGTGCGTGAGTGTGTAGAGTCCTTTGAGTGTGCATAGAGACAGTGCAAAGAAATGTAAAAATACAAGGGTCAAGTCAGGTAGTCCATGTAGCCATTTTGTTCTCTATTTAGCAATCTTATGGCTTGGGGATTGAAGGTAAAGTACTGGAGGTTACCCATCTCCTCTCTCTGAAACTATGCTCTGACACTTTCTTAAACACAGTCCAGTCCAATCTCCCTCTCACCTAGCCCCCTCCGCCACTGAAAACACAACCCTCAAATGTTGGCCAGTCAACCTTTTCATACATTTCTGATAGACAGTGTTTCCTGCAGCTACCGGAGAAAATTGACATACCATGCTATTACACTAACTGCAGACCCTTGTGACACCCCCTACACACACACACACACACACACACACACACACACACACACACACACACACACACACACACACAAACACACACACACACACACACACACACGCGCACACACGGTCCCTTTTCATTCTTCTCCGAGGGGTTTAAGCCCCTGGGTGCAGTAGTCCACGGCCCCCTGGTTTTATGGTCCTGGACCCTTTCTCCAGAGTCCTTCAAAGTGTTTGCCTTTAGCCTGCAGTCACTTCAGACTTGATTACAGTTTTTAACAATCACTTTGGCACTAATTTCAGAACCTTGTGGTCCTTTTTCAAAACTCTAGACACAAAACTCAAAACGGCCATCACTTGTAACACAGGCTGTCCAATGTTAAAAACATTGCATTGTGCATTCACATCGTTAAAGAAACCTTGCACTTGCTGAATCATTGGTTAAAATAACTAATTTTTCATGAAATACCATAGGAACATTCATTTAGATCACCCACACACAAGATACCTATAGTTTCACTGTGTAGTTGTTCGTACAATCATTAAATATTGTAGTACAAAATATGTGATACATGTTTCATTATGCTACTACATGTAAATACATCACTGTAAAATGACTAGTAGAGAGAATACTACAGACACAGTGGAATCACTAAACAAAATATGACATTTATTGATGAAATACAATAAAATCACAACATAGGTTTCTTTGAATCAAAACAAAAATAATTAGCAACAAAAAAATAAAAAACAGTTAAAGGTCAACTGCAGTGTTCCTCACCTGGCTTACTGTAAAACATCACTGCAGTGTTCCCCACCTGGCTTACTGTAAAACATCACTGCAGTGTTCCTCACCTGGCTTACTGTAAAACATCACTGCAGTGTTCCTCACCTGGCTTACTGTAAAACATCACTGCAGTGTTCCTCACCTGGCTTACTGTAAAACATCACTGCAGTGTTCCTCACCTGGTTTACTGTAAAACATCACTGCAGTGTTCCTCACCTGGTTTACTGTAAAACATCACTGCAGTGTTCCTCACCTGGCTTACTGTAAAACATCACTGCAGTGTTCCTCACCTGGCTTACTGTAAAACATCACTGCAGTGTTCCTCACCTGGCTTACTGTAAAACATCACTGCAGTGTTCCTCACCTGGCTTACTGTAAAAAGCAAAACAAAAGATTGATTACTACTTCTATATTTCCATCAACCCTGTCTTGTGGATTTGGCCACAGGTTCTCTTCCACATCACAATGGATGTTTTCATTAGCCAAACATTTTGGGAAGAATCTTCGGGCATGGCGAATCCAGGCCTGACACTGGTCTGCCTTGATGTCATTGCATGCATCATCCATGGCCTGGAGAGGGTGGCTTGTTCGTGAGGGCACCTATCATATACAGCACCTTCCACCTCCATGTGAAGAAAAATTATTAAATCGGGTTAAGGAAAGAAGAGTATGAGGGTAAGCACAGGGTGGTAAATTGTAGATGGGCCTGAAACCATGCTTGCACCATTTGAGCATGGTGGAACCTGACATTATCCCACACAATGACATAGGTCATGCTATCAGCTCTACAGACCTGATTTAGCTCATCAAAGACGGTTACATTCAAACAGCGAATCATGTGGCTGCCTGCAACTCAATATATAGAGTATATAAAGTGGAGAGCTCTAGATGTTGTTCAACCAAACATTAGAACGCGCAAGATGCTTAATCTAAGCAACTTTGACCGTGGTATGATTGTTGATGCCACACATGGTGATTCCAGCATCTCAGAAACAGCTGCCTTCCTGGGATTTTTATGCACTACAGTCTCTAGAGTTTACAGAGAACGGTGCGATAAACAAAACACATTCAGTGAGCGGCAGTTCTGTGGGCAAAACCACCTTGTTCATGAATGAGGTCAGAAGAAAATGTCCAGACTCATTCAAGCTAACAGAAAGGCCACAAACGCTCAAATAACAGCTGTTTAAAACAGTGGTGTGCAGAAGGGCATCTCTTAACGTACAATTCCGTGAATAATTCAGGCTGTTGTGGAGGCAAAAGTACTAGATAGGTGTACCTAATAAAGTGGCCGGTGAGTGTACAGTAATGTCAAATATGAAAATATGGTCTGGAAAAGTGGTACATGTGACCATAGAAACAGTGTCTGATAAAGAATGATGATGAAATATTACATCCATAGATAATGTAGTACAATTGGTTCATGTTCCACGGTAATTGGTGTCAATGGATCTCGTTATCCTGAAACCTTCATGATCTAAACATGGAATATCGTTTGTCAGTTTCCGTAAAACTACGCATTAAGAGTAACGCAACAGTACCTTATCATTTTGAGCAGTTGTATCAATTGATAGTTGGATCATTGTAATGAAATGCATTTTGAAATGGTAATACTTTGATGTTAAGTTGTGTCATTTTGAGCAGGTGATTTAAGTTCAATGAACAAGTGATCTTAGCGTTATGTGTATTGTATCCAAGCAATTAGAAAGAGTGTTAAAGCTTTGAAAAATGTGCATTTTGAATATTAGTTGTGCGTTTGTGTCTAGAGTTTTGAAAAATGACATCAAGGTTCCCGAAAACAGTGCCAAAGTGATTGTAAAAAACTGTAACTGGCACATTCAGACCTTTTCACTGTTGATCACAACAAACAATCAGGTGACCGGACTGAAACACGACATTTCGATTCAATCCCTTTGTCGTTGGGAGTGTGTGGTGTTAGGGTGGGAGCAGAAATACATTCCAAGCTGACTATTTGTGGTCATCCTGTTGGTCTAGATTAGATAGAGGTCAGGCATGCAATAGACTGACACGTAGATATTGAGAGTTTTGTTGTTTCGTAATTCTAGCTCTACACAGCCATGCCAAAGCTATGCCTCTGTGGTAACTAACGTGAAATCAATACTGATCTGTATGTGTGTTGTGAATTTATGAAATGTCTTTCTGTTTGATTCCTTACTTTGATTCTCGTTGTTACTGAGATTATAAAACTGATAGAATGACCTACAAATAGAACATGATAATGATGTGAAAATGATTCCTAGAAGAATTCACGCTGGGATTTGTATTGTGGTATTTTGGATGGATTGTCTTCGTAGGGGCGCCAGTTAACTGCCTGCCTGTTGTTTAAAGAATCACTTCCCTATTTCCCAGCTGACAGGAAAGACAGAGCACTAGGCCAAAACACAGATCACAGATGGATAGATAAGAGATGTGTGGATGAGTAGGGGAAGCCTCTCTCTCCCGCTCTCTTTCTCTCTCCCCAGCAGCTACACAGGAAGTTCATGACCATGAGGTCACAGGAACAAGCCATATTTCAGGACTACACAGCACATGACTGGTTTAAACTGGAAGACAACAGAGTTTTCATGTTTTTTTGTTGTTTCATTGTTGCTGTCTGTCTTGTTTTTACTGTGCGAACTTGAGAATGATCAGTTGGTGACTATTTCCTTGTTTTCATATTCAAAAGCAGTTACTTTTTCCATGGAGTAAATGGAAATTAGGAATACAACTAAAGTGAACATAGAAGTGGAAATAGTGTTTCATCATCATCTGCAGTAACCTATCATGAGGCATAATGGCAGTCAGTGTGGCACCTGTGCAGACAGACAGTTAAATGTAAACATACGTCCTCCTTTGTCATACAATCTACAGTAGGCCTGTGTTCCTATTGTAAAGGTATCAGTGGGGTGGCAGAGCACAATGGCTGACACCAAGGACTTTGCTCATCAAACATTGACTAGAGTGAAAACATGCATCCTGTCAATGGGCAGAGGAAAGTGTGTTGCAGGCCCTGAGGCATCTCTCTCTCTCTCTCTCTCTCTCTCTCTCTCTCTCTCTCTCTCTCTCTCTCTCCTTCCCTCCCTCCCAACAGGAAGAAGACCCAGATGTGAGAATGGATGAGGGATACGAACTTGACCTGACCTACGTGACTGAGCGCATCATTGCCGTGTCCTTCCCTCGGACATGCTCAGAAGAGATCTACCTCCACAACCTGAAGGATGTCACACGGATGCTCAAGTCCAAGCACGCAGATAACTACCTGGTCAGTTAACACTACTCTCGTGCATGTGTCTCACACCATTCTTCATCTCACTTGTAGTGCATAGACTATTGAGATACAGTACCTAGTCCTTTCTGTCTTATCTGACATCTTGTGGCAGACATCAGATTTCTATCAGAGTGAGATCATTAAAGTTTATCTAAAGTTTGCTTTGTTTATTTGGTTTAAAGTGTGACTGTTATTCACCCTATGTCATTGTCTCATTGGCACATTTTGTGGTTTCTAGAGAAGTGATGTTGACAGGACAAGAGCCTACTTTAACCTCAGCTCAACCATTTAGTGTGGAGTGCTGTGAAGCTTTCTTTAGTTCATATGGGAAAGAGGAAGTGAAAACGGTTGAAACAGTTACTTTTTAATAAGATAGTTATAAAAGGCATATAATAAAATTGCAACATAAATGTATGTATTCATGCGTACATATCTTTTTTCTTTCTAGATTATCAACCTGTCGGAGAAGAGACATGATCTCTCTAAAATGAACCCTAAGGTAAAGCAACCATACTGTCTTTTTCCAAATGTGCAACATAAACAAAACATAGGGCAAGACACGAGGTGCTGAAGAGATACAGGTATCAACAAGCTGCAGAATGACTCGGCTGTATTTGCTATAGCTAAATCAATGGATATAAGTGGCAACATGGATCTCAACCGTATATGTTTGAACAACTGTCTAACGAGATAACCCTAGGATTTAGAAAGGCTGTCTCTAGGATTTCTGGAGACTCTGTGCGTGCTAAATAGATTGTTTAGGTTGTATAGAGGTTTTATTGATTAGAACTATCTATAACAGAGTGTGTGTGACTTACCTTGTGTTTGCAGACTCTGGACACGGGCTGGCCTGACCTGCATGCCCCTCCTCTGGATAAGATCTGTACAATTTGTAAGGCCATGGAAGGCTGGCTCAACGCTGACCCTCTGCACGTGGTGGTCATACACTGCAGGGTGAGCAGCATCCTCATCACTCTGTCATCACCCTCTCATCATCTCTCAGTTATTTTCTTCTGGCCAAAGAACTTTTTTAAAATTCTGTTAACTCATACCCAAATAATGTTGTTGACTTGTCTAATACTATTTGTGGTCAAAGCATACATTTGAGAAAAAAACACTGATCAAACAGACCATTTCCAAATGTTTTGCTATTTCCTCATGCTGCTGAGGAAATAGCAAGCATGTACAATCAGCTGTGAACTCGCATTAATATTTTTAATGACCGGTATACGCCCACACCATTCTATAGTTGGGGTATGCCCACACCATTCTATAGTTGGGGTATGCCCACACCATTCTATAGTTGGGGTATGCCCACTCCATTCTATATTTGGGGTATGCCCACTCCATTCTATAGTTGGGGTATGCCCACACCATTCTATAGTTGGGGTATGCCCACACCATTCTATAGTTGGGGTATGCCCACACCATTCTATAGTTGGGGTATGCCCACTCCATTCTATAGTTGGGGTATGCCCACACCATTCTATAGTTGGGGTATGCCTACACCATTCTATAGTTGGGGTATGCCCACACAATTCTATAGTTGGGGTATGCCCACTCCATTCTATAGTTTGGGTATGCCCACACCATTCTATAGTTGGGGTATGCCCACTCCATTCTATAGTTGGGGTATGCCCACACCATTCTATAGTTGGGGTATGCCCACACCATTCTATAGTTGGGGTATGCCCACTCCATTCTATAGTTTGGGTATGCCCACACCATTCTATAGTTGGGGTATGCCCACTCCATTCTATAGTTGGGGTATGCCCACACCATTCTATAGTTGGGGTATGCCCACACCATTCTATAGTTGGGGTATTCCCACACCATTCTATAGTTGGGGTATGCCCACACCATTCTATATTTGGGGTATGCCCACTCCATTCTATAGTTGGGGTATGCCCACACCATTCTATAGTTGGGGTATGCCCACACCATTCTATAGTTGGGGTATGCCCACACCATTCCAACACAGGGAGAATTCAGCAGAAGGTACTACCGGTTGGCGCGTGGGGTCATGGTAATGGTTCTGTGGAGTAAAAAAATGTTTTTATTGTTTATTTATAATCACTAATAACACTACCTGTTACTGTTGCAAATGATTATGCCTAAGCATTGACACACAAATATGAATTAATTTGACATCTTGTCTCTTGTCTTGTATTTCAGGGTGGGAAAAGCAGAATTGGAGTGGTCATCTCATCGTTTGTGATTTTCACTGACATATCTGCCAGGTAACTGCTGCAAAAAAATGGCATCTCACGTAGCTTTTTATCAATATTTTCATTTACTGAGGTTTAGCATTGTGAAATATGACTTCACTCTAACCAAAATATCTGACCTCAGGAGAGAGTGAGTAGCACTGATTGAATGTTTGGGTCCAAACTCCTTGTCAACTCCAACCAAATGTCTCAGATAAATATAGGCCTAGAAACAAAGATAATCTATTTCACTGTCTGACCACTACTGGTCCACTCAGCCCTTTCACTGAATCCCACAGTCATTCAGAACGTGAGTCAAACAATCAATACTTATGGTTGTGGGATCAAAGGCAAGCTACAAGTCATGAGTCACGCTTACAGAATTACACACTCTAAATCAACATGGACAATACTAGACAGTCATGACAGTCAGCTTATGACAGAAACTGACGTTTATCACAAAGGTCAATGTAATTTTCTCTGAATGGACCTGGAAATTAATTTAGCAATTAAATATGAGTTTCAGTAAGGCACTTGAGTAGAAAATAATTTCCCCTCAAGCGCATGCAGTTCCTCTAAGTGGATAAAGTTACACAAACAAAGATGAAAGTAATTTACACTCTGAAAGGATATCCAGATCAGCTGCAACTCAGCTAATCCCTAAAGTCAAGAACCGTCTGCAAACATTTAGCGAGAAAGTGGTTCATAAGGTGAAGGGAAGTGCTGTGTGTGTTTGTGTGTGTATGTGTGTGTCTTATGGAGATCCTTTGTGCAAACAGCCCCCGTGTGATATGGGTACACATTGGCCCAGGCCTGGCTGGAGAGGGGAGAGAGAGACTGATAAAGAGGGAAGGGGAAAGAGAGAGCAGAACAGAAAAAGAGTGAGGACGGTGAGGGAAGGAAAGAAAGTGAGGGAGAGGGAGAGAGAGGCAGAGAAAGGCAGGGAGATTTAGAGGGAGATATATGGTGGGAGAGGGAGAGAGAGGCAGAGAGAGGCAGGGAGATTTAGAGGGAGATATATGGTGGGAGAGGGAGAGAGAGGCAGAGAAAGGCAGGGAGATTTAGAGGGAGATATATGGTGGGAGAGGGAGAGAGAGGCAGAGAGAGGCAGGGAGATTTAGAGGGAGATATATGGTGGGAGAGGGAGAGAGATGGAGAGACAGATGAGGAAGAGAAAAAAAGACAGAGAAAGAGACCTCTAGTGAAAAGCCTCCAGCGCCGGTTGGTACAGCAGTAACTGGGTACACACTCTGACCTCTTTCTCCTCTCCTCCTCTCCTTTTTGTTTACTCTGGATTGTCTTCCTGTCTGGTTACTTTCTCTCTTCATCCCTGTCAGTGTGTGCATGCTCACATTTGTGTGTGTGCGCATGTGTGTGTGCGTGTGCATGAGTGCGTGTCAGAGAGAAACAGAATATGTATTGAATAAGTGCCAATGTTTGTTTACAGTGTGAGTACCTCCACTCTGTCAGCCAGGAGGGTCTCTGGTATAGGCTGACGACTTACGCTCAGTTCAGTTTAGTTCACTGTTTCCTTTTTTAAAACTAAAGGTCTTAACTAAAGCTTACTTACCATCATTGTCAGGAGTGTTTACCCTGTCAGTGCTTAAGCCTAAACAGTAGAGTAAGTCAGTGTTTAAGCCTAAACAGGAGGAGGGTAAGTCAGTGTTTAAGCCTAAACCATGTCTGTGTCTGTCTCACATAGTGCTGATCAGGCCTTGGACCGCTTTGCAATGAGGAAGTACTATGACGACAAGGTCTCAGCATTGATGACACCTTCTCAGAAAAGGTATGGCCTCTTCTCAGGCACAATATTAATCTATTCTCTAGTACTGAGGAAATGCTCATTGTGTGATGTGGATGGTGAGGTAAAGGTGTTTCCCCACACCCTCCTTCATATGCCTCCATATCCCTTTACACACACACACACACACACACACACACACACACACACACACACACACACACACACACACACACACACACACACACACACACACACACACACACACACACACACACACACACACACACACAGGTCTATACACACCCCTTTCTGCCCATGTTAGAGCAAGTTCAGGTCCCAGTCCCACCAAGACCAATATAAAACCTATTGCATGTCTTTGTCTTGTTTGTCCATTCCCATAGAAAAGGGCCTGTGATAGTCGCTCCATTGTGTGTAATTGAAACAGAATGGGATCCTGTGGTGACCTGGTGCAATCTAATCTTGCTGCATCACACTGATTCCCTGTGACTCAGTCATGCTGTGGGCGCCTCATAAAGAATATTCCCATCACAAACACACAGGCTCAATGCATCTCAGAGCGGTCCTTTTCCCATATGTGCTTCAGTAACTGGGTTGCAATTGTCATGGATGGACTTATCCATTGATGTCAGGGTTGTAAGTGATCTGTTGTTGTCCACTGTAACCTATATGCAAAGGGGTTTAGTTAGTGAGGATCATCTAGCTAGCTATTGTGTGGATTACTATATCTCTTCTATTCTTTCATGCCAGGTATGTTTGGATCCTGAACAGTCTCCTGAGTGGGTCGATGAAAATGAATGCTTCTCCACTGTTCCTGCATTGCATCATTCTTCATGGGATACCCAACTTCAACCCTGCAGGAGGTAACTGAAAACACTCTTTTGTTCACCTATTGGCCGACTAGGAGATACAAATGCAAATATTCCACTCAGTCAATACAGATGTAGGATCTTAATTTGATCACTATGTTGTAGAAAACGTTCCTACAAAGCAGGACATTCGAAACATGTAGTGTATCTGAGTTTTAAAACGACTTCTGAAGTTTGTTGTTTTTACTTTGACATTATAGACATGATTTTCCCTTTCAAAAAATATATTAACCCCTACAAAAATGTCCATTCATTATAATCCACATAATAATTAACATTTCCTGTTGCTGCAGGATTATTTTCCTGCTGTGGCAAACTGGCTCAAGTTAAAATCCTACATCTGCAGAAGCTAAAAGTCTGACAAATAACTACCAATAAAATCCCTATGAGGCTATCTAGATAGAAGTGGGATTCTCAGAGATCTTGCATGCTAAATGAACCTCTCCTTTCACACGGACTGAAGCACACATGTATACACACACATGCACATATGTAAATACGCACCACAGAATAACTTCTTTATGGTCTGTAGTAAGGGAATCCACGCCCATTTTTTTTTTACATAAACAAATGTTTTTTTTTTAACATATTTCAAATCAACAACAAAGACTTCCCTGAGATGGAACCAGTGACCTAATTTGAGCCGGATACTGACAGAACAGAATCTGGCACCTCTCAAATTTTGACCTTTTTGTTCCGAAACCCATTTGCCAGGGTCAGTTCCTCTCTTGGCATGAAAAATAATTGTCACTGTTTGCAATGTGAAAAATTATAATAAAATCAATCAGAGTTATTTCAATATGCCTTCTCTGTAATTCTCCTGCCACCTAAAACACGTAACACGTAATGTGAAAACGTACCTGATATTCTAAGAATTGATTGGTGTTGGGCCGAACCGGGTTTATGGTTTGCGCAACATTGTAATCTGTATGGACCATTGCTGTGCTGAGAAAGAAGCACACCTGTATCTCTCACAGAACTAGAATGACATTCACTTTCTGTGATCTCTCCCTCTCTCTGCTCTGATAGACACGCGCCTGCAATTCTCATCTCTCCCTCTCTCTGCTCTGATAGACACGCGCCTGCAGTTCTCATCTCTCCCTCTCTCTGCTCTGATAGACACGCGCCTGCAGTTCTCATCTCTCCCCCTCTCTGCTCTGATAGACACGCACCTGCAATTCTCATCTCTACCCCTCTCTGCTCTGATAGACACGCGCCTGCAGTTCTCATCTCTCCCTCTCTCTGCTCTGATAGACACGCGTCTGCAATTGTCATCTCTCCCCCTCTCTGCTCTGAAAGACACGCGCCTGCAATTCTCATCTCTCCCTCTCTCTGCTCTGATAGACACGCGCCTGCAGTTCTCATCTCTCCCTCTCTGCTCTGATAGACACGCGCCTGCAATTCTCATCTCTCCCCCTCTCTGCTCTGATAGACACGCACCTGCAATTCTCATCTCTACCCCTCTCTGCTCTGATAGACACGCGCCTGCAGTTCTCATCTCTCCCTCTCTCTGCTCTGATAGACACGCGTCTGCAATTGTCATCTCTCCCCCTCTCTGCTCTGAAAGACACGCGCCTGCAATTCTCATCTCTCCCTCTCTCTGCTCTGATAGACACGCGCCTGCAGTTCTCATCTCTCCCTCTCTGCTCTGATAGACACGCGCCTGCAATTCTCATCTCTCCCCCTCTCTGCTCTGATAGACACGTGCCTGCAATTCTCATCTCTCCCTCTCTCTGCTCTGATAGACACGCGCCTGCAGTTCTCATCTCTCCCTCTCTCTGCTCTGATAGACACGCGCCTGCAATTCTCATCTCTCCCCCTCTCTGCTCTGATAGACACGCGCCTGCAATTCTCATCTCTCCCTCTCTCTGCTCTGATAGACACGCGCCTGCAGTTCTCATCTCTCCCTCTCTCTGCTCTGATAGACACGCGCCTGCAATTCTCATCTCTCCCCCTCTCTGCTCTGATAGACACGCGCCTGCAATTCTCATCTCTCCCTCTCTCTGCTCTGATAGACACGCGCCTGCAGTTCTCATCTCTCCGTCTCTCTGCTCTGATAGACACGCGCCTGCAATTCTCATCTCTCCCCCTCTCTGCTCTGATAGACACGCGCCTGCAATTCTCATCTCTCCCTCTCTCTGCTCTGATAGACACGCGCCTGCAATTCTCATCTCTCCCTCTCTCTGCTCTGATAGACACGCGCCTGCAGTTCTCATCTCTCCCTCTCTCTGCTCTGATAGACACGCGCCTGCAATTCTCATCTCTCCCTCTCTCTGCTCTGATAGACACGCGCCTGCAGTTCTCATCTCTCCCTCTCTCTGCTCTGATAGACACGCGCCTGCAATTCTCATCTCTACCCCTCTCTGCTCTGATAGACACGCGCCTGCAATTCTCATCTCTCCCTCTCTCTGCTCTGATAGACACGCGCCTGCAATTGTCATCTCTCCCCCTCTCTGCTCTGATAGACACGCGCCTGCAATTCTCATCTCTCCCTCTCTCTGCTCTGATAGACACGCGCCTGCAGTTCTCATCTCTCCCTCTCTCTGCTCTGATAGCCTAGCTGCAGATTGTGTGCAGCCCAATGACAAGGCATGCCTACAGTCTGGAACGTGCGGCAAATCTGTCAGTGAACAGCATGCAGCCAAAACAGGCTTTTTGCAATATTTCAAATAGCCAAACATTGTGGTAAAACACAGGTTTGAAAGCAAATGGATTCTGCTGAAAAGAGAAGAGTATTGTCTGTAGGCTACCAGATATGTGATCAACTTTTAAATAGGCCTATTGAGCGAACAACGTTGTTTTACAAAGTAAAACAAGAGAGACATAGGCTTTTGGCATGAGCGCATCGGCCATCGCCGGTGAGTGAACTAAAATCAAATCAAATTAAAGTTTATTTGTCATATGCACCGAATACAACCGGTGTAGACCTTACAGTGAAATGCTAACTTACAGGCTCTAACCAATAGTGCAAAAAAGGTATTAGGTGAACAATAGGTAAGTGAAGAAATAAAACAACAGTAAAAAGACAGGCTACATACAGTAGCGAGGCTATAAAAGTATCAAGGCTACATACAGACCACGGTTAGACAGGCTGACCGAGGTCGTATGTACATGTAGATATGGTTAAATTGACTATGCATATATGATGACCAGAGAGTAGCAGCAGCGGAAAAGAGGGGTTGGAGGGTGGTGGGTGGTGGGCGGGACACAACAAGATAGATAGCCTGGTTAGCCAATGTGCGGGAGCACTGGTTGGTCGGCCCAAATCAAATCAAATGTTACTGGTCACATACACATGGTTAGCAGATGTTATTGCGAGTGTAGCGAAATGCTTGTAACGCTGCGCATCATTGGGTGAGTCAGTGAAACTGGAAAGCTGTTTTACACTATAATTTTCTCCCCATATTGTACAATATGTGTGTTTCCACACATACAGGCCTGGGCAATTGATGGATTCAAGACCAGGTTGTTTTTATTGATCTCAGATTCTCAATTTGTGAGGTATTTAAAAAGATTATGCTGAAGTCTCCAGTCATCTTAAACTATGTAAAATGATGTAAAAGGCTACATTTCTCCCACACCCTCTTCTGCAAGCGCCTCTACTCTACTGCTCTATGCCAGCACGCAAAAGCCATGATATGCATGCAATGCTTTATTATAAATATTTATTTATGTATTAAATATTAATTTCACTTGTTCATAAATGTTAATTTATAATAGCAACCCAGGTCAGCCCCCTCTCGGCTCAATTTACAAATGAAGCACTGGATGGAACTACTGGTACAAACCTCTGTTAGAACAGCAGTTGACCACAGTGGAAACATACAGAACATGTTGCATGTGACATGCCTATAGGTTGCTTGAGAGGCTGCCAATGTCGCACGTGACGCTTACATAGAGATATGCCTAGTAGCATCTTAGAGACTGACACAATTTGTCAAGTCGCAAATTGTCAGGTCAGATTTCCTGTGCGTTCTCTGTAACAGCCCACAAGAAGCTTGAGGGAAAGGATTTATGCCATTTCATTAGCAATTATGACTGACTGTCACTTGATACCAACATGAATTAATACATGATACAGTATATCATAACATTAATGAATTCATGATGCAGTACATTGATACAATGCCATTTCAAAAGGTAACCTAATCATAACACTTGTTCATTTGGTCCCCACTATTTCTGCTGAATTCCACTCTTTTCTATTTCTCTTTTTTCAAGTGTGTCGCCCATATCTGAAAGTGTACCAGGGAATGCAAGCTGTCTACTCCTCCGGGGTCTAGTAAGAACACATTTAAACCCCCTACTCCTCAGGGGTCTAGTAAGCACACATTTAAACCCCCTACTCCTCAGGGGTTTAGTAAGCACAGATTTAAACCCCCTACTCCTCCGGGGTCTAGTAAGCACACATTTAAACCCCCTACTCCTCAGGGATCTAGTAAGCACACATTTAAACCCCCTACTCCTCAGGGGTCTAGTAAGCACACATTTAAACCCCCTACTCCCCAGGGGTTTAGTAAGCACACATTTAAACCCCTTACTCCTCAGGGGTCTAGTAAGCACACATTTAAACCCCCTACTCATCGGGGGTCTAGTAAGCACACATTTAAACCCCCTACTCCTCAGGGGTCTAGTAAGCACACATTTAAACCCCCTACTCCTCAGGGGTTGAGTAAGCACACATTTAAACCCCCTACTCCTCAGGGGTCTAGTAAGCACACATTTAAACCCCCTACTCCTCAGAGGTTTAGTAAGGACACATTTTCAACCCCCTACTCATCGGGGGTCTAGTAAGCACACATTTAAACCCCCTACTCCCCAGGGGTTTAGTAAGCACACATTTAAACCCCCTACTCCTCATGGGTTTAGTAAGCACACATTTAAACCCCCTACTCCTCCGGGGTCTAGTAAGAACACATTTAAACCCCCTACTCCTCAGGGGTTTAGTAAGCACACATTTAAACCCCCTATTCCTCATGGGTTTAGTAAGCACACATTTAAACCCCCTACTCCTCAGGGGTCTAGTAAGCACACATTTAAACCCCCTACTCCCCAGGGGTTTAGTAAGCACACATTTAAACCCCCTACTCCTCAGGGGTTTAGTAAGCACACATTTAAACCCCCTATTCCTCATGGGTTTAGTAAGCACACATTTAAACCCCCTACTCCTCAGGGGTCTAGTAAGCACACATTTAAACCCCCTACTCCTCTGGGGTCTAGTAAGCACACATTTAAACCACCTACTCCTCAGGGGTTTAGTAAGCACACATTTAAACCCCCTACTCCTCAGGGGTCTAGTAAGCACACATTTAAACCCCCTACTCCTCAGGGTTTAGTAAGCACACATTTAAACCCCCTACTCCTCAGGGGTTTAGTAAGCACACATTTAAACCCCCTACTCCCCAGGGGTTTAGTAAGCACACATTTAAACCCCCTACTCCTCAGGGTTTAGTAAGCACACATTTAAACCCCCTACTCCTCAGTGGTTTAGTAAGCACACATTTAAACCCCCTACTCCCCAGGGGTTTAGTAAGCACACATTTAAACCCCCTACTCCTCAGGGTTTAGTAAGCACACATTTAAACCCCCTACTCCTCAGGGGTTTAGTAAGCACACATTTTACAATTTAGTTTCACAATAAGGGATACCATTTTCTTTGAAGCATAATTGGTTGTTGTACTAATTCACTTTCTGTGAGTGTCAGTGATTGGTCATAGAATGTTCTCTCTGATTGGTTGTTTGTCTCTATTACCCAGTCACATTGGGCCTGGACACAGAGACAGGATATGCATCAGTCTGGAACCTGCTCAGCTGCTAAAGGGAGACATAATGGTAAGACCAACTTCTCATAGCATCACATAACATATGTATTGGAATGTATTGGGTATACCATACAAAAATAAATATGGAAGTCATGATAGATAACATTAACAGAAGACATTTAAAATGGTAAGAAACATAGCAGATGCCAACAACTGACTTGATAAACGTCACATGAATAGCCACACAAACTGCTGTTACACCCTGTCTCCCCCTGTCTCTGCAGGTGAAATGTTACCATAAGAGTGATGTCACTTCGGAGCGTGAGGTGATCTTCCGGCTCCAGTTCCACACGGGAGCAGTGCAGGGCTACAACCTGATGTTCGAGAAGGAGGACATGGAGACTGCCAATAAAGGTATACACACACACACACACACACACACACACACACCTGGAAAGGCCTAGAGAATGTCTCTGCTGGACTTAATTTTCCTTTATAAAAAACACATATGCAGCATCATTCATCTTTCCGTTGCGTTACAACGCAGCCACACTCACGGCATTCCTTTGTGTTGACTCTGCAGAACCTAGATTTCCTGACTACGGGAAAGTAGAGCTGGTGTTCTCCGAGGGCCCGGAGAAGATCCCAGGTATTTTTCTAACTCCTTAACCCAATTAGAAAAGCAGGAGGGTTTGAAAACCTCCAGACACATGGTGCTTTCACCACCTAGCTTCCCCCTCAATCCCCCCTCCTTCCCCCTCTTCCCTCTGCCGAGATGAGGATGTGGAATTCCGTAGAGGGGAAATGTAGTGTGAAGTGTGTACTGACAGATAGGTAAAAGAGCATAGCATGCCCTGCCTCCCAGCCCCACAGGAGGGTGTGTGTGTGTGTGTGTGTGTGTGTGTGTGTGTGTGTGTGTGTGTGTGTGTGTGTGTGTGTGTGTGTGTGTGTGTGTGTGCGTGCGTGCGTGCGTGCGTGCGTGCGTGCGTGCGTGAGCTCATGCATGTGTCCGAGCATGTGTGGTCTACACAACTAGTAAAAAGTAACATTCCTTCACCTCTCAGTTGGAAGATGAAAACACTCCGGCCACAAATCACTTCTAGGAAAGAAACACAAAAGGCTTCTTTCCAACAGTGTTCCTCAAAAGTTTAAACCTAGAAGATTGCCCCACTGATCCCTTGCGGTTGATTGGACCATATAAGAACCATATAAGAGCATCTCAGAGTGAATCCTTGGTTTTGATTGGTCTAGGTGCAGAGCGCTGGCAGAACGGGGCAGACGTCAGTGTGGACTACAACACAGCCGACCCTCTGACACGGTGGGACTCCTACCAGAACATCAATGACGGGGAAGGTAACAGCAGTCCCTCTGACTTATTTCTCCTCATTACAGTGTGGAAGATAAAGCTTACAATCACTCTAACTTACTATCAAATGATCCACCATAACTAACAAACAAGTTCATCCAGTTACCAAGCCATATCTGGGTCAGTAGTATAGCATGTCAATTTTATGAGTTTTATGAGGAATTTATCTGCTTACATTGTCCACTGTGCCATTACTAGGGTGTTTTTTCTGACCAGTAAAATATCTGGGCCACATGTAGGCTGTCCCTGTCAGGAACAACTCCTTAACCAAGCTCCAGTTTTACCAACACAGGTACACCCAGGTAAAACCAATCAAAACGCATTTGGTTCAGTCAGTGCTTATTTTTTATAAATTAACAAATGGATCATTCCTTAGAGAGCCAACCCACTGGGCACATATGTCAATTCAGCATCTATTCCACATTGGTTCAACATAATTTCTTTGAAAGTACATGCCATCAATGTTGATTCAACCAGTCCGTGCCCAGTGGGAGGTGATAACTGCAATATTTTTTCCAGTGAAACAGATCTCTCAGCAACCCTGTAAACAGTACTGCAGAGCTTGACAGATTCATAGTCCTATGCTCTGGTTGGCCCACCTCATTCTGTACTGTATCATATAGGGACCACAGCGTGATTACATTAACACACACACAGTCAGTCGTCACTGGCCTGGTTTATGTGGCAGTGGGACCCATTGCTCATAAGAAAGATTTGCACCAGGGCAAGTTGTATGGAAATATTATTTATTTACTATGGCGAACAGAGGATATGAAGGATAGCATATCCTTTTGATGAACCGAAGGCACAGAGATTCTCATACTGCTAAGAATGGCAATGTCAATCTCAGCTTGGTTTAGGGTTAGGAAAATTCTAGTGAGATGTTTCAGTAGGTCTTTTGGGTTGTTATTTGCTAGCGACAGAATAGTGCTGCTACCATAGGGCATACAGCAAGCCAGGGGTCATAGAGAGAACGGGTAGTTCCCCAGAGAATTCTGTTGTTGTTGTTGTATCAAATTAATAGGCATGCTTCAACCAACCCACTCACGCAGGCGCGGGTGTGCTCTCTCTCTCACACACACACACACACACACACACACACACACACACACACACACACACACACACACACACACACACACACAGTCAGGGCGTCCCCTCCTTGCTGTGGTGGTTGCTGCTCTGCCAGATCTCTCTTCTCAACCGCGGAATTCACAACAACCTCCCAGAATAGAGCGATATGGTGGCATTAAACCATGAATCCACCCAGGCCCGTTATACAATAAGCATTTATATATAACACCCATAGAAGCCATTTAATGATAAAGACAATTTGTTATATTGCTTTTTTTAACTCAACTACACAACTTTTATGTTTGAAGTGTTAGATCAAGAGTCTCTGGGCGCGTAATGAAAGAGCACATTTTTTTAATTAAAATATTAATTAAAGGCATACAACAACAGCCTAAACAAAAAATAAAAGTGTTGCTTTGAGGCATTCCTGTGGAATATTTACGGCCTTGTTTTCTCATGTAAACTCTAGATTGGAGAGGAAAGACTGGGAGCTCTACAGGAATTCAGCAGCTACTTACCAGTCCATTGGCAGCTCCCAGTGTCCCTCTGACTAGCTGACAATCAGTGGGTTAAGGAAAGGAGGAAGTACTCTTGCCATTTTAAAGACTGCTTACCACCTCAGTGTTATGTATGTGGAAAGGCAACATCATTTACTTCAATGGCTTTTTAAATCTAATCTATTTGAAATTTGTGTTGATCTTCTAGTATACCATGGTGGATTGATCTTTAATGAGGGATATAAGAATAGGTCCTTTAGAAACAAATCCTTATTGATATAGCTGTTGTTATTGTATCAATCAAATAGATTTCTTTACCAGGATTTTCTTTCCAGGATTTTCTTTTACACAATACTTTACCTCACACAACTTACTGGAAACTGAACTACTCTTTCCTGGGTAAATGTCCTCTCCATCAACAGAAACAAATCCAGCCAGTGTTTGTTTTGTTTTTTAGAAACTCACTTCCCGTGTACATGAATCAGGGGGTGTCCCTGTAATCATTACCAGGTGTGTCAACAACCGCCTTTGAGCCTATTCACAGATAATGCCTAGACCACAGTAGACTTCTCCACTACTGAGGGCTCCCATCTCTCTCAACTCTGTTTCTGCCTCTAGCTCCCGGTGAGTGAGTCAGTGAGTCAGTGAGTCAGAGTAGAGCCATTTAACAAGCCGGCTGGATTAATGAGGAATGTTTTAGCTGAGGGCTGTCTGGCTGGGCCTCAAACTGGGCCTTAAAGGGAAGATTGCAGAATTAATTTGCCATTAAACATTCTGATTTGCTTCATCCTTCCAACTAAATGTCCCAATACGACATATCACTTTACATTTGCAATTTGGGAGAAATTTATATTTGATCAGAATTTGACTGAAGTTATGTAAGAAAATATTTCAGAAATGTGACATAAAGAGGAGCACTAGCAGGGCGAAACTGTCCACATAAGACGGTAAAGACCCACATCATGCAGAGTCCTACTATTGTTTTTGAAAAAATGTTTTGGCACTCTGAATAAAGGGAACATCTGACCATATCCTGTGATTTATTTATTCTGTATAATTCTTTTTGAAAACACATACAACTCACAGGCTTTTTTCATTGCCCTTTTACACCTCTGGCTTACCCCTACTAGCTAACCACTAGCTAACCACTAGCAGCCTTGAAACACATCACTTATTAGCAGTTCAGCACATCAGCATTTCTCCTACTGTTAGATATTAGACATTGAAAGTCTATAGCCAAACTGGCTAAAACTCTGTTGTTGGCCGATGGTAGCTAAAGCTAGCCACATCCTAATCTGAGTGCTACTCAAACATTGGCTACCATGATATCCTGCAAGTTATATCGGACAATAAAGATCAGCCAGTTTAGCAAAAATAAAGACATACCTTGAAATAAAGAATTACATTAATCCGATTGGAATTTTACAATTTACAATTTAAAACGTATTCTATTGATGGAGTTGCTGTAGTTTCTATCTAGCTAGCTTCCATCCCCAAACCCCATGCTAGATCTGTGTGAGTGGGACAGTTCCTTATGCATGGCCAGGTGCATTCAGACTGCTTGACTTTTTTTTAAATCCCTCAGAAATCTACACATAATACCGCACAATTACAACGTTTTTTTTTTATCTATTTTAGCAAATGTATAAAAAAAACCTGGGAATATCACATTTACACAACTATTCCGACCCTTCACTGAGTACTTTGTTGAAGCACCTTTGGAAGCGATTACAGCCTTGAGTCTTCTTGGGTATGACACTACAAGCTTGGCACACCTGTATTGGGGGAGTTTTCCCATTATTCTCTGCAGATCCTCTCAAGCTCTGTTGGGTTGGATGGGGGGAGCATTGCTGGACAGCTGTTTTCAGGTCTCTCCAGAGATGTTTGATCGGGTTCAAGTCCGGGCTCTGGCTGGGCCACTCAAGGTGATTCAGAGACTTGTCCCGAAGCCACTCCTGCGTTGTATTGGCTGTGTGTTTAGGGTCATTGTCCTGTTGGAAGATGAACCTTTGCCCCAGTCTGAGGTCCTGAATGCTCTGGAGCAGGTTTTCATCAAGGATCTCTGTACTTTGCTCCGTTCATCTTTCCCTCGACCCTGACTAATCTTGCAGTCTCTGCCTCCGAAAAAAATCCCCACAGCGTGATGCTGCCACCACCATGCTTCACCGTAAAGATGGCGCCAGGTGCCCTCCAGACGTGACGCTTGGCATTCAGGCCAAAGCGTTTAATCTTTCAGCCAGAGAATCTTGTTTCTCATGGTCTGAGATTCCTTTAGGTGCCTTTTGCCAAACTCCAAGCAGGCTGTCATGTACCTTTTACTGTAGAGTAGCTTCCGTCTGGCCACTCTACCATAAAGGCCTGATTGGTGGAGTGCTGCAGAGAGGGTTGTCCATCTGGAAGGTTCTCCCATCTCCACAGAGGAACTCTGGAGCTCTGTCAGAGTGACCATTGGGTTCTTGGTCAGGGTTCTTGGTCACCCTGACCAAGGCCCTTCTCCCCCGATTGCTCAGTTTGGCCGGGTGGCTAGCTCTAGGAAGAGTCGTCGTGGTTCCAAACTTCTTCCATTTAAAAATGATGGAGTCCACTGTTTTCTTGGTACCCTTCCCCTTTTTTTTGGTACCCTTCCCCATATCTGTGCCTTGACACAATCCTGTCTCTGAGTTCCTTCAACCTCATGGCTTGGTTTTTGCTCTGACATGCACTGTCAACTGTGAGACCTTATACAGACAGGTGTGTGCCTTTCCAAATCATGTCCATAAGGCTGTAATGTAACAAAATTCTGTAACGTAACACAATCTGGAAAAAGGTAAAGGGTCTGAATGCTTTCCGAATGCATTGTATATAGTCTTGGTTTTTCATAATCTACTAGCAATATAACGACAAAACTCTTTGGCCACTTTGGTACCTATAGTTGAGGTCGGAAGTTTACATACACCTTAGTCAAATATATTTGAACTCAGTTTTTCACAATTTCTGACATTTAATCCTA
Source organism: Oncorhynchus mykiss (assembly GCF_013265735.2). Classification (NCBI taxonomy): domain Eukaryota; kingdom Metazoa; phylum Chordata; class Actinopteri; order Salmoniformes; family Salmonidae; genus Oncorhynchus; species Oncorhynchus mykiss. The sequence goes on from NC_048572.1 coordinate 69,075,441, forward strand.
GTAAAAATCCAGTTAGGATAACCACTTTATGTTAAGAATGTGAAATGTCAGAATAATAGTATAGAGAATTATTTATTTCAGCTTTTATTTATTTAATCACATTCCCAGTGGGTCAGAAGTTTACATACACTCAATTAGTATTTGGTAGCATTGCCTTTAAATTGTTTAACTTGGGTCAAACGTTTCAGGTAGCCTTCCACAAGCTTCCCACAATAAGTTGGGTGGATTTTGGCCCATTCCTCCTGACAGAGCTGGTGTAACTGAGTCAGGTTTGTAGGCCTCCTTGCTCGTGCACGCTTTTTCAGTTCTGCCCACACATTTACTATAGGCTTGAGGTCAGGGCTTTGTGATGGCCACTCCTTAACATCCTGAGTAATGTCTTGAGATTTTGCTTCAATATATCCACATAATGTATCCATAATAGAATACATAATATATCCACATAACAATGGTCATTATGGCCAAACAGTTCTACTTTTATCCAAAAAGTATGATCTTTGTCCCCATGTGCAGTTGCAAACCATAATCTGGCTTTTTTTATGGCGGTTTTGGAGCAGTGACTTCTTCCTTGCTGAGCGGACTTTCAGGTTATGTCGATATAGGACTCATTTTACTATGGATATAGATACTTTTGTACCCGTTTCGTCCAGCATCTTCATAAGGTCCTTTGCTGTTGTTCTGGGATTGATTTGCACTTTTCGCACCAAAGTACGTTCATCTCTACGAGACAGAATGCTTCTCCTTCCTGAGCGGTATGATGACTGCGTGGTCCCTACTTGTGTACTATTGTTTGTACAGATGAACGTGGTACCTTCAGGCGTTTGGAAATTGCTCCCAAGGATGAAACAGACTTGTGGAGGTTTATAATTTTTTTCATGAGGTCTTGACTGATTTCTTTTGATTTTCCCATGATGTCAAGCAAATAGGGACTGAGTTCGAAGGTAGGCCTTGAAATACATCCACAGGTACACCTCCAATTGACTCAAATGATGTCAATTAGCCTCTCAGAGGCTTCTAAAGACATTACATAATTTTCTGAAATTTTCCAAGCAGTTTAAAAGCACAGTCAACTTAGTGTATGTAAACTTCTGACCCACTGGAATTGTAATACAGTGAATTATTAGTGAAATAATCTGCCTGTAAACAATTGTTGGAAAAATAACTTGTGTCATGCACAAAGTAGATGTCCTAACCGACTTGCCAAAACTATAGTTAGTTAACAAGAAATTTGTGGAGTGGTTGAAAAATGAGTTTTAATGACTCCAACCTAAGTGTATGTAAACTTCCGACTTCAACTGTACTTACCTGATTCACATCAATCATTGAAGTCACCAGCCGTTATGCTGCAGTAGCACCGGTGGTGTCAGTGGACTTGAAGCCTACATTGACTGTGAGCTCAGAACCGGTTTTTAGCCTCAACTTCATGGTGAATCCACTCTTCCACTGTTGGTAGCCATCAAAATGACCGAAGCACCAGGGGTTCCCCTCCTCACAAAGCGGTCAAACTTCTCACATTTCGGACAAACATGCATGCCGGTAAACAGTGGTTGTAGTGCACTGCCGCTACCATCAGGCCGTTCCCTTCTTGACATCAAAGCCGCAATTGACTGTTGGTATTGACTGTCAATGTAATTCAAATTGCAAAAATAGAAGTGCATAACATATTTTTCTTATACACTGTTGCTTAAAGACTGTTTAGATGGAATTGAATCCATCTGCGTTGTTCATTTTGTGGAAATACATTGTGCAACCTTCCCTTTAACGGCAGCTAGGCCAGGGCCTGGCCAGGAGGGATAGAAATGAGGATGATGATGGTCATTAAGCTTCATGACTCACAGGCCTGTCATACAGTAGGAGAGGTGGAGGAGGGATGGCAGATGGTAATAACAGTCATGTGAATGGAGCAGAGTAAGAGTAGGGTAATTTCAAAGGTGTAGCAACAACAGTCCCTCTGGGGGTTAAGAATAGTTGGCTTCAGAGCAACAGTTTTGCAGCTACATTCCCATTTGCCCTAATGCTTGTTGAGTGTGAAGTGTTTTATAACACCATAATAACCTAAGAAAATGTACAATTTCTATCCAAAAGTTGTTTGATCAATGCCTCCAATCCTCCCCACCCCACCCGTTTACACACACGCACACACACACATAATTTGCTCACACACACGTAACAAAACTAGCGGGGTGCGCGCTAATAGCGTTTCAAACGGTGACTTCACTCGCCCTGAGGCCTTGAAGTAGTGGTTCCCATTGCTCAGCAAAGGCTGCGGCTTTTGTGGAGCGATGGGTAACGATGCTTCGTGGGAGGCAGTTGTTGATGTGAGCAAAGGGTCCCTGGTTTGAGCCCAGGTAGGGGCGATGAGAGGGATGGAAGCTATACTGTTACATTGATGCTGTTGACTTGGATCACTGGTTGCTGCGGAAAAGGAGGAGGTCAAAAGGTAGGTTGGTGTAACCAATGCGAAATGGCTAGCTAGTTAGCCGGGTGCTCTTTTTAGCAAGAAATAAAGGCATTTCACTGTACTAGTGCAAGTGACAATAAAAACTTGAAACTTGAAGGTCTAGGATAGATGAAATGGGTCAAAGATGAAGACCACCAGATGGGACCATACTTGATTAACCACCCATGAACCTCAGCCATGACAGTGTGTGTTTTACGATAGACAAAAACAGTAGAAACAATTGTTGAACCCCATAATTGAGGCGAGGGCACATCTGTTTCCACGCTGTGTTGTACGCAGCACGGATGGCAGACATGTAATTTCATAATACACCAGAGCGAGAGAAAAACAACCTGGCTATCTGGGCAGGTTTAAAAAAAACAGCAGAGGGCCCAACTAGAAGGCAGGCTTGCTCTAATGAAGTTTCTCTCTACAGTGTGAAAGAAAGCGGGAAGGAGGAGAGGAGAAGAAATGTTGTTTTCATTCCTCAGATCCTCTCTGCTTCTCTCTCTCTCTTTCTCAATTCAACTCAATTCAATTCAAGGGCTTTATTGGCATGGGAAACATATGTTAACATTGCCAAAGCAAGAGGAAATAGATAATAAACAAAAGGGAAATAAATAATAACAATTTACAGTAAACATTACACTCACAGAAGTTCCAAAAGAATAAAGACATTTCAAATGTCATATTATGTCTATATACAATGTTGTAACGGTGTGCAAATAGTAAAGTACAAAAGGGAAAATAAATAAACGTAAATATGGGTTGTATTTACAATGGTGTTGGTTCTTCACTGGTTGCCCTTTTCTTGTGGCAACAAGTTACAAATCTTGCTGCTGTGATGGCACACCGTTGTATTTCACCCAGTAGATATGGGAGTTTATCAAAATTGAGTTTATTTTCAAAATCTTTGTGAATCTGTGTAATCTGAGGGAAATATGGGTCTCTAATATGGTCTCTCTCTCGCTCTCTCATACCCTCGTCCTCCCTCCCGGCAGGGTAGTCCCCTGATGCAGCCAGGCTCGAGTTCGGGTTACAGCTCAGCACCGAACCCGCCCCCACCCCATGGCCCCTCCCTCACCCCATGGCCCCTCCCTCACCCCATGGCCCCTCCCCACTTGTTTACATTCCTCAAGGTCCCCCCTGTGTGGAGTGCAAATACTCTCACCTTCCTTCTCGCTGCTAGCAGGACCAGTATGTGTGTGTGGGAGCCTACTATCTGTTTGCTAAACTTCACAGTCCTTATTTATCACCTCCTGCTCTCCATATCTTTTCTCTATTTCTCAATTTTATTATGCGGGAGATGGTAGTTGTCTACTGCGTGCACTTATTTACCTGCAGCCGGTGAAGGAGAAGGTAAGAGCTGTGTCTGCATTCGATTTTGAAGAAGAAGGGGGGCCTTGAGGGAAGAGGAAGAGGGGGGGGGGAAGTGGGAGGGTAACATACTGAGGCACCAGAGGGAGAGAGCGAGAGAGAGGAGGGAGACATCTGTCTTCAGAATTGTTACTACCTTTGCGTTGTAATGTTGTAGAGGGATCTGTTGGAATTCTCCTAGGAGTTCTGTTCTGACCTGGAATGTAGCCTGCTGAGGAGGCCTGAGACTTGCTGTAGAGAGCCGGATGTGAGTTCAAGAGAACCCTATGTGTGTGCTTGTGTGTGTGCGTGTGCGTGTGTGTGTGCGCGTGTGTTTGTGTGTGTGTGTGTGTGTGCGTGTGTTTGTGTGTGTGTGTGTGTGTGTGTGTGTGTGTGTGTGTGTATGTGTGTAGGGGTAAACCAGCATAAGGCAGGGTAGAGGAGGAGGGTATCTCTTTTATCATGCGTGTCTGGTATTCAGATCCTACAACAGCCCTATTGGCTTGACTGAAAGGAAAGTACTTAACCCACCAGATTGAGACAGAGGCACCAGGGTCATGTTGCTAACTCTCCTTTGTTGAGCTAGAGGAGAGTGACACTGATTGTGGAATGGTGCTTTTACCCACGACTTCAACACAGCCTTCGCTTGCACATGGAATACGTCTAATGCATTGAGCTGCATTCTGTAAGCACTGGTTGCTTGTCTTGTTAGCTAGCTAGAACTCTTTCATTTTCTCTTCAGTAATCTATTCGAGGAATGAGCAAGAGCGATGGATTTGACTGTGCTGCTTTGATCTCTGACTGTGGTTGTATTTTTCTGCCCAGGGTTTAACTGGGCTGTTTAGACATATGTTGGAGGGTCAAAGGGTAGTGGGGACGGGTTGGTAAATCACCCCACAGTGAGGAATGCAGAGATCAAACACTGTGACTGACTGACTGGGGACTAAACATCACTTTGTCTCTCCTATATCAGCACACAGAGAGACAGATGGGTGGCTTCTTGGCTTTCATCACCAGTTAGTTATATAACCTAAACATGAGGAACACCGTACAGCACAATGTACGAATGAGAGTTATAGGTATTTTTTTTCATTCGCAAAATAATGTGGCTGATGGTTAGAACTTGGGAGTTCTTGGAGTGGGATCAACTCTAGCCTAAATCATTGTTGGTTGGTGATACTTTTGTGGTTTTATTTAATCAGAATGGTTAGATTTTGTGATTAGTTTGTGTTGTTTTGGTTTGAGATTGAGGGGAAACTATTCTGTGCTGCACTGTTGTCTAGGAGAACACTCTTGTCCTGTGCAGTTGAAGTGCTGATAATTCCCTTGCTTTGTTGTTCTTACAACCTGTAGCCTACTCATTGTCCACCAGCTCTGGAAATGTGGCATACTTTTGAGTTAATGTGTGTGTTCATTTGAATGTTTGTGTGTCAAAGGGTGTGAGTTTGTGTATCCCTGTTTGTTTTTATCAGGGAGCTGTACTTGTTGTTCATTCCATGTGATTGTGAATGTAAGAACTTATTTGTGTATGTGAGAACGTGATCGTCTTTTTGGTCATGTGAGCGTCTTTGTGGTCATCCACCTGTATGTGTGTGTGTCCATGTGTGGTCATGTCTGTGTGTGTCTCCATACCAGCTGACCGTTTGAAGACGCTCCATCTCTTGTCGTTCCAGTGCCTCGCTCTCAGGGCCTGGCCCAGGACAAAGCAGCCCTGTCCAAGAGGAGCGCTAATGGGGGAGGATCCACCAGCATGACCCTGGGCCGTGGAGCCCACCGAGCCACATCGATCACCAGCAGCCCCGACCACAGCGACCACGCCCTCTCAGCCAGCAGTGACTCAGGCCTGTCCAGCATCTCCCTCTGGACCGACCGACCCCCAGTTCCCATCACCACCAGCACCAGGTCCCAGCAGGGTCCCAGCCGCCAGGAAAAGGCTCAGCTGAAGCGCCTGCTGAGTGGGTTCGGCCTGGAGGAACCCTCCCGAGAGCTTGAGGAGATGTCTGAGTGCGGAGGTGGAGGGCCAGGAGGGGTGGCCTTCCAGAGACTGGTCCAAGTCCAGGTGCATGTCGTCGGAGACCCGCGGCCCCCCAGGGAGAGGGAAACGGACATCCTGGATGACCTGGTCCTCCTGTCGGGTCACGACCTGCACAGTGTGGACAGCCTGGGAACCCTGTCATCGTCCTGCCACAAGAGCAGCCAGAATTCCCTGCTGTCGGATGGCTTTGGCAGCCCCGGGGGAGAGGAGCTCCAGCACCAGCCTCACCACCAGCCCCAGCACCACCACCCAGCCCCTGCAGCCATGGAGGAGTATGAGAGGGCCTATGCTGAGGCCCGGAGGGGCTGTCTGGGCCAAAGGAGTGCTTCGATCTCTGCCTCCACCCCAGCCAGCACTGTTCCCATGCCCAAGCAGCAGGTCTACCTGCAGGGCAGCTACTCCACACACACCTGGGTGCGCCAGCAGCAGATGGTAGCAGCCCATCAATATGCCTACCTGCAGGCCGAGGAGGGTGAGGAAAGGGAGAGGTACCCAGGGGACAACAAGCAGCAGGAGGGAAGCCCACCCAAACCACCAGCCTCTACAGTGCCACAACAAAGCTCCGTGCTGAGGATGGACACTGCTGTCCAGAGAACGGTGATGGCCCTGCCACAAAATCACACTGAGCAGTCTCCTGCGGTCGTCAACAAGAACAAGCGAGACGAGGAGTTCAACTCTTTGACCGTGGACATTGATAACTCCATCGACCAGCTCAACCAGTTGATTATGGACCTGGACCCCACGTTCATGCCGGTCCCCACACGCTCCAGCTCGGTCAAGAGGAACGGAGGTACAGGGATGCACGTGAATGGCTCTGCCACCACCACCACCACCTCAACAGGCTGCCCCAATGGAGTCAGTCACAGACTCATGGATAACAGTACAGCCCCACTGCAAAGCACACAGCAGTCAGGTAAGACAGACAGCAAGCTCTGGGTGTGGTGGTGGTGGTGTGGTGATATGAATGGTGGTGGTTAGGGATGGGCGATATGGCCATTTTCTGTCAATTCAATTGATTAAATAAGCATGTTTCAAAATATAAAATATGAATGTATAAAATCTAAAAAGTTAAATAGAAAACACTTCAAGTATAGTTGCAAACAAAATAAATATAGGCCTAATATATAAAAATATATTTTGGGGGGCCTTGCCTGTTTTGCATGTTATTTTGGCATTAATACGTGTCACATATCAATTTGCATTTGGTAACTTGGGTCGAGTGTTAGGACCAACTCACAAAACCCCCGTTTCACGACCGTGTAAATTAGGGCCTTGTCTTTTCAGATGTAAGTTGTAACGGCTGCTGTTATCTCCTTCCATCTTCCTGATTCTTTGCCATACGGTGTGCCGCAGGAAAAGCCTCTTGCAACGTCTGAGTCGTGGGTTTGTTTTGAGCACTTGACTGTACTTTTTGTGGGTCTCATCCGTAGACTCTCTCTGTACTGTTTCACATGATTCTTGTGTAGGTGGTAAAATAGGTTAGTGGTGTTTGAGCCTGTTGTCGGCACCGGCCTGCGTCATATTTTGCAGTGAACGGTTTCCTGGTTTGTGTCAGAATTTTATACCCAAACCACGTCCATGCGACCGAAGTTGCCCCTCTTTTAAGTACGAGCTCCGTGTCTCCGTGCTCTGTGTCACATTCACTCTCTTCCATGTTTGTTGGTGTTGCAAATCTCGGCAAAGCGTCGTCCAATTGACGAAAAATATTGCCATATAGAGTGTGATTTGAGACACAACGAAATAAACGATAATGGTGATTCAATAATAGTACTGGTGGTAATGATAGCGGTGGTGGTGGAAATGTAACGCAACCTCTGCAAATAGCAAAGCTTCATAAACAATGGTGGTGGTAGGAAATCAATGAGACAGTCAGATGTGGTGATACATCTGTTCTGGGAGAACTTCAACATGAAATCCTCACTTCTCTTACAACATAGTGTTAACTTTACCAAAACACACTTTTGCTCTCTCTCCCACCTGGAGGGTTGTTTGCCAGTGTAAATAGCAGGGTTCCTGACAGCATTTCAGATGTTTTCAGCTTGTTTTTGAGTCAGAGGGCATTGTCGAGGCTTGTCTGTGTACAGCTATCTCACTCAGGAATCAGAGGGAGAGAGAGGGCTGTCATCAGCTCTGTAGATCTAGGCTCACACATCTCTAGAACATTCATGCATGTGGGACACTATACTGCTGTCATGGAATGTCTTTGAAAGTTCCTCACACGTTCTCAGGCCCTACCTGTCATTTGCTCACTGAAGCTGCTTTTTATCAGCTTAATATTTCTTGCTTTCAGAAAATAGTGTCTTCATGTTAAAGGGAATATTCCAGCTGTCGGTGTCAGCAGGTCCCCTTGTTATCCATCTAAAATAATTAAAAAAGAAGTGGAGGAATATTCTATCTTACTTACTTATTGTATGTTTTGAACATTGCAATAGTTTTCCACAAAAAAAAACCTTGCCTTATCTTTAGTTCAGATGCCAAATATTTCCCTCTGGAAGTCTGGATATTATATTGGTCTATTATGTCCTTGTTCATGGACATAAACGTTGATTCTGAAACACTGTGCCATAGAATCCTAGGAGTGTTCAGCGCTTATCAGTGACTGAAAAGTAGCCTACGTCTCCCACCAGCTTTGGACCTTAGACGTTCACGGTATTTTGGTCTGTAATCTGAAACCAGCTAATTTCATTTTCTCACTTTTGTTTGTTTCCCTCTATTAGTGATATCTACAGTATCTTGCAGATAACTATTCAAATGTACAGATTTAATCTTACGCACTTACTAAAACCCCAAATATTTTGTATGTTTTCATTTCACCAAACTTGGCCATGTTTTCTCAGTTGTTGAACTTGTGAATGTTGATGACTCAAGTACAAGCATGCAGTGCAGTTCATTGGCTCTGGAACTGTGGTCCACCATTTTGTTTCTACCTGGCTGTCAGTAGAGTGTGAATGACATTAAGATATGTACCTGGAGCAGCCAGGGGGCACATAAAGAGGTTAGCGCAGGGCTCTGGAATTTCCAAGAGAGGAACAAGTGTGCCTGCCCGGAGGCATCGCATTTTCCATCTGATTTCAGAGACTTGTACCTGTCTGTGCATATCCGGTACATACAGTGGAACATCCAGACTGACACACAGCACAGTACAGAAACATGCTGTGTTTGGCTTATTTACAAAAAGGCAATATACAGATGTAGCACCTTATTTTGATCACTGTTGTTGCTGAGAATTGTTCCGCACAGCAGGAAATGCAAACGTAGTGTATTTGAGCTTTAAAAAGGATTCTAAACTTTGTGATTTCCGCTTTGAAATTTCAGACTTGATTTGCCCTAATGAAAAATGTATCAACCCCTACAGAAATGTCAATTAATTATAATCCACATAATAATTCACATTTCCTGTTGCTGAATTAGGATTTTCCTGCTGTAGCAAACTGGATGAAATGATGATCCTATATCTGTATATTGAGTTGGTTTAGAGTATACACATAAACACATAAAGAATAATGTAGTAACTAAAAAAGTGTTAAACAAATCCAAATATATTTTATATTTGAGATTCTTCAAAGTAGCCACGCTTTGCCTTGATGACAGCTTTGCACACTCCTAGCATTCTCTCAACCAACTACACCTGGAATGCTTTTCCAATAGTCTTGAAGGAACTCCCACATATGCTGAGCACTTGTTGGCTGCTTTTCCTTCACTCTGCGGTCCAACTCATCCCAGACCATCTCAATTGGGTTGAGGTTGGATGATTGTGGAGGCCAGGTCATCTGATGCAGCACTCCATCACTCTCCTTCTTGGTCAAATAGCCCTTACACAGCCTGGAGGTGTGTTGGGTCATTGTCCTATTCCTGTGGCGGTCCTCATGAGAGCCAGTTTCATCATAACGCTTGATCGTTTTTGTGACTGCACTTGAAGAAATGTTCAAAGTTCTTCAAATTTTCCAAATTGACTGACCTTCATGTCTTAAAGTAATGATTTACTGTGGTTTCTCTTTGCTTATTTGAGCTGTTCTTGCCATAATATGGACTTGGTCTTTTACCAAATAGGGCTATCTTCTGTATACCACCCCTACCTTGTCACAACACAACTGATTGGCGCAAACACATGAAGAAGGAAAGAAATTCCACAAACTTTTAACAAGGCACAGCTGTTAATTGAAATGCATTCCAGGAACACTACCTCATGAAGCTTGTTGAGATAAATGTTTTATTTTTATTTAACTAGGCAAGTCAGTTAAGAACAAATTCTTATTTACAATGACGGCCTACACTGGCCAAACTCTGACGACGCTGGGCCAATTGTGCCCCGCCCTATGGGACTTCCAATCACGGCTGGTTGTGATACAGCCTGGTATTTAGTGACACCTCTAGGACTGAGATGCAGTGCCTTAGACCTCTGCGCCACTCGGGAGCCCCAAATACCAAGAATGCCAATAGTGTGCAAAGCCGTCATCAAGGCAAAGGGTGACTTCTTTGTAGAATTTTAAATACAAAATATATTTGGATTTGTTGTTACTTTTTTGGTTACTACATTATTCCATATGTGTTATTTCACAGTTTTGATGTCTTCACTATTCTACAATGTAGAAAATAGCAAAAATAAAGAAAAACCCTAGAATGAGTAGATGGGTCCAAATTTGAGATTTGTACTGTATAAGTACACAAGACTTGGAAAGGTACCTCTGTTATGCTAATGTTTTACATCTATGGGCAAAATCACAAATTGTATCTTGACAGACAGATATGCCTGCTGTAGCTATAGATAACACGTGTAGAGCAGCTGTATAGAAGACATACACAAACACTGGCACACTCATAAACACTCCACATAAAACTTTCTGAACATTACAAGCAAACTCACTCTACGACACAGCTACGACACAGTACAACTTAAGCCCAATTATAAATGCATGAATAGAGTTGTGATTTGACTCCTTTTCTTTGTTGAAATAGGCTAATTACTGTCGTACTTCAAATCAAATCAAAATGGATTTGTCACATGCTCCAAATACAATGGGATTAGACTTAACCGTGAAATGCTTGCTGACAAGCCCTTACCAACGATGCTGGGTAAAAAAAAATTATAATAAAAGAACAACAGTTACACAAGAGGAATTAAATACACAAGAATGTAGCAATACATTCCAGATCAATGTGCAGAGGTATGAGGTATTTGAGGTAGATACAGTTATTTGCAAAAGTTTTCACCCCCCTTGGCATTTTGCCTATTTTGTTGCCTTACAACCTGGAATTAAAATATATTTTTTGAGGGTTTGTATCATTTGATTTACACAACATGCCTACCACTTTGAAGATGCAAAATATTTTTTATTGTGAAAAACGTGAAACAATATTAAAAAAAACAGATAACTGGAGCGTGCATAACCATTCACCCCCCCCCCCCCCCCCCCCCCCCCCAAAGTCAATACTTTGTAGAGCCACCTTCTGCAGTAATTACAGCTGCAAGTGTCTTGAGGTATGACTCAATAAGCTTGGCACATCTAGCCACTGGGATTTTTGCCCATTCTTCAAGGCAAAACTGCTCCAGCTCCTTCAAGATGGATGGGTTCCACTCGTGTACAGAAATCTTTAAGTCATACCACAGATTCTCAATTGGATTGAGGTCTGTGCTTTGACTAGACCATTCCAAGACATTTAAATGTCTCCCCTTAAACCACTCGAGTGTTGCTTTAGCAGTATGCTTAGGGTCATTTTCCCGCTGGAAGGTGAACCTCCGTCCCAGTCTCAAATCTCTGGAAGACTGAAACAGGTTTCCCTCAAGAATTTTCCTGTATTTAGCACCATCCATCAATCCTTAAATTCTGACCAGTTACCCAGTCCCTGCCGATGAAAAACAATGCTGCCACCGCCATGCTTCACTTTGGGGATGGTGTTCTCAGGGTGATAAGAGGTGTTGTGTTTGTGCCAGACATAGCATTTTCCTTGACGGCCAAAAAGCTCACTTTTAGTTTCTTATGACCAGAGTACCTTCTTCCATATGTTTGGGGAGTCTCCCACATGCCTTTTGGCAAACACCAAATGTGTTTGCTTATTTTTTTTCTTTAAGCAATGGCTTTTTTCTGGTCATTTCCGTAAAGCCCAGCTCTGCGGAGTATATGACTTAAAGTGGTCCTATGGACAGATACTCCAATCTCCACTGTGGAGCTTTACAGCACCTTCAGGGTTATCTTTGGTCTCTTTTTATCCTCTCTGATTAATACCCTCCTTGCCTGGTCTGTGAGTTTTGGTGGGCGGCCCTCTCTTGGCAGGTTTGTTGTGGTGCCATATTCTTTCCATTTTTTAATAATGGATTTAATGGTGCTTCGTGGGATGTTCAAAGTTTCAGATATTTTTTATAACCCATCGCTGATCAGTACTTCTCCACAACTTTGTACCTGACCTGTTTGGAGAGCTTCTTGGTCTTTATGGTGTCACTTGCTTGCTGGTGCCGCTTGCTTAGTGGTGTTGCAGACTCTGGGGCCTTTCAGAACAGGTGTATATATACTGAGATCATGTGACAGATCATGTAACACTTAGATTGCACACAGGTGGACTTTATTTAACTAATTATGTGACTTCTGAAGGTAATTGGTTGCACCAGATCTTATTTAGGGGCTTCATAGCAAAGGGGATGAATACATATAAATGCACCACTTTTTTTTTTTGCTGTTTTATAGAATTTTTTGAAACTACAGCAATTTGGACTATTTTGTGTTTGTCCATTACACGAAATCCAAATAAAAATCCATTCAAATGACAGATTGTAGGAAAAAGGACCAAGGGGGATGAATACTTTTGCAAGGCACTGTACGTACATGAAGGCAGGGTAATCTGACTAGGCAGCAGGATAGATAATAATAATAATAAGAGTAAAATAAAGAGTAGCAGCAGCAAATCACCTTTTTTACTTACGGGCCCTTCCCAACAATGCAGAAAGAAAGGAAATAGAGAAATAATACAACAACATTTACTGAGTGGATAACATAACCCTAACCCTTTTTTACTTACGGGCCCTTCCCAACAATGCAGAAAGAAAGGAAATAGAGAAATAATTCAACAACATTTACTGAGTGGATAACATAACCCTAACCCAAATCATGATATCATCCTTGGAACGTATGTTATGTCTCTACAAAGTGACGTCTCCCAAAAACAGAAAAAGATAGCAACACCCCAAAAATGACAGTGTTTACAAGCCAAAGGGCAATGAAGACATCCCACCAAACAGAGACAAACTTCCAGTCGAAGCTCGCATCCACTTCAAGACCCTGGTGCTTGCCTACGGAGCTGCAAGGGAAACTGTCCCTTCCTACCGTTAGGCTATGCTCAAACCCAACACCCCAACCTGAGCACTCCATTTTGCCACTTCTGGACTCTTGGCCCTCCCACCCCTACAGGGGTTCAGCTGCTGCACAGCCTAGTTAAATATCTTCTCTGTCCTGGCACCCTAATGGTGGAACAAGCTTTCTCCTAACGTCAGGACAGTGGAGGTTCTGCCCATCTTCTGAAAATGCCTGAAGCCCTACCTCTTCAAATAGTATCTTAAATAACCTACTAGTACTGACTTTGCTGATAACTACTTTGTTGATGGAAAATCTACTTACTACGACTGGTATGTGGTTGTCCCACCTAGCTATCTTGAGATGCATGCACAAATTGTAAGTCGCTCTGGATAAGAACATGTGCTAAATGTAAAGGTACAGGCATGCCGAGCCAAACTGAAATATACTGGTTTAGAAAAACAGACACACATTTAAAAAATAAAAATACTGACTAAGAAAAATATGCAAATGAAGTCCAAAATAACACACAATGACAGTCACAACAACCTACACGCACAAGCACACACCAACACACACACCTCCTCCGGCTGTGCCCTCAGAGAATGTGTGTGTGTGTGTGTGTGTGTGTGTGCGTGTGCATGTGTGTGTGTGTGTAATCATCCTGTGCATTAGTACAGTCGTGGCCAAAAGTTTTGAGAATGACACAAATATTCATTTTCACAAAGTCTGCTGCCTCAGTTTGTATGATGGCAATTTGCATATACTCCAGAATGTTATGAAGAGTGATCAGATGAATTGCAAATAATTGCAAAGTCTCTCTTTGCCATGCAAATGAACTGAATCCCCCAAAAACATTTGCAATGCATTTCACCCCTGCCAAAAAAGGACCAGCTGACATCATGTCAGTGATTCTCTCGTTAACACAGGTGTGAGTGTTGACAAGGACAAGGCTGGAGATCACTCTGTCATGCTGATTCAGTTCGAATAACAGACTGGAAGCTTCAAAGGGAGGGTGGTTGCTTGGAATCGTTGTTCTTCCTCTGTCAACCATGGTTACCTGCAAGGAAACACGTGCCGTCATCACTGCTTTGCACAAAAAGGGCTTCACAGGCAAGGATATTGCTGCCAGTATGATTGCAAATAAAACAACCATTAATCGAATCATCAAGAACTTCAAGGAGAGCGGTTCAATTGTTGTGAAGAAGGCTTCAGGGCACCCAAGAAAGTCCAGCAAGCGTCAGGACTGTCTCCTAAAGTTGATTCAGCTGTGGGATCGGGGAACCAGCAGTACAGAGCTTGCTCAGGAATGGCAGCAGGCAGGTATGAGTGCATCTGCACACACAGTGAGGCGACGACTTTTGGAGGATGGCCTGGTTTCAAGAACGGCAGAAAAGAAGCCACTTCTCTCCAGGAAAAACATCAGGGACAGACTGATATTCTGCAAAGGGTACAGGGATTGGACTGTTGAGGACTGGGAAAAGTAATTTTCTCTGATGAATCCCCTTTCCGATTGTTTGAGCCATCCGGAAAAAAGCGTGTCCGGAGATGACAAGGTGAGCGCTACCATCAGTCCTGTGTCATGCCAACAGTAAAGCATCCTGAGACCATTCATGTGTGGAGTTGCTTCTCAGCCAAGGGAGTGGGCTCACTCACAATTTTGCCTAAGAACACAGCCATTAATAAAGAATGGTACCAACACATCCTCCGAGAGCAACGTCTCCCAACCATTCAGGAACAGTTTGGTGATGAACAATGCCTTTTCCAGCATGATGGAGCACCTTGCCATAAGGCAAAAGCGATAACTAAGTGGCTCGGGGAACAAAACATCGATATTTTGGGTCCATGGCCAGGAAATTCCCCAGACCTTAATCCCATTGAGAACTTGTGGTCAATCCTCAAGAGGCGGGTGGACAAACAAAAACCCACAAATTCTGACAAACTCCAAGCATTGATTATGCAAGAATGGGCTGCCATCGGTGTGGCCCAGAAGTTAATTGACAGCATGCCTGGGCGGATTGCAGATGTCTTGTAAAAGAAGGGTCAACACTGCAAATATTGACTCTTTGCATCAACTTCATGTAATTGTCAATAAAAGCCTTTGACACTTATGACATGCTTGTAAATATACTTCAGTATTCCATAGTAACATCTGACAAAAATATCTAAAGACACTTAAGCAGCAAACTTTGTGGAAATTAATATTTGTGTCATTCTCAAAACTTTTGGCCACAACTGTACATCTCTACATTAACATTCCTCATGGCTATAGGATGACAGGGCTTTCTGGGAGGCCTTAAAATAGCACCCCGGTGCTGAGCGGAGGGTCACCCCAGGCCGTCACAAGTCTGCCCCCCACCTCAGCTGTCCACTCACAATGACACAGACACTAGTACTAAACTATACTCAATATTATTTCAGTTGAAGGTATTGGAGAGGTATAACAACTACTTGAGAGTGTAATCAAGAAGTTAGAGCCAGAAGTCTTTGGTATGATATTGCTTCACACATTGCATGTCACTAACATCGCTTAAAGGGTTGACATTCTTCAGAAGCATGTATTTCCTATAGACTTGAGGTGGTAGTGCTCTCTGGGTAGTTCAGCATCAATGGCAAGTTCTCACCCTCCGTTCTGTTTCTTTGTGTGTCTGAGCAGCCGTCCCGTCATCCATTGGTGATGTCAGAGTGGACGCCATGCAGAGTCTGAGTCGGCAGGTCAGTGATGTCACAGATCACCCAGGGTTCTGTGGCTCAGGTTGGGGTGTGCAGGAAGACTACAGGAGCACACGGACCTACTCACCCTGCGTACCTCACACACAGGTACCTGAACATACTGAAACCCTGACTCGCTGACTCCCAATGTCTGTCATTACCTTGTAGTTTAGAACAGACCATACAGAATATAGTACTACATAGAGCTATGGCTATATGGAACGCAAGCAGTAGAATCCGATTTTAAAAACTGATAAAAATACACCTTATGGAACAGCGGGGACTGTGAAGAGACACACACACAGGCACAGACACACATACACATGATAAGACACGCACTCTACCCACATGTACACATAGATGTTGTATTGTAAATATGTGATAGTTGAGTAGTGGTCTGAGGGAACACACTTAATGTGTTCCCTTTCACTTTGTGAAAAGTGTTATGAAATGTAATGTCATGTAATATTTTAAATGGCCTTGCTTGTCATGATGTGCACAATTAAGTGCTGTGTTTTGCTGTGTACCATTTTTGCTATGTAAAATGTTGTGATGTTCACGCATGTTTTTGCTGTGTGTGTGTTTCAGCATGGCATGCTAATTAGGAGTGACAGTGTGGACTACAGAGCTCAAGGTCCAGAGATGGACAGCGGAGTGGAGGCTGGTAGTGACATGACTCCTCCTACTCCTGCCTTCCCCATCTCTCCCCCTACACCTTATGGTAAGAGCCTCCTTCATTGTCTTGGGCCTCTTTTCAAAGGTGTGTGTGCGATTGCATATGATCGTGCTTGTGATCATTGCTGAATGACTGCATTCTAAACCTAATCTCTTCTTCTATCTTTCCACAGTGAAAAACATGCCGGAATTTCCTCACCTGAGGCAATCTCCATCTCCCAGCATGCAATCCTTTGGAGCTTACAGGATGGAGCAAGGTAGGTCATGGCTGTGTGTATCGCAGCACTAACATTCTCATGAATTAATTCTTCATTCAAGTGAAGTGAGATAAAAGTTGAAATATATTCCATAATTCAATGGTCTGGTAAGAGGAGGGGTGGCGGTGTGTGTCTATTTGTCAATAACAGCTGGTGCGCGATGTCCAATATTAAAGAAGTCTCGAGGTATTGCTCGCCTGAGGTAGAGTACTTAATGATAACCTGTAAACCATGCTATCTACCAAGAGAGTTATCATCTATATTATTTGTAGTTGTCTTTTTACCACCCCAGACCGATGCTGGCACTAAGACCACACTCAACGATCTATATAAGGCCATAAACAAACAAGAAAATGCTCATCCAGAAGCGGCGCTCCTAGCGGTCCGGGGACTTTAAAGCAGGCCATCTTAAATCCGTTTTACCTCATTTCTACCAGCAGTTCACATATGTAACCAGAGGAAAAAAAACTCACCTTTAGACCACCTTCACTCCACACACATAATTCTGCCTTAATTCTGACCATAATTTCTGCTTACAAGCAGAAACTAAAGTATGAAGGACCAGTGACTCACTCAATACGCTACAGGACTGTTTTGCTAGCACAGACTGGAATATGTTCCGGTGTTCATGCAATGGCATTGGGGAGTATACCACCTCAGTCACTGGCTTCATCAATAAGTGCATCGACGACATCATCCCCACGCTGACTATACATACATTTGCCAACCGGAAGCCATGGATTACAAGCAACATCTTCACCGAACTAAAGGCTTGAACCGCTGCTTTCATAAGTAGGCGCTACAGAGGGTAATGCGTACGGCCCAGTACATCACTGGGGCCACTCTTCCTGCCATCCAGGACCTATATACTAGACGGTGTCAGAGGGCCCAAAAAATTGGCAAAGACCCCAGTCATAAACTGTTCTCTCTGCTACTGCATGGCAAGCGGTATCGGAGCTCCAAGTCTAGGACAAAAAGGCTCCTTAACAGCTTCCACCTCCAAGCCATAAGACTGCTGAACAATTCATCAAATGGCCACCCCCCCCCACCCCCTCCGCTGCTGCTCGCTGTTTGTTGTCCACGTATTCTCACTTTACCCCTACCTCCATGTACAAATTACCTCGACTGGCCTGTACCCCCACACATTGACTTGGTACCAGTACCCCCTGTATATAGCCTCGTTATTGGTATTTATTGTATTACTTTTATTTTTATTTACTTTAGTTTATTTAGTAAATATTTTCTTAACTCTATTTCTTTAACTGCATTTTTGGTTAAGGGCCTGTAACTAAGCATTTCACAGTAAGGTGTACACCTGTTGTATTCGGCGCATGTGACTAATACAATTTGATTTGATTACAGCAGTACTCAAAATATACTTTTTTTTTCAGAGTACAGAACAATCCATAGAAATACCACTAGTCTCTACATAAAGTGAATGGATATATTGAAATGTCAGGCCATTGTGAGGGGAATGTATCATGTGGCACTTGACCTTTGACAAAGCCATTTGATTGGAGGAGTCACACGATAGGACAGTGGAGCAATGGATTTGTGGTCTATGTAGGGAAGTGGAGACATTAGAAGTGAAGGAGTCTATTCCACTCATTCTCTCTCATCCTCCTCTCCCTCTTTACTTCATATCTCACTCTATTAAAGACAGAAAGTGAGTGTCAGAGAAAGAGAGTGAGTGAGAGAAATAGCTCTAGGAGACAGATCCCAGTGATGAGGGTTTGAATTCAAGTAAGTGGTTTACGTGTGTTCATTGTTCATCACTGCTTTTAACTATCATGAGAACTTCTCTCGGAATGTAATCGACCATAGCCCTTTAGGTGTACATTATGTTTATGTGTTTATATCTGGTTGTCTTTGTTTTTCCTGTGGTATTGCACCATTGCTGGTCACTTTTCCATAACGAATGTATGATCCCTGCCTGTAGTTGGGGATTTTGTGGTGGTTGGAGGCAGTGCACTAAACAAAGCCTTCTCATGGACTGCCTCCTTTCCCTGGGGGTTCCATACAAGTCTCTCTCCTCCCATGGTCGGTTTGGAGAACCTCTGTGTGGTTTCAGTACTGAAAAGAAACCGTTTTTTTATAGCACATAGTGGCGAAGCCTTGAATGACTAAAACAGTAAAACATGTTGTTTGTGCGTAGCCTTGTTGTGGTCTTAGATTTTTCTCAGTGGTGGAACACGCCCAGTTATAAATGTGGTTGTTCTCAGAGATTGGGATGTCTTGGTTTATCATCTACTGGCATACATCTTAAACCATTATTTTAGAGTATAGAGACATAATCAGACATGGCATAGGTCCCTTCTGTGGTTCCCTCCCTCTGAAACAAGTCATAAAGAGGGTTTTTGTTCCAAATCCAGTTGAGTAGTTGGCAGAGTTTTGCCATCCTGTTGTGGCTGTGGGTCATTGGTGAGGCATGACAGTGATGATATCAGAGGTTACACTCACACACACAAAGTGAGACTCATAGAGGTGACCTTCATGTTCATCTCTTTGTCCCTATTTGACCCCCACCAGCCTGTTGTCATGGTGATCTGTGTCAGAGGGGTTGTGGGAGTGACAGCACCCCCAGACTGATCTGTGGCCCCACTGTGCCCACTTTGCCCAAGCACGCACCGTGTATAGAATCACCGCATTCAGACATGCCATGTAACCATGGTTATGCAGGGTCGAGGAATCGGGGGGCTCAAAAACTATTTTCTTTCCCCGGTGAAAGTACCTCTGTGTCAAAAGAAGGGTCGAGGGACAAAAATAAACCAGTACCCCTCTCTCTCGTTTCGTTGTCTGCCTTGTCCTCCACATTCCCATAGAGGTAACTGGGAACCCATGGAAACATCAGTCAGTCACTGAGCTGTATGGAATCTGTGGACTGGAAACATGTGGTTTCAGGTTCTGGGGGCAGGCACATTTGTATTACATTTTTAATTCACCTTTATTTAACCAGGTAGGCCAGTTGAGAAAAAATTCTCATTTACAACTGCGACCTGGCAAAGATAAAGCAAAGCAGTGCGACAAAAACAACAACACAGAGTTACACATAAACAAATGTACACAATAGAAAAATCTATGTACAGTGTGTGCAAATATAGAAGAGTAGGGAGGTAAGGCGAAATAATTACAATTTAGCATTAACACTGGAGTGATAGATGTGCAGATGATGATGTGCAAGAGGTGCAAAGACCAAGAGGTAAGTAACAATAGGGGGATGAAGTAGTTGGGTGTGCTATTTACAGATTGGCTGTGTACAGGTTCAGTGATGGGTAAGCTGCTCTGACAGCTAATGCTTAAAGTTAGAGAGGGAGATATGACTCCAGCTTCAGAGATTTTTGCAATTCGTTCCAATCATTGGCAGCAGAGAACTGGAAGGAAAGTAGGCCAAAGGAAGTGTTGGCTTTGGGGATGACCAGTTAAATACCTGCTGGAGCGCGTGCTATGGGTGGGTTTTGCTATGGTGACCAGTGAACTGAGATAAGGTGGGGCTTTACCTAGCAAAGACCTATAGATGTCCTGGAGCCAGTGGGTTTGGCAACAAATATGTAGTGAGGGCCAGCCAACGAGAGCAAACAGGTCGCAGTGGTGGGTGGTATATGGGGCTTTGGTGACAAAACGGATGGCACTGTGATAGACTGCATCCAGTTTGCTGAATAGAGTGTTGGAGGCTATTTTGTGAATGATATTGCCAAAGTCAAGGATCGGTAGGATAGTCAGTTTTATGGTGAGGAAAGCACTTTTAATAGAGCAACCAGGTATCCTCTACTGATGGGATGAGGTCAATATCCTTCCAGGATACCCGGCCCAATTCGATTAGAAAGGCCTGCTTGTTTAAGTGTTTTAGGGAGTGTTTGACAGTGATGAGGGGTGGTCGTTTGACCGCGTAGCCATTACGGACGCAGGCAATGAGGCAAAAATCGCTGAGATCCTGGTTGAAGACAGCAGAGGTGTATTTAGAGGGCAAGTTGGTCAGGATGATATCTAAGAGAGTGCCCATGGTTACGGATTTAGGGTTGTACCTGGTAGGTTCCTTGATAATTTGTGTGAGATTGAGGACATCTAGTTTAGATTGTAGGACGGCCGGGGTGTTAAGCATGTCCCAGTTTATGTCACCTAACAGTACAAACTCTGAAGGTAGAAATAGAATGAATAGAACGGGTGTTCCAATTGAAGTCAATGACGGCATAATGGCTGGAATGGCAGCCATTGCAGGTGAACCCATAAGAGCAAAGAAGAAAGTAAAAGCAGGAAGTTAAAGAAGGAAGTGTAGCCATCAATATGTGCTGTGATTTGTTGATTCAACTCAACTGACATTACAAAAAATGCATTCCATTGCATTAGCCACATCAGTTAACATCATTTGAATGAACATTGTACATTACCATGTTAATTACTGCATCACAATACCAGGAAGCCATTGCGAGTGTACCAATGAGTTTACCAGTCAAATTTCAATGGCTAGACACCTGTCAGGGTTTCCAGAGCTATGATTGATTAAATAAAAGCTTTACTCAATTATGTCTGGGGACTTTTAATTTCTGCTTGAATGAATTAGTCTGATTTGTTGACTCAGTGCCACTGCCTGCCAGGCAGCAGTAAGGCCTGCCAGGGAGAGTAATCTGCTCCGTACTGAACAGATCGATGAATGGCTGCTGTACTGTTGAGCTAGAAGCAGACTGACTTACTGACTGACTGACTGGAAAATTATTTAACTAACACCACTGCTGACTGCTCTGTTTGGTATTGGATGTATTCTATTATACTGCACCTGGGGTGAGAGCGCTTTTATTTGACTGAAATTATTAAGGTAATGAGTTTAGGCATTTTTGCCCAGTTTTTGTTCATGTGATATCCAGATGTTTTGGAGAAATTGAATCTGTATTTCTTTTGGAGTGTTGGTCAATAGACGGTCTGAAACAAGCAAATAAGAAAATGCTAATGTTAAATGAGGCAGTGTCAGAGGACGGCCCTAAAAATCTCCAAATGCTAATGTTACATGTGCAACCAGAGGAAAAAAACTCTAGGCCACCTTTACTCCACACACAGAGACACGTACAAAGCTCTCCCTCGCCCTCCATTTGGCAAATCTGACCATCACTCTATCCTCCTGATTCCTGCTTACAAGCAAAAACTAAAGCAGGAAGTACCAGTGACTCGCTCAATAGGGAAGTGGTCAGGTGTAGCAGATGCTAAGCTACAGGACTGTTTTGCTATCACATACTGGAACATGTTGAGGACTACACCACATCAGTCACTGGCTTCATCAATAAGTGCATCAATGACGTTGTCCCCACAGTGACCGTACGTACATACACCAACCAGAAGCCATGGATTACAGGCAACATCTGCACTGAGCTAAAGGCTAGAGCTGTCACTTTCAAGGAGAAGGACTCTAACCCAGATGCTTATAAGAAATCCCGCTATGCCCTCCGACGAACCATCAGGCAAAGCGTCAATACAGGACTAAGATTGAATCCTACTACACTGGCTCCAAAGCTTGTCGGATGTGGCAGGACTGGCAAACTATTACAGACTACAAAGGGAAGCACAGCCACGGGCTTCCCAGTGACACAAGCCTACCAGATGAGCTAAATGACTTCTACTTCTGTAACCATGAAGTGCTTTGAAAGGCTGGTCATGGCTTACATCAACACCATTATCACAGAAACCCTAGACCCACCGCAATTTGCATACCGCCCCAACAGATCCACAGATGACGCAATCTCTATGGCACTCCACACTGCCCTTTACCACCTGGACAAAAGGAACAACTACATGAGAATGCTATTCATTGACTACAGCTCAGCATTCACACCATAGTGCCTTTAAAGCTCATCATTAAGCTAAGGACCCTGGGACTACACACCTCCCTCTACAACTGGATCTTGGACTTCCTGACAGGCCGCCCCCAGGTGGTAAGGGTAGGTAACAACACATCTTCCACATTGATCCTCAACACGGGGGCCCATCAGGGGTGCGTGCTCAGTCCCCTACTGTACTACCTGTTCACCCCTAATGTACTCCCTGTTCACACACCCTCCCTGTTCACTGCAAGGCCAAACACGACTCCAGCACTATCATTAAGTTTGCAGACGACACAACAGTGGTAGGCCTGATCATCGACAATGATGAGACATCCTATAAGATGGAGATCAGAGACCTGGCCGTGTGGTGCCAGAATAACAACCTCTCCCTCAACGTGATCAAGACAAAGGAGATGATTGTGGACTACAGAAAAAGGAGGGCCGAGCACGCCTCCATTCTCATCGACAGGGCTATAGTGGAGCAGGTTGAGAGCTTCCTGTTCCTTGGTGTCCACATCACGAACGAACTACCATGGTCCAAACACACCAAAACAGTTGTGAAGAGGGCACTACCATGCCTATTCCCCCTCAGGAGACTGAACAGATTTGTTATGGGTCCTCAGTCCTCAGATCCTCAAAAATGTCTACATCTGAACAATCAAGAGCATCCTGAATGGTTGCATCACCGCCTGGTATAGCAAACTCCTTAAGAAGAGCTAATCAAATGGCTACCCGGACTATTTGTTATTTTTCTATTTTCTTCTTTCTTCTGCATTGTTGGTTAAGGGCTTGTAAGTAAGAATTTCATGGTTGTATTCAGCGTATGTGAAATATGTTTAGTGCATTCTAGCCCTAGTCCTTGAATGTATTTATCCAATATGTGTCATTTGTCATGTATGCCCTCTCACACCCCCACAGAGCCTCACGGTTACTTAGAGATGATTGGTCACCTTCCCCAGTCCATAGATGAGGGCCTACCAGACTCCTCCTCCAGCAGCCATAGGTCCTTCGGCTCCTCTCGCTCTGCCTTCACAAGTGGGACGCTCCAACGGACAGACAGGTATAGCCAATCACAAACAAGCCTTTCACATAATTATTGGAAGCCTAGCTCATGTTTATTCAAAGGTAATTTCTTGCAATTTACTGTAGTAGATGGTTATGGACCCAATCACAGATTTTTATATATACTGAAGAAAAATATAAATGCAACATGTAAAGCATTGGTCCCATCTTTCATGAGCTGAAATAAAGATCCAAGAAATTTTCCACATGCACAAAAAGCATATTTCTCTAAAATTTTGGACACAAATTTGTTTACATCCCTGTTAGTCAGCATTTCCCTTTTGCCAAGATAATCAATCCATCTGACAGGTGTGGCATATTAAGAAGCTGATTAAACAGCATGATCATTACACAGGTGCTTCTTGTACCGGGGACAATAAAAGGCCACTCTAAAATGTGCAGTTCTGTCACATAACACAATGCCACGTCTCAAGTTTTGAGGGAGTGTGCAATTGGCATGCTGTTCGCAGGAACGTCCACCAGAGCTGTTGCCAGATAATTTTATGTTCATTTCTCTACCATAAGCCACCTCCAACGTCATTTTAGAGAATTTGGCAGTACATCCAACCGGCCTCACAACTGCAGACCATGTGTAACCATGCCAGCCCAGGACCTACACATTTGGCTTCTTCTCCTGCGGGATATTCTGAGACCAGCCACCAGGGCAGCTGATGAAACTGAGGAGTACTTCTGTCTGTGATAAAGCCCTTTTGTAGGGAAAAACTCATTCTGATTGGCTGGGCCTGGCTACCAAATGGGTGGGCCTATGGCCTCCCCTGCCCAGTCATGTGAAATCCATAAATTAGGGCCTAATTTATTTATTTAAATTGATTGATTTCCTTATATGAACTGTAACTCAGTAAAATCATTGAAATTGTGGCATGTTGTGTTTATATTTTTGTTCAGTATAATTATGGTTATAGGCTACATGTTCTGAAAATACGTTATGGTCATACAGTTTGATTGTAGTTGTGTTTTTGATTATCTTCTAATTTTGGTGTTCTTCCTCGTTTCTCCAGCCCCTCCATGGGTCAGCCCTGGCCAGAGGACAGAGCCCTCCTGAGCCGCCACGCCTCCCTCAGCACCTGCCCCACCCCCAGGCACCCCCCTCCCCACTCCATGTCCCTGGACTACGGACACCACTCCCCTCCCATGCACCCCCACCCAGCCCCCAACGCCCACAGCTCCCCCCGGGGAAGCCAACGGAGCCACATGGCCCGCTATGCCCTCACCCACAGCCCCGCACACAGCTTTGATGAGCAGGACGACTCAGGCCTGGGGAGCTACGGCACCGCCGACTGCCCAGTCTCTGCCTCTCCTCTTCTGGGGAACGGAGGCATGGAGAGGGGCATGTTGATGTCTGGTTCCATGGACCAGCAGGGCACCATCCGGACCCAGCAGCACCAGCAGCTCCAGGCCCAGGGGGCCTTGCCTCCGCTGCTGCCCGAGAAGAGGAGGGCGTCAGACGGGGAGCACTCCCTGGGCACGGCCTCCCCAGCCCCCAGCGGGTTCTCCAGCCCACACAGCGGGAGCTCCCTCAGTATCCCCTTCCCCAATGTCCTGCCTGACCTCTCAGCCTCTGCACAGATGCCGGGCACTGCCTCACCTCTGCCAGGTAACCCTCTAGCTAGCACAGTCAATAGCCAATCACTTATATGAGCCAATGGCTTGGGTTGGTGCAATACTTTAAAGAAGGTAATCAGTACTGTATCCTTTAGGTACTGCCCTGTGAGTGTTCTCTGTCAATTTGGATTTGCCACATATGGATGTCTTTTAAACTTAGTGTTTGAATTCCTGACGTCTTTGTGCATTGGCTAACCTCTGGTCTGTTTGTGATACTGTATTTCCAGATGTCCTGGCCATCAAGCAGGTGACTGTAAAATTTGTGCAAGACACATCAAAATTCTGGTACAAGCCTGATATCTCCAGGGACCAAGGTAAAAACATACATGAGGAAATACTTGTCTTGTCTACCAACTGTATTTTGTCTGCTGAATTTCCATGAAGCTCTTCAGCATGTTGAAAGTGATTTTGTCCAGTTTTAGCAGAGGCTCCAATTTGCAAACTCCTCCATGACACCATTGTTAAAATATCTTCCTCCTCTCCTCCTTTACTCCTTTACTCTATACTCCTCTTCTCCTCCTCTCCTCCTCTCAGCTATCTCAGTCCTGAAGGACAAAGAGCCTGGGTGTTTCATTGTACGCGACAGCCACTCCTTCAGAGGTGCCTATGGGCTGGCCATGAAGGTGGCCACACCCCCTCCCTCAGTCCTGCAGCAGACCAAGAGAGGTAGGCATTGGCTGAAATATATAAATGGGCGGAACTTTGGTTCGACTCAAAGCGGTGCCTGTTTGATGTAGGAAATGGGAGTAGGATGATGATTGACGAAGCACATATATGCTGACCTAAGTCCGTTTTGTGTTCACCCATGGTCATCATTAGAATTGTTGGAGAATAAGCTGATCCTAGATCTGTGCCTACAGGCAGGTTCCACCCTAGTTCCAGAACCTTTCAGTAGAACAGGGGTATCATGGAATGAGCCAACTGAGAGGCAGCATCCTGGGAATCTAACAATAACAATCACCATAAAAGCCCTCTACTATTACACCCCTATGACCTTACTTCCATGGAGGGAACATGATAGTCACCTCTCTGCCCCTCTCTCTACAACTCCTAGCTCTGGGTCTCTCTTCTGGGCAGTATCATGATAGAGCCAAGCAGCCCTTCTCTTTGCCAACTAGTCTTAGATGTGGCAGCTAGTGTTTCAAGACAAACAATAGACATGCTGTCTTTATAAACTTGCACAGATTTCAGGACTTTCTCCAGAGATACTTGTTGCCTTACTTTACTTGACATATGGCCGCTGAAAAAAAAACAGCATAAACCAGCTTAGGCTGGTGACCAGCCTTCATTGTGTTTTCAATGGTTACCAGATTTTGTTGTGTTTTGGCGGGTGACCAGTCTTCACTGTGTTTTTGCTGGTAACCAGACTTTGCTGTGTCTGCTGGTGACTAGCATTTTCTGTTTTTTTGCTGGTGACCAGCCTTTGCTGTGTTTTGGACACATAAGCTGGTCACCAGCATACCAGCATATGCTGGTCACCCGCAAAACCAGCATCAAATCACATTATTCTGGCTTGCAAAGTGATTTCTAATTCCTATTGGAATCCAGCCTGACTGGGGATATCCAAAAATGTTAACTTTTATTCACACAATCTGCAATCAAAATGACTGCCAGGGTTACAATTTCAGTAACAGGTGCATTAAGTCCAACTAACAGATTGGATTAGTTTATAAATTGTACTCTATTTATCTTCGTGTAGTATGAAAGTTGAGATAAATACAAGTGTGTAAATGTCTAGTAGTTATGTCTAGATTTGTTTTAAAGCCCTGGATAGGCCACATACGCTATAAACAGGGTCCCTGTAAGACCACAATTGCTTTGCAGCATGTTCAGGATTTCTTTAAAAAGTGAGTCAGTATACCATTTGAATAAACTAGATATCCTAAATAGTGTTGTGTTTACATTTTCTCAAAGTCAGCCAGACAAGAGTAGGCTTACCTATAGGTGAGTATGGGTGACAGTGACTGATCAATTGTTTAATTCAAGAAAGGTTTTATCCGAGCAAGGGTTCAACATCATTCCTGAAGTCAAATATATCTACAGGTCTACACAATATGTGCAGGGTAATGTTCATGAATGTGTTGGAGCATTAACCAACCCTAACACCGAACATTACCATAACCACATGTTTTCAGTAAAAGACACACGAAACGTGTTCTTAAGTTATTCACTATTTTGTTTATATCGCTTATGAGACTGGACATGGAATGGAAAGAGGTCAACAGAAGAATCCCCGAGCTTGGCAAATTAGAAAAACAAGATACCCAACTTTGACTCAAAACGCAATTAGGCTTCTTCCTGTAGCTTAGAACACGACACTTTTCCATTGACTTCTGCAAGAATCTTCATTGCGCACACGCGAATTACAGGAAGTAATGTAATCGCTAATTTGAGTCTCTTGGTAGATTACCGTCTCTGATTCAAGTTTCTCCAGTGATAAAGTTGTACATTTTCTGTGACAAAAAGAAATGAGAGGATTTCATATTATACATGTCAGACACATAGTGTTCTATAATATACTTCAATCTGAATGTTATGTTCACATAATGAGCCTTATGTCCCCGCTTCATCCTTTTCTTAAATGTTTTTCTTTTCTTTTTTGTCTTTTTTTAATTGAATATCCAAAACATACAATTTGCTTGCAACAACTACACCACACCAGTCATCCAACAGACTCCTATTCAGTGCGATACACAGAAGCATCTAGGGTCAATGCCCTGCTCAAGGGCACGACGACAGATCTCCCACAAGGACAAAAAAAAAAATGGGGATGCAAACCCTCCAGGATCCTCCTACAGTTCCCCATAGCTGTCCCTCAACCATCCAAGACCCCTCCCACAGTCACCCCCCTAAGAAAAAAACAAGAAAATATATGTTTTTTTTAATTCCATTCCCCACCCCCAAGAACCCCCCTCCCCCAATGCACCAACAACCAAGAAAATGAACTCATAAGATATGTGCGTGTTCTTGTATGTGTGTATTTGAATAAAAGTGTGTTTATATGCATGTTTACAAACTTCCTTATCCTAATCCTTTTCTTTAGGCTAATATACACAGGCTACAATAGTGTTTTATAAAATGTTACTAACATTATAGAAATAACTACACATTCTAGCTATACCAATAACACCAGTAATCAGTGCACATATCCAATGTTGCTACTTGCAAGTAATTTCCAGCAGCAGTAAGGCCATCCCTTTCTTGCTCGTGTGCGTCTTCTACTAAAACAAGTCCACATGCTGAACAGCAACTAGCCATGTTGGAGTCCATTTCAGTGGGGGATGGGCAATGTACAGTGCATTCGGAAAGTACTCAGACCCCTTCACCTTTTCCACATTTTGTTACGTTACAAACTTATTCTAAAATTAATTAAATGACCTTTTCCCTCATCAATCTACACACAATACCCCATATTGATAAAACGAAAACAGTTTTTTTGACATTTTTGCAAATGTATTTAAAATAAAAAACATAAATACCTTATTCAGACCCTTTGCTATGAGCCTCGAAATTGAGCTCAGGTGCATCCTGATTCCATTGATCATCCTTGCAATGTTTCTACAACTTGTCTATATAAAGGCACACACCTGTCTATATAAGGTCCAACAGTTGACAATGCATGTCAGCAAAAACCAAGCCGTGAGGTCAAAGGAATTGTCTGTAGCATTCTGCAGCATTGAAGGTCCAAAAGAACACAGTGGCTTCCATCATTCATACATGAGAAGTTTGGTTGCAACAAGACTCTTCCTAGAGCTGGTCACCCGGCCAAACTGAAAAATCGGGGGAGAAGGGCCTTGGTCAAGGAGGTGACTAAGAACCCGATGGTCACTCTGACAGAGCTCCAGAGTTTCTCTATGGAGATGGGAGAACCTTCCAGAAGGACAACCATCTCTGCAGCACTCCATCAATCAGGTCTTTATGGTAGACTGGCCAGATGGAAGACACTCCTCAGTAAAAGGCACATGACAGCCCACTTGGAGTTTGCCAAAAGAGCACCTAAAGACTTTTGGACCATGAGAAACAAGATTCTCTGGTCTGGTGAAACCAAGATTGAACTCCTCGGCCTGAATGCCAAGCATCATGTCTGGAGGAAACCTGGCACCGTCCCTATCTGTGAAGCATGGGGGTAGCAGCATCATGCTGTGGGGATGTTTTTCCGCGACAGGGACTGGGAGGCTAGTCAGGATCCAATTGTTTACCAGATCGACACAAAAGTTCAGTGCACCGGTAGATCACGTGTGCCTTACATGCAAGCCGCGCACAAACAATTTGTTGTCTGGGGGGGCAACCTCCTTGGACAATTTTTTTTTGTTGTTGTAATTGATCCTTTAGTTTTTTTGCCATGGGGGAGAAAGACGAATTTGCAGTTTTATAGCTAATCTCAGGCTATTTACACATTTTACCATGAGGCTGAGAAAATATTGCAGTTTTAAAGCAAATTTCCTGTAGTAATAAAAAACATTTAATATTTTTCCTGTAGAACAGGAGAAATTATGAGACAAGATAAAGTTGCCTGGTTTCAGGATCAGTTATCTTATTAATAGAATGTAATAAACATATTTTTTCCAAAAGAAAAAAGGGTCAATTATCTGGTTCATAACAATGCTTGGTAGAAAAATGTACATTCACATACTTTCATATCCTTTGTTCAGTCTCTTGACAGTACATATACAGAGCCTTCAGAAAGTATTCACACCCCTTTATTTTTTCATTTTGTTGCATTACAGCCTGAATTTAAAATGGATTACCTTGAGATTGTTTTTGGTCACTGGGCTACACACAATACCCCATAATGTCAAAGTAGAATAATGTATATATGTATATATATATATATTTTTTTACAAAATAATTAAAAATGGAAAGCTAAAATATCTTGAGTCAATAAGTATTTAACCCCTGTGTTATGTAAAACCTAAATCAGTTCAGGATAAAGATTTGCTTAACAAGTCACATATTAAGTTGCATGGACTCTGTGTGCAATGATAGTGTTTAACGTGAGTTTTAAAGGACTATTTCATCTCTGTACCCCACACATGCAATTATCTGTAAGGTCCCTCAGTTGAGCAGTGAATTTCAAATACAGATTTAACCACAAAGACCAGGGAGGTTTTCCAATGCCTCGCAAAGAAGGGCACTTATTGGTAACAGACATTGAATATCCCTTTGAGCATGGTGACGTTATTATTTACACTTTGCATGGTGTATCAATACACTACACCCAGTCACTACAAAGATACAGGCATCCTTCCTAACTCAGTTGCCGGAGAGGAAGGAAACTGCTCAGGGATTTCACCATGAGGCCAATGGTGACTTTTAAAAAGTTACAGAGTTTAATGGCTGTGATAGGAGAAAACTGAGGATGGAGCAACAGTATTGTAGTTACTCCACAGTTACTACACCAGTGGTGTAAAGTACTTAGGTAAAAATAAAAATAAATTGTGCCATCTGGTTTGCTTCATTTAAGGAATTTGAAATGGTTTATACTTTTACTTTTGATACTTGAGTATATTTAAAACCAAATACTGTTAGACTCTTACTCAAGCAATATTTTACTGGGTGACTTTCACATTTTATATTAAGGTACCTTTACTTTCACTTAAGTATGACAATTGAGTACTTTTTCCACCAGTGGTGAAAACAAGGAAGCCTGTACAGAATAAAAAATATTACAAAACATGCATCCTGTTTGCAACAAGGCACTAAAGTAATACTTTTTTTTGTGCTGAATACAACGCTTTATGTTTGCGAAAAATCCAGTACATCACATTACTGAGTACCACTCTCCATATTTTAAAGCATAGTGGTAGCTGCATCATGTTATGGGTATGCTTGTAATCGTTAAGGACTGGGGAGTTTTTCCAAGATAAAAAATAAACAGAACGGTGCTAAGCACAGGCAAAACAGTTGAGGAAAAGCTGCTTTTCAACAGACACCGGGAGATTAATTCACCTTTCAGCAGGGCCAAATCTACACTGGAGCTGCTCAGCAATAAGACACCAATAAGACAGTAAAGGCTCCTGAGTGGCCGAGTTACAGAGTTACAGACTTGAAAATGGTTGTCTAGCAATGATCAACAACCAATTTGACAGAGCTTGGAGAATTCTGAAAATAATGTGCACATGTTGCACAATTCTGGTGTGGAAAGCTCTTAGAGACTTCATCCACTTTGAATTCAGGCTTTAACATAACAAAATATGGAGTAATTCGAGGGCTATGAATACTTTCTGAAGGCACTAATTAATTGCAATTCAACTAATTAGTATCTGTACCAAAATAAAGGCAATTCACTCACAAGTAGTGCAAAAGGTATGCTATCTACCATGTAAAACCATAAAATTGTATGTATGTTTGTCCAACACATCTCAACAGTGTAAACATAAATGTTACCCGATAGTACACAATCGACCACAATAACTCCCACTAGCCTTGTTACAGCTAATAGTAAAATACATGAACGGCTAAGCATAAATTATCAGTAAGTGTAAAAACAAAAAAACAATATGTACCATAAACTTTTTGGAAAATGTAACATTTATCTCGACATGTAATACCTGTTAGGTTTATGTACTCTTGTTTGTATATTTCTGTTTTTGTATTTGTTGTATTGTTCATAATAATAATAATTTTAAAAAGCTATGGCTAAACTAGCATTTAGCGTAAGGCTAGGCTAGCTAGTGAGCTTTCTAAAACAAATAACTAAAACATCTAACTACAAGGATTCAATAGTGCAACATATATGTATCTAAA
Organism: Oncorhynchus mykiss; assembly: GCF_013265735.2. Classification (NCBI taxonomy): domain Eukaryota; kingdom Metazoa; phylum Chordata; class Actinopteri; order Salmoniformes; family Salmonidae; genus Oncorhynchus; species Oncorhynchus mykiss. The sequence continues at coordinate 69,107,438 of NC_048572.1, forward strand.
TCTGAGCCATCGTATAATCAAATGAAATCATCCAGAGGAAAAAAAATAAATGTATAACTTTGAAAAGTCTGCAGTGTAATTTTGTTAGGTTCACCTCCATGTTAAATCCTTTCCACCTAGTGTGGTTTCATTACTTATAATGGGGAGACTTCAACTGAAACTAATCTGTCAAACACAAGAAATTATGACATGAGATAATTGGCTAGTTTCAGGAAAAGTTATCTCAATAGAATGAGGAAGTGAGGACTCAATCACCAGTGTAAAGGCCACCAACCAACAGAGGGTGCCAATGCATTTCAGTGCATATTAATGCATAAACCTGGAGGATTCCAATAATGAAATCAAAGTAATAAAAATTATGGCTCACAAATAATACCCTTTTTTTATATATATAAATATATAAACACAAAACTGTGACTATACATTTTGTTAGTGCGGAGGGGTGGGGGTGCTCAAATGCCAAGTGAAGTGTCACGCCCTGACCATAGAGAGCTTTTTATTCTCTATGTTGGTTAGGTCGGGGTGTGACTGGGGTTGGACATCTAGGTGATTATATTTCTATGTTGGCCTGGTATGGTTCCCAATCGGAGGCAGCTGTTTATCGTTGTCTCTGATTGGGGATCATATTTAGGTAGCCATTTCCCCTTTTTGGGATCTTGACTATGTATAGTTGCCTGTGAGCACTATAGCAGCTTCACGTTTCGTTTTGCATTTATTGTTTTCTTTGAGTTTCACTTCAAAATAAAGAGGATGGAACCATACCACGCTGCATCTTGGTCCACTCATTGTAACGATCGTGACAAAAGATCCCAACAACAATGGACCAAGCAGTGAGCCCAGGAGGAATGCCAGGAGTGGAGGACATCCTGGACGTGGGAAGAGATTATGGCAGGAGACAGAAGCCTGTCATGGAAGCAGGCGGAAGTAGCGAGGGAGCAACAACGACGACACCGGGTATCGCAGCCACGACGGAAGCCCGAGAGGCAGCCTCAAAACATTTTGGGGGGGGCACACGGAGTGGTCTGTGATGCTGAGGTCTAGAGTCAGAGACCGAGGAGGAATATTGGGACAGATTGAGCGAGGAGTGGGCGGCGAAAGTTGAGGGGAGTGAACCAGAGACTGTCAGTGAGGGATAATGTGGAGGAGAGAGAAATGAGAGAGTTATTGAATTGGTGGAGGATGCGCGACATTTGCCCTAAGGAGCGTGTTATCGATTTAAAGCCACCTGGGTCAGCTCTCTGTACTCATCCTGAGAAGTGTGTTAAAGTTCCGGTACAAGTAATGCCGCATCAGGCCTCCAGTGTACCTCCACAGTCCAGTACGTCCTGTCCCTCCTCCCCGCACTCGTCCTGAGGTGCGTGTCACCAGCCCTGTGCCACCTGTACTGGCCCCACGCATCAGGCCTCCAGTGCACCTCCACAGTCCAGTACGTTCTGTCCCTCCTCCCCGCACTTGCCCTGAGGTGCGTGTCACCAGCCCGGTGCCACCTGTACCGGCCCCATGCATCAGGCCTCCAGTGCTCATCCACAGTCCAGAGCTTCCGGTGACAGTTCCCAGTCCGAAAACTCAGGCGACCGTCCACAGTCCGGAACCTCCTGAGACGGTCCACGGTCCAGTTCCTCGGGCGATGAGCCACGGTCCGGAGCTTCCGGCGACGATCCCCACACCAGAGCCGCCATTGAGGATGATGTATCCACGAGCGGAGTGGGTACTTCAACCCGCACCGGAGCCGCCCCCAATGTAGATGCCCACCCGAACCCTCCCCTATTGAGTCCCCTATTGATTAATTAATGAATAAATAATTTATCTCATGCTATACAAAGATAAATAACATAAACTTTTCTAAACTGATCCAGTCTGTTAGTTGGATTTATTGTACCTGTTACTGAAATCGTTGTTCCATTTTAGACGTTTTAGTTATGGTTATTTTTCCATATTTCTACCCCTGGCAGTCTTTCTGAATGCAGATTATGGGATTCCACTCCGGCTAAATTTTTATAGAAATTACTTTGCAAGCCTTGACTTGATGCTGGTTTTGCTTCAGTTTATATTTGTTTCCAAAACACAGCAAAGGCTGTTCACCAGTGAAAACACAACAAGGGCTGGTCACCAGCGAAAACACAGTGAAGGCTGGTCTGCCAGCATAACTAGCTAGACCATGCTGGTCAGACCAGCTTGACCAGCTAGACCATGTTAGTCTTCCAGCATAACCTGCAGGGGTGGGCAGTTCCAGTCCTCGAGGGCCTGATTGGTGTCACAGTTTTTCCCAAGCCCCGGCTAACACACCTGACTCCAATAATCACCTAATCGTGATCTTCAGTTTAGAATGAATTTTGATTAATCAGCTGTGTTCGATAGGGATGGAGAACAAGTGTGACATCAATCAGGCCCCCGAGGACTGTAGTTGCCCGCCCCTGATGCTGGTTGGCCAGCTGAACCAGTTAGACCATGCTGGTCAAACCAGCTTGACTAGCATCCGACCAGCTTAGACCACATGGACCAGATTGGAATTCATCCTGGTTTATGCAGTTTTTTTCAGCAGCAGAGTTAAGGTTTTATAAAGCACATTGAAATACAGCCACAATTCAATTCAGAAATTGCCTGTCATGCAATATTTAGCTTTGTTCATGCTTCCTGGAACTAATGTATTTTTTTTATGGCCGATGCCATTTCAAATCAAATCAAATTGTATTTGTCACATACACCGAATACAACAGGTGTAGACCTTTTCGTGTGAATGCTTACTTACAGGCCCTTAACCAATAATGCACTTCAAGAAATAGAGTTAAGAAAATATTTCCTAAATAAACTAAAGTAAAAAAATGTAATCTAATCAAAAAGTATCACAAGAAAATGACATAACAATAATGAGGCTATATACAGGCTATACCGGTACCGAGTCAATGTGCGGGGGTACAATAATCTATATACATTGTGTGCAAAAGGCATGAGGAGGTAGGCAATAAATAGGCCATAGGATTGAATAATTACAATTTAGCAGATTAACACTGGAGTGATACATGATCAGATGAACATGTGCAGGTAGAGATACTGGTGTGCAAAAGAGCAGAAAAGTAAATAAAATAAAAACAGTATGGGGATGAGGTAGATAAATTGGGTGGGCTAAATACCGATGGACTATGTACAGCTGCAGCGATCGGTTAGCTGCTCAGATATCAAATGTTTAAAGTTGATGAGGGAGATAAAAGTCTCCAACTTCAGAGATTTTTGCAATTCGTTCCAGTTGCAGGCAGCAGAGAACTGGAAGGAAAGGCGGCCTAATGAGGTTTTGGCTTTAGGGATGATCAGTGAGATACACCTGCTGGAGCGCGTGCTACGGGTGGGTGTTGCCATCGTGAGCAGTGAACTGAGATAAGGCGGAGCTTTACCTAGCATGGACTTGTAGATGACCTGGAGCCAGGCACTGTGATAAACTGCATCCAGTTTGCTGAGTAGAGTATTCGAAGCTATTTTGTAGATGACATCGCCGAAGTCGAGGATCGGTAGGATAGTCAGTTTTACTAGGGTAAGTTTTGCGGCGTGAGTGAAGGAGGCTTTGTTGCAAAATAGAAAGCCGACTCTAGATTTGATTTTGGATTGGAGATGTTTGATATGAGTCTGGAAGGAGAGTCTGCAGTCTAGCCAGACTCCTAGGTACTAATAGATATCCACATATTCTAGGTTGGAACCATCCAGGGTGGTGATGCTAGTCGGGCGTGCGGGTGCAGGCAGCGAACGGTTGAAAAGCATAAATTTGGTTTTACTAGGGTTTAAGAGCAGTTGGAGGCCACGGAAGGAGTGTTGTATGGAATTGAAGCTCGTTTGGAGGTTAGATAGCACAGTGTCCAAGGAAGGGCCAGAAGTATACAGAATGGTGTCGTCTGCGTAGAGGTGGATCAGGGAAAGACCCGCAGCAAGAGCAACATCATTGATATACAGAGAAAAGAGTCGTCCCAAGAATTGAACCCTGTGGTACCCCCATAGAGACTGCCAGAGGATCGGACAACATGCCCTCGGATTTGACACACTGAACTCTGTCCACAAAGTAGTTGGTGAACCAGGCAAGACAGTCATTAGAAAAACCGAAGCTACTGAGTCTGCCGATAAGAATATGGTGATTGACAGAGTCGAAAGCCTTGGCTAGGTCGATGAAGACGGCTGCACAGTACTGTCATGTACTGCTTGCCGTGTGGTAGCAGAGAGAACAAACAGTCTATGACTTGGGTGACTTGAGTCTTTGGCAATTTTTTGGTCCTTCCTCTGACACCGCCTAGTGTATAGGTCCTGGATTGCAGGAAACTTGGCCCCAGGCCTTACGGTCAGATGCCGAGCAGTTGCCATACCATGATACTTCTTTGGTGATGTGGACACCAAGGAACTTGAAACTCTCGACCCACTCCACTTCAGCCCCTTCGATGTTAATGGGGGCCTGTCCGGCCCTCCTTTTCCTATAGTCCACGATCAGCATTGAGGGAGAGGTTGTTGTTCTGGCACCACACTGCCAGGTCTCTGACCTCCTCCCTATAGGCTGTCTCATCGCTGTCGGTGATCAGGCCACTGTTGTGTAGTCAGCAAACTTAATGATGGTGTTGGAGTCCTGCTTGGTCATGCAGTCGTGGATGAACAGGGAGTACAGGAGGGTACTAAAGCACACACCCCTGAGGGGCCCCTGTGTTGAGGATCAGCGTGGCAGATGTGTTGTTGCCTACCCTTACCACCTGGGGGCAGCCCGTCAGGAAGTCTAGGATCAAGTTGCAGAGGAAGGTGTTTAGTCCCAGGATCCTTAGATTAGTGATGAGATTTGTGAGTGCTATGGTGTTGAACGCGGAGCTGTAGTCAATGAACAGCATTCTCACATAGGTGTTCCTTTTGTCCAGGTGGTAAAGGGCGGTGTGGAGTGTGATTGAGATTGCGTCATCTGTGGATCTGTTGGGGCGGTATGTGAATATGGTTATATTTCAATTGAAAATGACTTCTAAAGAAAAGAGAAATCATTATGATAATCTCAAGTCATATTCAGACGTATTTCTAGGAATAGGCCTACAGAACACTAAGCTTGATATTTTTTACCCCAAACTTCTACCCTAACTAGGGCTGTGACGTTCATGGAATTTTGGATGATTGTTATTGGTCATATTGGTCAGCCAAATGACCACGGTCACCGTTATAATTGTTTGAATAGAAGGAAAAAAAAGTGTTACATTTTTATATACGTATATATATTTTTTTTTAAAGCTCCTCTCCTGGAATCCTGCTGCTGCAGAGAGGGGGGCGTTTCCTAGGCAACCAAAGACTTGTTTGCTACAACACCTTGCTTGTTTCAGCAAGGAGCAACAAAGTTTAATCACGTTGTAAAGAGTCCATGTTACCGCTGAAACGGACTCAACCGTAGTAATCCTGTAAGGCCTCAGACACACCAATAGCGTTTGCTGGCCGAGAGTACTTAGCACCTGTGAACAGAGTGCCGGCCATAATTTCCAAGTGTGCATCAATTTTACATGTAGAATCGAGGGAAAGTGTTTGCAGTCAGACATCTACAGCGGGTGGTCCCTAAAACACAGTACACTGAACGACACTGGTGCCCCTATGCCCAGCCCAGAGCACAACCCACAGAGCCCTGAGTCCTTTCTCCTTTTGTTCTGGTGTCGCTCTCCCCCTAAGCTTGCAGCAGGCTAGCACCTATAGTAACATTATGACGCAGTCCCTCTCCACACCTTCAGCTTTACTTTGTGACTCCTTAAGAGATTGAATCCCGTGCCGGTTCCAGATGAAGGATTTTCTCAGGTCCCTTTGTACTGGAGGACTTTCCTCAGATCCTCATGCCCCTCGGACACACTGTTGTTAAATCATAATAACACTTGTGATTGGATAAGAGTTATGTAACTCTTAGAATTCAGGAATAGGAGTTAACAGGGGTAATAGAACTTAGACGACGGTAACACAAACCCTAACCCTGATTACAGCCAACAGGTATAATGCATTGATACGGGTTATACGCATGTTATGAGCATTTATTAAATTACTATGTATCACAAAGTTCTCTCTCTCTCTCTCTCTCTCTCTCTCTCTCTCTCTGATAGGAGGAGATCTGTCCAATGAGCTGGTCCGTCACTTCCTGATTGAGTGTACACAGAAAGGAGTTCGGTTGAAGGGCTGTCCCAATGAGCCCTACTTTGGTGAGTGTCTCTTCTCTAGCACACTTTATATACACGATTGAGGACAGTGGTAAAACAGTGGGGACCTCTGCTGGTTACTCTGTGTAACCAGCGAAATAATTTGAAATGTTTCAGAGTTCCCTCTACTGGATAATCAACACAACTGCCCTTCAGACCTTGTGTTGAAAGCTCATCACAACTCTAAATCGCTATGATGTTTATAGTATGTTTTCTATTGTTTTTGTTTTCCAGGATGTTTAACAGCGTTGGTGTGCCAGCACTCAATCACTCCACTGGCCCTACCCTGCAAACTCATCATACCTGACAGAGGTGGGAAACTACTTCTTAGTATCATTATCAGAACAGATTTTACATTCACACAGTAGAGAGTGTTGTATTTGACAAAACATATTGTGTCCTGTGGAAAAGCTAGTTAAATGAACACTACTCTCTCTTCTCTCTGTGCAACTAAATGTGACAGGGCTATAAATTGCAGTGCAGTTTAGAATGATATATATATATATATATATATACAAGGATTCGATATATATATACAAGGATTCGATATATATATACAGTACCAGTCAAAGGTTTGGACACACCTACTCATTCAAGGGTTTTTCTATATTGTTTACTATTTTCTACATTGTAGAATAATAGTGAAGACATCAAAACTATGAAATAACACAAATGGAATTATGTAGTAACCAAAAAAGTGTTAAACAAATCAAAATAATTTTATATTTGAAATTCTTCAAGTTTGCCTTGAAGACAGCTTTGCACACTCTTCTCTCAACCAGCTTCATCTGGAATGCTTTTCCAAAACTCTTGAAGGAGTTAAGAACAAATTCTTATTAGATCGAATCCTTGTTCAGGAGCAGAACGTCAGTTTTTTTTTTACCTTGTCAGGTCAGGGATTCAATCTAGCAACCTTTCGGTTACTGGCCCAAAGCTCTAACCACTAGGCTACCTGCCGCCCCATTCCAGATGACTACCTCATGAAGCTGTGTGAGAGAATGCCAAGAGTGTGCAAACCTGTCATCAAGGCAAAGAGTGGCTACTTTGAAGAATCTCAAAAATAAAATATATTTTGATTTGTTGGTTACTACATGATTCCATATGTGTTATTTCATAGTTTTGATGTCTTCACTATTATTCTACAATGTAGAACACAGTAAAAATACAGAAAAACCCTTGAATGAGTAGGTGTGTCCAAACTTTTGACTGGTACCGTAAATGATGTGATTTATTAGCCTGTGCATGCAACTCTTGTCAACTTAGATGGATTGCCTCTACATGGTAGCTATAAACCCCCGTCATCAGTGGCAGGGCCAGTAGAGAGATTAATTCAGTGATATATCAATGCCTCCTTTATCCCTCCTTCATCACTTTCTTCATTACATTGTATAGTATATATTTGTTTCCCCCCAATGTCCATAGATCCTCTTGAAGACATGGTGGAGAATACTACTACACAATCTATTACCAACTCTGCTGCTGAGCTGCTCAAACAAGGAGCAGGTAGGGCTTAAATACTTTACTAACCACAAATCATCGTTATGCACATGTTTATACAGGTGCATGACTATTAGATGAATCAATGGGGATTATATTAAAGGCTCATAATGAAGTATTGGGCAACAACAACAACCTCAGTTCCTTAGTGATTGTGTAGATAACATGTATTTGGTCTTGCAGTGTGTACTGTGTGGTTCCTGTGTGTGTTCAGTGTGTAGTGTGTGTTTCATCAGTGGGTAACGTGTGTGTTTCTCTGCAGCATGTAACGTGTGGTTCCTGGGCTCGGTGGAGATGGAGTCTCTGACGGGGTACCAGGCTGTGCAGAAGGCCACCAGTGTAACGCTGGGCTCAGACCCTCTGGGTTCAGACCCTCTGCCCACCTCCACCGTGGTCCACTTCAAAGTCTCCTCACAGGGCATCACCCTCACCGACAACCAGAGGAAGTGAGTTATGGAGAATACACAGACAGAAAGACAGACACAAACACACATATAATATGTATGGTCACATTAGGAATGCGTTTAAAGCTAATATAAAATGATACATACATATATATATATATATATATATATATATATACAGTAATAATATGCATTTATCTTTTTCCCTCCTCCCCCTCTTCTTTCCAGGTTATTCTTCAGAAGGCATTATGCAGTGAACACTGTCATCTTCTGTGCATTGGACCCTCAAGATCGGAAGTGAGTAAAGATGCCAGAATAAACATAATTTGAAATAATAGTACGGTGGGGCTAATAACCTTATACTGTTTGTATGATAACTTGCTGACAGTATGTTCTTCTTTCCCCATTCTTAGGTGGAAAAAAGATGGCTGCACTTCAGCAAAGATCTTTGGCTTTGTGGCGAGGAAGACGGGCAGTGGGCAGGACAATGTGTGCCACCTGTTTGCCGAGCACGACCCCGAGCAGCCCGCCAGCGCCATTGTCAACTTTGTCTCCAAGGTGATGATTGGCTCCCAGAAGACCAAGTAGACCTGCCACGCTGCTAGCTGTTTGGCTAATGGGGCTGTTTCTAAAACTGGAAACTGTATTGTACAACCCACAACCTGAGGGTCATAACCAAGGACTTAATACGTTGGACTGGAAGGCAGCGGAAAAGAGTTCCACCCACAGAACTAGAATGAGTTCTGTGAGTCTCTATTTCTATGTTTCCACCACCTAAGAATGGGATACAACGAACAATGGATAACTGGACATGGGATAGATTTCTCTTGATAACGAGCACGCAAAGACTTGTAAGTTACAACTCCACCTCCTATCCAAGTAAACTCTGAGTCACAGCACAGAGGGACCTGTGGACCATCAGCAGGACAGGAGACTCAATCAAATATTTCTTGAGTCGAATGAAAACTCCAAACTTCCTTTGACTTCATCTTCTAATAGACTCTCGTTATGATGAGCATTAGGGGTGTGTATGCAGGGAAACATAGAATACAACAGGCATATTATAACGTGTATTTCATGTATTGTTATAGAACTAATACAGGTGTTTGCATTTCTCTCTTGAATGGGTTTACAGTTTTATGTATCCCAGCTCTTTACAAGTTAGTTACATATTCCTATTCTTAACATGCTCTGTATGGTGTGATACTATACTAAAGTTAGTTACATATTCCTATTCTCAACATGCTCTGTATGGTGTGATACTATACTAAAGTTAGTTACATATTCCTATTCTCAACATGCTCTGTATGGTGTGATACTATACTAAAGTTAGTTACATATTCCTATTCTCAACATGCTCTGTATGGTGTGATACTATGCTCAAGGGGACCCTAGAAGCCTGGCATGTAAGGGTTTGTCATGTCTAATATTTAACCAAAATGAAAGAAACAATATAAATAAAGCATTACTCAAGCTATTAAAAAGGGTAATGAAAAATACTTAATGATTTTTTTTTTTTTTTTTGTAAATGCAACAAATACTATTTTAAAAGTAATCTATTGACTTCAAACATCCCTACACTCATGTTTTACCATCCCAATCATTTCCCTTGAACTTTGATGTTGCTCTGGAAATGTATGTGAGTTTAACCGCTATCAAAACTAAAATACACACAAATGCTATGATCTGGATGGGGAGTGTTAGGATGAATTAAACCACAGACCGTTATTTTATGTGTAAACCCTAATATATTATATGATTCGTTTATCTAATTAGTTCATTACTTGTACTTCAAACTCCTTTATTGCTTAATTCAGTAACACTTTGTCTGGAAGAATGTTTAAACATTGATACATCACTGTTTGTTTTTCCTCTGGCTAGTCTCAAATAATTGTTTTCAATTGTATTTTTGGTGGTATATTATTGCCTCTAACTATATATTGGAATGTCTCATTGTTAATATATATATATATACACACACATACATTAGAGGAAAATTGTATTATATATTTCATTTGGAATTCATATTTTTTTGTGTGTTGGGACAATAGGTGACTATTGAGCTAAATGGAAAAGTGCAATTGTATTAACATTGCCCACTCAATGCACCGTGTGAGCTCAATCAAGCGCAACTTTTAAAACACATTTTTGTCTAAATTGACTTTCCTGATCACTTATTTCTTTATGTCAAATAATCTGGACAGGGACCATCTAATCCAATACGGCTTCGTTGAAATATTATACAGTCATTGTTTATGTACATTTTCATTGTATTGTTTCATATTTTTCTCATGATGCGCTAGTTATACACTTTATATACAAAAGTATGTGGACACCCCTTCAAATTAGTGGATTCGGCTATTTCAGCCACACCCGTTGCTGACAGGTGTATAAAATCGAGCACACAGTCATGCAATCTCCATAGACAAACATTGGCGGTAGAATGGCCTTACTGAAGAGCTCAGTGACTTTCAACGTGGCACCGTCATAGGATGCCACCTTTCCAACAAGTTAGTTCCTCAAATTTCTGCCCTGCTAGAGCTACCCCAGTCAACTGTAAATGCTGTTATAGTGAAGTGAAAACTTCTAGGAGCAACAACAGCTCAGACGTGAAGTGGTAGGCCACACAAGCTCACAGAACAGGTGCTGAGGCACGTAGTGTGTAAAAATAGTTTGTCTTCGGTTGCAACACTTACTACCGAGTTCCAAACTGCCTCTGGAAGCAACGTCAGCACAAGAACTGTTCGTCAGCACAAGAACTGAGCTTCACGAAATGGGTTTCCATAGCCGAGAACTCCCACACAAGCCTAAGATCACCATGCGCAATGCCAAGCATCGGCAGGAGTGCAGTAAAGCTTGCCGCCATTGGACTCTGGAGCAGTGGAAATGCGTACACACTTGGAGTGATGAATCACGCTTCACCATCTGGCAGTCTGACGGACAAATCTGGGTTTGGCGGATGCCAGGAGAATGCTACCTGTCCCAATGTATAGTGCCAACTGTACAGTTTGGCGGAGGAGGAATAATGGTCTGGGCTTCTTTTTTTCTTTTTTTTCCCAGTGAAGGGAAATCTTAACGCTACAGCATACAATGACATTGTAGACGATTCTGTGCTTCCACCTTTGTGGCAACAATTTGGGGAAGGCCCTTTCCTGTTTCAGCATGACAATGCCCCCGTGCACAAAGCGAGGTCCATAAAGAAATGGTTTGTCGAGATTGCTGTGGAAGAACTGCGAGCCAGACCTAATCGCCCAACACCAGCGCCCGACCTCACTAATGCTCTTGTGACTGAATGGAAGCAAGTCTCCGCAGCAATGTTCCAACTTCTAGTGGAAAGACTTCCCAGAAGAGTGGAGGCTGTTGTAGCAGCAAAGGAGGGACCAACTCTATATTAATGCCCGTGATTTTGGAATGAGGCATTCGACGAGCAGGTGTCCACATACTTTTGGTAATGTAGTGTATAATCTACAGTCTGTACCTCATAATACCTTTACTATCTCACATTTGGAATAATAATGAAGTGTCATATTGATCCTGCAGCAAGTGACATGAACAGTTAATTTGTATATTAGAAATTACATTTTCAATGTTAGATGTAAATAAACAAAAGGGAAAAGTAATGTCATTGGTACATTTATTTATTCTCAAAAAGTAGAGAGAGAGAGAGATCTGACTTTCAATTCAGGTACCACAGAATGAGAGAGATTTGTTGAGTTTGGCAGTATGTCTGATTTGTATGTCTGTTGTTCCACCAGGAAACCAGAAGAGGGTGCTAGTAACACACAAATCCTTAAGGGTCTAAACTGGGGGGAGGGGAGTTCTACTAAGTTAACATATGGGATTGTTTTAAGACGGTCATACCATGTACCATTAGCTATTAGATTTGGAATTTTAGGACCCCTTTAGCTATCAAATATATATATAAAAAAATGATTTGATGTAACATTGAATTTGGCCTTACTGCTATTAGCCCATAGAAACAAACACATTGAACAGATTCATACATGGAAAAACAGATATAAATCTAAAGATAGTCTGTCTTGAAGTGTCTGTCCTATATATGAGAGAAATAACAAAGATCAGAAAACTATTTAAAAAATGTACACATATTTTACAAATCGCGTCTAGGGGGTATGTCAGCTAACCTGCACAGGAAACACTTCGGAGAAAGGGTAAGAGAGATTGGATCACAAAAATAGAATGCACAGACATACACACTTGCACAAAAGCAGTATTAAAATAATTATTGATTAGAAGAGGATCTGTCCTGGATTGTCATATGACTCTGTCCTTCCTGGATTGTCTTGTGCACTCACTGCACTGTGTCGATCCTGGATCGTCTTGTGTGCTGTGTCAGTCCTGGATTGTCTATTGCACTGTTGATCCTGGATCATCAAGACTATCGCTGCAAATCGTGCAAATGTTGATGATGTCACAAGGCAGTTTATTGTCTGATTGGATGATCAACCCTAAAGACAACAGAGGAACATGTCATTTAACACTTGGAGAAATCAGGTCGTGTTCCTCTGCTCTCTCTGGGCGGTGCAGGTCTGGACAGGTCTGTCTTTGACTGGCCCGGTGGTGAGACTGAGGTACAAATTGCAGGGTGAGGAGAGTGGAGGAGAGGGGGAAGGTGGAAAGGGAGAGAAACCCCCTACTGTCCTTGGACAGGTGGTGAAAGTGAAGAATTCCCGGGGAGGGGAGGAAGGGAGTGTAGGTGTCTTATTTAGTCTGAGTGGGCCACAGAGAGAAAGGAATTTGGGGAATCCAAAGTCCAGAGAAGCAGACAATACTAAAATAATAGAAGGGAATTCTCTGAGGAGGTAGATGTTTTACGAGAACAAATTGTGCGATTGCAATATTTCAGACAAGTAATAATAGCATCCTCATTTTCATTTAACAGAGAGACAGAAAGAGAAAGCGACAGAGAGAGAGGGAGAGAGAGAGAGAGAGAGAGAGAGAGAGAGAGAGAGAGAGAAAGAAAGAGAGAGAGAAAAATTCCCACTCATTGTATGTATTGAGCACATTGTCCATAAGTTACCATCGCAGGGTTCAACACGTGCACCTTTCATAAGATCCATCCAGTAGTCTCTTGTACAGAATAGCATACATCATAATTACAGAATACAGAATACACTGGGGAGAGAGAGACCTCTCGATGAATTTCCATGCATATTGTTTGTTCATAATATATTGGGTTCAATCAATTCTAGGAAATACTGTAATTTCTCAGAATACACTGGATACTGACCGGGAATTCCTCAACTACCACCACTATTCTGGAACCTCCTACCTTCTGACCCTAAACACAAACCCAATCCCCACTGATGAGTCTCAACCAGGGCAGGGCATAATCGCCGCCATTGTCTTGTGTGTTCTGACCTGCTCAAGCGCCCGTTACAGACACTGATTAGGGCTGTCACACGTACAGTAATAATAAATCCAGCTCCGCCAAACAATTTCACATGTTTGCACAAGGCTGTTTCTGGGAGGAGCTCTTCAAGTCTGGATTGGTAAGTGGTGGCCCCAGTTCCATAGAACTTTTCCTCCTCCCTGCTCCCCTTCTCCCTCCCTCCATTCACTTGTTGTTTAATTAGGGAGGAGAGGAGGAGGGGATGAAGAGGGAAGGGAGGTCCCCTTTCGGAGGAAGAACAAAGGTAGCGGCGCAGAAATAGAAAGTTCAATTTTGGGATCACTGCACAATGCCATGCACTGTTTGATTTTGGGCCGTCTTTGCCACCCGGCGTCATGTAAATACCTTTTTATGATTACAGGATGCCATTTACCCTACTCTGCAGGAGCTATAGTATTAGAATTATACATTACCCTAGAGGTTATATAGATGTAAAGCAGTGTGCAGATCAAAGGATTTTACTAATCATATACAACCAATAACCGTGCAACAAATGTCGGCCTAGATTAAATGTTTACCATTACAGATATGCAATGTAATATTACAGTCATCACAAAAGAAAAAAACCCATAATGTTTCATTATTACTTTTCCGACCTGCCAACAGAACAACAAGGATCAACAGCTCCAACACATAGCAGGGTAGGAAGGAGGGACAGAAGGTACTGGGATGGTATCCGATGGATTGTGGGCCTGCTGTTGTGTTACACTTGACTGTGCTAAAAGTGGAGGTGGTGACCCATTTACTGACTGTATGCATGGGGGAGTGTGTTACAGGCCAGACAACAAAGACTTCTAATCACTCCCAGTCTCTCGCTCTAACTCATACTCCACTTTGACAACACTATTTTTGCGTCCCAAATGGCAACCTACTCCATTCATATGGCACTACTTTTGACCAGGCCCCTTAGGAAATATGGTGTATTTGGGACGCACATGTATTGACTCGACTGACTGCCCTCATGGTCACAACTTCGCCAATATTATATAGACCTGCTCAGTCATGACTAGGCTTACATTAGGTGGACACCGCAGGAACAGCAGAGCAGTGCATTGAAGTGTGTCAGAGCTAGTTTGTGTGTGTGCGTGTATGTGCTGCGTGTGTGCGTGCATACAGTGCATTCGGAAAGTATTCAGCCTCCTTGACTTTTTCAACATTTTTGTTACGTTACAGCCTTATTCTAAAATGTATGACGTTTTTCCCCCCTCATAATAATAACAAAGTGGAACCAGTATTCAGAACCTTTACTTTATACTTTGTTAAAGCACCTTTGGCAGTGATTACAGCCTTGAGTATTCTTGGGTATGACGCTACGAGCTTGGCACACCTGCATTTGGGGAGTTTCTCCCATTCTTCTCTGTAGATCCTCTCAAGCTCTGTCAGGTTGGATGGGGAGTGTCACTGTACAGCTATTTTCAGATCTCTCCAAAGATGTTCGATCGTGTTCAAGTCCGGGCTCTAGCTGGGCCACTCAAGGACATTCAGAGACTTGTCCCGAAGCCACTCCTGCGGTGTCTTGATGGTGTGTTTAAGATCGTTATCCTGTTGGAAGAGTTCCCTTGCCCCAATGTTTGTCCTTTTGGAAGGTTTTCCCATCTCTACAGAGGAACTGTGGAGCTCTGTCAGAGTGACCACCTCCGTGACCAAGGCCCTTCGCCACCAATTGCTCAGTTTGGCTGGGCGGCCAGCTCTAGGAAGAGTCTTGGTGGTTCTAAACGTCTTCCATTTAAGAATGATGAAGGCCACTGTGTTCTTGGGGAGCTTCAATGCTACAGAAATGTTTTGGTATCCGTCCCCAGATCTGTGCCTCGACACAATCTCAGAGATCTGTCTCGAAGCTCTACGGACAATTCTTTCGACCTCATGGCTTGATTTTTACTCTGACATGCACTGTCAAATGTGGGATCTTATATAGACAGGTGTGTGCCTTTCCAAATCATATCCAATTAATTGAATTTACCACAGGTGGACTCCAATCAAGTTGTAGAACATCTCAAGGATGATCAATGGAAACATTTGCAAAAAAAATCTAAAAACCTGTTTTCACTTTGTCATTATAGGGTATTGTGTGTAGATTGCTGAGGAAAAAATATTTTATTTATATTAGAATAAGGCTGTACTGTAATAAGATGTGGAAAAGTCCAGTGGTCTGAATACTTTCCTAATGTACTGTATGTGTGAGTGTGTAGGTGCATGTGAATGAGTGTTTTTGTGTGTACAGTATGTGTATGGAGATTCTATCTCACTCCCAAAGGATACGGCTCTCAACTAGTATCAGAGGTAGTGTGGTGGTTGTGCCATTTAACCTAGATTTGCACTCTCTTTTAGTCTACTCTACCTCCCTTTTCAAAGCTCCAAAGTTTCAACTGTCTCCTGACTAACTTACCTTTCCAGTAGTTTTAGCAGTTTATGTCATCACATAACATAACAAGTAAATTTCGCAACTACTCCCCTGCCTGATTCTAATTCATGCCTAGACATGCTGTAAGCAAAGCCAGCCATAGGCGGCCTTTGATTTGTATGGAATAGTAGGTATATGATCTGAACAGGGTCCCTATAGAAAAAGACAGTAAGCTTAACCAATCAGCTGATTGCCAAAGCTGTCAAAGACGATTATAACTCTATGAAACTTTCAGCAGCCCACTGTGATGACAATAACTCTGGTTCTTTCCTTTCCACGTAGGCAACACACCACATCTCACAACCACAGACCACCAACACGTCCAAAATAAATGAACCATTGAATGTCCTACGACTGCCAAGTGGAGTTATTCCATCCACCACCTATGATTTGCATGGGGCCTGACTTGTCATTGTCCACCAGCAGAGCACTGAATTTGTGTCTGTGTGAAAACTCTATGTGCAAGTCACCAACAGTACAAAGGCTACGCACCTGAAGCTATGCATTCATGTGCATGGGTATCAGTGTGTGTGTGTGAGTAAGGTGAATATTCCTGGGAAATGCGTGTGCTCACGTGTGTATGCAAACATGCATGCAATGTACACATACAGTTGAAGTCTGAAGTTTACATACACTTAGGGTGGAGTCATTAAAACTTATTTTGCAACCACTCCACAAATGTCTTGTTAACAAACTCTAGTTTGTGCAAGTCGGTTAGGACATCTACTTTGTGCATGACACAAGTAATTTTTCCAATAATTGTTTGCAGACAGATTATTTCACTTATTATTCACTGTATTACAATTCCAGTGGGTCAGAAGTTTACATACACTAAATTGACTGTGCCTTTAAACAGCTTGGAAATTTCCAGAAAATGATGTCATGTCTTTAGAAGCTTCTGATAGGCTAATTGACAAAATTTGAGTCAATTGGAGGTGTACCCGTGGATGTATTTCAAGGCCAACCTTCAAACTCAGTGCCTCTTTGCTTGACATCATGGCAAAATCAAAATAAATCAACCAAGACCTAAGGAAAAAATATTGTAGACCTCCACAAGTCTGGTTCATCCTTGGGAGCAATGTCAAAATGCCTGAAGGTACCATGTTCATCTGTAGAAACAATAGCATGCAAGTATAAACACCATGGGACCACGCAGCTGTCATACCGCTCAGGAAGGAGACGCGTTCTGTCTCCTGGAGATGAACGCATTTCAGTGCGAAAAGTGCAAATCAATCCCAGAACAACAGCAAAGGACCCTGTGAATATGCTGGAGGAAACAAGTACAAAAGTATGTACAGTATATCCACAGTATAACAAGCCCTATATCGACATAACATGAAAGGCCGCTCAGCAAGGAAGAAGCCACTGCTCCAAAACTGCCATAAAAAAGACAGACTATGGTTTGCAACTGCACATGGGGACAAAGATCATACTTTTTGGAGAAATGTCCTCTGGTCTGATGAAACAAAAATGGAACTGTTTGTATTTTTTTGTGAAGAATCAACAACAAGTGGGACACAATCATGAAGTGGAACGACATTTATTGGATATTTCAAACTTTTTTAACAAATCAAAAACTGAAAAATTGGGCGTGCAAAATTATTCAGCCCCCTTAAGTTAATACTTTGTAGCGCCACCTTTTGCTGCGATTACAGCTGTAAGTCGCTTGGGGTATGTCTCTATCAGTTTTGCACATCGAGAGACTGACATTTTTTCCCATTCCTCCTTGCAAAACAGCTCGAGCTCAGTGAGGTTGGATAGAGAGCATTTGTGAACAGCAGTTTTCAGTTCTTTCCACAGATTCTCGATTGGATTCAGGTCTGGACTTTGACTTGGCCATTCTAACACCTGGATATGTTTATTTTTGAACCATTCCATTGTAGATTTTGCTTTATGTTTTGGATCATTGTCTTGTTGGAAGACAAATCTCCGTCCCAGTCTCAGGTCTTTTGCAGACTCCATCAGGTTTTCTTCCAGAATGGTCCTGTATTTGGCTCCATCCATCTTCCCATCAATTTTAACCATCTTCCCTGTCCCTGCTGAAGACAAGCAGGCCCAAACCATGATGCTGCCACCACCATGTTTGACAGTGGGGATGGTGTGTTCAGCTGTGTTGCTTTTACGCCAAACATAACGTTTTGCATTGTTGCCAAAAAGTTCAATTTTGGTTTCATCTGACCAGAGCACCTTCTTCCACATGTTTGGTGTGTCTCCCAGGTGGCTTGTGGCAAACTTTAAACAACACTTTTTATGGATATCTTTAAGAAATGGCTTTCTTCTTGCCACTCTTCCATAAAGGCCAGATTTGTGCAATATACGACTGATTGTTGTCCTATGGACAGAGTCTCCCACCTCAGCTGTAGATCTCTGCAGTTCATCCAGAGTGATCATGGGCCTCTTGGCTGCATCTCTGATCAGTCTTCTCCTTGTATGAGCTGAAAGTTTAGAGGGACGGCCAGGTCTTGGTCTGATACTCCTTCCATTTCAATATTATCGCTTGCACGGTGCTCCTTGGGATGTTTAAAGCTTGGGAAATCTTTTTGTATCCAAATCCGGCTTTAAACTTCTTCACAACAGTATCTCGGACCTGCCTGGTGTGTTCCTTGTTCTTCATGATGCTCTCTGCGCTTTTAACGGACCTCTGAGACTATCACAGTGCAGGTGCATTTATACGGAGACTTGATTACACACAGGTGGATTGTATTTATCATCATTAGTCATTTAGGTCAACATTGGATCATTCAGAGATCCTCACTGAACTTCTGGAGAGAGTTTGCTGCACTGAAAGTAAAGGGGCTGAATAATTTTGCACGCCCAATTTTTCAGTTTTTGATTTGTTAAAAAAGTTTGAAATATCCAATAAATGTCGTTCCACTTCATGATTATGTCCCACTTGTTGTTGATTCTTCACAAAAAAATACAGTTTTATATCTTTATGTTTGAAGCCTGAAATGTGGCAAAAGGTCGCAAAGTTCAAGGGAGCCGAATACTTTCGCAAGGCACTGTATTGAAGCAACATCTCAAAACATCCGTCAGGAAGTTCAAACTTGCCAAATGGACAATGACCCAAGCATACTTCCAAAGTTGTGGCAAAATGGCTTAAGGATAACAAAGTCATGGTTTTGGAGTGGCCATCACAAAGCCCTGACCTCAATCCTATAGACAATTTGTGGGCAAAACTAAAAAAGCATGTGCGAGTAAGAAGGCCTACAAACCTGACTCAGTTACACCAGCTCTGTCAGGAGGAATGGGCCAAAATTCACACAAGTTATTGTGGGAAGCTTGTGGAATGCTACCCGAAACGTTTGATCCAAGTTAAACAATTTAAAGGCAATGCTACCAAATACTAATTGAGTGTATGTAAACTTCTGATCCACTGGGAATGTGATGAAAGAAATAAAAGCTGAAATAAATCATTTTCCCTACTATTATTCTGAAATGACACATTCTTAAAATAAAGTGGTGATCCTAACTGACCTAAAACAGGGAATTTTTACTCTGATTAAATGTCAGGAATTGTGAAAAGTTTAAATGTATTTGGCTAAGGTGTATGTAAGCTTCCGACTTCAACTGTAAGTGTCCAAAACTACATATCTAGGCTATCATAAGTGTTCAGTGCACATGTGTGTGCATGCATGGGGAACAGCACTGTCTTTGCAGTTCCCAAAGTCAGCGGCTGCTGGTCGGCGCCAATCTCAGCCCACTTCCTTGCAGGTCTGCAAACTGTCAGGCGGGGTGCTCACACGCGCTCTCCACCGTCTTCCCCCATCGCTCTGGACTAATTGAAGCCTTGGGTTGGGCTGCCTAGATGGGCTGGGGCCTTGGCTGGCCTCCTGGAGGGGACCACGACAACACCAGACTAACTACAACAGGACCAGGCAGGGTCGCTGCTCCTCGCATAACACAAATTGACCGCTCCAAAAACAAGACGGGATGGAAGGGAGGGTTAGAGGGAGTGCCTCCAGAAATAGACACACAGAAGATGGTGGCCATAATGTATGTAATCTGTCTGTTTGTTTACAGTCTTTGGACTGGGCTGATGATTGGATATTCTTGCAGCTGGATTGTATATTGAGACTCGTAGTGTGCCTGAGATTGAAATTGAAGGGAATGGTTGGCTGAATAAAGAATAAAATTCTATCTGCAATGAAATACAGTAACATTATAACATCTCATAATGTATAGGACTCAAGGTATGCACCCACATCAACTTAGAGTAACAGTTTATTTTTTCTGCTGCAGTTTTGTACTCTACAGTTTTAAGAGAGTTATACATTTGGGTCAGTTAAGAGAGGGAATTTGAAAGGCACTCAGGCAGAATCAATTATCCTTTATGTGTGAGAAGGTCACGGGGCTATAATAATAATAACAGTGACTGTACCAGACGTCATGGGATCTACAGACTCCTTCCTGCAGGATAACCCCCACCACACACACACACACACACACACACACACACACACACACAACCCTTTCCTAGTCAGGCATGTTTGGCTCAGCTCCAGCTGATTGGACTATGTGCTTTCCTCTCTGTGAGCTTTGGCACTTCTTGCCGATTCTTGGGCTCATTTCACAGTCTCTGCAGTAATGCCATTCAGCACCCAGCAGATCCCCCACACTCGCTCCAAGCCTGCCCATATCGTATCTTCAGACAGTCAGACTCAGGCAGCATTCAGACTCATTGTTTGAATCAAGATTTGATTATGAAAATTGTATGCCAGAGAATGGCAATGTTGTTGGTGATGATAATGATGATGATGGTACTGACCGATAGCAGTAGTCCTCAGTCAGTCTATAGCTGTCTTGAATACAGCAGTAGGGCCTACATTCCTACTAAGAGTTACAGCTGCTAGTGGTCTCTTCTACAGTAGGAAATAAATAGGGGCAGTTCTGCTGTACATGTGCTCTAAAAATCACGGACTGAATTGTCCAAATCGTTTTAAAACGGTGGAAAATTTCCTTGGATTAGAACTTGAGCGACTGTTGTTGTTGGCCGAGATTGCTTCTGACAACGGGGTATGTGTATAGTAATATCCTGTGTGTGAAAAAGCGCATTCTTCACACTCCGTCCTTTTTGAGTGGCTGTGCTGCGGGACTACATTCCACCCCAAGCCGCCAATGCGTTCACCCGGTGCCCAAATGAACGCTCTCCTTCTGTGCTATGCGGACTATGCGCAGGTGCTTGATAGTCGACAGATCCTTCAACAAAAAAAACTGACCGGGGAAAAGGGAGGAAAATCAACACTCTTTCTTCAGCATATGAAACAAATATTTGGCATTCCACTGCGTGGTGCTCTGCTGTAGACTCAGACCTGACTGTAAACTGTCCGCGGGAGGCCACGTCTTGTTCCCAATTCATTTGACACTTGAAACATTTTTAACGCAAAGCAATAGCCCACCTTTCTCTTTTCTGTTTGTTATTCTTTTGAAGACATGTTGGAAATTTAACCTACTGGTGAAATTCTTATCTGTTCCCAACTAAAATATCGGGCTTAAATTATATAGAGATGTAGGCCTAATTATGCAGGAATCTATCTCCCGCAGCTATGCCAGAAAGGTGTCCTTCTTTTAAGGTATAGGTTACTTTGTAGGTCAAGGGCGAAATTGTGGGGTAGATATGTGGGGGCGGAACAGTAGAGGGTGGTCCGTGCGTGTTCCCCCGTTTTTTGGGGGACATTTTAAAACGTATTTCCTGCAATACTCCACAGTTTGACATGACTTAGTATGCCTCTCTTGAGGGACAGGGTATTAGGGGGAAACTAGTCCACACTAAGAACAATGGCTAATTGTTCTAAAATAAAATTTACCGGTAGAAGATTATGGGATAGGGTGTCACACATTTGTGTTAAAATCCATTTAATCAGTTTTATTTAGAAATTCATTAGTAAATCATACTTAAAAGCTAAATCTAGGTGTTTTATTTTAATTATTTAAATGCCTTTTGGGGGGAAATGGTGTTGCACACGTCAGCATTAATATCTCCACTATGAGGTCCCTCTTTAACTCACCTGCACATTCATGTTATTTGTTATTTATTTGTTGTTCCTTTGACATAAAATACATATGTACAATTGCACTAAATATGATTTGAATAATGCAAGATTTTAAATTCCAGCAGTATTTAAAATGACGTTCAAGAGTAAAATGGTTTTCATTAGTTGTTTTTAATTCATTAAAAAATGTATTAATTGGAATATAATATGGTAATTGAATATAGCTAATAACTTGACTAATTAATTCAGTGTACCATTGATGTGGCAACTCTCTTATGCTCTGCTATTGCACGATTCTAATTTGTACATAGGTCACAAATAAAATGATCCCCAGTAAAATTGGAGCACAACTCATGAGCACACCTCCTGCACTACTCACACCTAATTCAGTCCCAAGCTGTGACTGAAAACAGGGAAAGAGATGCCAATTGAAAAGCTCGCTCTTAAAACGTAGCTAGCTATCTATATCTATTCTGGAAGCTATCTATATCTATTTTGAAAGCTATCTATATATATTCTGAAAGTTATCTATATCTATTCTGAAAGCTATCTATATCTATTCTGAAAGCTATCTATATCTATTCTGAAAGCTATCTATATCTATTCTGAAAGCTATCTATATCTATTCTGAAAGTATTCAGACCCTTTGACTTTTTCCACATTTTGTTACGTTACAGCCTTATTCTAAAATGTATTAAATCGCCCCCCCCCCCCATCAATCTACACGCAATACCCAATAATAACAAAACAAAAACAAGGTTTAGACATTTTTGAAACTTTATACCAAATAAAAAACTGAAATAAAACATGTACATAAATATTCAGACCCTTTACTCAGTAATTTGTTGAAGCATCTTTCATGTCCTGAGCGCTCTGGAGCAGGTTTTCATCAAGGACCTCTCTGTACTTTGCTCCGTTCATCTTTCACTCAATCCTGACTAGTCTCCCAGTCCCTGCTGCTGAAAAACATCGCTGCCACCACCATGCTTCACTGTAGGGGTGGTACCAGGTTTCCTCCAGATGTAACGCTGGGCATTGAGGCCAAAGAGTTCAATCTTAGTTTCAGCAGACTAGAGAATCTTGTTTCTCATGGTCTGAGAATCCTTTACATGCCTTTTGGCAATCTCCAAGTTGGCTGTAACATTATTACCCCATTATTACCTTGACTAACCGGTACCTCCTGTACCGGTACCCTCTGCCTCATTATTGTTATTTTACTGCTGCTCTTTAATTATTTGTTCATTTTGTTTCTCAAAACTGCATGGTAAGCACTTAAAACTGCAAGTGCTTGTAAGTAAGCATTTCCCTGTAAGGTTGCTGTCTTTCAGCGTGTAAGAGAGCAATGTTAACAACTACTTCAAGGTCTCAGAGCAAGTGACGTCACCGATTGAAACGCTATTAGCGAGCACCTTACTAACTAGATAGCTATTTCACACCAGTTACAGGCGCATGTGACAAATAATATTTTATTTGATTTATGTGCCTTTTACTGAGGAGTGGCTTCCGTCTGGCCACTCTACCATAAATGCTTGATTGGTAGAGTGCTGCAGAGATAGTTGCCCTGGAATGTTCTCCCATCTCCACAGAGGAACTCTGGAGCTCTGTCAGAGTGACCATTGGGTTCTTGGTCACCTCCCTGACCAAGGCCATTCTCCCCCGATTGCTCAGTTTGGCCAGGCGACCAGCTCTAGGAAGAGTCTTGGTGGTTCTAAACTTCTTCCATTGAAGAATGATGGAGTACACTGTGTCCTTGGGGACCTTCAATGCTGCAGAAATTGTTTGGTACCCTTCCCATGATCTGTGCCTCGACACAATCCTGTATTGGAGCTCTACGGACAATTCCTTTTACCTCATGGCTTGGTTCGTGCTCCGACATGCATTGTCAACTGTTGGATATTATATAGATTATATATTATACAGCCTAATTGGTTTATTTGCAAAAAAAAAAAAAAAAAAAAAACTGTTTTTGCTTTGTGATTATGGGGTATTGTGTAAAGAATGCTAAGGGGAAAAAATGATTTAATCAATTTTAGAATGAAGCTGTAATGTAGCAAAATGTGAAAAAAGTAATGTGGTCTGAATACTCTCTGAATGCACTGTATATGACATCAAATTTATGTCAGACGATCTGGTAGTAAAGTTGCTAGCTAGCACTCCTAGCATCTTATGCTAACTATCTAGCTGGCTAGCATTTACTGCAAGGCAAAGTTGCTAGCAGGCAAGTTAGCATAAACTAGCGCTAACTGGGCTAGTCATTGTCTAAATAACTGGTAGAAACACATTCATAACCATAAAGAGGTAACTAGCCCCCAGGGGCCAGTTACCCCCTAGTAAGGGGGGGTAAGTTGCCCCCAACAAACTCTTAAGGGGTATTGTGTAAAGAATGCTAAGGGGAAAAAATGATTTAATCAATTTTAGAATGAAGCTGTAATGTAGCAAAATGTGAAAAAAGTAATGTGGTCTGAATACTTTCCGAATGCACTGTATATGACATCAAATTTATGTCAGACGATCTGGTAGTAAAGTTGCTAGCTAGCACTCCTAGCATCTTATGCTAACTATCTAGCTGGCTAGCATTTACTGCAAGGCGAAGTTGCTAGCAGGCAAGTTAGCATAAATTAGCGCTAACTGGGCTAGTCATTGTCTAAATAACTGGTAGAAACACATTCATAACCATAAAGAGGTAACTAGCCCCCAGGGGCCAGTTACCCCCTAGTAAGGGGGGGTAAGTTGCCCCCAACAAACTCATCCAACATATTACTACTACTTTACTAAAAAAACATCAACATTTTTCTCTCTTAACAAATGGATTATTTATCTTAAGGCTTTCCGTCTTGTATATTTAAAAAACAATTATAAATCTAACGTCATATAATTACAACTTTTTCAAAATATCCCCAAAATTTGAACAACTTACCACAAAATTGTTTTGTTGAAATATATCCAAAAGTTGTGATGACAGAGAGGACATTTTTTGTTGAGCAAGAGCAGTGGCAGCCAGGGAAAGTGTTGAGAAAATAATTTGGTGACATCTTGTGGTCTTAATGTGAATTACAGGGGAGGGCCAGTTACCCCAGGGGGCTAGTTACCCCCTAGTACCCTATATTCAGGGGTGTTTTAAAAACACAAAGTGGAAGGATAAGTCACCATCATCAATTCAAGTATTTCAAGGGACATATTAAGAAGACACAAAAGATAAAGACTGAGTACTATTATAATGATGCACATGAATATTTACATAGGATATCATCTACTAAGTTGATCATACATTGACTATCAGGTTTTGTAATTTTCATAGTTTACAGGTGGAAGACTTGGGGGCTGAGCTAAACGATACATTCCAGTATATTTAGAGTCCTGATATTCAGTCTAACAAACAGCTATCATTAAGACAATAGTTAAAAGTTGACTTTTAGATATTGGTCACTGGCACAACTTGGGGTTCAGGGTGGTCTGAGTTAAACTAAGAACTGGCTGAATGCCTGAAGAGAGAGAGAGAGAGAGAGAGAGAGAGAGAGAGAGAGAGAGAGAGAGAGAGAGAGAGAGAGAGAGAGAGAGAGAGAGAGAGAGAGAGAGGGGTAGAGATAGAGGTAGAGAGGAGAGTCTCCATTAGCACAGTAAATTGCTCCAGGAGTAATATTATACTTACTGGTACTGAAGCTTGAGGGTTGATGTAATTGGTTCCGGGCTGGGCTCTAAAGTTGGCTGACAACACGTCTAACTGCTGGGCAAGTGCTGGCTTTACTCAGGCTGAGCAGGGCACTGAAATCAGGGGCGATTCTATCATTTATTTTCTCGTTTGCAAAACCAGAGAAATAAGTGTAGAAAGATTGAGGGGCATTGGGTAGTGAAAGTGTCTGTAAACAAAACAATGTGCCAAGTCCTGGCTTTGTGAATATTTCAGCCATGAATAGTATTTGTACCATGTGGCATTAAAAGCCCTCTTCCTGTGACCCTGTCCTTGCTGTGTTCTGGGGAACATCTTCATCTTAGGCTGTACTGGACCCACCTCTCTGGATTGTGAAGTATCGGAAGGTATAAATACAATATGAAGATTAGTCCCTCTTATTTGAATATCAAAGTTATATGTGGTGAAATGGTTTGAAACAAACCCACTGACTGTAGGTGCTATGACAAACTATCATGTAGGCCTACTGACTTGCTCGAGCTATGTCACACATCCTCAGAACCCCAGAAACATGTCCTGAAAGGCAAGGTGGAAGAAAAACATTCAGAGTTGTGATGGTCCGTCCAGGTGTTGTTCGGCCGACACATTCTCGAGTCCAGACTAGGTTTGTGACTACACAATATTCCATAGGCCTACTACTATGTGGTGTGGATAGTATGAGAGGTTTAGTAGACTATGTGGGACAATAGATCAATTGTACATGGTAAAAACATAAATGGCTTTCCTGTATTAGTTTAATAAATAATAATGTAGCTGTGTAGCTGTATCGTTTACATTATTTATTTTATCAAATAATCAAGAGCTACTTACATTGCTCACATGCAGTATTGTCACGACTTCCGCCGAAGTTGGTCCTTCTCCTTGTTCGGGCGGTGTTCGGCGGTCGAAGTCACCAACCTTCTAGCCATCGCTGATTCACTTTTCATTTTCCATTTGTTTTGTCTTGTCTTCCATCACACCTGGTTCCAATTCCATCAATTACATGTTGTGTATTTAACCCTCTGTTCTCCCCCCATGTCCTTTTCCGTAATTGTTTCTTGTAGTGCTTGTGTACTGTGTATGCTGGTATTACCAGATTTTGTTTGACCCATTTGTTTGTAATGTTCTGTTGACGATGGTTTATGGATATTAAACCTCACTACAAGTTTTCACAAATTATCAATGTATTTCTGACCTAATCTTCTCAATAACACTTGGAGTAATGTCAGGTGAAATTCAGTTCCTTGACCTGACACCTATTTGAATGCTTGCGATTTTGATATGGAATGGGGCCACAACAGACACACACAGACTCAAGCCTGCATGCATGCATGCACACACACACACACACACACACACACACACACACACACACACACACACACACACACACACACACACACACACACACACACACACACACACACAAAGTCATTTTTCCTTGAAAAAAGTAAACCAAAGAAAGCTGACTCATTATCAAGTCAAGTAATCCTGTAGCAAACAATGGAATTTGCCATCTATTGGCATGGTTTGGCCTAAGCACTCAATCAGGAGTAAGGAGATTGTAAGGGGGTTTGTGAACGGATCTTTCTCCACATTGAGTGATGGAACCTAGTGCTGTGAAAACCAGTGCAAATGCGCATGCACACACACACACACACACACACATACTATACATGCACCTGCATGTGTGCACACACACATTTCTGTGTAAAGTGTCCTACCTTTCCCTTAAGCCTCTTACACTGATGTTGATTTGGCCACTTTTTATTTCTCTTTCAGGCACTTGTTGTTCCGTCAATTTCATGGACATAAGGTGTTCTATTCCTGTTAAAACTGGTACTCTGTCAAGTTCACAGAAAATACCCTGACTGACATCAGAGCCCTCAGAATAACGTCAAAGGTAGTCTTTATTCATTTTTTATGTTCATCCAATATTAAGTCTGTAGAGAAGTCATACAACTAAAATGAAGCTAGTTATTGTGCTGGCATACCTAAAGAGAAAATCCACAACAATCCGTTTCAGAATGAGCCTTTAAATGATTTATAAATAAGTAAAGTTTGATCCGATGGATTGTTGCTTATTTGGATAGTTTATTGATTACTTATTTGCACACCAAAACATATGTTTTATTTATTAAGCTACTTTTTTTCATCGAAACGTCTAAGTAAGTTTTCTCAGAAAATATCAGCGAGGAAGTTAGGCGGCAGGCAATTAGCAATACAAACAGTGGACGGGGATGGGGTTGGAGAAATATAACCACTCTCAAATTCAGACAGATCTATGGATCCAAGGACTGACTATTAATGATATCAACATTATAGTTTTAACCATGTTTTGAGTCTATATAGTGCTTGTTTACATTTACTTTGTTTACAAACATTGGAATAAAAAAGCGTACATACTGATGGGGTTGAACTAAGCTCGTGAGGCATTTAAAAGTTATATTATTGGGTACATATTAATGTATGTGCAAACATGTATGTAGCAACTGCTGATTCCCCCTTTAAAGCAATCCCACACACAGGCAACTCATTTGAGGGGGTGTGACATTTCAGTGGATGGCTCTATATATTGAGACGTTTTGTCTAAAGTGCTTTCATGTGAATTAGGTACGCATCAACTGCAGAGTTAAATTTAGGACAATACGCACCACGACCTACCCCAAATCATTACAATGGAGACCTGTTATCGCACACTTTGGATGACAGTTGTTCTGGCATTGATTACGCGGAGATCAGCCGCGGTAGGGCCGGTTATCCGGTGTGAACCTTGTGATGCTGGAGCCCGGCTCCTCTGCAAGCCGTTGCCCAAGGACTGCACCGAGAGAGTTCGCGAAACTGGCTGCGGGTGCTGCATGACTTGCGCGCTGGCATTTGGACAGCCGTGCGGGGTGTACACCGGGAGATGTGGCTCCGGGATGGCATGCCAGCAGCAGCCCGGCGAGACGAAACCTCTCCAAGCTCTGCTGGAAGGACGAGGACAGTGTGCGATTGCAACCATTAAAAGATCCACCGCCGCTTTACCTGCCGTCAATGAGATACAAGGTAAATGCCAAGATGATGACGCAGTTTGGAAAGGTTTTTACGCATGGTTTACCAACGGATTATTATATTGTTATAATTATTATATTGTTATAATAATGTCGCCTGTAAAAATACAGATAACTTTGCTTATCATCAAACATCTGGATTCAAGGTAGCCTAAAGTATAATTTATCACCTTGAGCTATCCGGTTAGATGAAGCCAGCCTATGCGTAATATATCCAATATTGACGCAATTGGATGGACACTGTTATACTGTATGTTTTTATTATGGTGAATTCGACAGCAAGAATGGTGTCTTTTACAATTGTGATTATTGATAGAATGGTTTTAACTCATGACATGGTTGACATCGATGTTTGAGCCTGTAATTTTGCTGTATTCCTCTCTATGATTCTTTCATCAATTTTCTAACTGTGACTGTGGGGTTCTGTGATACAAGGGTTTCATGAAGATTATTGATGGAATGAGTCTGGAATTATTTGACAGATGTCAATATTTATTTCAAACTATAGTGTGGTTTACAATTGTAAATCAAAACGAATTTACATTTTGTCATTTTTTAATGTTAAATGTCATCTGATCTCTCTACCCTCCTCTCTAAATCAGTAATTAATGTGAAACTATTATTAGCTTGGATGAACTTCAAGGGAGTGACAAAAACAACACCTGAACCAGCACAGATAGACCATTCACATGATTCACGTGATCCAAACATAAACCCATTAGTATTAGTATACTTAATATTATCCATATAATGTAATTTTATGTAATTTTGGGAATGAAAATAATTCCTCCAAAATAATTTTTGGCAGAGAATGTGGGTGGTACTCAGGAGGAGGAGCAAAACACCACCGCCCCAGTGATCCAAGCCCCCCAAGCCCTTTTCAGCACCAGCAGACCTCCTGTAGGCCCCCCCAGACTCCCCCACCACACCTCTCTCCTCCACCCTGTCAAGGCAGTGGTCATCCACAGGGAGCAGCTGAAGAGGGCCCGGAGCTACAAAATGGAGGAACTCCCTGGAGCTCACAGCACAGACCAACAGAACTTCTCCCTGGAATCCAAGCAGGAGCCAGAGTATGTGAGTACCAGGTCCACTTTGCTTTCTCTAGGAACAGTCTTTCAGAAAATGTTCTCCTCTTCCTCCTTCTTCGCTCTAGGTTTTGGTGTTTTTCTCCTCCCTTCTCCTCCTCTCTCTCTCTCTCCTCCCCGTTTTCTCTGTGTTTTGGTGTTTTTCTCCGTCCGTCTGAGGGTGATGAAATGTTCAGAGTATGGGTACTGACGGCTGGCGGTGGCGTGGTGGCGGGAGATTGGCATGGTGGTGATTGGGTACAGTAGCTCTGCCTCTGTGGGTAACCTGTTGTTTCGCAGCAAGGCGTCCGCATGCCTACTGGGGGAGCGGAGGGGAGCGGTGGCGGTCTGGAGGGGAGCGCCGAGTCTCAGAGCAAGTTGATGATGGATTGGCCCTTTGCGTGTGCCTGTTTGGACTCGCCCTCCTCCCTCCTCTTTCAATTTTTCATCCTGTCTTTAGCCTGGTGGCAGAGAAAAGAGTACAGCACAAGGAATTAACTCTGCCTTGATTTGCTTTGATCAGAGACTGGAGCTGGACTTGAGGATAAGGCCTGTCGATCCCCTGGCCTATCCCTTTGTGTAAAGTGTTAGCTAGTTTCTAAGCAGCTTTCAGCAAAGTGTAAGCCCTCACAAGGTGAATTCATTTCCTATTAGTTGCCTATCTTTCTTCTTATCCCTAGTACCAACATGGTTTGGGTACTACTGAAGGGTAGTGCGGTTGTGCGTTAGGCTACATGTGGAGCTTGGTGTAGCCTAATGCTAATGATAGCATCCGTGTCTAAGTCAAATCAAATAAAATTGTATTAGTCACATACAACAGTACTACAACAATACTACCTTACAGTAAAATGCTTATTTACGAGCCCCTAACCAACAATACAGTTAAAAAAATACGGACAAGAATAAGAAATAAAAGTAACAAGAGCAGCTGTAAAATAACAATAGCGAGACTATATATTCAGGGTACAGAGTCAATATCTGGGGGCACCGGTTAGTTGAGGTAACATGTAGATGTAGGTAGAGTTATTAATAAAGTGACTATGATAACAACAGGGAGGGGGGCAATGCAGATAGTCTGGGTAGACATTTGATTAGATGTGGGGGTAGAAGCTGTTTAGAAGCCTCTTGGACCTAGACTTGGACCGCTTTCTGTGCGGTAGCAGAGAGAAGAGTCTATGACTAGGGTGGATGTAGTCTTTGACAATTTTTAGGGCCTTCCTCTGATACCGCCTGGTATAGAGGTCCTGAATGCCAGGAAGCTTGCACTATCCTCTGTAGTGCCTTGCGCTCGGAGGCTGAGCAGTTGCCATACTGGGCAGTGATGCAACCACTCTCGATGGTGCAGCTGTATAAACTTTTTTTTATTTTTTATTTTTATTTTTTATTTTACCCCTTTTTCTCCCCAATTTCGTGTTATCCAATTGTTGTAGTAGCTACTATCTTGTCTCATCGCTACAACTCCCGTACGGGCTCGGGAGAGACGAAGGTTGAAAGTCATGCGTCCTCCGATACACAACCCAACCAAGCCGCACTGCTTCTTAACACAGCACGCATCCAACCCGGAAGCCAGCCGCACCAATGCGCCGGAGGAAACACCGTGCACCTTGGTTAGCGCACACTGCGCCCAGCCCGCCACAGGAGTCGCTGGTGCGCGATGAGACAAGGACACCCCTACCGACCAAGCCCTCCCTAACCCGGGCGACGCTAGGCCAATTGTGCGTCGCCCCACGGACCTCCTGGTCGCGGCCGGTTACGACAGAGCCTGGGCGCGAACCCAGGAACTCTGATGGCACAGCTGGCGCTGCAGTACAGCGCCCTTAACCACTGCGCCACCCGGGAGGCCCCAGCTGTATAAACTTTTGAGGATCCATGCCAGATCTTTTCAGTCTCCTGAGGGGGAATAGGTTTTGTTGTGCCCTCTTCACTACTGTCTTGGTGTGCTTGGACCATGTTAGTTTGTTGGTGATGTGGACACCAAGGAACTTGAAGCTCTCAACCTGCTCCACTGCAGCCCCGTCGACGAGAATGGGGGCGTGCTCAGGCCTTTTTTTTCCTGTAGTCCACAATCATCTCCTTTGTCTTAATCATGTTGAGGGAGAAGTTGTCCTGGCACCACACGGTCAGGTTTCTGACCTCCTCCCTCTAGGCTGTCTCGTCATTGTCGGTGATCAGGCCTACCACTGTTGAGTCATCGGCAAACTTAAGGATGGTGTTGGAGTCTTGCCTGGCCGTGCAGTCATAAGTGAACAGAGTGTACAGGAAGGGACTGAGCATGCACCCTTGAGAGGCCCCTTTGTTGAGGATCAGCGTTGCGGATGTGTTGTTACTGTACCTACCCTTACCACCTGGGGGAGGCCCGTCTGGAAATACAGGATTCAGTTGCAGAGGGAGGTGTTTAGTCCCAGGGTCCTTAGCTTATTGATGAGCTTTGTGGACACAATGGTGTTGAACGCTGAGCTGTAGTCAATGAAAAGCATTCTCACATAGATTAGTTAGTAGTTAATAGTTCCTTTTGTCCAAGCGGGAAAGGGCAGTGTGGAGTGCAATAAATATTGCATAATCTGTTGGGGCGGTATACAAATTGGAGTGGGTTTCTGGGATAATGGTGTTGATGTGAGCCATGACCAGCCTTTCAAAGCACTTCATGGCTACATTACGTGAGTGTTACAGTTCGGTCGTCATTTAGTCAGGTTACCTTAGTATTCTTGGGAACATGGACTATGGTGGTCTGCTTAAAACATGTTGGTATTACAGACTCAGACAGGGAGAGGTTGAAAAAGTCAGTGAAGACACTTGCCAGTTGGTCAGTGCATGCTTGCAGTACACATCCTGGTAATCCGTCTGGTCCTGCAGCCTTGTAAATGTTGAACTGTTTAAAGGTCTACTTACATCGGCTGCGGAGAATGGGATCACACAGTCTTCCGGAACAGCTGGTGCTCTCATGCATGTTTCAGTGCATGAGAGCACCAGCATAGAAGTAGTTTAGCTCGTCTGGTAGGCTTGTGTCACTGGGCAGCTCTCGGATGTGCTTCCCTTTGTAGTCTGTAATGGTTTGCAAGCCCTGCCACATCCGACGAGCGTCAGAGCCGTTGTAGTACGATTCGATCTTAGTCCTGTATTGACGCTTTGCCTGTTTGATGGTTCGTCGGAGGGCATAGCAGGATTTCTTATAAGCTTCCGGGTTAGAGTCTCGCTCCTTGAAAGCAGCAGCTCTTGCCTTTAGCTCAGTGTGGATGTTGCCTGTAACCCATGGATTCTGGTTGGGGTATGTACATACGGTCACTGTGGGGACGATGTCATCGATGCACTTCTTGAAGAAGCCAATGACTAATGTGGTGTACTCCTCAATGCCATCGGAGGAATCCCGGAACATATTCCAGTCTGTGCTAGCAAAGCAGTCCTGTAGCTTAGCATCTGCTTCATCTGACCACTTTTTTATGGATCTAGTCACTGGTGCTTCCTGATTTAATTTGTACTTGTAAGCAGGAATCAGGCGAATAGAATTATGGGCAGATTTGCCAAATGGAGGGCGCGGGAGAGCTTTGTATGCGTCTCTGTGTGTTGAGTAAAGGGGGTCAAGAGTTTTTTTTCTCTTTGGTTGCACGTTTAACATACTGATAGAAATTTGGATTTAACTTTCCCTGCATTAAAGTTTCTGACTACTAGGAGCGCCGCCTCAGGGTCAGCGTTTTCTTGTTTGCTTATGGCGTAATACAGCTCATTCAATGCTGTCTTAGTGCCAGCCTCAATCTGTGGTGGTATGTAAACAGCTACGAAAAATACAGATGAAAACTGTCTAGGTAGATAGTTTGATCTACAGCTACCTCAGGCGAGCAATGGCTCGAGACTTAGATATCGTGCATCAGCTGTTATTTACAAAAATACACAATCTGCCGCCCCTTGTCTAACCAGACGCTGCTGTTCTATCCTGCTGGGACAGCGTATAACCAGCAGGCTGTATGTTGATAGTGTCTTAGTTGAGCCACAACTCCGTAAAGCATTAGATATTACAGTTTTGAATGTTCGTTTGGTAGTTTAATCTTCCGCGTAGGTCATCGATTTTATTCTCCAAAGATTGCATGTTTGCTAGCAGAATGGAAGGAAGTGGGGGTTAATTCGATCACCTACGAATTCTCAGAAGGCAGCCCGCCCTCTGGCCACTTTTTCTTCACGCAAATCACGGGGATCTGGGCCTGTTCCCGAGAAAGCAGTATATTGTTCGCGTCGGGCTCGTCAGACTCGTTAAGGGGAAAAAGGATTCTGTCATTCCATGGTGAGTGATCTCAGTCCTGATGTTCAGAAGTTATTTTCGGTCATAAGAGACAGAAGCGGCAACATTATGTACAAAGTAAGTAAAAAAATAAGTTACAAACAATGCAAATAAAGGAACAAAATAACACAATCGGTTGGGGAAACGTAAAACGTTAGGCTTCTTCTCCGGCGCCATTGTTCCTAGAGATTGAATTACACTGTACCAAGTAAGCACACTTTTGTGGCTTCTGTTAGTTTCACTGTTCCAATGGGATAAATACATTATTTGAGCTGTAGGTAATAGACAGAGTGCTTTGGATTGGAAGAAGTAAGATGGGTCATTATAGTATGTGTGTGTTTAGGGTCCCTGTCTTAGAGAGATGGAGAGTGTCCTCAAAGGACTGAAGATCACAGACATCCTCAACCCCAGAGGCTTCCACATCCCAAACTGTGACAATAAGGGCTTCTACAAAAAGAAACAGGTAAGGAAATCCTACAAACACACCGTAGGGATGAAGATGCCATTTTATGAGTCAGTCCCCCAGGCTCCTTGGCATTACCCGAATGTGTCAAAGCCATGCTTCCACCGAGGAATACGAGCCCAGATACCAGACCTACCTATTGAACAGTGTTATAGAGGCCAGGAAAGTCACCCCCATTTGAACATTGTAACTACCATCATCTTCCCACTTACCCTTTCTTCATCAATGAAGATCGTAATGTCAGTGTCTCATCATGCATACTAGATTCATATCTAGAGCAGATCCATTCCTCCAGATCTGCTTCACTGGTTATTAGAGCCTCGTCACTTCTCAGCCACACCATTTGGGGTTGGCTCTGGAGACATGGAACCACAGACCCCAGCAAGCACCCAGCGCGGCTCAAACGGCGGCCATTTCGCGTGAACCCTCCCAGGGAGACAGACGTCAAGGTGGCCGCCGGCACCCGCTGCTCGCTCCCCATAATTGCCAGACTTTTGAAAAAGCGGTGCCGAAAATAGAAGCTTCAGCCATTTCAAACATTTGCGTGGTCCTGGTCCGCCCACAATAGGTTTATAATAAATGAGTGTCCCTGACGCGTTCATATGGAGGCACTTAGTCCACCAGCGCCATCACGGCACCCACCAAAAACAAAGCAACATTTCTATTACATGCCACAGCACAGAGTCTCCTGACTAATGGACGTGCCTCTGTTTGACCCGCAATCATCTCATAACCAGAAACAACCAGAACACCAGGCTCATTGTCTTTGTTTATATGAAATGTATGTTTGTGTCTTCTCAGGGATGGCAGGCAGGGAGGGAATGGCAGACATGTCTGGGAGTTTACTTCTGCGGTTCCCATGAGTCTCAGACCCAACATGTCTTATTAACTATAAATGTATACATAGTTTGGAGGATGAAGTAAAGCATGTGGAGTTGGTGGAAATGGTAAAGTGATTATGCATGAGAGGTGCATTTAGAAGAGCTTTTAATGCAGCCTTTAAATGCATTTTTCCAGGTCTTGTCTTCTTTTTATTACTTTTATTAGATTCCCAAGCTACTATTTAGTTGAGTCATTCTTTGACTCCAACGTTCCAACTTTTGAATGATTTTTTTTCCTGAAAATGTGACTTAACCTCTCAGCATGTGTACTTTAATACAAGTATACTACTTGATTGGTCATATAGATTAAATTATAACAAAACATAATTTGTTCGGAGAAGGGAAATAACATGATAATTGGGTGCCAATATTAGAGAGTTAAGATGCAGTAGACACGATAGTCATATTTTGACTGGACAGTCCAATACACAAATTCTACTGTACAGGGTCGCTTCTACAGGGTTGAGCCTATCCTATGGTCTCTGGGGTCAGACACCTAGAGACGTAATATCGAGCAGAGAAAGGACTGACTTCCATTCTGATGAACTCTTTCAGAGAGCAACGCCATTTGTTCGCCTTTCTTTGCCCTTCAAATTAATGCCTGCATGTTTTACTAGAGAGGACGCTGACCTTTAGTCAAATTGGCAGTAAAATAACAGCCCTTGGGTTGCTCCGGAGACTCTGTAAGTCATTTGTAGTACCCATAATTTGGAGCTTTGGGGTATAATCAGCAACAGATGATTTGTACTGGCCACCGGCTCACTGAAAATAGATATTGGGTCTCAGTTGTTCACAAACGGGCCTAAGCAAATATTTGACCAGGTTTCTGTTTATCTTAAAGCTCTCTATATGTGTCTGGAACTGGAGGTAGACCGTAAAAGCAGCTGAAAATACCACCAGCATGCGTCCCATGGCCAAGTCTCCTCAGGTCCTCAGCACAAAATGGACGTTAAAGTCCTTAACCATTTCATGTCCCACTTCCTCAAGTCATTTCAGATGGCCATTGTGCTAGATGAGTATTGGTAATTATGTACAGTACAAGCCTAAATCTTATTATTGTACTTTCTCTCCATGTAAGTGTCTCTCTCCTTCTCTCTCTGTAACTCTCCCTCTCTCTCTCTCTCTCTCTCTCTCTTTCGCGCTAACTTTCTCACTGTAACTCTCTCTCTCTCTCCCTCTGTAACTCTCTGTAACTCTCTCTCTGTAACTCTCTCTGTAACTCTCTCTCTCTCCCTCTGTAACTCTCTCTCTCCCTCTAACTCTCTCTCTCCCTCTAACTCTCTCTCTGTAACTCTCTCTCTCTCCCTATGTAACTCTCTCTCTCTCTAACTCTCTCTCTCCCTCTGTAACTCTCTCTCTCTCTCCCTTTAACTCTCTCGCTCTAACTCTCTCTCTGTAATTCTCTCTCTCTCTCTCTCTCTCTCTCCCTCTGTAACTCTCTC
The DNA here is from genome assembly GCF_013265735.2 of Oncorhynchus mykiss. Lineage (NCBI taxonomy): Eukaryota > Metazoa > Chordata > Actinopteri > Salmoniformes > Salmonidae > Oncorhynchus > Oncorhynchus mykiss. The sequence goes on from NC_048572.1 coordinate 69,144,159, forward strand.
TCTCTCTCTCTGTAACTATCTCTCCCTCTCTGTAACTATCTCTCCCTCTCTGTAACTATCTCTCCCTCTGTAACTCTCTCTCTCTCTCTGTAACTCTCTCTAACTTTCTCTCTGTAACTCTCTCTCTCTCTGTAACTCTCTCTCTCTCTGTAACTCTCTCTCTCTGTAACTCTCTCTCTCTCTGTAACTCTCTCTCTCTCTGTAACTCTCTCTCTAACTTTCTCTCTGTAACTCCCTCTCTCTCTCTGTAACTCTCTCTCTCGCTCTGTAACTCTCTCTCTCTCTGTGTAACTCTCTCTCTCTCTCTGTAACTCTCTCTCTCTCTCTCTCTCTGTAACTCTCTCCCTCTCTCTCTGTAACTCTCTCCCTCTCTCTCTGTAACTCTCTCCCTCTCTCTCTGTAACTCTCTCCCTCTCTCTCTGTAACTCTCTCTCTTTGTGTAACTTCCTCTCTCTCTCTTAACTCTCTCTCTCTCTCTCTGTAACTATCTCTCTCTGTAACTCTCTCTCTCAGTAACTCTCTCTCTCTCTCTGTAACTCTCTCTAACTCTCTCTCTCTCTGTAACTCTCTCTCTCTCTGTAACTCTCTCTCTAACTCTCTTTCTGTAACTCTCTCTCTGTAACCCTCTCTCTGTAACTCTCTCTCTGTAACTCTCTCTCTGTAACTTTCTCTCAGTAACTTTCTCTCTATAACTATCTCTCTCTCTGTAGATCTCTCTCTCTCTGTAGCTCTCTCTCTCTGTAGCTCTCTCTCTCTGTAGCTCTCTCTCTGTGTAACTCTCTGTCTGTAACTCTCTCTCTGTAACTCTCTCTCTCTGTAACTTTCTCTCTATAGCTATCTCTCTCTGTAGCTCTCTCTCTCTGTAACTCTCTCTCTCTGTAACTCTCTGTAACTCTCGCTCTCTCTAACTCTCTCTCTCCCTCTCTCTCCGTAACTCTCTCTCTCTGTAACTCTCTCTCTCTCTCTCTGTAACTCTCTCTCTCTCTCTGTAACTCTCTCTCTCTCTGTGTAACTCTCTCTCTGTGTAACTCTCTCTCTCTGTAACTATCTCTCTCTCTGTAACTCTCTCTCTCTGTAACTCTCTCTCTCTCTCTGTAACTCTCTCTCTCTCGCTGTAACTTTCTCACTGTAACTCTCTCTCTCTCTGAAACTCTCTCTCTTCGTAACTCTCTCTCTCTGTAACTCTCTCTCTCTGTAACTTTCTCTCTAACTTTCTCTCTGTAACTCTCTCTCTCTGTAACTCTCTCTCTCTCTCTGTAACTTTCTCTATAACTTTCTCTCTAACTATCTCTCTCTGTAACTCTCTCTCTCTCTGTAACTCTCTCCCTCTGTAGCCCTCTCTCTCTGTAACTTTCTCTCTAACTTTCTCTCTGTAACTATCTCTCTCTCTCTGTAACTTTCTCCCTGTAACTTTCTCCCTAACTTTCTCTCTGTAACTAACTCTCTCTCTCTCTCTGTGTAACTCTCTCTGTAGCTCTCTCTCTCTCTGTAGCTCTCTCTCTGTATCTCTCTCTCTCTCTGTAGCTCTCTCTCTGTAGCTCTCTCTCTCTGTAACTTCCTCTCTCTCTCTCTTAACTCTCTCTCTCTCTCTGTAACTATCTCTCTCTCTGAAACTCTCTCTCTCGGTAACTCTCTCTCTCTCTCTGTAACTCTCTCTCTCTAACTCTCTCTCTCTCTCTAACTCTCTCTCTCTAACTCTCTTTCTGTAACTCTCTCTCTGTAACTCTCTCTCTGTAACTCTCTCTCTCAGTAACTCTCTCTCTCTCTCTCTGTAACTCTCTCTCTAACTCTCTCTCTCTCTCTGTAACTCTCTCTCTGTAACTCTCTCTCTGTAACTTTCTCTCTGTAACTTTCTTCTATAACTATCTCTCTCTCTGTAGCTCTCTCTCTCTCTGTAGCTCTCTCTCTCTGTAGCTCTCTCTCTGTAGCTCTCTCTCTTTGTAGCTCTCTCTCTGTGTAACTCTCTGTCTGTAACTCTCTCTCTGTAACTCTCTCTCTGTAACTTTCTCTCTATAACTATCTCTCTCTGTAGCTCTCTCTCTCTGTAACTCTCGCTCTCTGTAACTCTCTCTCTCCCTCTCTCTCCGTAACTCTCTCTCTCTGTAACTCTCTCTCTCTCTCTGTAACTCTCTCTCTCTCTCTGTGTAACTCTCTCTCTGTGTAACTCTCTCTCTCTATAACTATCTCTCTCTCTATAACTCTCTCTCTCTGTAACTCTCTCTCTCTCTCTCTCTCTGTAACTCTCTCTCTCTCTGTAACTCTCTCTCTCTCTCTGTAACTTTCTCACTGTAACTCTCTCTCTCTTTGTAACTCTCTCCGTAACTCTCTCTCTCCGTAACTCTCTCTCTCTGTAACTCTCTCTCTCTGTAACTCTCTCTCTCTGTAACTCTCTCTCTCTGTAACTTTCTCTCTAACTTTCTCTCTGTAACTATCTCTATCTCTCTGTAACTCTCTCTCTCTCTCTGTAACTTTCTCCCTGTAACTTTATCCCTAACTTTCTCTCTGTAACTAACTCTCTCTCTCTCTCTCTCTCTCTCTCTCTCTCTCTCTCTGTGTGTAACTCTCTCTGTAGCTCTCTCTCTCTGTAGCTCTCTCTCTGTATCTCTCTCTCTCTGTAGCTCTCTCTCTGTAGCTCTCTCTCTCTGTAGCTCTTTCTCTCTCTCTCTGTAACTTTCTCTCTGTAACTCTCGCTCTCTGTAACTCTCTCTCTCTGTAACTCTCTCTCTCTCTCTGTAACTCTCTCTCTCTGTAACTCTCTCTCTCTCTCTGTAACTCTCTCTCTCTGTAACTCTCTCTCTCTCTCTGTAACTCTCTCTCTCTCTGTAACTTTCTCTCTGTAACTCTCTCTCTCTCTCTGTAACTCTCTCTAGCTCTCTCTCTCTCTCTCTGTAACTCTCTCTAGCTCTCTCTCTCTCTCTGTAACTCTCTCTCTATCTCTCTCTCTCTCTCTGTAACTCTCTCTCTATATATCTCTGTAACTCTCTCTATCTCTCTGTAACTCTCTCTCTGTAACTTTCTCCCTGTAACTTTCTCCCTAACTTTCTCTCTGTAACTATCTCTCTCTCTGTAGCTCTCTCTCTCTGTAGCTCTCTCTCTCTCTAACTCTCTCTCTCTGTAACTCTCTGTAACTCTCGCTCTCTGTAACTCTCGCTCTCTGTAACTATCTCTCTCTGTAACTATCTCTCTGTAACTCTCTCTCTCTCTCTGTAACTCTCTCTCTAACTCTCTCTCTCTCTGTAACTCTCTCTCTCTCTGTAACTCTCTCTGTAACTCTCTCTCTCTGTAACTCTCGCTCTCTGTAACTCTCTCGCTCTGTAACTCTCGCTCTCTGTAACTATCTCTCTGTAACTCTCGCTCTCTCTGTAACTCTCTCTCTCTCTAATTCTCTCTCTCTCTGTGTAACTCTCTGTAACTCTCTCTCTCTGTAACTCTCTCTCTAACTCTCTCTCTCTCTGTAACTCTCTCTCTCTGTAACTTTCTCTCTGTAACTCTCTCTCTCTCTCTCTCTCTGTAACTATCTTGCTGTAACTCTCTCTAACTTTATCTCTGTAACCCTTTCGCTCCCTCTCTCTCTCTCTCTGTAACTCTCTCTGTAACTCACTCTCTCTGTAACTCTCTCTCTCTCTGTAACTCTCTCTCTCTCTGTAACTCTCATGCTGTTACTCTCTCCCTCTCTCTCTCTGTAACTCTCTCTGTAACGCTCTTGCTGTATCTCTCTCTCTCTCTGTAATTCTCTCTCTGTAACTCTCTCTCTTGCTGTAACTCTCTCTCTCTCTGTAATTCTCTCTCTGTAACTCTCTCTCTCTGTAATTCTCTCTCTGTAACTCTTTCGCTGTTACCCTCTCCCTCTCTCTGTAACTCTCTCTGTTTCTTTCTCTCCCTTTCTCTCTCTCCCTCACACACACAGTGCCGTCCATCCAAGGGCAGAAAGCGAGGGTTTTGCTGGTGTGTCGACAAGTATGGGCAGCCATTGCCAAGTTTCAACGGGAAGGAGAGAGGAGACACCCAGTGCTACAACTCTGAGAGCCAATAAGACCTGAGCAGCAAGAAGGAACCAGAGAGAGAGAGAGAGAGGCGGAGAGAAAGAAAAGGGAGCCATGAACACACAGAAAAACTATGAGGATATTGGGATCCAAAAGGGTCCAAAATGGCTGGGCCTGGACGTGTTGGCTGGCATTGATGATACTTCGGCCAACAGGAAGGCAGGGCAGGAGGATGGAAGGCAGGGCAGGAGGAGTGGCTTGAGAAGAGGACTCATCCAATCACACTCCTTGTGTCCAACACACACTCTCCAATGCTATGTGCTGCTCCTGTAAGCAGTGTGTGGATGGATTCTCCATAGACAGAGGGCAGTACTTCTAAGGACAAATTAGATAATTAATTCCATTGCAGAGGCCTAGCCTTGATGATTACAGACTTGATGACAGAGACTTATATACAGTAATTCTGTATGTTTGATATGTTACTGTATGTATTTGTGTGTGTGTGTGTGTGTGTGTGTGTGTGTGTGTGTGTGTGTGTGTGAGTGAAATACAAGTGTGTCTATCTGTGTAACCGCTGGTGTGTGACCACCCAGTGACACAGTACAGTGTCATAAAACGCCTTCCCACTTTGTGCCAGAGGACACATACATCAGCTTTTAGTCCAACCTGTATCTCACTGCAGCATCACTGCCCTTTCCTCAGGACCATTTAAGGGAGTTGACTATAGAGCTGGATACTGTTCTCATCTTCCCTATGCAACTCATATACATCTTCATGTAAGTACATTCCCTATACTTCTACCAGTGGAACATACAGTGCATTCTGAAAATGTTCAGACCACTTGACTTTTTCCACATTTTGTTACGTTACAGTCTTATTCTAAAATTGATTAAATTGTTTTTTTCCCATCATCAATCTACACACAATACCCCATAATGATAAAGCAAAAACATTTTTTTTACACATTTTTGCTAATTTATTAAAAGTAAAAAACTGAAATATGACACTTACGTAAGTATTCAGACCCTTCACTCAGTACTTTGTTGAAGCACCTTTGGCAGCAATTACAGCCTCGTTAGTCTTCTTGGGTATGACGCTACAAGCTTGGCACACCTGTATTTGGAGAGTTTCTCCCATTCTTCTTTCCAGATCCTCTCAAGCTCTGTCAGATTGGATGGGGAGTGTCGCTGCACAGCTATTTTCAGGTCTCTCCGGAGATGTTCAATCGGGTTCAAGTCCGGGCTCTGGGTGGGCCACTCAAGGACATTCAGTGACTTATCCCGAAGCCACTCCTGCGTTGTATTGGCTGTGTGTTTAGGGTCATTGTCCTGTTGGAAGGTGAACATTTACCCCAGTCTGAGGTCCTGAGCACTCTGGAGCAGGTTTTCATCAAGGATCTCTGTGCTTTGCTCCGTTTGTCTTTCCCTCATTCCTGACTAGTTTCTCCCAGTCCCTGACGCTGAAAAATATCCCTACAACATGATGCTGCCACCACCATTCTTCACCGTAGAGATGGTGCCAGTTTCCCTCCAGACGTGACACTTGGCACGTTTTTCTGTTTTCAGAGATTCCTTTTCACCTTTTAGCTGTGCCTTGGTTAAAGGTCAATATTCTCTATCCTTGTATCAAAAAAGTGTATTTATAACAAATAAATGCAGTAAAGTTGACACCAGCTTCCATTGCTATGCGATTTACTTTTGTAAGTGTGTTGTCTGAATATGCTGAAGATTTTTAAATGTCCATGATCCTTATTGATGATGCTGAGATTCAGAATACTTTTTGTTCGCAATTATAACTTGGTATCCCTCATAACTATTGCCACTGGAGGTTCTGTTGAGGCTTGCTGCAGAAGTAACCCTGGAAATGTTTTTAATTCCCACCAGGGTTGTCCCCAAAATGGTACCCTGTTCCCTATGTAGTGCACTACTTTTGACCAGGTCTAATAGTAGCGCACTACAGGGAATAGGGTACCATTCTATACCTTACCCAGGAGTCTTTTCTCAGAATTAGTTGAGAACCAAGTGTTCCCACAACCTCTGGGTTAATAAAGCCAGGGGATATACAAGAACCTCTGTTACACGTTTCCTCAGAAATACATACTTCATTTAATGAAGTTACTGGTGTCTTCATTCAACTCTCTCCAAACTTGCCGCGTCCTTTATATGTTCTATGCTACAGAAACATGCTCTAAACACAAACATTGAGGTTAACGTGTTTATTGAAAGCACAAAATTACAACAGAGTAACTAACATAGGCCATAAATGATTTGTAACAAACCAAACAAAAAGTCATAGCAGCATATCTCATCACATATTTCTGACTTGCTGTCAGGAATAGTTTGACATATAATAAATACAGACCTTACATCAAACAAAAGAGAACTTCCTTTCAGACAAATGAAACAATGACCTCACATGAAGAGGGTGGTGTACGTGCAGAGAGTTGGGAGAAAAAAAACTGTCCCAAAAAAAAACATCTGCTAAACCAGAAGACCTGCAGAGACCAGTAGAGGTAGATGAAGACAGAAACTCCCCCAAAACCAAACAGGGGCTTGGATGAGCAGTGATATGTTTGTGCCTTAGCCACCAGATGCATACTTGTGGAACTTTAAGCATTTCCCCAATACCCATTGAGGAAATGTCAATGAGAATACCTTCCGAAACTGTCAACATGTTGAATGAATGAATGGCTGTGTTGTTTCATTTACTGTGCACGGGTCCACCTGGTTGAATGAATCAAAAACAGATTCTGAAGACCCTGAACTGGGTTTGGCAGAGCTGGAGACCTGTGGTCTTCAGAGATGGAGTTATTTAGTCAGAAACACAAATGCATACACTGTTGCCCTATTTACAATCAGAAAATAGGAAACATAAACAATCTAAAAATGACAAATGGTCCATACTTGTAAGCACATACGCGTTTTGAATAAATAAGGTGTGATACGTCACGTAAATAAATTAAGAGTAATTACATTAAAAAAAAAAGTGTGCTTATTTGAATGAGTGTGTATTTATACGTGTTAGTAAAAGACAGTCAGTATATATGATGTGGATGTGTGTAGGTTTGAGGGCACCTACATGTGTGTTTAAGCGGAGTAAAAAAGACTGTATATGTGTCAATACATGTGCATGCATGTGCCTGTGAATGTGGGTCAGAGTGTCCATGATTTAGAGCTCCAGCTGGCACTCTAAGCCGGGTAGATAATTGGACCCCAGAATCTTCTTCCCATTCCAGGAGGACACACACCAACACCTGGCATGGGGTCCCACCAGAGACGACTCACACTAGAACACAACAGAAGAGGGGGCAATATATTCAATGACATGGATCAACTTCACTGCATTGATAAATGTTTTCCTGGTCAGATCACACTATCTACCACTAATGAGCTAATGCTATTGCTAAACAAACCTACAGCTCAGGTGCTATGCCTTACCTGCTTGGCCTTGTAGAAGCCATGTTTGTCACAGTTGGGTAGGTAGAAGTTGGTGAACTTCTCTCCTAGTTCCTGCTGAGAGCTGGTTATCTTGTCCAGAGCTGCATGCAGCTCAATGTGGCAGGGACCCTGGGGACAAGACAAAGAGAACAGTCAACATCTGATACAAAACATACTGTATAATAAACACAGCAAGATGGACATAGAATATGTTATGAAATCAAATCAAACTTTATTTGTCACATGCACCGAATACAACAGGTGTATTTATACCTTCCCCATGAAATGCTTACTTACAAGCCCTTAACCAACAATGCAGTTCAAGAAAGAGTTCAGAAACTATTTAACAAATAAACCAAAGTAACAAATAATAAAAAGTAAAACAATATAGTAACAATAACGAGGCTATATACAGGGGATACCGGTACCGAGTCAGTGTGAGGGGGTACAGGTTAGTCGAGGTAATTTGCACATGTAGGTAGAGGTGAAGTGACTATGCTTAGATAATAAACAGAGCAGCAGCAGTGTAAAAACACATGGGGGGGGGGGGGGGGGGGGGTCAATGTAATAGTCTGGTGGCCATTTGATTAATTGTTCAGCAGTCTTATGGCTTGGGGGTAGAAGCTGTTAAGGAGCTTTTTGGTCCAACACTAAGTTGTTATATCTGACTAAGAACATTCAATTGTCATGTGTTAAAATGCTAAGCAAATTTCATCTCAAGGGAGTAACATTTTCTCACTGAGTCTGGGTGGTTTTTGTTAAAAGGGCAACAGCTTCCTCTGGTGGCTAGGAGCTAAATTGTCTTGAACTCTAAATTAGGTTCTCTCCACTAAGCTACATCTGAAGAAGAAGAAAGTAAGTCCGGGGCCATATAAACCACCTGATTTAGGATCAGCCCTTACGAAAACAGATTGCAGTCAGAGTGCAGTATAACTGCAGTATTCTGCAAATACTGTGTTCAATATACCAGTGTTTTTTTTTTACTACAGTAACAGTGCAGTCTAACTGCAGTTCAATTGCAGTACACTGCAGTTATTCTACAATTACTGCATCCAAAATACCACAGTCGACTGCAGTTGCTGCACTTTTACTGCTGTTTCAATACTCCAATCTTTTTTGTAAGGGAGTTTAGCCTTTTAGATCACAATGAATAAGATTACATGCTGATTCTAGAGCAGAAGCTTGATACATATGTAAGTTGTTCCACCATTACAGTCTGAAGACCTACCGAACTTTGACAGTAAGTCAGATCAGGGACGTGACTTTCACTGGGTGGGTTATGTCCACTCCCTCCCACACATTTTTGTCACCCCCAGATTTATCATTGCAATGTGATACAAAAAGCGGCAACAGTGTGCTTTAGGACCATGCGGACGCCTTCGAGCAGTTGGGTAGGCTGTTTGGAGTGTACAGCCTGCTGGATTTAGGACCTCGTGGACACCACAGAGCGGGCTGACAGGCTGTGTGAAAGCAAAGCTGCTGGAAGGCTGGCTGGACCAGCTTGAGAGAGTTGAGTATAGTTCAGTGTGTATGTTGTTGCACTCTTTCACCGAGTTGTAAAAGCAAGCAGAGCAGAAACTGGTTACTATTTAGGTAAGGTAACTGTTGTTTAACTTAACATATTTTTTTTACTAGTGTTTATTTGCAGTGCTGAGCTAGTATTGTAACTGACATGCAACAATAGCTAATGTTTTATCCCCTCTCGACTGAGATGAATGAATAAGCTATGCTAGCTACCACAGCCAGGTCAGCTCTAGCCTCCAGTTCTGTCAGACAGCGATATGAGGTGGATATTATTATTATGTAACAGCTGTTGTTTGTATGAAAATGTTTTGCAGCCTTTGTTTTGTCCCGTTTCAGAAGTAATTTAACTTGGCTAGCTATCGGCAGTTGATGTACCGTTAGAGAGAGCTTCCAAAAGTTGTCGAAAGTTAGCTATTCTTTTTACCTCAATCAAACGCAAAACCATCGGCCAAACGATTGAATATTGATATTCTGACGTTTTTTTCAGTGCAATGTGAATAAAAATAGTCAGTATGGCAATGTAATGTTAGTTTCCCTAGCTAATTCCCTACTTTTCACACTGGCATAGTAATAAATGGCTCTAACGTTACATGCTTCACTGTCAAGGTGCACAGTAGAGGTCTGCACAGGACTGATTTCTTCATCCCACTTCCACACCTGCTTGCTTTCTGTCCGACTCCCACCCGCTACTGAAAGAACTGGTCCCAAACCCAACCACAGTCCAGCCATTTTCTTTTAGGTGTATGTGATGCAGCTCACTTGCCAGCCATGGTCCCAGCAATTCTGCAACCTATAGGCAATACCAAATGCACAAAAATAACTTAAGAAATAGGTTAAATTACCCGAGATTCTCACATAGCCTAGCACTACAATATAAGGGCCATGTCAGCCAATTTGCTAGATGTAGTTTGAAGAGAGCAGAGTTGGGTGATCAATATTTATGGCTATTTCTAGGCAATGTAGTAAACTATAGCCTAATCATAGGTCTATTTAGGAAGTCAATTTAACTGCCCCCATGCCCATGCATAGGCTACGGCCTACTCTATTTAATTGAGACTACAAGCGCACCTGATTTCGCAGGTGTGGCTACTGAACTGGAAGCAGCAAAAATGATGAGTGGCACTTGCTAAAATTTGGCATTGGCCTATAGGACACAGCCTACCCTTTAGGAGGACCATTTGCAGGCAGAGGCAAATAAATGGGTAATAAATACTTATTGAAAATGAAAAGGTTCAACGCTAGCTCACGACTTAGCCTATGTGCCCGTTATGCCTTTTCCTTTTTAATAATGATTACATTTTTTGATTGTACTTTTGACACGTTTTTTGAACGCCCTCCACTTCTTGCCATTATCAATATTTATTTACAGACACTGTAGTAAACTACAGTCTATGAAATATACTTAACTATAATTATTCACTGCCATGGGATTAACCGCCTATGTAGGCAACCTACTCTATTTCAATGAGACCACACATACTAGGTGCACTTGAACTCTCACGCCCAACTAGGAGGGTTAGACTACTGAAGTTGAAGCAGCAAATTCTGTGTGAATAATGCGAAAAAATATATGCTTTTAATACAACAGGTAGGCTAACGCATGCAAAGCAGAAATAGGACCGTGTCCAAATAATCTGTGAGAACTAAAAAATAATAATTCTGAACCCCACTCCCACTCACAGCTTGAAAAATGCTGACAGCACTGCAATGATCACAGTCAGGAACTGCAGGTCCCGCAGGAATCCCATGGGAATGTACAGTAGCCCTCTAGTGCAGTCAATACACAACACTATGCTCATCATGTCTTAGCAGGATCAGATGGTGACAGTGCTCCCAGCAGGGCCAGACAGCCAGGGAAGACCAGTCTATGGAGCTCAAGTGAATTTTGCAGTATGTTAATAATATCAGTGAATGATACAAAGTTCCATCTTGAATTGATGGGTAGACCTACTGTAGCTATATGACAGCAGCTGAAGATTAAAGTTACAGTCTGGGTTCTGGGAATAATGGTCATTTCAACTATTGAACCATTGATTCTACTCTTGGATAATATAATGAATAAACGTACACTAAGGTAATTATTTGTCATGCCTCATTTTAAGAGGATCAGATGGTGACAGGGGTCTCAGCAGGGTCAGGCAGCCAGGGAAGACACGTCTGTGACAGAGGTGAGGTTAATTTTTGCATATACAACAACTCATTCTCTCTGTGCAGCAAACACTGGACAAGCCAGATGCTATTTTAAGGCAGTCTGACAAACCTCCAAAGTTGATTTTCAAACTGTTTCAAGGGTTGATAGAGGCTTTTCCTGATGACACAAAACATGTCAAACTAAAATGCGAGGAGGATCTGGTAGAAGCTATTGATGATGATGAATGGATACAGATGTGTTAGAATGCCTAGTCATGTTCATATCATCTCAGACATGAATTACTGCAGTTTAAGACCATCCATAGAACGTACTATATGCCAGTGAAACTGAATTAGATGCACTCAGAAATGGCATTCCTCTCCTGGGGGTTTAAAACACACATATTTGCATATTTTATGGACTTGTGAAGGCTGCATGGCTGAATTCTGGTGAAGAGTATGTTCTTTTGTCTCAGCATGTCTACAGATTCTCCCGTCTCACTGTTGATACCGGAGACTTTTCTGAAAAACTGTGTATCCAAGCATTTATACTGGCTAAGAAATGAATTGACATTAATTGGAAGGTCGGTTATCCTCCTACAATGTCAAGTTATGTATCACTAGATTTGATTTATTACAAGATTAAGGGCATGATGGGCAACTTTCATAAGGACTGGATGCCTTATATGGAATACAGTACAACTAAAGGAGTCTGTGTTGAAAAGATACCCACCTCAGGGGAGATACCTATTTATTCCCTAGCTGCTGGGCTGCTCAGTCCTAGCCCTGGGGTCTGTCGTCCTGTGGGTTGTCACGTTGTCACTCCTAATACTACCAAAACCAATTAGTGAAACATTCCTAAGATCCTAAAGCTGAGTGGGGTGCGTTGGGTTGGGGCGCTGCAGGGTGATGGTCCCCTAGGGACAGGACAGGGCAACCCAGCTATATAGTGTGCAAATAAAAAGAGCTCTACAGTATTATTAGTCCTAGGAGATTAATTATATGGAGGATTTGCTGTTTCTGTGTGTTAATGTATATTTGAGGTGTATGTCAGGTTTTTTTTTGCTTCATTTTTTGTTTCCAAACCTTTCTTTTTGGGAATTAAACTAAATTAAAAGTGTGACCTGAGAAGGAAATTGTGTTGGGAAAAGAGTTGAGTTATTGACTAGATTGGTTGGGGTGGCAGCTCGGTCTGTCTGGTCGGTCTGGCTGAAATTTGATACCGAGGATGTCTTAATAAAGACAATCAAAGTATTTTTTCAAGAGTTGTTCATTTGTTAGGCTACTGGTTAAAGGTGCAACACAATATTTATTATTGAATTACCTTTGATCTAGTTCTGTCTTATTAACCACATAAACATGTATTATTGAATTACCTTTGATCAAGTTCAGTCTTATTAACCACATAAACATATTTATTAAGGATCTCTTACCTAGCTTGATGACTGTGGGCATGTTTGCTTACTTTTTGTTATAGACTGGATTGTGTAAAATTGCAGGAAATTAGCTTTAGATAGCCTGGTGGAGAGTCAGGGGGTCCTCCCCCAGATTTTGGGGGCTATGTCCCCCCCCCCCCCCCACTTCTAAAACCAAAGTGTGTTGCCCACTTCTAAAACCAAAAACCCTGCTTCAGATTGAACACTGTGCATACCTGTTCCTCCAGTTTCTTGCGGATGGTGTTGACCTTGGCCTTGATGCTCTCCTGAGCACCCTCATTTTTGGTGTCAAAGGGGGTGTTGAGTCCCAGGAAGTAGGCTAGGGAGCTGTGGTCTGGCACCCCTTCTACTTTCTCTGTGGATTAGAGAGAGAAATTAGTGGGTAGGTACACCATGTTTTACATAAGTTTAGATTCTATCCTTTTGATTATGTTGTCAAAAAAGGTTTAATTTGTAGATTGTCCAACATCTTTATAAATAAGTAATAGCTGAAGGAAGGAATCAATGAATGAAAAACAAAAAGGACAAAAAGCAGAGTCTACCTTGTCCCTGGTCCTCAGTGCAGATGGCCTGTCCTCTGGTGAGGGAGTGGAGGGGTCTAGGATCCCCAGCTCTTGGGCTGCATTTTAACCCCTGAGCACAGTGGGCCGTGTATACCCCACAGGAGGCCCCCTTCTCCAGGGCACATGCCATGCAGCAGCCACAGCCTGGCTCCCTGAGAACCTGCTTACAGTCTGGGGAGATGGCCGGGCATTCATCCAGCTTCTCCTGGGTACAGGGGGCACAGCGAATAGGCTCCGGGCCCACCACAGGGGAAGACTGGGCCAGAGTGGTCAGGAGGGACAATGACATCGCCGCCAGCAGGGTCAACTTCTTATATAATCCAAGCATCTCGAATCTTCAGGTGTAGAAAGCCACTAAAATCTACAGTCAGGTGTAGATGTGAATTTTCTTCAAGTGCGGTCTTTAATCTTCAAGTGTAGTTTTTGCTTAGTCCTCAAGTACTTATGAGAAGCACAATATACTGTAGATAGGCATCTATAGGTTTCCTTCTTTCTTTCTGAACTGAATTCTCAGAACAAAGGAGTTGCAGTATTTATACAGAGCTCTGACCCTCAGGGAGGTTAATGTTTGAACCAGTGACTCCAGATATTAAACATTTTGGCTAGACAGCGCAGGACCAGCATTAGCTGTATTGGGTGGGTTGACCTCTGGTAGAGTGTGTAGATCTGAACTGGGGTTCACTGAAGCTGCCTGCCTGCCCTGTCATCAATATTTACTCTGGGACGAGGAGTGATTGTACAAGGTGATGTTGGAAAACATTGCAAAATCAATTCGTTGTTTTTTTGGTTTTGACCCCTCGATCGTTCATACTGTACATACTGTATGATGTGGGGGACAAACTAATAATGGATTGATGTTAAGTTGTGCATTGAGATTCATCCTTTGGTACATGACTTACCTAAGGGTCAGAAGTTATAGGTCAGTCATGAACTGGATATAATTTGATTCTACTCTACTTTCATAAACCATATGTGTTGTTCAGCCCATGTGGTGGACTAGGGGTCATCTGCAGGGCACATACACATGATCATCCCATCAGTTACATAACCATGCAACCATGACATGTTTGTCTGGAGAATGTCTTTTTTAATTGGTCACTTCCTGGTGTAGTATTAGTTAACCACACTTTATCTACGGTTAACACTGAACACCTCTACACCCCTCCCCCATACCTTGACACACTGTTTCTCTGTGCCTCTATGATACCTCATGTTTTTCATCGCATGATGAAGCATGGTGACTTTGTGCAATGACTGGACTATTAGTCAGTGTCTCGAGACACCAACTGAAACTACCTTGTCATATGTGGATACTGGAAGGTTGTTGGGTCATTCCACGAAACAAGTTCAATATTGCATTTAACAAGCATGTTATATTAAATTAAGTGCCCTTTGATATAGACCACATGTAAAATTCAATAAATCAGACTTGCTAAAGTGCCATAATTCTGTATATTGGCATGTCCCTCTGTGACTTCTAACACGTACACCCTGTTACCCATAGATTAACCTAAAGTATCAGACGTAAAAGAAAATGCCTGAGCGGAGTTCCTACATTCTGTTTTCAGGGTTTTTTTCCAACTCCGCTAAGTCTACCCATAGATAGACAGGCTAGAATTATTTTAACAATAAAACATTTTTTTGAAGCTTGCATTAAATTGCCGCTCACTGATGCACACACACACACAAGTTTCCATCCATCCTTTCATAAGGGAAATTATGGCTGATTTGAGATGAAATCATCAACCCTGTTACTTTATTTTGCACTTATTGATAGTAAGAGCCTATCGGAATAGTTTTTACAGAGTTACACTACCCAAAAGGGACTCATTTTATGGAACGACCCTGTTATTTTCCCAGTCTGATGAAATGCTGGCCTTGGTAAACACAATTGGTACATTGGAGGTGTACCCTGGATAACGTCCAGATAACCTTTATTCATGTTCTTGAATCAGACACATGTATTTCTCTTGCATTGTATTGCTTTAATGACACACAGTATGTATCATCTTGCAATGATTTATTGGATGCCATTTAGTCATGTTGCAAGCCTACTCAACAACCAGCTCATGTGTTGTAGCCTCCTCAATGTTGTGCATCAAATTCACCAGCCATTGTGGGAAAATATCCTCCTATAGGGATATAGTGAAGTGAGTATCATGGACAAAATTATCAAAATGTGTGTTTGATCATTATAATTGAATGTACTTTTGATGTACAGTACCAGTCAAAAGTTTGGAAACAGTCATTCAACGGTTTTTCTTTATTTGTACTATTTTCTCTAATAGTGAAGACATCAACACTACAAAATAACACATATGGTATCATATAGTAACCGAAAATAGTGTTATACAAATCAAAATATAGCCACCCTTTGCCTTAATGACAGCATTGCGCACTCTTGGCATTCTCTCAACCACCTTCATAAGGACTGCTAAGTGCAAACCAGATGGGATGGCGTATTGCTGCAGAATGCTGTGGTAGCCATGCTGGTTAAGTGGGCCTTGAATTCTAAGTAAATCACCCCCACACCATCACACCTCCTCCTCCATGCGTCACGGTGGATTTCCACTGGTCTAATGTCCATTGCTCATGCCTCTTGGCCCAAGCACGTCTCTTATTATTGGTGTCCTTAACTAGTGGTTTCTCTGCAGAAATTCAACCATGTAGGCCTGATTCACACAGTCTCCTCTGAACAGTTCATGTTGAGATGTGTCTATTACTTGAACTCTGAAGTATTTATTTGGGCTGCAATTTCTGAATTTCTGAGGCTGGTAACTAATGAACGTATCCTCTGCAGCAGAGGTAACTCTAGGTCTTCCTTTCCTGTGGCTGTCCTATACAGAGCCAGTTTCATCATAGCGCTTGATGGTTTTTGTGACTGCACTTGAAACATTCAATGTTCTTGAACTGTTCAGGATTGTCGTGTCTTTGGCTATGCCGGATTAAGTGATATGACATGCTATTCTATAAAATAATTTCTCGGTAATTAATATTACCAAATTTAGCTAATCATGTAAATGTAATTAACTAGAGAGTCGGGGCACCACAAAATAATATTTCTGGAGCTGTTAACTTCCGAATAAACTCTTAAAGATCTAGTAATATTTTACATCAATAGCAGTCAATATTAATTTTCACCTTAATTCAGTCTCACCTGAAAGTTGTAAATTCTTGGTTATCTTCACGAACCCTGGCCAACAAGTTGAATCAGCAATACAAAAATTGGGTTTCATTATTTATTTACTAAATACCTAACTAATCACACAGAATTACATATACACAGAATTAATCATACCTTGATTGCAAATGACGTCAAAGGAAAACGTCCCTAGCGGGCGGAACAGATATGACAGCTGGTTACACAAAAGAAAAGGGCTGGGTTTGAGTGAAAGAGCGGGAAGACTGAGGACCAAAGGAAGAAGCTGTGCTATTGTAAACACAGTATTTTATGCATTCTAAATTACCGCCCATTTGGAAAAGGAAAATGCAATAAATATTTACTCTGAGCTGCGCTTTGGTAGGTTGGTGGTAGATGGAAGTCCGTGTTTCCAAACCGAGTCCTTTGAAGAATGTCTCTGGTGGTCAATTGGATACATTGTAGTAACGTCGTTGTGTGCTAGACGGGTACTCTGTCTGTTCCTTCCTAACCCTCGTTTGCAGCTGCTGTTGCTAACTCAACGGCTAGGAGGTATCACTTCTGTAATGAATAAGAGTTCAAAGTTCATACCATTCGCAACCAAAGCTCATGCTGATGTTGGCTTCGTTCTGTAGTTACTATCTGAACCATTCTGACATCGGACCGTCGTCCTCACATCCTCGGAACAGAAGGTTACATTTTCGTCAAGGCTTTATATAGTGGAGCGAGAAGGGTGTGTCTGGAAAGTTTTATAGCCCATGTCTCTTCACAGGGGCAGGCCACTGATTGAGCAGAGCCCTAACCTTATGAAAACCCAAATCTCTCATTTGGAAGCTAAAATTACATTTAATCTTTTCACCCATAATTTTATATTCAAACATTTAAATTGAACAACAATTCCATGTGACTCCGATAACTACAATGTGCAGACTTTCCACTGTAGAGTTTATGTCATCCTATCATTGATGATAATGTCCCAGATGACAACTGAACTGACATCATATTCATTAAGTACCACCGCATATGTTCAATTGGTCGGATTACCAGAATATAGTTCATTTCCCCCCCACCTTCTGATGTTCCCAGAATCTCTATTTTAACCAAGGGGTTTTCAAATTTCACATCAGTAGGGTAGAGAGGAAAAAGGGGGGAAGAGGTATTTATGCCTGTCATAAACCTACCTCCAGGCCAATGTCATGACAGGACTGACTGACCTTCTTGTCTTAAAGTAATGATGGACTGTCGTTTCTCTTTGCTTATACTTATTTGATCTGTTCTTGCCATAATATGGTATTTTACCAAATAGGGCTATCTTCTGTATACCACCCCTACCTTGTGACAACACAACTGATTGACTCAAACACATTGAGGAAAGAAATTCCACAAATTAACGTTTAACAATGCACACCTGTTAATTGAAATGCATTCCAGGTGACTACCTCATGAAGCTGATTGAGAGAATGCCAAGAGTGTGCAAAGTTGTTAAAGGAAAAGGGTGGCTACTTTGAAGAATCTAAAATATGAAATATCTTTGAAACACTTTTTTGGTTACTATATGACTCCATATGTTGTATGTTGTTTGTACATGTGTTTTTACATAGTTTTGATGTCTTCACAATTATTCTACAATGTAAATTTTTTAAAAATAAAAAACAAAAATGAAAAAAGGAAAGCTCTTGAATGAGTAGGTGTGTCCAAACTTTTGACTGGTAATGTACATGTATTTTGTTTGTCCAGACCATCATTACTAAAGGCTTATTATTGATACTCACTACAGTTGGCACCTTTCTCCGTCCCCTAGGCCCTCTCTTCTTCTGTGGTGGTGGTAGCTCGTCCTTCCATCTCCTCTTCTGTTGTGGTGTTGGTAGCTCTTCATCTGACGATGACCAGGAGAGTCTCCTTGTATGAGATGTTTGTTTCACTCTTCTGTTGATGGTTAGCTGGGGCTGAAATGTAAATACTTGCATTAAACATCAACAAAAATATAAAGTGAGAAGATGAGTTGGGAGAACAGGCTACTTCCCACTGGGCACATACTGGTTAAATCAACGTTGTTTCCACATAATTTCAATGTAATTACGTTGAACAAAAATGGAATAGGCGTTGAATTGACGTCTGTGCCCAATTGGGTTACCTCTACTTCCGGATGAACGCCATCCACTTCCCCATCAGCCTTTGCTCTGCGTTTCCTAGGGAGTGTGAACCCTGGTGGGGTGATCTCCTCCCCAAGGTCACTTGTGGCCTGGGTGATATTTGGATATGGTAGAGAGAGATGGTAGATCTCCACCTGTGCAGCACTACTCTGGTCCAGAGAACGAGACTGCCGGCTTGGCCTCCACACCTTCAGTGGAGGCTCTTCCTCTTCTTTCTCCTGATCATCCACCATCTGCTCTTTTTTCTCTTCCTCATCCTCCTCCTCTTCCTGGATAGGTTCTAGCTGCTGTATCGTTAGTTTTAGTAAATACAGTGGCTTGCAAAAGTATTCAACCCCTCCTATTTTGTTGCCTTAGACCCTGGAATTAAAATAGATTTTTGGGGGTGTTTGGATAATTTGATTTACACAACATGCCTACAACTTTGAAGATGTAAAATATTTGTTTATTTTGAAACAAACAAGAAATAAGACAATAAAACAAACTTGAGGATGCATAATCATTCACCCCACCAAAGTCAATACTTTGTAGAGCCACCTTTTGCAGCAATTACAGCTGCAAGTCTCTTGGGGTATGTCTATCAGCTTGGCACATCTAGCCACTGGGATTTTTGCCCATTCTTCAAGGCAAACTGCTCCAGCGCCTTCATGTTGGATGGGTTCCGCTGGTGTACAGCAATCTTTAAGTCATACCACAGATTCTCAATTGGATTGAGGTCTGGGCTTTGACTAGACCATTCCAAGACTTTTAAATGTTTCCCCTTAAACCACTCAAGTGTTGCTTTAGCAGTATGCTCAGGGTAATAGTGCTGCTGGTATGTGAACCTCCATCCAAGCATCAAATCTCTGGAAGACTGAAACAGGTTTCCCTCAATTTAGTACCATCCTTCATTCCTTCAATTTTGACCAGTTTCCAGTCCCTGCCAATGAAAAACATTGGAGCTTTGCAGCTCCTTCAGGGTTATCTTTGGTGTCTTTGTTGCCCCCATTGCCTGGTCTGAGTTTTGGTGGGCAGCCCTCTCTTGGCAGGTTTGTTGTAGTGTCATATTCTTTCCATTTTTTTAAATAATGGATTTAAATCCATCCTTCTTATATTTTTTTATAACCCAAACCTGATCTGTACTTCTCCACAACTGTGTCCCTGACCTGTTTGGAGAGATCCTTGGTCTTCATGGTGCCACTTGCTTAGTGGTGTTGCAGACTCTGGGACCTTTCAGAACAGGTGTATATATATATTGAGATCATGTGACAGTTAAATTAAGTCCACCTGTGTGCAAACTAACTAATTATGTGACTTTTGAAGGTAATTGGTTGCACCAGATCTTATCTAGTAGCTTCATAGCAAAGGGGGGTGAATACATATGCACAAACCACTTTTCCATTTTTTGAAACAAGTCATTATCATTTCACTTTGTTAATTTGAACTATTTTGTCTATGTCCATTACATGAAATCCAAATAAAAATCAATTTAAATTACAGATTGTAATGCAACAAAATAAGAAAAACACCAAGGGGGAAGAATACTTATGCAAGGCACTGTGTATCATGTGAATCTGATTCACTTTACAGGGTTAGATAGAATAGAGTTGAAGACAGAAGTTTACATACACTTAGGTTGGAATCATTTAAACTTGTTTTTCTACCACTCCACAAATGTCTTGTTAACAAACTATAGTTTTGGGAAGTTGGTTAGGACATCTACTTTGTGCATGGCACAAGTAATTTCTCAAACTATTGTTTGCAGACAGATTATTTCACTGTATCACAATTCCAGTGGCTCAGAAGTTTACATACACTAAGTTGACTGTGCCTTTAAACAGCTTGGAACGTTCCAGAAGGTGATGTCATGGCTTTAGAGAGGCTTCAGAGAGGCTAATTGACATAATTTGAGTCAATTGGAGGTGTACCTGTGGATGTACTTCAAGGCCTACCTTCAAACTCAGTGCCTCTTTGCTTGACATCATGGGGAAATCAAAAGAAATCAGTCAAGACCTCAGAAAATAAATTGTAGACCGCAAGTCTGGTTCATCCTTGGGAGCAATTTCCAAACGCCTGAGGGTACCACGGTCATCTGTACAAACAATAGTACGCAAGTATAAACACCATGTGACCCCGCAGCCATCATACCGCTCATGAAGGAGACGCGTTCTCTCCCCCAGAGATGAACGTACTTTGGTGTGAAAAGTGCAAATCAATCCCAGAACAATAGCAAAGGACCTTGTTTAGAAACAGGTACAAAAGTTTGTATGTCCACAGTAAAACGAGTCCCATATCGACATAACCTGAAAGGCCACTCAGCAAGGAAGAAGCCATTGCTCCAAAACCGCCATAAAAAAGCTAGACTACGGTTTACAACTGCACATGGGGACAAAGATGGTACTTTCTGGAGAAATGTCCTCTGTTCTGATGAAGCAAAAATAGAACTGTTTCCCCATAATGACCATCGTTATGTTCGGAGAAAAAGGGGGAGGCTTGCAAGTTGAAGAACACCATCCCAACTGTGAAGGACGGGGTGGCAGGATCATGTTGTGGGGGTGCTTTGCTGCAGGAGGGACTGGAGCACTTCACAAAATAGATGGCATCATGAGGCAGGAAAATTGTGGATATATGGAAGAAAAATCAAGACACCAGTCAGGAAGTTAAAGCTTGGTCCCAAACGGACAATGACCCCAAGAATACTTTACCTCTTGAAGCTAGAGGGCACAATTTTTATGTTTGGAAAAATAACGTTCCCAAAGTAAACAGCCTATTTCTCAGGACCAGATGCTAGAATATGCATATAATTGACAGATTAGGATAGAAAACACTCTAAAGTTTCCAAAACTGTCAAAATATTGTCTGTGAGTATAACAGAACTGATATTGCAGGCGAGACCCTGAAGAAAATCCAATCAGGAAGTGCCTCTTATTTTGAAACCCTTCTGTTCCTATGCATGCCTATCCTCCATTTAAAGGGATATCAACCAGATTCATTTTTCTCTGGGTTCTCTAAGGTGTCAGTCTTTAGACAGTTTCGGGCTTTCATTTTGAAAAATTAGCGTGAAAGATCACATTGCTTAAGTGGATAGGTGGGGACTCTCAGAGTGAGTTTTTGCACTACAGAGTAAAGCCGCCATTGTTCCTCCCGCTGTTATTGAAAAACCTACACACTCGGTTGATATATTATCGAATATATATTTTAAAAACTACCTGAGGAATGATTATAAAAAACATTTGACATGTTTCTGTGGACATTATGAAGACTATTTGGAATTTCTGTCTGCGTTGTCGTGACCGCTCTTTCCTGTGGATTTCTGAACATAACGCGACAAACAAACGTCGGTATTTGGGGTATACAAATAATCTTTATGGAACAAAAGGAACATTTGTTGTGTAACTGGGAGTCTCGTGAGTGAAAACATCCAAAGATCAAAGGTAAACGGTTCATTTGATTGCTTTTCGTGACCAAGCTTCCTGATGCTAAGTGTACATAATGCTATGCTATCGATAAATTTACAAACACTTGGATTTCTTTCGCTGTAAAGCATAATTTCAAAATCTGAGACGACAGGTGGATTAACAAAAGGCTAAACTGTGTTTTGCAATATTGCACTTGTGATTTCATGAATATGAATATTTTTGTTGTAATATTATTTGACTGTTGCGCTATGCTATTCAGCGGTTGCTGACAAATGATCCCACGACAGGGTTGGGTAGCGTCAAGAAGTTAAGGCCAACAAAGTCAAGGTAATGGAGCGGCCATCACAAAGCCCTGACCTCAATCACATAGAACATTTGTTGGCAGAACTGAAAAAGCGTGTGCGAGCAAGGAGGCCTACAAACATGACTCAGTTACACCAGCTCTGTCAGGAGGAATTGGCCAAAATTCACCAAATTTATTGTGGGGAGCTTGTGGAAGGCTACCCAAAATGTTTGATCCAAGTTTAACAATTTAAAGGCAATGCTACCAAATACTAATTGAGTGTATGGTAACTTCTGACCCACTGGAAATGTGATGAAAGAAAAAAAAGCTTAAATAAATCACTACTATTATTCTGACATTTCACATTCTTAAAATAAGGTGGTAATCCTAACTGACCTAAAACAGGGGATTTTTACTAGGATTAAATGTAAGGAATTGTGAAAACCGGAGTTTAAATGTATTTGGCTAAGGTGTAAGTAAACTTCCAACTTCATATAGAACTCTTGTATTATCTGTGAATACTCGGAAGCTAGCAAAATCTCAGATCATTTCAATAGCACACAGCAGCACCTTCCATTTTAATTAGCATACTTTCTATTCAAACTCTAGTTTTTCCAGAGACATATTTGGATGGAGACAAAAGATATACACATTTAAACTTACATATTGCTGTTGATTCTTCATAACATCAATTAGCTAAGGAATAGCGTAGGAAATTGTTGTTTTCCCTGAGGGTTAAATTCTCATTTGAAGTGAATATCAAGAACTGTTTATATGCAGTCTGGTTACACACCAGTTTGTAATTGTCTTGATTGTTCTTTAATTGAAGCCTGGGAGGTCAATTGACACATTTTGCAAATATGTAGGCATGGGAAAATACAACTTTTTTTGTGTCACACTGTGGGTTCATTTGAGTGCAGTGTTTTTACTCTTTCAACCTGATGCACCATCCTGATCTCACGAGCTCACATTCTGTTTTGCTAGACGTATTAAGTAGTGTAGTGTAGTTAATTATTTAACCTTTATTTAACTAGGCAAGTCAGTTGAGAACAAATTCTTATTTACAATGACGGCCAACCCCTGGCCAAACCCTATCCCGGACAACGCTGTGCTCAATCCTATGGGACTCCCAATCACGTCCGGTTGTGATACAGCCTGGAATCAAACCAGGGTCTGTAGTGACACCTCTAGCACTGAGATGCAGTGCCTTAGACCGCTGCGCCACTCGGGAGCAAGTGAAGCAAAACAATAATGAGAGGGCAGCAGTCAGTCAGTTTTACGAGGCAAGTCCTTGGCCTAAACTACAGAAAACCGTGCCTGACAGGTTATGGCAGTACAAACAGTGACACCAATCCTGGTTTGGCAGAGACAGTGTTTGCCCAAATCAAAGACGTAGGAGATGACAAAAACATTCTCAGTCATAAAATGTGACTTGTTTCAGGAAACCAGGCGTATGTCACACGTCACTACTTCACAGGAGGTGAACGTAAACATTTTTTTTAATCAAGGAACATGTGACTTTTCATGTGCCTTAATAACAAACTTGTATAGCATCTGTAAATATGAATACAATTCTTAAATTAGAAGCCTCGGAAAAAGTCAGGAACCTTCCGCTAGCCATGATTGGCTAAGATATGGGCTGGAAAAGCTGAGAGATGAGTTCGGATTGGTCTGTCATGTTTTAGCATGCTTCTGTCTATAACATGAGCTGATCAGTATGTGTAGGTAATCCTTTCTAATGTGGCTTTTTAAAAGATACAGTTGAAGTCGGAAGTTTACATACACCTTAGCGAAATACATTTAATCTCAGTTTTTCACAATTCCTGACATTCACTCCTAGTAAAAATCCCCTGTCTTAGGTCAGTTAGGATCACCAATTTATTTTAAGAAAGTGAAATGTCAGAATAATAGTAGAGAGAATGATTTATTTCAGCTTTTATTTCTTTCATCACATTCCCAGTGGGTCAGAAGTTTACATACACTCAATTAGTATTTGGTAGCATTGCCTTTAAATTGTTTAACTTGGGTCCAAAAAATTCAGGGGTAGTCTTACACAATCATCCCATAATAACTTGGGTGAATTCTGGACCATTCCTCCTGACATAACTGGTGTAACTGAGTCAAGTTTGTAGGCCTCCTTGCTCGCACACGCTTTTTCAGTTCTGCCAGAAAATATTCTATAAGATTGAGGTCAGGGCTTTGTGATGGCCACTCCAATACCTTGACTTTGTTGTCCTTAAGCCATTTTGCCACAACTTTGGAAGTATTCTTGGGGTCATTGTCCATTTGGAAGACCCAATTACGACCAAGCTTTAACTTTCTGATTGATGTCTTGAGATGTTGATTCAATATATCCACACAATTTTCTTGCCTCATGAAGCCATCTATTTTGTGAAGTGCTCCAGTCCCTCCTGCTGCAAAGCACCCCCACAACATGATGCTGCCACCCCCGTGCTTCACAGTTGGGATGGTGTTCCTCAGCTTGCAAGCCTCCCCCTTTTTCCTCCAAACATAACAATGGTCATTATGGCCAAACAGTTCTATTTTTGTTTCATCAGACCAGAGGACATTTCTCTAAAAAGTACGATCTTTGTCCCCATGTGCAGTTGCAAACTGTAGTCTGGCTTTTTATGGCGGTTTTGGAGCAGTGGCTTCTTCCTTGCTGAGTGGCCTTTCAGGTTATGTCGATATAGGACTTGTTTTAATGTAGATATAGATACTTTTGTACCTGTTTCCTCCAGCATCTTCACAGGGTCCTTTGCTATTGTTCTGGGATTGATTTGCACTTTTCGCACCAAAGTACATTAATCTCTAGGAGAGATCTCCTTCCTGAGAGGTATGATGGCTGCGTGGTCCCATGGTGTTTATACTTGCGTTCTATTGTTTGTACAGATGAACGTGGTACCTTCAGGCATTTGGAAATTGCCCTCAAGGTAAACCAGACTTGTGGAGGTTGTAATGGCATTCCTCCTCCTCTTCTGAGGAAGGATTGGAGGACCAATGCGCAGTGTGGTAAGTGTCCATAACGTTTAATTTTAGGATATAAACTGAACACTATGAAAATACAAAAAAATAAACATGAACGTGAACGAAACCGAAACAGTACCGTGTGGCAACAAACACACACACGGCAAACAAACACCCACAACTCAAAAGTGAAACTCAGGCTAGCTAAGTATGATTCTCAATACCCCAACATAGAAAAACACACATAGACTGCCCACCCCAACTCACACCCTGAACATACTAAATAAAGACAAAACAATGGAAATAAAGGTCAGAACGTGACAGAGGTCTGTAATTTTTTGGCTGATTTCATTTCATTTTCCCATGAGGTCAAGCAAAGAGGCACTGAGTTTGAAGGTAGGCCTTGAAGTACATCCACAGGTACACCTCCAATTGACTCAAATGATGTCAATTAGCCTATCAGAAGCTTCTAAAGCCATGACATCACCTTCTGGAACGTTCCAAGATGTTTAAAGGCACAGTAAACTTAGTGTATGTAAACTTCTGACCCACCGGAATTGTGATACAGTGAATTGTAAGTGAAATAATCTGTTACTTGTGTCATGCACAAAGTAGATGTCCTATCCGACTTGCCAAAACTATAGTTTGTTAACAAAAAATTTGTGGAGTGGTTCAAAAACGAGTTTTAATGACTCCAACCTAAGTTTATGTAAACCGTAGACTTCAACTGT
Source organism: Oncorhynchus mykiss (assembly GCF_013265735.2). Taxonomy (NCBI): domain Eukaryota; kingdom Metazoa; phylum Chordata; class Actinopteri; order Salmoniformes; family Salmonidae; genus Oncorhynchus; species Oncorhynchus mykiss. Next base: position 69,169,903 of record NC_048572.1, read on the forward strand.
ATCACAAAGAACTGCAAACGTTTTGAGGATGATTGTACCATACTGACTCTCTCTGACTCTGAAAATGAATCAGACGTGATTTAAATAAAAACATGTTCATTAAAACCTGTTAAGGATATGGCAGACATACGCCCCCTTTGGAGAGATTGGGTACCCCATGTAAACTGGAAAAAAAATCTGTCAAAAATTGCTAATATATGCAAATAAAAATTTTTATTGGATAGAAAACACTCTAAAGATTCTAAAACCGTTGGAATTATGTCTGTAAGTATAGCAGAACTCACAGGGCAGGCATTCTTCCAAACTCGTTTTTGTGGCCATGAAAGTTGGAGCAACTTTGACGTCATGGCCCCCACCCTTCCCAACCAGTTATGATTCTGTAGGCACTTTCCATCTCTTCCGCTAGATGTCCTCTTTCAGTAGAGCTTTGAATCGTTCAAATCGCGCGAGAATTGACCCTATGGGAGTGAAATTAGTGCGTGCCACGAGAGAATAGGCTGTGCGTATGGGCGCGAATTGGTCCCAGCCATTCCTTTGTTCCAGCACTCAGGAGAAGGGCAGACGATGGCCGATTGAATTGAAGTTTGTTTTGCGTGTCTAAAACATCATAAAGCTTGCTTCTGCACTTAGTTTGACCTGTTTAGTCGACATATAATGTGTAATTTTGAAGTTTTGATGCGCAACTTTTCCGGACCAGAGGACGTTTTGGGTGCATTTCAGAGCTGATGTTATTAGCAGTAGCTAATACAAAGACGCAAGACTTGAAACCAAACGATGTATTGGGTAAGTATGAAGCCTTCCAGAACATTCTGAACGAAGACCATCGAAGGTAAGGGAATATTTATGCTTAAATCTGTGTTTCTGTTGACTCCAACATTACGTAGAAATGTAGCTTGGAACTGAGCGCTGTCTCAGCATATGGAATAGTGTGCGATTTCTGTAACGTTAAAAATAAATCTAACACAGCGGTTGCATAAAGAAGCAGTGTATCTTTCTAACTATATGTAGAACATGTATATTTAGTCAAAGTTTATGATGTCTATTTACGTTATCTTGCCGCGCTACATAGATTTCCTGCGGGCATTTTTGAGTAATTTCTGAACGTGAACTCACTGTAAATGGACATTTATGGATATAAATGGCATATTATTGAAAAAAAAAAATATGTACTGTGTAACATGTCATATTACTGTCATCTGATGAAGATTTTCAAAAGGTTAGTGAGCGATTTATTTTTTAATCCTGCGTTTGTTGATTGCATGTTTTGGCTATTCAAATGAGCTGTGTCTGGTGGTGGTTTTACATATATATGTGCTATGTTTTCGCCGTAAAACATTTTAGAAATCTGACTTGCTGGCTAGATGAACAAGGTGTTTATCTTTCATTTGAGCTATTGGACTTGTTAATGTGTGGAGGTTAAATATTTTTAAGAATATTTTTGCGTTCCATGCGCCACCGTTTCAGCTGAACGTGGGAGGGTTGATCCCCAATTGGGAACCAGTATCGTAGACAGGTTAAACCAGACATTGTATTCTTCTGAAACGGCGATCAACAGAGTTGTTGTGACGGAAGAAGTTGACCAAGATTTGAAATCAGTGGAATGCCCGGTTTAAGCAGAATATTATAGCTAAGGACATAGAGGACATTTGGATGTTTGATTGCAAATATGCGGAGAGAGTCGAAAAGAGAACACACAGAAGGCTGTTGTATAAAACACCTGTCTTCGGATGACATCTTCAAACTAAGGGCAACCATGGCATCCGTGACAGAGAGGGATAAGCGTTCATCCATGTATACGGGAAAGAAAGTCTAGCTAGCAACATTTTCAGATATTATGTTTCTAATTTTGTCAGAAAGTCATTTTTATTGCAAGTTAAAGCGTTGTGTTAGCTAGCTAGCTTACATTGAACCTATTTAGTTATCTTTAGCTACCTGCAGATTCATGCATAGCTGTAACGTTATGATATAGGAATATGGTTCATTGTTAAGAGCTATCTAGCTACATGTCTAAAAAAAAACTCTACAATGCAAGTAACCATTTCACCATTTACACCTTCTGTATTCTGTGTAAGTTATGAATAAACATACATTTTATTTTGTATAGTGTGTGTTTACCAGAGACAGTCATGTGAAGAACAACTTGACCTGCACCAAAGTCAAATTAGAATATAATGTCAGGCCAATGAGACCGTGTTCAAGTTCTAAAATTCTCTGGTAGAATGCCCTGCTGTTATTTCGTCACACTCACAACCGTAAGCTATTTTCTGCAATTAGCTCGCCATTAACTTGTAAATAATGATCTCGTTGTGAGTTTATTTTCCTGTTGAGACGTAGTCAGCTATGATATGGTCATTATTTGAACTTGCTAGCCAGCTAACTTAATGTTAGCTAACTAGCTAACAAGCTAGAAACAAACCAAAACGTTGTTTAGAAAGTTCCTTTAAGATGCCTGGTTTGCTAGTTTGACATACAATAAATACATTTTTAAACGGATGGGTTTATTGGTGTTACAATGCAACAGTTGTGCTATTTTGGACCACCAGGCTGCTGATGTCATACATTTTGTTTTGGTGTTTATACTTATTTATAACGACAATGACAAGTTTGATGTCGAACGACAATAGAATGTTCATGATGTCACTGTGTCAACTGTCTACAGGCACGTCGATATATGTACATAGTATAAACCAGCCTTTGGTTTGAAATCTTTGGTTGTTTAGTACACTAACGTACTCACTCTGTTTAGCACATGGCCTCACATGTGAATCCTTTAAGAGGCTAAGGCTTAAGAGGATGTGAAAGATGCTGAATTGGTGTAAACAAAGAAGAGCTCTACAGTAGGTGTACCAAAACATTCAAGGGACATTTTCTCAAAGTGGCCCTTGAATATCATGTTCTAGCTCTGAGTCTCTACTTTTATCCAGTGTAAAAAACATAATTTCAAATTTTGCTACATAAGACCGAATTGAGCCGGTCGGTCCAAAATGTTCTCAGTTTGACTAAATTGGCTCAACGGAAAAATAATTCAACCATCAAATATTGCAATCTCATTATCTTGATGAACCTACGATAGTCTTTTTTGTTAGCATGTTCAATGTCCACTCTGTCCGTGCTACCCAATTACGTCTGTAGTCATTGTTTCTAATTTGTGATTCATGGGGCAAAATCAGCAGATATACAACTGGATTTACTACTGAGGTAGTTAGCATTATCAACTTCCAATATAATGTTCTGATGTCCAGAAGCTGTTTTTGGTCATCGGAAATGATGGTGGAGACATTATGTACAGTGGATAGCAGCAGTTTTACGGGCTCCTGACCAATTCTGCTACTTTATGTTTTTTAAGCTGATCTGAACTTTTTTTTGTACATAATGTCTCTGCCATCATGACCAAAAACAGCTTCTGGACATCAGAACAGTGATCACTAACCTCAATTTGGATGACAATTTCTACTTAAACGAGATGGCAGCTCTAGATGTTCCGCAAACTCTGGAACAGGTCTTAATCCGCGGGACTCGAACGAGGAAGCGACGGAGCATGAGAAGCAAACGAGCTGGCATCCTGACGAGACTACGTTGGCGAGAACATAAACCACATCTACCCTCCGTTCTATTGGTAAACATACAATCACTAAAGAACCAACTGGACGAGCTCTGCTCCAGACTATCGGATCAATGGGATCTGAAGAACTGTAATATTCTATGTTTCTTGGAGACGTGGTTGAACACGGACATGGATAATATACATCTCGCTGGTTTCTCCATGCATCGTCTAGTATGGACGGCAGTCTTGGGTAAGGCGAAGGGGGGAGGAGTGTGTTTCTTAGTTAACAGCTAGTGTTTAATGTTATTAAGTAAGTCTTGAGTTTTTGTCCGCCTGAGTTAGAATGCCTCATGATAAGCTGCAGACCATACTATTTACCAAGAGAGTTTTCATCTATATTTCCGTAGCCGTCTATTTACTAACACAAACTGATGCTGGCACTAAAATTGCAGTCTGCGAGCTGTGTAGGGCCATAAGCAAACACGAAAATGCACACCCAGAGTCGGCACTTTTCGTGGAAGGTGATTTTAATACAGGGAAACTGGAATTACCAGCATGTCACCTGTGAAACTACTGTAGAGACAACAAAACTCTTGATCACCTTCACTCCGCACATATAAAAGCATACAACAATCTCCCTCGCCTTTCCTTTGACAAATCTGACCATAACCCTATCCTCCTGTTTTCTGCTTACAAGCAAAAACTCAAACAGGAATTTCTAGTGACGCGCTCAATACGGAAGTGATCTGATGAAGCAGATGGTAAACTACAGGACCGTTTCGCTAGCACTGACTGGAATATGTTCCGGGATTCATCCAATAACACTGAGGAATTTACCACATCAGTCAGTGTCAGGCTTTAAAAATAAGTTAATTAATAAGTTACCAAAGTGACCCTATATACATATCCCAACCAGAAGCTATGGAATACAGGCAACATCCGCACTGAGCTAAAGGCTAGAGCTGCCGTTTTCAAGGAGCAGGACACCAATCCAGATACTTTTGCACTCTACATTGCCCTCTCCCACCTGAACAAGAGTAACACCTACAGTGGCTTGTAAAAGTATTCACCCTTTTGGCATTTTTCCTATTTTGTTGCCTTACAACCTGGAATTAAAATTGATTTTAGGGGTGTTTGTACCATTTGATTTACACCACATGCCTACCTACCACTTTGAAGATGTAAAATATTTTTTATTGTGAAACAAACAAGAATACTTCAATACTTTGTAGAGCCACCTTTTGCAGCAATTACAGCTGCAAGTCTCTTGGGGTATGTCTCTATAAGCTTGGCACATCAAGCCACTCTTTGCCCATTCTTCAAGGCAAAACTCCTCTAGCTCCTTCAAGTTGGATGGGTTCCGCTGGTCTACAGCAATCTTTAAGTCATACTACAGATCCTCAATTAGATTGAGGTCTGGGCTTTGACTAGACCATTCCAAGACATTTAAATGTTTCACCTTAAACCACTTGAGTATTGCTTTAGCAGTATACTTAAGGTCATTGTCCTGCTGGAAGGTGAACCTCCGTCCCAGTCTCAAACCTCTGGAAGACTGAAACAGGTTTCCCGCAAGAATTTCCCTCTATTTAGCGCAATCCATCATTCCTTCAATTCTGAAGGAATGATGATTCAATTCAAGACATAGCGTTTTCCTTGATGGCCAAAAAGCTCAAATTTAGTCTCATCTGACCAGATTATCTTCTTCCATATGTTTGGGGAGTCTCCCACATGCCTTTTGGCGAACACCAAACGTGTTTGCTTATTTTTTTATTTTCGCCAAGGGGGATGAATACTTTGCAAGGCACTGTATATGAGAATTCTGTTCATTCACTACAGCTCAATGTTCAACACGATAATGTCCTCCAAGCTCATCACTAAGCTCAGGTCCCTGGGACTCATCACCTCCCTCTGCAACTGGATCCTGGACTTCCTGACGGGCTGCCCCCAGGTGGGGAGGGTAGGCAACAACACATCCACCACACTCACCCTCAACATGGATGCGTGCTCAAGGGTGCGTGCTCAGTCCCCTCATGTACTCCCTGTTCACTCACTACTGTGTGACCGTGCACAACTCCAATGCCACAACACGACGGTGGTAGGTAGACCTGATCACCAACAACTATGAGACAGCCTATAGGGAGGAGGTCAGTGACCTGGTAGTTTGGTACCACGACAAGAAGATCTACCTCAACGTCAACATGACAAAGGAGCTGATCGTGAACTACAGGAAATGGAGGGCCGAGCATGACCCAATCCACATTGACGGGACTGTAGTGGAGCGGGTCGTGAGCTATGAGTTCCTCTGTGTGTAAGGAATTAACATGGTCCACACACGTCAACACAGTCATGAGGAAGGCACGACAATGCCTTTTCCCCCTCCCGAGGCTAAAAATATTTGACATGGTCCCTCAGATTCTCAAAAAGTTATACAAATGCACTATTGAGAGCATCTTGACTGGCTGCATCACCGCTTGGTATGGCAACTGCTCGGCATCCGACCGCAAGGCGCTACAGATGGTAGTGTGTAGGACCCTGTACATCACTGGGGCTGAGCTCCCTGCCATCCAGGACCTATATACCAGGCGGTGTCAGAGGAAAGCCCTAATAATTGTCAAAAACTCCAGCCACCCAAGTCATAGACTGTTCTCTCTGCTACCGCACAGCAAGCGGTGACGATGCACCAATTCTGGAACAATCAGGATCTTGAACAGCTCCTACCCCCAAGCCAATAGATTAAATAGTCTGGGTAGCTATTTGGTTCATTATTTCACTATCTGCATTGACCCTTATTTTACTCTTTTGACTCATCACATACACTGTTGGCCACCGGACTATTTACATTGACATCTCCCCCCCATTTGTTTTGAACACTGCTGCTACTCACTGTTTATTATCTATGCATAGTCACTTCACACCAACATTCACACCATGTACAAATGACCTCAACAAACCTGTACCTCCACACGCTGACTCGGTACCGGTATTTTTTTACTTTAGTTTGTTTGGTAAATATTTTCTTAACTCTTCTAGAACTGCACTGTCGGTTAAGGGCTTGTAAAGTAAGCATTTCACGGTAAGGTCTACAATTGTTGTATTCGGTGCATGTGACAAATAAAGTTTGATTTGATACGGCTTACTATCTTATTATCTATCCTGTTGCCTAGTCACTTTACCCCTACCTACAGTATATGTAGCTACATACCTACCTCAGTTACGTCATACTCCTGCACTTCAACTTGGTACTGGTACCTCGTGTACGTAGCCAAGTTATCTTTACTCATTCTGTATTTATTCCTTGTGTTATTATATTTCTAATTATTATATATATATTTTTGCCTTCTTGGGAAAGGCCCGTAAGTAAGCATTTCACTGTTAGTCTACAGGACTAGTTACCCTTCAATGCAACAGACTATTGTGCAATAAACCAGGAGAGGACATCTCATTTCGATATTTTTATGATTTACTGTAGATTACTTGTTTTGATATGAGTAGCAATACAATTGATTTTTTTAAATGTGTAGCTCATGAAGGGAATTGTGTTAACTGTGTCCTTGATTCCTTACTAGAACACCACAACAGACTGGTGAACCAGGAGTGTTGAGCAAGCCAGGCTCTATATTGACTTATCCGTTACACTGAGTGAGCCCCTGAAAAACCGCACATCAACACTGGGAAAACATTTAAAAACATTGGCTCACACTCAACATTTGGGAAAAAGTGACATTCCTAGGTTTATCTGTGGAAAGTAATACAGACAGACTTAGTAAACTTGCCATTGTCAGTGACTTTGGGCAGCTGAAGCATAGCAGAGAAGTTGTTATTGTAAGAACCGTGTTGATTCAATGGTTAAGGAATGGAGCTGGAAAAACACATTGAACATATAGGCTTTGAGTCAATCTCAGACACTGACAAGATGTGGGGTGATGTGCATTGGACCAGTTATATGGTGAGGGCAATTTGGTAGGATAGTTCGTTTTTTTCTTTTAGTGGCTGATTCATAGACAGAACATACATTACATGACCAAAAGTATGTGGACACCTGCTCATCGAAAATCTCATTACAAAATCATGAGCATTAATATGGAGTTGGTCCCCCATTTGCTGCTATAACAGCCTCCACTCTTCTGGGAAGCCTTTCCACTAGATGTTGGAACATTGCTGGGACTAGCTTCCATTCAGCCACAAGAGCATTAGTGAGGTCAGGCACGGATGTTGGGCGATTAGGCCTGGCTCGCAGTCGTCATTCCAATTCATCCCGAGGGGGTTCGATAGGGTTGAGGTCAGGGCTCTGTGCAGGCCAACCAAGTTCTTCCGATTTCGACAAACCGTTTCTGTATGGACCTTCCTATGTCATTGTCATGCTGAAAAAGGAAAGGGCCATCCCCAAACCTTTGCCACAAAGTTGGAAGCAAAGAATCGTCTAGAACGTTACTATATGCTGTATGCTCTACCTTGTCACAACACAACTGATTGACTCAAACGCATTAACCTCTTTCAGCTAGGGGGGCACTATTTTTATGTTTGGAAAAATAACGTTGCCAATGTAAACAGACTATTTCTCAGGCCCATATGCTAGAACAGGCATATAATTGACAGATTAGGATAGAAAACACACTAAAGTTTCCAAAACCGTCAAAATATTGTCTGTGAGTATAACAGAACTGATTTTGCAGGCGAAACCCTGAGGAAAATCAAACCAGGAAGTGGCTTCTATTTTGAAATCTCCTTGTTCCATAGCCTGCCTTTGCTCCATTTAAAGGGATATTAACCAGCTTCCTTTTCCTATCGCTTCCTCAAGGTGTCAACAGTCTTTAGACATAGTTTCAGGCTTTTATTTTGAAAAATGAGCGAGAAAGATTACATCGTGTCATTGTATGGCTGGGTGCCAGCAGCATTTTGTATGCGCAACAGAGCTTGGGCAGCCATTGCCTTTCCCTCTCCTACTGAAAAAGACAGTTGCGGTTGATATATTATCGATTATATATTTTAAAAACAACCTGAGGATTGATTATAAAAAACATTTGACATGTTTCTGTGGACATTACGGATACTATTTGGAATTTTCGTCTGTGTTGTCGTGACCGCTCTTTCCTGTGGATTTCTGAACATAACGCGCCAAACAAACGGAGGTATTTTGGATATAAAAATCATCTTTATGGAACAAAAGGAACATTTATTGTGTAATTGGGAGTCTCGTGAGTGAAAACATCTGAAGATCATCGAAGGTAAACGATTAATGTGATTGCTTTTCTGATTTTCGTGACCAAGCTACTTTGATGCTAGGTGTTCATAATGTTTTGTTGAGCGATCAATAAACTTACACAAACACTTGGATTGCTTTCGCTGTAAAGCTTATTTTCAAAATTTGACACGACAGGTGGATTAACAAAATGCTAAGCTGTGTTTTGCTATATTGCACTTGTGATTTCATGAATATAAATATTTTTAGTAATATTATTTGAATGTGGCGCTATGCAATTCAGCGGTTGTTGATGACAATTATCCCGCTAAAGGGATGGGTAGAGTCAAGAATTAAGGAGGAAAGAAATTCCACAAATGAACTTTTACCAAGGCACACCTGTTAATTGAAATGCATTCCAGGTGACTAACTCATGAAGGTGGTTGAGAGAAGGCCAAGAGTGTACAGAGCTGTCATCAAGGCAAATGGTAGCTACTTTGAAGAATCTCAAATCTCAAATATATTTTGATTTGTTTAACACCTTTTTGGATACCTGATGATTCCATATGTGTTATAACATAGTTTTGATGTCTTCACTATTATTCTACAGTGTAGATGAGTAGGTGTGTCCAAACTTTTGACTGATACTGTGTATATATATATATATATATATATATATATATATCATTTATATATATATATATCATTTATATATATTTTTTTGTTGTTGCCTGTTTTACATGTTATTTTGGCATTAATACGTGTCACATATCAGTTTGCATACAATCTTTGAATTAATAAAGCTGCATACTAACATGGTCTCTTTTTACTTTCTTGACTAAGGCAACTCCAAAATGCAAATGTTTCAGTCTAGCTCAGTGCTTTCTGTGGTGGTGGGGCAGCCAGCGGAATATACGGAGCGTAGGGGTTGGTAATGTTCTCTAGTTGCACTGTGATTGGCTCAGTGTTCGGTCACTCATGGGGACACTACTTCAATGCAAAATCCACGGGAAAAGCTTGAAAATTCAAGTGTTGCCATAGTGTTACATTAGAAGTGCCCATCCAAGAAGGCTCAAGGTCATTGGCTACAGATAAAATTACATAAAATCACGTTATATCTACTATAGCTTTGATTGGACTGATCATGTGTAACGCCCTGATCTGTTTCACCTGTCCTTGTGCTAGTCTCCACCCACCTCCAGGTGTCCCTATTATCCCCTGTATATTTATACCTGTGTTCTGTCTGTTGCCAGTTTGTCTTGTTCATTCAAGATTACCAGTGTTTTTCCTGTCAGCTCCTATTGTTTCCCAGACTCTCTTTACTAGTCCTCCTGGTTTTGACCCTTGCCTGTCCTGACCCTGAGTCGCCTGCCGTCCTGTACCTTAGCCCTACCCTGTATTTTCAACCCCTGTCTGCCTCGACCTGTCTTTGCCTGCCCCTGTTGCTACAATAAACAGTGTTACTTCAACAGTCTGCACCTGGGTCTTGCCTTGATCGCTGATATCATGTCAACATCATACTTTCAAAATATTAGCTAGCAAGCTAGAAAACCAGTCATCGTCATGAATCAAGTCGACAATCTACTGGCAAATCCTTTTCAATCCTTGTCATATGAAAATAAATTATAGATAAAATGTATCGGTGCTCATTGGCCATTGGACATAAACATACTACAACAAGTTGGAAATCGCAAAATCAACAATGAGTGGTTTGAAAGGATTTAGTGGTTGCAAAGCAATCACTAGCCCGCTATTCAGTGGAGTGGGTGTGTAGTCCAAGTCTGGGTTTAAGGGTCTCGTTTCCAAACTTTAAAGGATAAACATTCAACACCATGGGACAGAAAAAGTTGAATAAATTGGCCATGCTGTCAATCAAGCATGACTTCTGCCGCATTCAAAACAACTGGAAACTCAGAAATCTCAGACTTCAGCGAGTTCAATACAACTGGGAACTTGGAAAAATACGAGCTCCGACTGGGAAAATACATTTTGAACGGTCATCCAACACGGAATTCCAAGTTGGGAACTCGGGCCTCTTTCTAGAGCTCCGACCTAAATATCACGAACATCATGATTCGACCTTCCGAGTTCCCAGTTGTTTTGAAAGCACCATAAATCCAGAGAATGCCAGACTTTGATGACATAGTTTGATGACAAATTTGCCCACGAAGGGCTGCCTCACCACCTTCCTGGTCAAGGTGCGTCCAAAAATGTATTGTATGCTGCTGCATAAATTATGTAATATGCCAGGGAGATATGTATACTGTAGCTAAGATAGTAATACTAGGTGTATGTTGTGTAGTAAGTTGTTCGTAGCCCATGTGTCTCACCCTAATAATTTGGTCTCTTTCCCCCTCATAACTTAGCCTACTGTTCTGACCTGATTGTGCACATGTAGCCTATAGCCTGTTTTAGAGAAACGTAATCATCGAATATTGTAAGAGCTTTCATTGTCTGCTTATATGCCCCCTTTATTTATCCTAAGGTTCGAACTTGGTGTACAGGGAGAATACTGTAAGGACTTCCAATGTTTGTCTATGGAGATTGCATGTATGTGTTCTCAATTTTATACACCTGTCAGCAATGGGTGTGGCTGAAATAGCCGAATCCACTAATTTGAAAGGGTGTCCACATACTTTTGTATATATAGTGTAATCTACATCCACTTGGACCATGGCGGTCCTGATTTGAAAGGTGATTTGAGGATTTCGTTGAGGGACAAACAACATGCCTATCAAGGGGTGAGCTCATCAAGGACATGGCTTGACATCTCGGAAAGGCAGAATTGCTGAATCTTGGCCTATTTCCTACACCACACACATGCACATCAACAAAGTAAATGTATTTTGTACATCAATAAAGTGTGTTTATTACAAAATCTGAGATAACCCAACTTTACACTGTACAAGATACAACGTTGTTTACAGCTGTAGTAGTCATTTATTTACAAAGTTCTGCGTGTCAAAGTGATGCGCTAAAAAGGCATTTTTCAATCACTGTAAGCATTTATAGAAGTAAGGCAAAATACTTGAAACTTGATGTATTTACATTTTTGCAGATCAAGGGAAAGTCTTCATCTCTCTAACTAATGGTCATAGTCTACAGCATGGGAGTTGGAAACACTGTGATTCTACAGCTGCCACAGATGTTGCTAAGTCTGTACGTATTTGCAGAATACTGTTTTCTCTGTGTGTGTGTGTGTGTGTGTGTGTGTGTATGTGTACGTGTGTACATGTGTACGTGTGTACGTGTGTGCGTGTGTGCGTGTGTGTGTGTGTGTGTCACAAAGAATGTGTGAAGGAGCGAGCATACATACGTATGTGTTGGTGGTTGTGCGTAAGAGAGACTGTTCCAGGTTTGGCATTAACTAAAGTTCTATAGCCTACATCGGGGACTCAAGGATGAGGGCATCGCACTGTGGGTCAAAGCCAACGCACCTTACCCAATGCCTATTTTACCGACCTCCCTGTCCCTTCAAAGCCTTGGCTACAGCCTGCTGCGTGTATAGCCGACACAGGACACACACCCCCACACATAATCCCTATCAGGGCAGAGCAATGGACGAATAACAAGCCTTGATCAATACACAACTCGACAAGTTCATGGATGCAAACAAAGCTATGTCTGACTGTGTGTGTGTTGCACCTGGTTCCCTACATTAGAAATGTAACACTAAGTGACTTACCCTTATGTAAAACCAGACCATTCTGGTTCTAAACAGTCTTACCAAACAGCCATGATTATTTGTTTGGATCCATGAGACTTAAAATATGTCATATGCAGTAAACCATATATCTTGACTATTGAGTGTTTGACCCCCCCCTGACCATGACTTGCTCTAAAAAGCCAGAAACCTAGACGGCAGTAGTGCTCCTTTTGTGAAGGACGAAGTACTAAACAACAGGATGTTAGAGGAGCTCATTGCTTTGGTTTACACTCGACAGGAAACCAGACTAGTCCAGACCAGCACTAACAGGTCATGCACTACTAAAGACGTTGTGTCAAAAGCCTTTTGAGACTTTTTGAATGTATAAAAATGTGTATTTGTGCTATTTCATTTAAGATTTAAGGTCGAACACCCACATGCATACACACATATAAATACTTGTGTATGAATACACACATGCATGCATACCGTATTTACAGTACACGAAAACTAGCCTACTACACCTTGAAGGATGGAATGAATCCTTGGCATAATCAGAGAAGAAGACATAAAAAGTTCTGTCTTTTTAGGTTGATAATACTGGGCTGTGTTTTGTGCATGTCCCCCTGTTGGGAGTGTACACACACAGAGGGACAACACACTATCACCTGGCTGCCACACTCACTCATACTTCTGGTCATGTCACCAGGAGCCTGATGTTCCAATGCTGGTAGCCGGAAATCTTCAGTTGATTGTGTTTGGTTGCAAACAGTGGCAAGTCACTATTTATGTAACAACAAACTCAATCAAGTCTGCGTGATTTTATCGTGCAGCCATCCTAGGCGTGATTGTCCAGTTGTCAATCAATCAATCAAATTTATTTTATATAGCCCTTCGTACATCAGCTGATATCTCAAAGTGCTGTACAGAAACCCAGCCTAAAACCCCAAACAGCAAGCAATGCAGGTGAAGAAGCACTGACCATCCTCAGAGACAGGTAACTCCTCGAGGAGCATCCCGCCATTGTGCAGTGGGCTGTCCCAGTATCCCAGTGTACCATTTACCCACAGGAGACCCTGGTTCAATCTTTAGTGGTACCCCCAGTGACTCCTGACGGATGTGATAGCCCAGGACGGGGAGGTCTGGAACTCAAGTTTACAACAGTGCGGCACTTCTTCTTTCCACCTCCCTACACAGCCAATTCTTTCACCCGTTCCACCACCACTCCTCCCACATCTACATCTGTCTCCTCTTCTTCATCCTCCTCTCCCAGTGTGGGCACACAGGGTGAGGGCAAGCATGGCATGGGGTGGATACTGACATTGACACTGGGGCTAGAGCTGCTGTTACCCGTGCCACCGAGGCTAACCATGCTGGCGCGAACTGTGAAGCTGGCGACAGAGTTGACACTGCCCAGTTTGGTGGGAACGCTGGCCTTGCCGCAGGAGTGGGCACGGCGGTTCAGGCTGGCAGAGCGCACCACGGAGGAGGTGGTGGCGCAGCCCGCGCTGTGGACCTTGCCCTCCAGGAAATAGGTGAGCATCTCACCCTTACCCTTCACGCTAACCTTCCCCCGGCACACCAGGTCGTAGTTATCCCCCAGGATACGGTACACATCCTCTGTTACCTGGGGGAGAAAAGGAGGGAGCGCAAGAGAAAGAGAGACAGGGAGGGAGAGAGAGAGAGAGAGAGGTTAAACCACTGTCATACAGATAGATTTACTCACCAACACCAATCTACTCCGGGCCAATCCTCAAGCCTCAAACATAACTCCTAATTTAATACGGTACCTGTATCTTGCCAGGGACTCCGGTGCTGTCCATGCGACTGGCCACGTTCACTGTGTTCCCCCAGATATCATACTGAGGTCTCCTGGCCCCGATCACCCCCGCCACCACCGGACCCACATTGATACCCACTCTCAAGACAAAGTCGTTGTATGACTGGTAGTTGATTTCATCCAGCACATCAAACATCTCAATAGCATAGTCTGCAACTGTGCTCAGGTGATCATAGACAGATCTTTTGTCCTGTAGAAAGGAAGTAAGAATATATATACTGTATGTCATAATCATTCATTCATTGTCCTTGTTATATTCATATGTTTTATTTATTTATCAAACATGTGCAAGCATACACACACACACACACAACACACCTTTGTTCCGATGGTGGGGACTAGACCCACAGCTGCCATATACGTGCTGCCAATGGTTTTGATCTTCTCAATGTCCTTATAGCAATCTTTATCCATGAGCTGAGGAAAAAGAAACAAGATTCACAGCCATACACAGAAGAATAGAACACATTCTCCCAGTTAAGTAGCAGCCGAAAGGGCCTCACCTCGTCAAAATCAGCGATGATTTCATTGAGTAGTCTCAGACACTCTACTCCCATGTTGTTCCCATCCAGCTCAATGTAGAAGTCATTGAAGTTGGGGATGGAAGCAAACAGCACTCCGACTTGGGCATAGGACTGGTAATACAGATCCTATAGGAGAACAGATAATCACCCTTAGGCCATACATATAGTGCATTCGGAAAGTATTCAGACACCTTTACTTTTTTCCACATTTTGTTACGTTACAGCCTTATTCTAAAATTGATTCAATAATTTTTTCCCCTCATCAATCTACACAAAATACCCTATAATGACAAAGCAAAAACAGGTTTTTAGAAATGTTTGCAAATGTATTACAAATAAAAAACTGAAATATTAAATTTACATAAGTATTCAGACCCTTTACTCAGTACTTTGTTGAAGCACCTTTGGCACCGATTACAGACATTCAGAGACTTGTTATGAAGACACTATTGTGTTGTCTTGTCTGTGTGCTTAGGGTCGTTGTCCTGTTGGAAGGTAAACCTTTGCCCCAGTCTATGTTCCTGAGCGCTCTGGAGCAGGTTTTATCTCTCTGTACTTTGCTCCTTTCATCTTTCGCTCAATCCTGACTAGTCTCCCAATCCCTGCTGCTGAAAAACATCCACACATCATGATGCTGCCACCAACATGCTTCACCGTAGGGATGGTGCCAGGTTTCCTCCAGACGCTTGGCATCTAGGCCAAAAAGTTCAAAATGTTCTATCCTTTATGAAACATCAATGCTGTCTGTCTGTCTGCCTGCCTCTGTCTGTCTGCCTGCCTGCCTCTGTCTGTCTGCCTGCCTCTGTCTGTCTGCCTGCCTCTGTCTGTCTGCCTGCCTCTGTCTGTCCGTCTAGCCGCCTGTCCGTCCGTCCGTCCATAGGACTCACCATGTTTCTGGGGTTGGACAGGAGGAAGTGTTGAGCCACGTGAGCAGGAAGCAGGTTGAAAAGAATCCGCCTGTTGTCCAGCTTGACCTTCTCCATGCCATCCCTCTCCTCCTCTGCCTGACAATGCACACACACACCCACGCACGAACAAATACCATATACTAATTTGAATAAAACTGGAACATTACATTCACCCCACAGTACAAATCAAGCCTGCAGTTCAAGGTTCTTACCATAAGGTGTCAGTAAAAGCTCTAAATGTACTCCAGGACTGAGGTGGTAACAGCCAACGTTATGGACAAGGAGCACTAGGTAGAATCAATAGCTA
Source organism: Oncorhynchus mykiss (assembly GCF_013265735.2). Classification (NCBI taxonomy): domain Eukaryota; kingdom Metazoa; phylum Chordata; class Actinopteri; order Salmoniformes; family Salmonidae; genus Oncorhynchus; species Oncorhynchus mykiss. The sequence continues at coordinate 69,185,851 of NC_048572.1, forward strand.
TAAGTTCCAAACCATAGAATTAAGAATTAGAATATTATATAGCAATGTAATAGGATCTCTATAGTCCCAACCTAAAGCCAGCCCCTACTAGAGACCTATCGTTGTCCTATCGTAACTAACATTCCAATATCAGACACCACCACTCTGCCCGCAGCTTTAACAGCCAATAGCCTGGCACTGGCTGTTACACACAGTGACACACACACAAACACACACCTGTGTGGCCCAAAGAAAATCCAGTCGTAGTTTGAGGTCCAGTTGTCTGGAGTGGAGGGCCAGGGCACTGGTGAACAGCAGCAGGGATAGGATGGGCTCATATCCCCGGATCTGGAGATTAGACCCCCCACTGTGGGACAAACCAACAGAGAAGTCAGCAATATAAGTAGGTACACAGTTAGACTGTACCACATCATAAATTAATAGGGGAAGTGGGGAGCTGTGGATAGACCAACTGAGACGTCAGCAACATGATACTGTAGGACGGTCCCACATCAGTAATAAAAGGGGGAGTGGGTGACCAGATAAATACAGTGGGCAGTACAACTTCACAAGGGGGATGTGGAAAGAACCCCCACTTTGTGAGAACCAACTTTGATGTCAGTCAAATGTTATGTTTAGTATGGATCCCAAACCAATCCAAATGTGGTATGCATCAGTCAGAAAAACGATTCAAATGTTATGAATCGGGGAATCCCATTCTTTAATTAGTTTCTTTTTACCTTCCGAAAAGACCTCATATTTTGTGACCACTGATGTGTCCTCTTCTTCAGTGTGTTATGTTGACTGTGTTGACAGTCATTGATCTACATGTCATTTCGAATGCCGAGAACAACCCTATGGAATATCAGTAGCCTGGTCAAACTGTACACCGTGCCAGCTTCGCGCACTGACCATCGCCAGGAGGAAGGCGGCCTGTTTCTGATTTAGCAAATCTGAGCGGCACCTTCAGCATTCAAATGCTAAAATGGCATGTGTGGTACTAGGCTTTATTAGTTATGTGACAACCTGTGTCATTTGATAGGTTATGGTTATCTGTTCACTGTTGAAAATGGTGTTTTACCAGAATAAAAGGAAACTAATGGAGACCCAACTCTCATGTGGCTATATCCCACCTGCTGAACGAGGCTAATTGATTTTATTTTGATTGTTCGGGTTCACCATCAGCAATCGTCTTTGTAGTTTTGCTTTAAAAAAAATCTGTTTATATGATGATTTTTATATGGAGAATGGAAAATGAATGTGTTTATGCAACAACAAATTGCATCGAATCGTTCTTGAATCAAACCGAATTGCACCGAATCGTTCTTGAATCAAACCGAATTGCACCGAATCGTTCTTGAATCAAACCGAATCGCATCGCATTTCAAACTAAAATGCATTGTTCCTGTATCGTATCAGAGCCCATGTAATCTAGATACGTATCGATTCATCTTGAAAGGGAAAGATACACATCCCTAGTAAATGTGTGTCTCCTCTCTTTCACCTGACAGTGTGTGTGTATGTTCTGTCTTCTCTCTTACCTCGCGGTGCGTCTGAATCCGCTGAGCTCCAGCACAGTGACATACAGCACCCCCAGGAGGAGCAACAGTGCCATCTTTGGCATCCAGGATACGCGCAGGAAGAGCGCCAGTGTCAGCGTGCCCACAACGCATGACAAGAAAGCGTAGCGGGCACCGTCACATGGCAGCTCCATCAAAGTACGGTTGAAGCTGCGTAGCGGGCCTGCTGTATCCATGTTGACAATGGAGCTGTTGGAGTGGTGAGGACTACCCCACAGCCACGGCATGCAGCCCACCTGGGAGAAAAACATAGGAGAGGAGAGGAGAGGAGAGGAGAGGAGAGGAGAGGAGAGGAGAGGGGAGGGGAGGAGAGGAGAAGAGAGGAGAAGAGAAGAGAAGAGAAGAGAAGAGAAGAGAAGAGAAGAGAAGAGAAGAGAAGAGAAGAGAAGAGAGGAGAGGAGAGGAGAGGAGAGGAGAGGAGAGGAGAGGAGAGGAGAGGAGAGGAGAGGAGAGGAGAGGAGAGGAGAGGAGAGGAGAGGAGAGGTGGCAAATGTTAATACCTCTCGAGCAGTAATTCAAAGGTTGGTTCTTTGCATATTTGATTGACATGACATTTACATTCATGTGTTCAAGAGTACTGCAATGAATATAATGAGTCTAGGTGGTTTAGTGCCATGTTGTTAACCCTACTTACCACACAGGCCTGGGCTACAGCATAGATTAAGAGCACTATGAGAACACACAGAACAGTACGGATCTGAATAGTGAGGCACCCTGGAAAACACTGAGAGAGAGAGATTGAGAGAGAGATATTGAGAGAGAGAGAGAGAGAGAGAGAGAGAGAGAGAGAGAGAGAGAGAGAGAGAGAGAGAGAGAGAGAGAGAGAGAGAGAGAGAGAGAGAGAGAGAGAGAGAGAGAGAGAGAGAGAGAGAGATTAAGGAGAGAGAGGGAATAGACACAGAGAGAGAAAGAGATTAAGGAGGAAAGGGGAGGGAGACTGGTAAGAATTTGAATTTGAAAATACATTACATTTGTATAATATTAGCTGAGGGGATTGGGAAAGTCGGAAAAAGTAAAACTGTCAACCTCAACGAAAGCTGAAATTAATAGACTTAGCATTGAGTTTGAAGGAAAACTGAGTGTGATTTGCAAAGTTTTCTGAAGGCCATTGACATCAATATACATACACCAGATTCCCATTATAGACTACTTATGAAAATATAATTGAATATTTGCCTATTTAAGCTGAAATGTTTTATATTTGCTAAATTAAATTTACCAGCACTAACATATGACAAATTATTTATAGCTTGAGCCAAGAGTTTCTCGTGGCCAATTGACCTGCCAAAGGAAAACTACTTACAGCTAATGAGCCAGTCAAAAAAGTGAGTGAGTGAATAAGTAAAAGAACGACATGTTAAATCAGATGGTGACCAAGGCATCAAGCAGGCATTTACCTGTAATTTAGTGACATGCAGGTACATGATACAAACTACTAGGAAACAGATGCAGGTGACCAGTAGGACCAGAACCACTGTTCCCCTGGTGACAGAAGCAGGAGAGAGGAGGAATAGAGTGGAAGAAAGAGGGGAGAGAGAGAGAGGAGAAGAAGAAGGGGGAGAGTTAGTGGACAGAGCCTGTGGAAGTCAACTGAAAAGGCAGCAGAACCAAAGAGAAGAGAAAGATATAGTGTGTTCTGCGGGGGGGGGGGGGGGGGGGGGGGGTGAATGGCAAGCAACTCTAGTTGCTAGAGGGGTGGGAAGGGGTGGGGTTGGGGGACGGGAGGTTAGGTGTGGAGGCTCACTTCTTTTTGTTTATTTTCCTTTACATACTAAATGTATTATTATTATTAGTTAACTCTGTAATATGGTCATAATGATCAATACTTTGTATTTATGTACCTTTTAAAAACAGTTTTCTCTTCTTGAGTAGCAGCCCACAGGTGAATATGAACTGAATATAAAATTATATGAATTTCTATATTGTACCAGTAATACCCACTCCCCACCCGCCCATAAAAAAAGGCAAAATAAATAAACATTTGGTCACAAAAATAAATAAATCATACAATAAAATGAAAGTGGGAAAGAGAAAGCTGCAGAGGGAGCTGCAAAGAGATATACAGAGAGAGCTACAGAGAGAGATACAGAGAAAGATACAGAGAGATACAGAGAACGATACAGAGAGCTGCAAAGCTGCAGAGCGATACAGAGAGAGAGACACAGAGAGAGAGCTACAGAGAGAGCTGCAGAGAGAGCAACAGAGAGAGCTACAGAGAGCTACAGGGAGAGCTACGGAGAGAGCTACAGGGAGAGCTACAGAGAGAGCTACAGAGAGAGCAACAGAGAGCTACAGAGAGAGTTACGGAGAGCTACAGAGAGAGCTACGGAGAGAGCTACAGGGAGAGCTACAGAGAGAGCTACAGAGAGAGTGTGTTGCTGTCAGACATCATATAGTAAAATGAAAGAGAGAGATCGAGGGAGAGAGTGAAAGAGAGAGAGAGAGAGAGAGAGCTACAGAATGAGATGCTGTCAGATATCCTCTAAAAATGTAATGCATACTGAGAGAATAGAGGAGTAGGATGACACCTCTAATAATCTAATACATATTGTGGTAGGATGATATCCTCTAATAATCTAATACATACTGTGGTAGGATGATATCCTCTAATAATCTAATACATACTGTGGTAGGATGATATCCTCTAATAATCTAATACATACTGTGGTAGGATGATATCCTCTAATAATCTAATACACACTGTGGTAGGATGATATCCTCTAATAATCTAATACATACTGTGGTAGGATGATATCCTCTAATAATCTAATACATACTGTGGTAGGATGATATCCTCTAATAATCTAATACATACTGTGGGATGATGAGAAAGTAGACAAGGCCGAACAAGGCAGCTAGGATTAGAGAGAGGACAACAGCGCTGGAGAAGTACTCATCATGTAGCTGGTGGTACTGTCAGAGAAACCAGAGAGAAGGATGGCTCAGATATATGCAAAACAATGAATTATGCAGACATGGATGCAATGTCTATGAAAGAGTCCGATTCAAAAGTCATTTTATTCCTTATGTTGCAGAGTGTGCAGTTGTGTGTGTGTGTACATGTGTGTTGTAAGTGCAGTACAGTAACTCACCCTCTGCTCGCGCTCAGAGCACTTGTACATGAGTGTAAGGAAGTTGAGGTCAGCTGTGTCCGACTCTGTCTGCCTCGCCTCGATCAGACGACCAATGTAGCGGTTGACCCGTGTGCCCGGGCTGGCCTGGCTCACGTTAGCTGACACCGAAGTCCGGTTCCGCAGTTTATCTGGAGCCGTCCGCAGGGCCCTCCGCTGTGGCACAGCATTGTGGGAAACGGAGTCCTGACTTAACTACGTTCAGAGGGTTTGATACCAGCTGTTCAAAACAATGGAGCTTGGAGGAAAAATACTACGGGGCTTTTACTGTCTATTGTTGAGGATCACTGCGGGGTAGAGAAAGTTTATATCTAACTGCATGTAGGTAGGGTTGTGACGATACCAGTATCGCAATATCGCAATATTTGATTTTCCATGTCAAAAAATAAAACACAAAGCTGAAGGTCTTTGGACCTTAAAAACCTACTTTAAGTCAAATATTCTGTGATGTAGGTGTTTTTAAAGAAAAAAGACTCTGGAGGACAACATAATAACGTTTGTTTCAAACATTAGGGCTATTTTACTGAAGAAATGAAATCTACCTCATTGTTTTGTTTCCTTGCCACGATACGTTTGAGTATCGCGTTACTGGTATTGTGACAACCCTATTTAGCAGGTATATCACAAACCATTCAACAACAATATTGACCATGGAGTAAGAAGAGATTTGTTCTAATTGTATTCAAAAAGGGCAATGAAACAAAGTCAATCATTGTGGTTGACTTGACTTCACATTTGTCAATAACTGACATCAACTTAATAAATGCTTAACTTCACACAACAAACAAAAATCCATTGTTCCCTCTACAGTTCAGTTAACATTCATTGTTCCCTCTACAGTTCAGTTAACATTCATTGTTCCCTCTACAGTTAACATTCATTGTTCCATCTGCAGTTCAGTTAACATTCATTGTTCCCTCTACAGTTAACATTCATTGTTCCCTCTACAGTTAACATTCATTGTTCCATCTACAGTTCAGTTAACATTCATTGTTCCCTCTACATTTAACATGCATTGTTCCCTCTACAGTTCAGTTAACATTCATTGTAGGTATTTGGACATAAATAATGGACATTTTCGGAACAAAACAAACATTTATTGTGGACCTGGAATGCCTGTAGTGCTTTCTGATGTATATCATCAAAGGTAAGGGAATATTTATCATGTCATTTTTTGTTTATGTTGACGCCATCTTTGCGGCTGTGGTGTTTTTACTTTTGAGCGCCGTCTCAGATTATTGCATGGTGCTCGGCGGTCATCGTCACCTTCCTACTAGCCGCCACCGATCCCTTTTTCGTTTGTCTGTTTGTTTTGTCTTATTAGTTTCACCTGTGTTCTGTTGTATGATTTAATGAGCTTCCCTATTTTAAGTACGTGTACCCGCCCTTGTTTTGTGCAGGATTGTCTTTATGTTACGTGTGTGCGTTTTAGGTAGAGTTGGATATATTTTCAGAACTTGGCACCCTGTGTTTTTGGGTAGTCACTTTGTTGTCCGCGCCCTGTGTTGTTGGGCTTCTCATTTTTGTGTGCCGTATTAAAGAGCACTTTTCACAACTGGAACTCTCTGCGCCTGATTCCTTCACCCACCTAGTCCCGCGTGACAGTTGAATGATGTGGCTATGCAAAATCACTTGATGTTTTTGGAACGAGTGAATCTAACGCGCCAATGTAAACTCAGATTTTTCGAAATAAATATGAACTTTATCAAACAAAACATGCATGTATTGTGTAACATGAAGTCCTATGAGTGTCATCTGATGAAGATAATTCAAGGTTAGTGATTAATTTTATCTTTATTTCTGGTTTCTGTGAATGCTATATTTTGCTGGAAAATGGCTGTGCTTATTGTGGTTATGTGGAGACCAAACATAATCGTTTGTAGTGCTTTCGCTGAAAAGCTTATTTGAAATCGGACACTTTGGTGGGATTAACAACAAGAATAGCTTTAAAATGATATGAAACACATGTATGTTTTAGGAATTGTAATTATGAGATTTCTGTGGTTTGAATTTGGCGCCCTCTATTTTCACTGGTAGTTGTCATATCGATCCCGGTATCAGGATTGTAGCCATAACAGGTTAACAGTCATTGTTCCCTCTACAGTTCAGTTAACAGTAATAGTTCTCTCTACAGCTAACATTCATTGTTCCCTCTTCAGTTTACATTCATTGTTCCCTCTACAGTTCAGTTTACATTCATTGTTCCCTCTACAGTTCAGTTAACATTCAGTGTTCACTCTACAGTTCAGTTAACATTCATTGTTCCCTCTACAGTTCAGTTAACAGTCATTGTTCCCTCTAAAGTTCAGATAACACTCGTTGTTCCCTCTACAGTTAACATTCATTGTTCCCTCTCCAGTTCAGTTAACATTCATTGTTCCCTCTACAGTTAACATTAATTATTCCCTCTACAGTTCAGTTAACATTCATTGTTCCCTCTTCAGTTTACATTCATTGTTCCCTCTACAGTTCAGTTAACATTCGGTGTTCCCTCTACAGTTCAGTTAACATTCATTGTTCCCTCTACAGTTAACATTCATTGTTCCCTCTACAGTTCAGTTAACAGTCATTGTTCCCTCTACAGTTAACAGTCATTGTTTCCTCTACAGTTAACATTCATTATTCCCTCTACAGCTAACATTCATTATTCCCTCTACAGCTAACATTTATTCTCTGACCCAATTAAACACCCTTTTTCTTAAGTGTCCATAGGAAGTAAATATCATTATTATGTGGGGCAGCAGAGCAGAAGCAGTGATTTAACACCAGAGAAGGAGGATACATCCCAGATGGCACCCTATTCCCTTCATAGTGCACTATATAGGGAATAGGGTGCCATTTGGGACGTCGCCTGAGTGAGTCTTCCTGGATGAAGGCAGAAAGCCATTGAGCTGTACCACAGTATCACAGTGTGAGAGCCAGTGGGTAGGCAAGGAGAGGTTGGAGAGAGTGGCAGGGGGGTGACAGAGTGAATGACGAATGTTGCAGAAGGTTAACACACACCCCATTGACTTCATCCTCATCATCCTTCATCCTTTAACACCTCTCGCTTTTTGTTGGTTGTTTCGGAGGTGTGTGTGCATTAATTATGCTAATTAGTATGTATATGTCTATGTTAAAAGCCGTCTTTCTCTCTCTCTAGTCTCTCTCTTCAGGTTCTTCCTCTATCTCCCACTCTTTCTCTTGCTTTGTCTCTCTCTCTCTCTATTTGTCTCTCTATCTTCCTCTCTCTATCTCCCACTGTAATATATTCCCCAGAGGATGTGAACTTCTACATATGACCCAATCGTTTGGAGATGGTCTGGGGAGCATAGGACAGTCATCACATCATACACCCACGCCTGCTCTGAGCGTACTCATCGTTTCTCTCCTTCCTCCTCTCCTGTCACCCTCTATCTCTCTCTCTCTCTATTTCTCTCCCCAAGTCTGTGTCATTTCCAACAACCTGGAGAGAGAGTTTGTGTGTGGCCTGAATCCTAATCTTTCATTCTGTGTCAAGTATATTTACACTTTGTCATTTTCCTCTCCTGTGTATTGTCTTGTCTATGTCTACATGTTTTCATCCAGGGTTATCACGAAGTAAATGGAAACAGTTTCAAACTGTTAGAGATGATCACATGAACTTTACATAGTCACAGCTCTATGACATATTACATAAGTGTAACCACATAGAGGTAGGTGAGTGTACCAAGTTTTATGCTTTTATCTGAAAGTGCAATATTAATTTGGTTCTCCTCCTTTTTCCACACACACCCACACAGACCTGAGCATCTGCATTTAAATACCCTGAGCATCTGCATTTCAATACCCTGATTATCTGCATTTCAATACCCTGATTATCTGCATTTCAATACCTTGAGTATCTGCATTTCAATACCTTGAGCATCTGCATTTAAATACCCTGAGCATCTGCATTTAAAAACCCTGACCATCTGCATTAAAATACCCTGGCCATCTGCATTTAAATACCCTGACCATCTGCATTTAAATACCCTGACCATCTGCATTTAAATACCCTGGCCATCTGCATTTAAATACCCTGGCCATCTGCATTTAAATACCCTGGCCATCTGCATTTAAATACCCAGACCATCTGCATTTAAATACCCTGGCCATCTGCATTTAAATACCCTGTTCATCTACATTTAAATACCCTGAGCATCTGCATTTAAATACCCTGAGCATCTGCATTTAAATACCCTGACCATCTGCATTTAAATACCCTGAGCATCTGCATTTAAATACCCTGAGCCAGAGTTGAACTGTAGCCAGACCTCAGGATTTCTTCACAAGAATAGCAGGTCAAGTAAACACACTGACACTTAGCCAGATTACCACAGGATTTGAAAGTAAGCTGATGAAGGTCAACTAAGTCTAGGTGGCTGGGACTCCTCATCGAGGACACACACACATTCCCCCCACACACACATGCACGCTCGCACACACTTGCACGCACACACACACGTGTGTGCTATGTCAACACACACATGCGCATACAACGCCTCTCCCTGTTTCTACATTCCCTAACACAATACACACTCATGTACACACAAAAACACATTTAATGTATACACACACATACAACTTCTCTGTCTCTACACTCCCTTACATAACACAAACACAGAAAGCCCTTACCTTGTCACCATCCTCACAGTTCATGGCGTTTGAGAAAGGTATCTCGGCCTTGAACATCTTCCTACAGTGCATGAGCTGCACCAGCAAGTAGCACACCGTCTTAAACTTCATCTTTTTGGCAGGTTTTATATCCGAAAGAATCAATCCTGGGAATATCTGTCAACAAACAAGCAGTGAGAGCAGGTGTTAAGATACACACTATGATACAGGAGATACACTTCAGTAGATATGGTTTCAACCCAGATTACAGAACACAAACACAAACACACAACTGTGTCGTCTCTTTTCTCTCTTAGATGAAGTAGAGTTGTCGGTGCGTCTATTAAGAGGATTAACCAAATCTGTGTCTTAAAAGGCACCCTATTTCCTATTTAGTGCACTTGTTGAAACGTGGTGGACTTCATGGAGAGTCATTTGGGCCACAACCTTAGTCAAGGGTCCCACCACTCACAGAGGAGGAGAGTAGAGAAAGACAGGGTGGTTGAACGGCCCTCTGAAACACGGTGACACTGCTGTAAAGGTTAATGTAAGGATCCACATACATACACTTTTACATCATGTGAAACCTGGTGGATAACAGTGCACAATTGCTAAAGAAAAGTTGTGCACTCATCTCTCCTTCCTTGTAGATTTATTAGCCAACGCTTCGGCTGAAGAGCCTTGACTGTTTCATTTATCTTCCGCTAGTCAGCAGTCTCAGCACCACACCAGACTGTGCATTGTTCATTTCTTTACAGTGTACCATTGGAATAGCCAAGCAGCATATAATAAATACACAGGCGTCAGACATCCGGAAGTCAGATCCTCTCTCCAGACCTAATAAAGTCTGCAAGACGAGGGTAGGGTAGGAGAAGGAGATAGCAGGAGAGGAGCTAGATAGATCCCGACGAACAGTCTTGTGCTGACGTTGCTTACAGAGGCAGTTTGGAACTCCGTAGTGAGTGTTGCCACCGAGAACAGACCATCTTTACGCACTTCAGCACTCGGCGGTCCCGTTCTGTGAGCTTGTGTGGCCTACCACTTCGTGGCTGAGCCGTTGTTGCTCCTAGAAGTTTCCACTACACAATAACAGCACTTACAGAACATCAGCGAGACTGTAAGGGAACCCATCTCATCTGAACAACCCTACCAACGTGAGGGAGTGACAACTCAATGAAAACGTACCAAACACTTTCTAGTATACACACAGCATATGGAACATGTAGGCCTACTCTAATACAGCACTAAAGTACTGTCTTTCCAGACCTATTAAGATGAAAATGCAGGCTAATGAGAGGTTAAGTCTTTTTAAATCTGGATGTAAAATTGACTATCTATCCTAACTTCTGGCAGTCTTACTGCATCTGTCCATGTGCAGTATGCCAAGGTTATGTGCAGTTCATGTATATATTTCCAAGTATTTCCAATGTTATGTCGAGTACTGTATATCCAAGCATGTTCAAGTATGCCCAAGGTTATGTCCCATACTGTGTTTCCTAGTCCAACTAAGAATGCTAATATAATAATTTAGTAATAATTTGGTGGTTGCTTATATTTGTCCTATTTCACAAATGTACAATTGATACGTACGTGTGAATTATAAATATATTTTTTTGCATATCCCAACTCCCCCTCAGACAGTGTGGTCACGGCCAGGGTCAGTCATTATCAGTGACGACCTTAGAGCAATTAGGGTTAAGTGCCTTGCTCAAGGGCAAATCGACAGATGTTTCACCTTGTCGGCTCAGGGATTACAACTATCGACCTTTCGGTTACTGGCCCAATGCTCTAACCGCTAGGCTACCTGCTGCCCAAAATGCGAGTTCCCATACCGGGAGTTGAACCCGGGCTGCCTGGGTAAAAACCAGGAATCCTAATGGCTAGACAACTGCGAGTAGACTTACTTCATGTTCCACAGATGTCATCACTGAACCTAAGTTAACTACTATAAGACCAAATGAGATCTGTGTCCTAAAATGTGTCTATTTCTACTTTGCTTCATAATGTAAACACACATAAACACTCATCCTCACACACACATACAAACACCTCTAATCCTACACACACATATACACTCCCATGCAGGAGATCTCACATACTGTACACACACACACACACACACACACACACACACACACACACACACACACACACACACACGCACGCACCCAGACACACAAGCACACACACGTACGCAGACACAAACACACCTTCCGTCGGTGAGTTGGCACAATGAAGAAGGTCTCGATCTGGTGTTTGAGGAGGAAGGCATTTCTCTCATGACCGTTGCCTGGTTCAACCTCATAGTCTCCATTCAGGGAGTCCAGGGTCGCCTTGGTGATGTGGACCTTCCTGGTGGAGAAGGAGAAACACAAACAGTCAGCCTCATGTGGTGCTACCTACTGTCATTGTGCTTTAGAGCAAGGTACTTAACCCCTAATTGCTCCAGAGGTGCTGCTCACAGTCTGTGTTGTGTGTGAAGTTGTTGTGTGTGATGTTGGGACAGTAGATTTTGGCATGGTGGTAACAGGTACTAACCCAGGCAGTCCCCCTGCCTCCATCACGTTGGCCAGTGTGACATCGTTGGACCACACGTCATACTGCCACTTCCTCAGTCCCAGGACCCCACACAGCACCCGGCCCGTGTGGAGACCCACACGCATGTTCAGATTCACCTCGGTGGCCTCCGCTACCGACCTGCAGGTGCACGAGGAGAGTAATTACAATATTAAAACATTGATACTGTGTGTATGTGTGTGTGATTGTGTGTATATGTGTGTGTGTGCGTACGTACGTGTGTACCTGCCTGCCAGCCAAGTGCCAAGTCCCTAAGTGTGCCTGCATTCATGTGTGTGTGAGTGTGTGCATACGAGTAGATGTTTGTGTGTACTACAGCATTCCTGTATACAAATAATGTATTGCCTTAGCAGGCAATGTCATAAATTCCACAAATGTTATTCTTCCATGATAAATGGTGCTGCTCCTCTTCACCTAATAATATAGAAAGGCCAGACAGCTGAGTTCTGAGTTCTAATCTCTCTCTCTCTATCTCTCTCTCTCTCTCTCTCTCTCTCTCTCTCTCTCTCTCTCTCTCTCTCTCTCTCGAGGAAAAAGTACATGTTCTGGGGAGATAAGCCAGAAGGACAAAATGGTTGCTACTCCGGATTCTAAACTATTTTTTTTTAATAATGTAAGAGTGCAGACAAAGGAAAATTCCACCCGTATGGAAGGAGCAGGGTGAGATTTAAGAGCAATCTTTAGACTAAAATAAACAGGGCAAAATGCTATACTAGTCCACCAATAGGAATATAAATGAATATGCATATGAATCTACCGTTAACATAGAAAGGCATGTGTTTTCCTTGTGCACTGTAGCTCTATGTGTCTGTGTATGGTCCTATATTGTCTGTTTATGAATACTGACATCCGGTGTGGCCTTGTGCACATAGAGCCATATAAGACCAAGTCCATGGCCGTGCATTTAATACGGGATGGGATAAAGCTTTTTGAAGTGTTGAGCTCTTTCTTCTTTCTCCAAATTGTGCAGGACATGCAAATGAGACAAACACTTTCACGCTTCATAAGGAAGCATCCAAATACATTTCCATTCCCGCGCCCTCAAATGAGATTCCACTCTCAACTCTATCTGCAGTCTTGGCATGTATTCATAGCAGCCATTGACAATCCCACTAAGGAATCCTTCAGCCTGGACTCACTTGAACCACTGTGGTTTAGATGAGAAGAATAGAGAATAGCAAAAATATCCCCAGTCTTCAGTTGGGCCTTTATCCTTGGTCAAACCAAATGAATCAATATAATGGCTGAAAGCCATGCAGCAGGCTCATTCCATAGAGCCATACAGAGCTATGTGATATGTTGTCCATCACAACTCAATGTGTCTGTATCTAGGGCTGTGGCAGTCACAAAATGTTGGTCTCATGGTAATTGACCGTTAATTATGTAAACACATCCCCCAGGCTTCCACACACAGCCTACAAGACACTGATGCAGACCTCTTGAACAGCTACATTTTTAAAGTCTAATAAACCCATGTAATACAGCCTACACCTTCACAATAGCTCCATTATTTATTTTAGACAGGTCTAAAGAGGCATGATATGAAGAAAATGAAGTCTATTTCAGTAACGGTTTTCCTCCTCTTCTGACGAGGAGTATGAAGGATCGGACCAATGCGCAGCGTGGTAAGTGTTCATGTTATTTTATTAGAACAGAAACACTAAACAAAATAACAAAGAGAGTGAAACGAAAACGAAACAGTCCTGTAAGGTGCAGCAACACAAAACAAAAAAACATAGAACAACACAGAATGCCCACCCCAACTCACGCCCTGACCAAACTAAAATGGAGACATAAAAAAGGAACTAAGGTCAGGGCGTGACAATTTCAGAAGAACAGAATAGCATTCTCTGAGTTGTCCTTATGTTAGGTCCTGATCTGGCTATGCCAAATGGCTGTGTGCTACACTAGTTCATTTAGCAGACAGGTGACGTGGTAACCATGGACGACCCGTACAACCTGGGACATCACATCACATCAGCCCGGGACCTGGCCAAGAACAGGACGTCATGGAGAGACAAATGCCGCAGCGCTACGCTCCAAGGTGCTAGCAATGACTGAGTGAGTGTTTACCAGAAACCTATAGACTCACGTGATGGTGTCGATCATGTCCAGGCCCATCTCCACGCAGCAGTGAGCGTGGTCAGTCTTGGGCTGTGTCAGACCTGACACACAGTAGTAACAGTCTCCCAGGATCTTTATACGCCTACAGTGGTTCTCCTGTCAATCAGAGACAGAGACGGGGTAGAGAGAGAGAGAGAGCAAGAGAGAGAGAGAGTAGAGAAAGAGGGCTATATAAAGCAGGCAGACAGGCATAGAGGCATTCAGTTACTGTTCGATTGAATGTTGTAATGGGCAAAACGAGTGACTTAAGCAACTTTGAGCGTGGTATGATTGTCAGTGCCAGGCACGCCGGTTCCAGTATCTCAGAGTCGGCCAGCTTCCTGGGCTTTTCACACACGACAGTGTCTAGCTTTTCCCGAGAATGGTGCGACAAACAAGAAACATCCAGCCAGCGGACGTCCTTTGGAGAAAACAGCTCTTTGATGAGAGGTTGAAGGAGAATTGCAAGAATCGTGTAAGCTAACAGGCAGGCCACAAACAGGCAAATAACGGAGAGCTCCAGTGGTGTGCAGAACAACATCTCTGAACGCACAACTCGTCGATCCTTGTCACGGATGGGCTATTGCAGCAGACGACAACTCCGGGTTCCACTCCTATCAGCTAAAAACCAGAAGCGGCTCCAGTGTGCATACGATCACCAACACTGGACAACTGAGGAGTGGAAAAACATTGCCTGGTCCGACAAATCCCGGTTCCTGTTGTGTCATGCAGATGGCAGAGTCAGGATGTGGCGTAGGCAGCATGAGTCCATGGCCCCATCCTGCCTGGTGTCAACGGTACAGGCTACTGGCAGTGGTGTACTGGTTGCTCAATTGAAACCAATTCAGCAACGTTTCCATGCCCCAAAGAATTCAGGCGGTTCTGGAGGCAAAGGGGGGTCCGATCCGGTACTATGTGGGTGTACCTAATAAACTGGCCACTGTGTATACACATAAGCTTTCTAATGTTCAGAGCAGTATGCCAGACCTACGATGTTAGATTGCCTGGTGCCCTCTATCTCATATTCAACCCCTCCCTATCTAATACCCATTCCCCTAAGCCAGTGGTTCTTAATCCTGGTCCTGGGGACCCAAAGGGGTGCACGTTTTGTTTTTTCCCAAGCACTACACAGCTAATTCAAATGATCAACTCATCATCAGGTGTGTAGTGCACCCATTTGTGTCCCCAGGACCAGGATTAAGAACCACTGCAAGCCATTCAGGGAACATGCTGTATGTTAACATACTGTATGAAAATCTGAATTGGAACCTTGAAATGCATGTGTTGTATCAACGTGGTATATAAATACAATTTGATTTCAGGGCGCGCTTTATACACCCTTTGTAGAGTATCCCATATGTTTATAGATGATTTGTGAAGCATTTATGTAGTGCTTATGAATCCTTTATGTATGCTATATAAAGCCTTTAGAAGTTGTACTTCATTTATAGGGGTACTGCACATTCGGTAGGCTACTGTGCGTGATGTACACACTAATGTGAACATACAGTATATTGCATCATGTTCTGCACAGCACACAATTCTTATATATTTCTTACTTTTTTTTAGGTAGTTTCTTAAAATTGCATTGTTGGTTAAGGGCTTGTAAGAAAGCATTTCACTGTAAGGTGTAATGCCTGTTGTATTCGGCGCATGTGACAAATAACATTTGATTTGATTTGATATAAAATGTCATTAAATGAAAACAGATAAAAACAGTCCCCACTCCAACTAGTATCATCAATGTAGTATAATGTAGGCTACTGTGTGTGAAGTACACACTAACGTGAACATACAGTTTATTGCAAGATGTACTGTACAGTGCAATTCCAACTTAAGTAAGGAAATGCTTCTAAGCGCAGAACCACAAGAGTCCCCACTCCATCATATCATATGATCAGTGTTGTAGACGTTTGTTGGTGAGTCACACCGCCTGGCTGCCTGCCTGGCTGCCTGGCTGCCTGGCATGATGTGAAGCTGTGCTCTGTTCTGGGATGAAAGGTGCGGTGGAAGTCTAACCCATCATTAAGGATCTGTGAGCCACAGACATCACTGTGAGCTAGCTGAACTAGGGGTGGGGGCTGGGCTGCTATGGGGCAATACAATATCCCAGCTCCCATTGTTTTTCCATGGAAGGGATGTGATCGTGGGCTGAGCAGAGCATGTGAACAAAAAAAACTCAGAAGAAGAACGTGGAGATGGAAGCTCTATTTCTAACATTCAAGTCTATTTGTGTTCAATGAGGGAGAGAGAGTGAGACAGACAGACAGACAGACAGACAGACAGGCAGACAGACAGACAGACAGACAGACAGACAGACAGACAGACAGACAGACAGACAGACAGACAGACAGACAGACAGACAGACAGACAGACAGACAGAGAGACAGAGAGACAGAGAGACAGAGAGACAGAGAGAGAGAGAGAGAAAGCCCCTTGAATTTAATTGAATTGAGAGAGCTTGTTAGCTGCGTAAAATATGGTTTTACTTTCCATAATTGTACCTACAGGTTACACACGGTTTGTTATCGCTGAGTGGCACTGAGGCATATTTCTTTCAAGTCAGATACTGTCTTAAAAGATAAACATAAAAAAAGGAAATTCTCTGTTTTGATATGAGCTTAGCAGCAATAATGAATGATGAAAATAATGTGGAAAAACTCTGATTCGTCTAACGGACAAAATCATAATTCATCATAAATCAAATCACATTATATTTGTCACATGCACCGAACACAACCGGTGTAGACTTGACCGTGAAATGCTTACTACAAGCCCTTCCCCAATAGTGCACTTAAAAAGTAAGTCAATTAGCAAATAAAAATAGAAAATAGTAGCATAATCGACAACAATAACGAGGCTATATACCAGGGGTACCCAGTCAATGTGCAGGGGTACGAGGTAGTTGAGGTAATATGTACATGTGTAGGTAAGGGTAAAAGTGACTAGGCAATCAGGATAGATAATAAACAGAGTAGCAGCAGCGTATGTGAAGAGTGTATAAATGTGAATATGTGTGGCGTCAATATGTATGTGTATGTGTATGTGTGTTTTGTGTGTATGAGCATAGGTAGTGTGTGTGTGTGTGTGTGTGTGTGTGTGTGTGTGTGTGTGTGTGTGTGTGTGGGTAGAGTTCAGTGAGTGTGCATAGAGTCGGTGCAAAAAAGGGTCAATGCAAATAGTCCGGGTAGACATTATCAGTCACGAGATCCTAGCAAAAATCAGCTTTTCATTTATCTGACTTATATTTCAACTCACAATTAAGTGTTTTACCATTTTCTTTTCAGGACAACCAGTATAACACAAAATAATTTGACAAAAACAGTTCCATTCATGAGTTTTATTGAAAAATGTAAATTTAAAAAAGGTAAGTCATAGCAAAAACCTGATCAAAAGGAATTTATATGAACTCTGTAATTAGAGAAACGTTTTGCTCACTGGGAAATGAATATCCAACTAGTCAGCGTTAACTGTGTGGAGTTTGGAGTTTGACAACAACTATGTGAGCTTATTACAGAATTATAGACACTATGTCCTGGGATTACCAATAATCTTCTATTTAGAAGAAGCCCTTACCTTCTAACAACTGTTGTGAGCACCTTAGAGAAAAACATATTTTTCTCCTTCGGGATCCGCCCGTGCCTGACAAACACAGCTCTAGCTCGGCCCCCGTTAATCAAAGATACTAATGGTTGGTATCTATGGATGCAGAAGAACTAGACAAATTGTGTGTTTGAGCTACAACAGAAGTCTGTAGCTCAAACACAACATGTTTGAAAGGGGTTAGAAGTACAAAATGCACCAGCAATACGGTGGGACTCATTGGGTTAACTGTTAAGGAGCCTTTTGGTCCAAGACTTGGTGCTCTGGTACCGCTTGCTGTGAAGTAACAGAGTGAACAGTCCTTGGCTTTGGGTGGCTGGGGTCTTCGGCAGTTTTTCGGCCTTCCTCTGACAACGTGTGTTCCTCATATCCCGGTGGGAGAGGCCAGTGTGGAGTGCAATAGAGAGCGTCATCTGTGGATCTGTTGGGGCGGTATGCGAGTTGCAATAGGTGATAGTCATTTAGACAGGTTACTTTGTCGTTCTTGGGCACAGGGACTACAGTGGTCTCTTGACCACATAACCTGTCAAGGCAAAACTAGGTCTTAGCTATCTAATCATAAACAATGAGATGGGAGACACATAGCCTCACTTCTGAGAAGACAGTAGTATTGATTAAAGAATCGAACAATAGAAAGAACAAATACAAAAACGTACACCATCAACCCTCCAAAGCCTAAAACTAATCTCAGCTTACTACCCAGACCCAACTAGGTAGAATGAACAGTGTAACCTAAATCAAATAGACACAAAAATAGTTTGGAACATGTACTGAAACCTCTGAAACTTCAGAGGAGAGCAAGTGTATTGGGCTCTATTTGAGGCCTCTAGCTATTTCACTAGGTCTTTACAGCTGTGTGACTGCAGAAACAACAGAGGTTATACATTTTCATTAGAACTTCTGAGACTCCACTTCACTTCCTCTGTTCCATCGGGCCCCTACACACACAATTCAAATAGACAGCTTAGGCAATTACACTGTGCCAAAGGAGCAAGCCACAGAGTTAAGCCACCTGCGTTAAGGACCTGCGTGCCAACTGTTCACTAACAGGTAAGTCTCCGTCTACATCCCAATTGGCACCCTATTCCCTACAAAGTGCATTACATAGGGATTAGGGTGCCATTTGGGACTTAGCCTTAAAAAGAAAAGAAAAGAAGAGAGAATTAATTTTCTCTTAGTTTAACACTCAATGGTTGCCAGGCTACCCAGACTCCTTGCTCCGGCTAAACACTATGCCACACCCACGGACATTAGTTTCTTCTGCGCAATGAGTCTGGATTTCAGTACCTCCCTGTCTCTTCAGCGAATGCAAACACATTCGGGGCTGTCTGATTGGTCCAGAAACCGATGGGTTGGGTAAGAGCCAGAACATATTTGTCGTTGGAAAGAGAGAGACCAGAGAGACCAGAGAGTGTTAAAGAGAACATCCTCCTACTGTACAACATAAGAGCTACACTATACAAACAAAAGTATGTGGGCACCCCTTCAAATAAGTGTATTTGTCTATTTCAGCCACACCGGTTGGTGACAGGTGTATAAAATCAAGCACACAGCGATGCAATCATAGACAAACACTGGCAGTAGAATGACCTTACTGAAGTGCCCAGCGACTTTCAACGTGGCACCGTTATAGCATGCAACCTTTCCAACAGGTCATTTCATCAAATTTCTGCCCTGCTAGAGCTGCCCCAGTCAACTGTAAGTGTTGTTATAGTGAAGTGGAAACGTCTAGGTGCAACAACGGCTCAGCCGCGAAGTGGTAGGCCACATAAGCTCACAGAAAGG
The DNA here is from genome assembly GCF_013265735.2 of Oncorhynchus mykiss. Lineage (NCBI taxonomy): Eukaryota > Metazoa > Chordata > Actinopteri > Salmoniformes > Salmonidae > Oncorhynchus > Oncorhynchus mykiss. Next base: position 69,205,223 of record NC_048572.1, read on the forward strand.
CACTGCCGAGTGCTGAAGCGAGTAACGCATAAAAACGTCTCCTTGGTTGCAACACTCACCAGTGAGTTCCTAACTGCCTCTGGAAACAACGTCAGCCCAATAACTTTTTGTCCGGAGCTTCATGAAATGGATTTCCATGGACGAGCAGCCACACACAAGCCTAAGATCACCATGCGCAATGACAAGCGTCGCCTGGAGTGGTGTAAAGCTTACCGAAATAGGACTGGAGCAATGGAAACATGTTCTCTGGGGTGATGAATCACACTTCACCACCTGGCAGTCCAATGGCTGAATCTGGGTTGGGCATATGCCAGGAAAATGCTACCTTCCCCAATGCATAGTGCCAACTGTAAGGTTTGGTGGAGGAAGAAAAATGGTCTGGGGCTGTTTTTCATGATTTGGCTAGGCCCCTTAGTTCCAGTGAAGGGACATTTTAACGCGACAGCATACAATGACATTCTAGACGATTCTGTGCTTCCAACTTTGTGGCAGCAGTTTGGGGTAGGACCTTTCCTGTTTCATCATGACAATGCGCCCGTGCACAAAGCGAGGTCCATACAGAAATGGTTTGTCAAGATCGGTGTGAAAGAGCTTGACTGGCCTGCACAGAGCCCTGACCTCAACCCTATCGAACACCTTTGAGATGAATTGGAACGCTGACTGCGAGCATGTCCTAATCGCCCAACATCAGTGCCCGTTCTCACTAATGCTCTTGTGCCTGGAAGCACATCCCCGCATTCCCCCATGACATTGGAATGAGATGTTGGACGAGCAGGTGTCCACATACCTTTGGTCATGTAGTGTAGCTACTGCACTAATAGGCTAAGCCACCTACCAGGAAATATCCATAAACCTACATGACCTCAGTAGTTGGGAAGACAGATATAGGGAAGACAGATATAGCTAGATGCAAAATGAGCATCCCATCCAAAAGAGAGGTGCAAACAATCTGCTAGTAAAGATTCCTAAACCTACACCACTATATGTACCCACATGGGAACACACCTAAACTACATATTTTTAATATAAACAATCACAAACAATTACGTGAGCAACCAGGGGTGAAACCAGATTGAAACTAGGGTGAAACCAGGGTATAACGTCCATGGTCGGGGGATATCTTAGGGCCAAGACAGTGAGGGTATAACAGGTGGTGGGATATATAGAGCCTGGCTATAGATAGGCTTTAGTGGGTAAATAGAGGCTGGAGCTGTGGACAGAAAAGCCCTGGTGCTTAGAAAGGCCCCTCCTCTCCTCTCAGTCCTCTCTCTGTGCTGTGCTGCTTCTCTTCTCCTGTCCCTGTGTTAGCTCATCTGATCTACCTAGTGAGCTAGGGCTTAGGAGGCTGATTCAAACCCGAGCCATGCAGGATTACTCTGGCCTTGTCACGTGACCATGCCACCCATGAGAAATCTATACAGCCATAATGTACAGAGTAGAGGTCGACCGATTATGATTTTTCAACGCCGATACCAATACCGATTATTGGAGGACCAAAAAAAGCCAATTCTTTAAAAATGTATTTGTAATAATGATAGTTACAACAATACTGAATGAACACTTATTTTAACTTAATATAATACATCAATAAAATCAATTTAGCCTCAAGTAAATAATTAAACATGTTCAATTTGGTTTAAATAATGCAACAACAAAGTGTTGGAGAAGAAAGTAAAAGTGCAATATGTGCCATGTAAGAAAGCTAACGTTTAAGTTCCATGCTCAGAACATGAGAACATATGAAAGCTGGTGGTTCCTTTTAACATGAGTCTTCAATATTCCCAGGTAAGACGTTTTAGGTTGTAGTTATTATAGGAATTATAGGACTATTTCTCTCTATACCATTTGTATTTCATGTACCTTTGACTATTGGATGTTCTTATAGGCACTTTAGTATTGCCAGTGTAACAGTATAGCTTCCGTCCCTCTCCTCGCCCCTACCTGGGCTCGAACCAGGAACACATCGACAACAGCCACCCTCGAAGCAGCGTTACCCATTGTTCCACAACTTGAAATCGGAGAGAGAGAGAGAGCGAGAGAGAGAGAGAGACAGTCAGACAGACAGACAGACAGACAGACAGACAGACAGACAGACAGACAGACAGACATATGGGGAGAAGAAGAGAAGGGGACAGATATACAGACACACACTTTAGAACACACACATGTATATAGACTCTTGTTGGTGTTTAGGGGTTAATGGGGTTCATGTTTACATCCAGATCCTAACTGTTACATGTCCCCTCCCTCTTCAAGATGACAGGGCGTAGTAGAGAATGTTATCAAGACAAGACGGCCTGGCCATGGCCCTAGCCCATCAATATTGTGTTATATTGATCTGTGTCATTGTGTCAATGACAACATACAGGTAACTGACAAAATGAAGGAAACCAACATAAAGCGCCTTAACAGGACATTGGACCACCGCGAGCCGCCAGAGCCATCAGAACAGCTTCAATGCTCCTTGGCATAGATTCTACAAGTGTCTGGAACTCTATGGGAGGGATGTGACACCATTCTGCCACGAGAAATTCCATAATTTGGTGTTTTGTTGATGGTGGTGGAAAACGTTGTCTCAGGAGTCGCTCCAGAATCTCCCATAAGTGTTCAACTGGGTTGAGATGCGATGACACATACACACACACACTTTAAACACTCTTTAAACGCTCCGCCTAATCTCGCGCCGCCTTATCTTAGCTCCGCATTATCTCAGCTCACTGGTCACCATAGCAACACTCACCCGTAGCACGGGCTCCAGCAGGTATATCTCACTGGTCATCCCCAAAGCCAGCACCTCCTTTGGTCGCCTTTCCTTCCAGTTCTATGCTGCCAATGACTGGAATGAATTTCAAAAATCACTGAAGTTGGAGACTTATATCTTCTCTTAGCTCCGCCTTATCTCAGCTCACTGGTCACCATAGCAACACCCACCCGTAGCACGCGTTCCAGCTGGTATATTTCTGGTTTCTGGTTTCACCCTGGTTGCTCACCTGATTGTTTGTGATTGTTTATATTAATTTTAAGCATCAGCTGTCAGAGTAGCTTACCGGTCGCTGCAGCTGTCCACAACCCATCTGTAAATATCCCATCCAACCAATTATCTACCTCATCCCCATATTTGTTTTTCTGCTCTTTTGCACACCAGTATTTCTACTTGCACATCCTCATCTGCACATATCACTCCAGTGTAAATTGCTAAATTGTAATTACTTCGCCCCTATTGGAGTATTTATTGCCTTACCTCCTTACTTAATTTGCACACACTGTATACAGATTTTTCTATTGTGTTATTGACTGTACGTTTGTTTATCCCATGTGTTTTTGTAGCATTGCTTTGCTTTATCTTGGCCAGGTTGCAGTTGTAAATGAGAACGTGTTCTCAACTGGCCTACCTGGTTAAATAAAGTTGAAATAAATAAAACATTTTTAAAAAGTATTCTCTTTTCCGGCAACTCTTTCAAAGTCACTGAGATTTGAATTGCTTAATTAACTCCGGAACCACATGTGTGTGGAAGCCCCTGCATTCAGTATACTTTGTACCCCTCATTTACTCAAGTGTTTCCTTTATTTTGTCAGTTACTTGTAGGCCAGTCCCTTCCCTAAGGACGCTATGTGACATGGGACTGCTGTGCTCAGCTGTGTCCAATGGCTTCTCTGACACTCCACTCATTTACACAATGATGATAATGTGTGTGTGGTGTGCGTGTGCGTGTGCGCGCGCGCGCGTGTGTGTGTGTGTGTGTGTGTGTGTGTGTGTGTGTGTGTGTGTGTGTGTGTGTGTGTGTGTGTGTGTGTGTGTGTGTGTGTGTGTGTGTGTGTGTGTGTGTGTGTGTGTGTGTGTGTGTGTGTGTGTGTGTGAACCAAAAAGGAGCTCTGACTTGTTGAAATAATCCAAAAGGTCAGAGGAAGAAATATCAAAGCGTCCAACAAAAAATGGAAGTCCACCAATAAGCGGAGGGAACAGAGGGAGAGAGGAACAGCATGGGGAAGAAAGACACCATTCAGGGAATCAAGCTGCTGTGAGCCGATCTAAGTGCTCAGATGCAAAGAGGCGTTAAGAGAAGAGAGGAAGAGAGAGGAAGAGAGAAAGGGAGAGAAGAGAGGGGGGGAATAAAAACAGACAGGAAAACACACACATGCACACAAGCTCACATACGCACGCACACACAAGCATACACACACACACACACACACACACACACACACACACACACACACACACACACACACACACACACACACACACACACACACACACACACACACACAAGCCAGAACCATTCAAATGAATTGCATAATATTGCTGTATTAATCAGCCCTGAGTATGTCTCTTTCTGCACAGAGACTGTTGTTTCAGGTTCTGTCTTGACGGAGAAAAACTAAACAGAGAGAAACAGTGTTTAAACAGTGCTAGAGCAGGAGGGGGACGGATGAAAAACTAAACAGAGAGAAACAGTGTTTAAACAGTGCTAGAGCAGGAGGGGGACGGATGAAAAACTAAACAGAGAGAAACAGTGTTTAAACAGTGCTAGAGCAGGAGGGGGACGGATGAAAAACTAAACAGAGAGAAACAGTGTTTAAACAGTGCTAGAGCAGGAGGGGGACGGATGAAAAAGTGGAATGTGTTTCTTCATCACAAGCTAATTGTATTTGTCCTACACCAGGAGACCTGATCACAAAAAAAACTCCAGGTTACGGGCTATGATAGGGCCTGGAGTTGTTCCTAATCAGGTCACATGATTAAGGAAAAACAAAAGGCCCAATGGGTTACAAATGTGTTATGAAGTCATCATTTAGGTTAGGTGCCCTTCAAATAAAGGAGTACCCCATTGTTTAAGACAGAATGGGTTAAACAAATTAAGAGTAATGGTATTTTTTTAAACTTATATTTTGACACAATCACAGAGCAACAGCAGTTCACCTTAAGGCGCAGGGAGGGCAGTGAAGGAGAAGCTCTGACAGAATCCAGCGTAATTCAGTCTGTTTACAGCACAGGTTACAAAGAGACTGAGACCGCAAGGGAAGTGGGATCAAGCACAGCGCAGGTTAAATATTTTACAAGCCTGAAGTCAAATAACACTAAGTTATTACTCATTTGCATTGTGCATGTCTCAGGGAGAGAGAGGGGAGGGGGGGATAGAATAGAGGGGATAGATAGAATGCGGGTGGGAGAAAAAGAAGTGTGAGAAGTTAGGGAGAAGGAGAGGCGAGCACAAGGGAGGGGAGGGGAGTAAAAGAAAGACAGACGCGCGGTAGGAGAGAAAGAGAAGAGAGGAGGAGTTGCTTAAGGCAGGACATTTGGAGAGAACGCTGCGTTCCTGGCCCACTACCACGGCGGATAGCCAACAAGTCCAACGGTTGGACAGGTGGTGTAGGGATGGTGTGGGGACGGGCAGGACTGGCGCACTGAGACGCTGCCTGGTGGACATGTGGAATCGCCCGCTCATCGTCTGGAATAGGGAGAGACAGCGTGTGTGTGTGAGTGGGTATGTGTGTGTGCTGTGGCAAGGCAGGATGAGTAACTTGCACTGCCACTTATTGCCAGCCTGGATCACAGTGACTGGGGCTATGGGTCAGGACACAGGGTGGAACCTCAGGTGAGGGAGTTTATGTCGGGGGACAACTGTCAGTGTGACACAGCCACTGGGGAGATGGAAGTGTTAAAATGTGATAGCTGCAACGCAATACACAATAGTTTATGAGAAATAGCTTAAAGCTCGATTTGAAATGTGGTCGCACATGTCTGTATTTATTTACAATGTACTGTACCTACAGGCTGGTCATGACCTTCTTCTGAATAACTGGTAAGACATACAGTACTGTAAAATAAGGCATTGTAATATATCTAATCAAATATGGAATAATGACAAAATAACCAATGTCACAATGACTTCTAGGAATTCCCTTTTACTGTCTTGACTGCCATTCATCCCTTTTAGAAAAACTACAGTTGTCTTGTCTGATTCTGTTTAATGCATGTAAACAAACAGACTTTTGTTCTATAAAATAAAAAAATGTTTGGTTGTAACCCAGTGGATTAAGGGATTGCACAGGCATGTGCACAGTGTAAGTAATGGGGGCCAGATTACAGAGAGATGTGAGAAAATTATCTGCTGGGTGAGTGTGAAAGGGTGGGGGTCTGAACCCTCTAACTCTAACACAACAAATACATGTGTCAGCCTAATATCAAGGTCTGGAATTCCCTGTAGAAGAGAAGGGATGGGTTGAGGCTACTACAGTAACGATGCCTGTTGTGAGAGCTGAATCTTAGAATTGATTCCACATTTGCATTTTCCCTGATTGTAAGAATATCAATGATAATTGAAAAATCTAAATAGGCCAAAACAAGGTGAAGTACTAAAGTGTAAATGCACCAACATAGCAAGAGAGTTGCTAAGAATGGAATACTTTATATTGACAGATGGACCATGCAAATATTTGTATTTTGCCACTGGATGGAAAGATTGGGACAGATATACAGTAACTTAGTCCACTATTAGTCCACTTTCCCCTCCCCTTTACTCAGTTCATTCAGACTATCACAGAGGAGACATAGGAGCTTTAGTCAGGGGTAAATCTGGGATGGATTAAGAGTCCTGTCATCTCTTTCTCAGATGAGAGTGCGTATAATCATATTAAAAATCATATGGGGCCCTGATGTTCCTGATGACATCCTACTAAGCTGTAATGATGGCTGCGAGAGGCAGTCGACTGTATCCCACATCCTTAAATGAAGACAGACACTATCCATATGGCTGTGGGTCAAAACCTGACCGAAGCCTACACAGACCAAGGAGCAAAAGGACAGTCCCCTGGTCTAACACAAACTGAAAACATTAGAAAATTGTAGGTTGAAGGCATTGTCTTACGTCAGATAGTGCATCAATTCCGCCTGCATTGATCAGTCTCATATCTCGCAAAGGGTGAAGATATAGATTAAAAATAGTTTCGGACACAACATGCTGTCACAAATGTTGAAAATATGACTGAACCCCATTTCTGCCTCAAAACAGTCCATCTAAAACAATACATCTCTATAATGTTTACGTTTTTTGGTTTAGGTTGAAGATACCCAGGTTAGTACAAGTTATGATTCCATGCGCTGTAGCTAACTAGCATATTTGGTTCAACTGTTTAGAATTCTTCCTCATTTATGCAAAACCTTATGGGATATTAGAATCCTCTAGTCTTAACCTTTGTTATTTTCAACCTAGTTTTGGAGAGAAAATCTTAGTCACACCATTTATTATCTAGCAAAGGAGTTTTGTCTTTCAACAAGCAGTATTTTCTGAAGATTGACAATGTTCATGAACGCTAGCGTAAATCTGTCCAACATTAGCTTGCTAGCTGAGCCAGTCACACTTCATATAGAACGAATGGGATGCTGCTAACCAACGAGCTGTGCTGCACACACAATGCCGAATGCTTCCACCAAAAGCTAGCTAGCTAGCCACTTTAGTAGCTAGCATTATTATGACTTTTCATCTGTTTTCATGAAGCAGCGGCCTGTTCTGCTGCGAGTCTTCGTAGTAGCCTCCTGAGTCAGCTGCTGCTGCGTTAGCTGTCCCAATGTCACAACATAGCGATCGCGGCACAACATGCTGATCTACGAATTGATTTCTGCTAACATTCCCTCTTACTTTTGGGGCAGCATGTCTACAACTTGAGGGTAATTAAACAAACCAAGCAAGCTGTTTAGCTTTCAGTAAGGTAGAGCTAGCTGGCAAAACTGTAAGCTAGCTACAAGTTCTTCTGTGATAACTCATGAATAAACCTTCAACATCTTCCCCAATGATAAAGCAGCAAATTACTGAAATCCATGTGTCAAATTCCAAATGACCACAGTACATGACTTGGTGTTAGCACTTCAACAATAGGCACTAGGGTATTATGTAGATAAGGATGGACCACGTGACTGTATAGCAACTGAACAACACCTTGACCATGCCAGCATGTCTAGGAGCCATTCTATGGAACAGAGTGAGAATGATAGTAAGTTCCATATGTGTCCAACAGTAGAACGCCAGAGAGAGGCAGGACAGGAAAACTGTAGACTCACTGTGGCCAGCTCATCAAACTTCCCAAAGAGCTCGTTGAGTAGTTTGACCAGTTCCTGGGCTGTACACTGGGACGCCAGACTGGTGAACCCCACGATATCAGCAAACAGGATACTGGGAGAAAGAAGGAGAAATAGTTACATCAAGCTATTTTTTATTTAACATTCATTTAACGAGGCAAGTCATTTAAGAACAAATTCTTATTTTCAACGACGGCCTAACGGGAAACAGTGGGTTAAACTGCCTTGTTCAGGAGCAGAACGACAGATTTTTACCTTGTCAGCTCGGGGATTCTATCCAGCAACCTTTCGGTTACTGGCCCAACACTCTAACCACTAGGCTACCTGCCACCCCATGCTAAGTCAGACTGTCTCATTGGATTTGTTAAATTACATTTAGAAAGCCATGCCAAAGTGGAAGTGAGTGAGCATTGTCTCTATTCATAATGTGTTTTCCTCCAATCAATCAAACGTTGTGATTAACGAACCGTGACAGCCAATGAGATGATCCCTGTTCTGTTCCATTGACTGACTGGCAGTGAAGTCAAGCAGATGAACTCAGAATAGAAACATGGATAATTCTTCCCTAGATTCTCATAGGAATCAAAGCAGAGCCATGCCCTGTTAGGAACTAGACAGAAATATAAATACATCTCAACCCTTAGACAAACTAACTAGATGAGTAGATATTATAAGCAGACACAACTCATATAGGGCCCAAAGTTTGTCTTGACTGGGGAAAACTCTAGCCCCTAGTTACATGGTGTAACAGGTCCTTAAGGGGACCTAACAACATGCATATGTATCTGTTCAGACCTGAGAAGCTTAGTTATCTTGTATGGAATTGTCCTAACTGCTGGGGGAGCAGGGGAGGTGTGGTAAGGGGATCATTTGTCTTCATCTACAGATGAAGGTTGACCATACTACTTTGCATGTCTGTGTTTAAGGCTCTTGTGGTCGAAGTGCCCTGCTGTCTTTCTTTGGGATGTACTTTTCACAGTGTGACAGAGCACGCACACACACACATACACACACACATACACACACACACCGTGTCCCTCCGGCGTGACGATCTGTGAGCTGCTAAATGCCAGTTTGTCATATCCCAGATGTCAATGTAATGAACTGCAATGGATTCAATTTACTGTGATTGTTTTAATTGGAAGCCATCTACGAGCAGCAAACATTTGGAGAGAGAACTTGAAACATTGTGCTCGTGGTGAAACATGAGCTGTGGTTAAACAGCCATTTTAATGCAGCTCCAGTCCTATCTCACAGCCCCAAACCTAAATAGCACCAACCCCCAGCTCCCACCCCAAAACCCACCCCAGACACATAATGAATTGCCTCTTAAGGACATGAACGTTTTCTGAATCAAACAAATCATCCTATTAGGGCCATTTATGTGAGTCGATGTTATTAGCCAAATGTTGAATATTGTCCTCCTCCAGTGCCCCATCACCAGGCCAGGCAGACATAGTTGACCTTCCCATAGTTGACTTCCATCATGTCCCGCACCCAGATCTCATCTCATCTCATTCCAGGGACCATCTCTTCTCTCTCCCTATTATACTAATGTGTGGCGAGGTTAGGAACTGCTGTGACAGCAAAAACTAACACATTTCTGTTTTATCAAGTGTCTAATGGACCAATAAAGATTGCGTTTTATTGTAATGTCACCAAGTCCCTCTGAAGCAGTCAGGCGCTAGCTAGACCTAGACCCACACAGCGACCCAGAGGGGGTCAAGCCTAGAGGTCCCTCGGGGGTGGAGTGTGTGTGTGTGTGTGTGTGTGTGTGCGTGCGTGCGTGCGTAAAGTAGTTGTTGACATGAAGGCTCTTGTAAAGAGAAGGACAGAAACATTCTGCTTGAGGAGGTGGCGTGTGTTGGGCGCAGCGACTGATCAATGCCACCTTGAGCAGAGGGTCCCTGGCTGGATAATGCTGTTAAATCCCTGTGTGAGAGGACAGGTGGCATGTGGTGCCGTGACACACACACACACACACACACACACACACACACACCACACACACACACACACACACACACGACACATCATCAACAGGCATAAAGCCCCCAGAGGGCCCTGCTCTAGGAACACTAGACCTGTCAGGTGTGACAATAATGTGTCAGGTGGGATTCAGGAGACGACTGTGACACAACCTGTCTGTCTGTCTGCCTGTCTGGGATTACGCAACAATAGCAGACTGTCAGCAGGCTTGGGCATGTTGCAGTAGTGGTGCATGGGTAAACTCAATGGGGAAGATAATCCAGGAAACAAGCCATGTTTCAACCTGTGTTCTGATAATTGCATTGTTTTCTTTATAACTCATTAGTTCTTACACCACCTTGACAACATGGTGACAACAGTCACACAGTGGCAGAGTAAATTCAATATCACATTTTTTTATTTGTTATTATATATATATATATTTTCCTTTTGTTTATTTGTATTGTTTATTAGTTATATTTGAATTTGAATTTTATTTGTACATTTATTTAGTTTATGATTTAATTTTACTTCAGTTTATTTAGTAAATACTTTTTAAATACTTATGTTTGGTGAAACTGCATTGTTGTTTAAGGGCTTGTAAGTAAGCATTTCACTGTAAGGTCTACTACACCTGTTGTATTCAGCATTTCACTGTAAGGTCTACTACACCTGTTGTATTCGGCGCAAGTAACAAATCAAATTTGATTTGATTTGATTCATCGCAAAACCAGAGAGAAACATCTATCCGGTGAAGTCCACAAAACAAACACAGTTACATGACCTACAGCATGGTCAATGTGTTAGACATTTTTAAACTGCTAAACTACTATGTATTTAGAACCACGGAGAGTTACCGCAAGTCACAAAGAATCCAGGAGCTGCCTCCACTATTCCAGCACCATTTCAACTTCAACATTTCAACATCATCAAATCACCTCTGCTACAGTGACAACTTAAATATACCAAAAAAAACGATTTAGTGTAATTAACTTAAGCTAAATATCATATGGCTGTCCATGGTGCTGATTTCTGTGTATAGATCTGTGTGTGTATACACACATGTGCGCAAGTAGAAAAAACATGATTACTCACCCAACTTGTAGAGCAATGCTATGCCAACCTCTCTTTCATGTTGCCAAAACGTCTATGACTCCTGTCACAGAGTAGTGCACGCTTTTAGTATTTGTTGTCCTAGACCACCTTGCTAAAATACTTGCTTGCTTTACTTCCTTTCATTGGCAATGATGAGACAGCTAGTTAACATTAGCCTATACTACATCTAACTTAGTTAGGTACATATTGATAAAACAATTGTTTTGGCCTTACTGCTATTAGCCCATACAAAAGCATTGAATAACAGATTCACTACATGGTAAAACAGATAGTTCCAAAAAAGGGCCTTCAGGCGAGTCTTGTGAGGCCTGTGGGCGTCCTAAAGCAGGCCAAACCGTTCTAATGCTACAGGCGATTCTGTGAGAAGACTGATTTTCAGGATATCTCATGGTGTGACAAACACCGCTCTAGCTCTGTCACCTTTCACTGCAGATGCGGAAGTGCGACATCGGTGAATGCAGTGGAATGCTTTCGCCTATTGTATTGTATTTTTGTATTATGCTAACTAGATATCCTCGGGGGCCCGGGCATCTACTTTAGGGGGTTAATGCTACGGGCTCATACTAAATGTCATTCCTTCGTTGGCCAGACAGGATCAGATACATGGACTACAGATACTGAAACAGAGGGGCGCCGTTTCGCTTACTGAGATTCTTTCTCTGGTTGAAACATTCAGCTACTTGCGAATTACGAAAGAGACAGACGGTTGGTTTGTAGGCTACAAGGATAAAGCAAGCCTCTTTTGGTAGGATGAGGCAGATGGCATTCTTTGCTGACTGGATAATGCTACTGAGATATTTTTTTTGCTGTTGTCACATTGTTAGTTCGCAAACAGGCAAACAGGTCTGATGCATTGCTTTCCTAATTTTCTTTGCATCTCTACTTTCCTCTCTTTCTTTCCCAGTATAATTCTGCACACACCAGTGCATAATTCTCTCCCTTATTTTCTCCCTCTCCTCAGTGCAACAGAAACAGACACACACAGATTAATGTGCTGTAAATTGAGAGATGAATAAATACAATCGCATTTGAAAGCATCTATGAAATTAGACTGTACAGTATTACATGATCTAGTTTACAAAGCAGATGCCCATATCAAGAAGACTTACACTATGGCTGGCATTTCATGTGTGGTTATGTTCTTTAACATATTGTGGTTTTACTTAGTAAAGGGCAACTCTGCCACTTTTCAACCTCATATTAATTATCTCCAGCACCAAGCAAGTGTTTACATATGTGAAAATGGCACATTTCTACGTTTTATAGAAAAAAAATACTGTAATTAAAGCAAAGAAGATACCCTCCCTCTTGATAGAAACACATTGCAGGTTTTGAAAATGATTGTTTTTCTTACTTTTAATCCTACCCTGTGATGGCACAGAGAAGCACTTTTTATGTTTTTACCACAGATCATAGAAACGCGCCATTTTCACATTATGTAGTCTTTGGTTTGGTGCTGGAGATAATTCATATTTGAGGTTGAACAGTGGCGGAGTTGCCTTTAATTTTGGCAACGCATTCTTAGAACTGTTATACAGAAACCAGCCACCCTCCAAATGTACACATAGTGCTGTATTGGTGTATATTCTTTGAAAAATAGTTGTTCTACGGGAAATGTTATATAAATACCAGAGTTCCTAAAATATCCAATATTCAATATATGCAACTTGTTTCACTAGCAGCAATGCTAATGCTGGCTGTGAGGTAAGTAAATATTAAAACTCTAAGGATCAATGGATGAATCACTTTTTGTCAATAGAATTAAGTATATTTTAAATGTTGGTGTACTGCCCCTTAAAATGGCAGTCGATTTTGTCAAAATATGTATTTAGATTTTATTTATTTTTTACAATTAAATTATGGTAAATCGTCTTTTTAGTACTTATGTGGATAGTAAGTATGTCACGTTCTGACCTCTATTTCCTTTGTTTTTGTATTTATTTAGTATGGTCAGGGCGTGAGTTGGGTGGGCAGTCTATGTTTGTTTTTCTATGTTTTGGTCTAGTTCTATGTTCGGCCTGATATGGTTCTCAATCAGAGGCAGGTGTTCGTCATTGTCTCTGATTGGGAACCATATTTAGGTAGCCTGGGTTTCACTGTGTGTTTGTGGGTGATTGTTCCTGTTTTTGTACCAGACAGGGCTGTTTTGAGTTCTCACGTTTCTTGTTTTTTTCCGTTAGTTTGTTCATGTATAGTGTCGTCAATAAATACAATGAACAACCACCACGCTGCGCTTTGGTCCGCCTCTACTTCACAAGAAGAGAATCGTTACAGAATCACCCACCACAACAGGACCAAGCGGTGTGGTAATGGGCAAAGGAGAAAGCAGCAGCAGGAGCAGCGCGAGGAGGTATGGACATGGGAGGACGAATTAGACGGTAAAGGACCTTGGGCTCAGCCAGGAGAATATCGCCGCCCCAAGGAAGAACGGGAGGCGGCGAAAGCGGAGAGGCGCTGGTACGAGGAGGCAGCGCGGCGTCGTGGATGGAAGCCCGGGAGTCAGCCCCAAAAATTTCTTGGGGGGGGGCTAACAGGGAGTATGGCTACGCCAGGTAGGAGACCTGAGCCAACTTCCTGTGGTTACCGGGGGGCTAGAGAGACCGGGCAGGCACCGTGTTATGCTGTGGAGCGCACGGTGTCCCCAGTGCGGGTGCACAGCCCGGTGCGGTACATTCCAGCTCCGCGTATCGGCCGGGCTAGAGTGGGCATCGAGCCAAGTGCCATGAAGCCGGCTCTACGCATCTGGTCTCCAGTGCGTCTCCTTGGGCCGGCTTACATGGCACCAGCCTTGCGCACGGTGTCCCCGGTTCGCCTGCATAGCCCAGTGCGGGCTATTCCACCTCGCCGCACTGGCAGGGCGACCGGGACCATTCAACCGGGTAAGGTTGGGCAGGCTCGGTGCTCAAGAGCTCCAGTGCGCCTGCACGGCCCGGTCTATCCGTCACCACCTCCACACCCCAGCCCTCCGGTGGCAGCTCCCCGTACCAGGCTGTCTCTCCGGCCCATCCGTCCAGAGCCTTCCTCCTCTCCAGCGCTGCCGGAGCCTCCCGCCTGTCCGGCGCCTCTGCCGGAGCCTCCCGCCTGTCCGGCGCCTCTGCCGGAGCCTCCCGCCTGTCCGGCGCCTCTGCCGGAGCCTCCCGCCTGTCCGGCGCCTCTGCCGGAGCCTCCCGCCTGTCCGGCGCCTCTGCCGGAGCCTCCCGCCTGTCCGGCGCCTCTGCCGGAGCCTCCCGCCTGTCCGGCGCCTCTGCCGGAGCCTCCCGCCTGTCCGGCGCCTCTGCCGGAGCCTCCCGCCTGTCCGGCGCCTCTGCCGGAGCCTCCCGCCTGTCCGGCGCCTCTGCCGGAGCCTCCCGCCTGTCCGGCGCCTCTGCCGGAGCCTCCCGCCTGTCCGGCGCCTCTGCCGGAGCCTCCCGCCTGTCCGGCGCCTCTGCCGGAGCCTCCCGCCTGTCCGGCGCCTCTGCCGGAGCTTCCCGTCTGCCCGGCGCCTCTGTCGGAGCTTCGCGTCTGCCCGGCGCCATCGGAGCTTCCCGTCTGCCCAGCGCCGCCCGTCTGCCCAGCGCCGCCAGCGCCGCCCGTCTGCCCAGCGCCGCCAGCGCCGCCCGTCTGCCCAGCGCCGCCAGCGCCGCCCGTCTGCCCAGCGCCGCCAGCGCCGCCCGTCTGCCCAGCGCCGCCAGCGCCGCCCGTCTGCCCAGCGCCGCCAGCGCCGCCCGTCTGCCCAGCGCCGCCCGTCTGCCCAGCGCCGCCCGTCTGCCAGGAGCCGCCAGTGCCGCCCGTCAGCCAGGGGCCGCCAGTGCCGCCAGTCAGCCAGGGGCCGCCAGTCAGCCAGGGGCCGCCAGTGCCGCCAGTCAACCAGGGGCCGCCAGTGCCGCCAGTCAGCCCAGCGCCAGCGCCGCCAGTCAACCAGGGGCCGCCAGTGCCGCCAGTCAGCCAGGGGCCGCCAGTCAGCCAGGGGCCGCCAGTGCCGCCAGTCAGCCAGGGGCCGCTAGAGCCCCTCCGCCCGGAGCAGCTGTCCCTCTGTCCCGAGCAGCTGTCCCTCTGTCCCGAGCAGCTGTCCCTCTGTCCCGAGCAGCTGTCCCTCTGTCCCGAGAAGCTGCCCCTCTGTCCCAAGCAGCCCCTCTGTCCAGTGGGGTCATTGAGAGGGGTGGGCATGGTGAGTAAGCCACGGAGGCGGACAATAAGGCGGACTGAGACAATGGCGAAGTGGGGTCCGCGTCCCGCGCCAGAGCCGCCACCGCGGACAGACGCCCACCCAGACCCTCCCCTATAGGTCAAGGTTTTGCGGCCGGAGTCCGCACCTTTGGGGGGGGGTACTGTCACGTTCTGACCTCTATTTCCTTTGTTTTTGTATTTATTTAGTATGGTCAGGGCGTGAGTTGGGTGGGCAGTCTATGTTTGTTTTTCTATGTTTTGGTCTAGTTCTATGTTCGGCCTGATATGGTTCTCAATCAGAGGCAGGTGTTCGTCATTGTCTCTGATTGGGAACCATATTTAGGTAGCCTGGGTTTCACTGTGTGTTTGTGGGTGATTGTTCCTGTTTTTGTACCAGACAGGGCTGTTTTGAGTTCTCACGTTTCTTGTTTTTTTCCGTTAGTTTGTTCATGTATAGTGTCGTCAATAAATACAATGAACAACCACCACGCTGCGCTTTGGTCCGCCTCTACTTCACAAGAAGAGAATCGTTACAAAGTAGCACATTATTTAAAGGAAATCTTTACATTTCTGTTTAACAGAATATATGAATGAATTGTAATTTAGAAAAAATAACAGTCTGTTTAGATTTATTTTCATCAGATAACATTATTTACATATCTAATGATGTTTTTATAATCATTCAGTTTATATTTTGCTATGATTGTTGGTTTTTCCAAAAGTTTCTACTTGGGGGTCAAAATGACCCCCGTTGGTAATCTATGCACAGTATGTAAAATATGTTGGTAGTATGAGGGTTAATGATCTGATTTATTTGAAATCAAATAACGCCCACTGTTGTGGAAGATAATAATAAAGTATTGACTAAACTGTTGTAATATTGTTTACTTTGCAGTTACTGCCCACCCAAATCCCATCATCCACCCCCTGCAATATGCTTGGATCTCTTATAATGGATCGTCAGTGGGCACTAACTGCATGTGAATAAGGCCTACAGTAAAGCCCTTTGGTGCAGTGAGAGGCGTAGTGCAATCAGAAGCACTCCATTGAGATGTGTCCATGCTTAACCACCACACACACACTGTTTTATGCAATACAGTTTAGTCTCCACTGCAGAGGCTTAATGCCGAGGCTAAGCAAACTTCCCACCGAACACCTCAATGCCCCAACGCCCCTCTGACAACATAAAGGAAGAGAGAGGGAGGAGAGAGAGAGATGGAGAGAGGGGGCTCGGGGAGAGAGATGGAGAGAGGGGGCTCGGGGAGAAAGACATGGAGAGAGGGGGCTCGGGGAAAGAGATGGAGTGAGGGGGCTTGGGGAGAGAGGGGGCTCAGGGAGAGAGGGGGCTCGGGGAGAGAGAGATGGAGAGAAGGGTCTCGGGGAGAGAGATGGAGAGAGGGGGCTCAGGGAGAGAGAGATGGAGAGAGGGGGCTCAGGGAGAGAGAGATGGAGAGAGGGGGCTCGGGGAGAGAGATGGAGAGAGGGGGCTCGGGGAGAGAGATGGAGATAGGGGGCTCGGGGAGAGAGATGGAGATAGGGGGTGGGGGAGAGAGAGATGGAAAGAATGGGCAGAGAGCAAGAGAGAGATGAAGAGAAGGGGCGCGGGAGAGTGAGATGGATAGACGGGGTGGGGGGAGAGTGAGATGGAGAGAGGATGAGGGGAGAGAGAGATGGAGAGAGGGGGCGGGGGGATAGAGAGATGGAGAGAGGGGGTGGGGGGATAGTGAGATGGAGAGAGGGGGCGGGGGGATAGTGAGATGGAGAGAGGGGGAGGGGGGATAGAGAGATGGAGAGAGGGGGCGGGGGGATAGAGAGAGAGATGGAGAGAGGGGGCGGGGGGATAGAGAGAGAGATGGAGAGAGGGGGCGGGGGGATAGTGAGATGGAGAGAGGGAGCGGGGGGATAGAGAGAGAGATGGAGAGAGGGGGCGGGGGGATAGTGAGATGGAGAGAGGGGCCGGGGGGATAGAGAGAGAGATGGAGAGAGGGGGTGGGGGGATAGTGAGATGGAGAGAGGGGGCGGGGGGATAGAGAGAGAGATGGAGAGAGAGGACGGGGACAGGGGGGGAAGGTGTAAACAAATTACTTAGACATCAAAGCTGGTTAATCATATGAAAGCAGATCCACCCACAAACCTCTAATTGATCACTGGCTGTTTGTTTACTGGGGAGGGAGGGAGGGAGGGAGGGAGGGAGGGAGGGAGGGAGGGAGGGAGGGAGGGAGGGAGGGAGGGAGGGAGGGAGGGAAGGAGGGATGAGGGAGGGAGGGAGGGAGGGAGGGTGGGAGGGAGGGAGGGAGGGAGGGAGGGAGGGAGGGAGGGAGGGAGGGAGGGAGGGAGGGAGGGAGGGAGGGAGGGAGGGAGGGAATACAGAGGGATGAGGGAGGGAGGGAGGGAGTGAATACAGCGGGATGAGGGAGGGAGTGAATACAGAGGGAGGGAGGGAGGGAGTGAATACAGAGGGATGAGGGAGGGAGGGAGTGAATACAGAGGGAGGGAGGGAGGGAGGGAGGGAGGGAGGGAGGGAGGGAGGGAGGGAGGGAGGGAGGGAGGGAGGGAGGGAATACAGAGGGATGAGGGAGGGAGGGAAATACTCTGGAAGTGGAAAAGATACTGAAGTCCATGAAGAAGCACTCAGTGAACCCACTAAATAAATCGCTAGTCCCCCTCCAGCGAAACCACAGTGTATCGGCCGGTAACATTCTGTGCAAGCTAATGCCATTGGGCAAAACTGACACCCACCACTGACTGAGACACAATTCCTCTCTGTCTGCTCACAAGAAGCTCTGCTCAATGCCAACTTAACCACTACAATAGCAAACCCTCCAGCAAACGCAACAGCATCCCAACTCATACATGTGTCTATAAATCCACTGGTAATGGTATAGTGGATTGCTAGTGGTATAAGGCTATTTTAACTGGAGTTTAAAGCTCTAATCTAGAGGAGACAGCGTGAGCAGGTAATATGATGGACATATAACTGGAGAATAAAGCTCTATTGTAGAGGACACAGAACGTGAGAATTTGAGCTCAGCCAGTAGGGGGCTTAGTTTGGCGGCCAAGGCAGGATATTGCTTAAGAGCCGGAGGAGTCTACTGCTCACTGAGCGTTGCTTAATCCACCTTTCACTGGAACCTAGAGGAACTATGACTCCACAGGCCATGTTTCCCTTCCCCAGGGACCCAATAAGATGTGACGCTCCCAGAAGTTGTCATGTTCACCCATGGGCCATGGCATAGTGCCCTCGGTCTGGCCAAAACATGGCGGCATCCTGACCTTGGCGTGAGTTGAGGTTGGGGGAGCGTTCACTACAACTCACGTCGTTAGTTTATTATTGTTGAAAAACTGTTTCGATTTTTGCCCACGGAACCAAAACTTGCCGGTTCTAATCCTGTGAGGGACAGTGTAGCCTTAAGCAAGGCACTGAATGGATGATGGAACTACTCTATTTAGAAACGCAATATAATGTTATGCAAGTGACCTTGAGTTGGATAGTGGGTACATTTCACAGTGATAAACAAAACACAGCAAGGAATGAATATTACAATCAATCGCAATTCTTCAGTAAGGATGGATTTGGATGCAGGGTCTTTCTGGGACAAAGCACTCTGCCGTAATGTTAGATTGTGTTACTCTCTCTCCATCTCTGAGTTTAGCTACATCCACAGGGCATGTTTGGTTTCCTTTTGGGGAAATATTATAACACAACCAGACAGTATTTATGCTTCTGCTTTTAGCTGAAAATGACTAAGAGGAGAAAATGTCTCAGTCTGTTAATTTATGGCTAAATGAGTCAAAGAGGGTGTAGGCAATATGTGTGGGGAGTTTTGAGTTGTTTTAAATGTACCAATGCCAAGTTTATCACCCTGACGCTGGGTTGGGAGTTTGGAGATTGGGTGGGTGTCCTACCTGACGTTGTCATGGCGTTGGATGTAGATCTTGTGGAAGATCCTTTCAGGAGGCTTCAGGAAATCTTCTTTCATCTCCATTGCCACGTTCCTTGGCAACAAACTCATCAGAAGGCGCTCCTGTGTGTGTGTGTGGGAGAGAGAACGAGAGAGAGAGAGAGAGAGAATGAGAGAGAGAGAGATAGAGAGAGAACAAGAGAGAGAGAGAGAGAGAGCGAGAGAGAGAGAGAGAGAGAGAGAGAAGAAGGACAGAGAGTTATACTGTATCAGACTTGAGAATAGGAGAGAAGAGAGTGTTGGTGCAGATAAGAAAAGTGAGAGACAAAAAGGTGGTGTATCAAACAGAATTGAAAAGGTGTGTGAATGAGTCACCAAGTGTGATAAAAAAAAGAAAATGGGGGGATGAAAGGAGCCATGCATAAATGAGACATCATACATGTGATTTTAACCTTATGCCTTCTGTTAATGTGTGTGTGTATGTTTGTACCTGTTTCTCATTCTCGTCCTCCATGCGTAGCCTCTCCTCGATGCAGTTGCGTGCCTGTAGGAAAGCCTTCCTTTGGGCTCGCTCAGTCAGGATGCGCACAAACAATCCAGACAGGTTCACACTGGTAAACAGCACTGTGTTGGCCACCAGCTACAAGCACAAACAACAAACAACACAACATTATGCCACTTAGCATATGCTTTTATCCAAAGTGACATAGGATCCCTGCAGAGATTTAATGTGTGACCTTAGAGTTGCTAGTGCCATGCTCTCACCAACTGAACTACACAGGACTACATTCTCAAGGCAAGACTGTCTTAAATAGCAAACACATGTATTGACTATCTGATAATTGTGTAAAGTACATACAGTATGGTGAAAGGGAAACCATACATTGACAGGTAGCTAGCTAACATGGCTATGCCCCCATACAATGACAATTCCCCCATCCACAGGGCACGAGTGGTCACTGAACGTTTTGATGAGCATGAGCATGAGCAGTCTCAGTCACCAGATCTCAACCCAATTGAACATTTATGGGAGATTCTGGAGCGAAGCCTGACACAACGTTTTCCACCACCATCAACAAAACACCAAATGATGGAATTTCTCGTGGCAGAATGGTGTCACATCCCTCCCATAGAGTTCCAGACACTTGTAGAATCTATGCCAAGGAGCATTGAAGCTGTTCTGGCGGCTCGTGGTGGTCAAACGCCCTATTAAGACACTTTATGTCGGTGGTTCATTCAGTTACCTGCGTTATATCTTTAAAGGGGAAATCTGTGATTGCTACATCCATTTTTGGACTTTTAAATTCACATATACTGTATATCCATAGATTTTTAAAGAACGTAATTTTTTTTTGTTAAATTGTCTTATCCCATCTGAACCCCAAATATAAACTTGTTTGACCTCTTTTGTTTGAAAACCATGTAATTGAAAACAAGCACTGTATAGCCTCAAAACATGACTAAAGCTATCATGGATGGTCAGTCCATGTATCAATGTATCAATAGCTCTGTCAATGAATTGTAGAGAGGTACAATTTCCCAGTCCTATCCCTCAGTGGTGGGTTGTCCGCTTTGTTATTGTTTGAACTGCAGATTGCCCCTTTAACGCATGAAGGGCCAGGTGAAGCTGAGGTATCAGAAACCATCTGGCCTAAACCCATAGCACGCTGACAGACTGATGCACTGTATAGATATAGGAAGAGAGAACAGCTGTACTGTACATTCACAAACATTATTTTGAAGCCAAATATAACGTATTTGCTTTGTCTTGTGTCATTACTCATTTGGAAACAATCAATAAATCAGTGTGTGTATGTGTATGATGAGTTACATCATTGGAAGCCAGCGACGCAGACAACTAAAGAGAGTGTCTGTCTGGGTGAAATAGTTGAGTGTTCTGCTTCATATAGGTAGGCCATCTTCCAGCTATCACACGCCAAACTCTCCTTGGCACAGATGGGTCATTGTGTGTGTGTGTGTGTGTGTGTGTGTGTGTGTGTGTGTGTGTGTGTGTGTCAGCTGTGCTTCCAGCCGAGCATAGGACATGTAGGAGAGAACAACGGAACAACAGAACAACAGAGGCTGGAACAGTGAGTGTTTTCCATGTGGCTGGGCATGACTGGTCCTGGCACAGTGTGACCTTTACAACAACAAAACAAGGCCTGTACACAGAAGCACACATACACAAATACACACACACACACACACTAGTCCATTAAAACTCAGAATAACCTCAGCCAGCCTTCCTCACCTGGAGCAATACTCAACATGGAATAATTTATTCCACAGACCCTGATTGGGGATTGGCCACTGGTGTTTACAAAGTCTACTGTAATATAGGTCATTGACAGAGTATGATGACTGGTGGCAAGAACAAGCATTTAGAAAACACAATACAGGCAACAGCAGCCAATGGGATAATTAGTTACACAGTACTGTACTGTGGGGTTTGTGATTGTATTTGATGAGGGCAAGCTTGATACTGTCAACCTGACTACCAACTGTTATAAACAGGGATCTGACCTGACCCCCAAGGCACAAGAAATCCATGGTCTCACAAGACTGCCATACAGACGACGACCCTCGAATATCCGTGAATGTGTTGGTGGACTCTTATAACAGAAGTCAGCCAAATAACGGCTGCAGGGACTAATCAGGAGAGGGGAAAGAAAGAGTCGAGCTCAAGTCCTTCTCTCTCTGACTGAGGCAAGGCATGGCTATTGTTGGCTTGTTTACACCACACATAGACACGCTGAGGCTCTGAAGAGAAGGTGGTCTATAGGTCCTGTACGGTTACACCGCTGAGCTCATCTTCAGGATTAAGGGATTAGCTTTCCCTCCCCAGGCTGCACTCTGCTTCTGCTAGCACTGTCCTTCACACACTGTCTTCCTGGCCCACATACAGTATAGGCTACAGGCGTGAGATATTATAGGCCACATGCTAAAAAACAAAAAACACACACAACCTTAACCTGTAAGGAGAAGAACTAGAGCTGATTTGATAGAGCTCAACCTATCCATAGAGAGAGAGAGAGAGAGAGAGAGAGAGAGAGAGAGAGAGAGAGAGAGGTAGAGAGAGAGGTAGAAAGAGAGGTAGAGAAAGAGAGAGAGGTAGAGAGGGAGGGAGAGAACGTGTTGAGATTGTCAAGACATTTTAGTTATTTCTGTTCTGAAATAACGTATCTAGCTTTGCAATGCCCTTTATTTAACTGTCTGGTTGTCTGGTATCTGGTTCAGATCCTCAACCTTGACCTACTTTGGTTCTGCATCAAGGATGTTTTATCCTCATCCTCTGAGGCCTAAGTGGACCAGATATTCCCTATGAAACAGAGGCATATGTGAACCCTGTCTGAACACTGTCTGTCTGCTCTCTCTGTGTGGTCCTGTTTGTTTTGTTTCACTCTGTGTTGGCGGTGTAGGATGATGTGAGGTTGGGTCATATTATTAGACATACACTCTCATATTAGCTTGATTTTCTATCAGACATGGCGGCTGATCACTTGATCTCAAAGGTGAGATTCCAGTAAATCTTGGATGTGCTTCAGAACAAGTATAATAAGTGAAGAGGCTTTCCATTTTCAGATAATGTGCACTGTGTTTTCATATTTGACATAGGCAGTTACAATATATAAATGGGGAATTGTACATTTGAACGGGAGTGTGTTTTCATAGATGATCCCTATTCCCACATCTTGTGTGATATTGAAATTCATACCATAGACCCAAGTCATATCAGTCACACAGGCTATTTTGAAGTCAATGGTGTGAGACAGACACAGCTCTATAGGCTCTAGTTGATACTGCTCATTCGCCGGCCGCTACCACTCTCAGGCTTGAAACTGAGTATGCATGTCGCACATGGCTAGTCGAACGCCAAACGCTTCATTGAGACAATGTTGAAACATCAATCCATGGGGGCGAGTCAGTGGCACATTGTTATTTGTGCCGATGGAAAGCAGTTTTGACATATATTCATTGATTGATAGATTTTTTTATCGATCATTAGAATTCTTGATATCAATAATTCATGTTTTTTTATTGATGATTATATTATATATGTATATCAATAATTATATGATAATGACATTCATGAGAGCGGGATTGCATTTGCATGCTCCTACATACTGTTGCTAGTGAAAGTCTACACACCCCTTGCTGTCTTCACATTTTGCTGCCTTTTAAAATCATATCTAAAAAGAGATTACATTTGATCATTTTCCTGTAGATCTACACAAATTACTCCTCTTTTTAAAAATTGTAAGAACATTTTTGGAAAATTTTCCAAATTCATGATAAAATATGTTTTCAATGTATTGATTGAGTATGTCTTCACAGCCCATTAGGTAATACTTGGTGGAAGCACCTTTGGCAGCCATTACAGCTGTGATTAATTTGGAATAAGATTATACTAACCTTGCACAACTCTTAGGGAATCATATCCATTATTTTTGTCAAAATGACTCAAGCTCAGTAAATTTGGTTGGGATTCACTGAGAGACTACTAAACCATTCAGGAACACTCAACACCTCTTAGAAAGCCATTGTGTTGATCTTTGGCATTAGCATTTGTGTAACTGTTCTGCTGAAAAATAAAACTATGGCAAGGTTAGGTTTTCAGCAGACTATTGCAGGATTTCCTCTAACTTTTCATCTGTCAAATGTATTTTGATGCTAACATACTCTCCAGCCCCTGCCGGAAACAAGCATACCCATAACATGATGCTATAATATTAGTCTTATTCAAAATGAATCACTAATGATGTTTCCACCAAGTATTAACTATGGCACACCATTTTTGATTCATTTTAATAAAATCTATCGACGCAAAGTGTTAAAAAGAGTAGCAAAGTGCTTACTGATTTGCCTCATGATTTGTCAACTCGTGCACAATTTCTCTGTCCTTCACATCGGAGTGCTGCTGCAGGCTCTGTGCGTGTCTTGACCAATCAGATTCACAGAAAGGTCACACGTGCCGGGCACAACACACAAAGCTGAAGGCTCGCTCTCCACTTTCCACCGGCATTTATTTAGCAAGCGTGATAACACATGATGAATGCCTACAGGTCAGGATACAGTCTCTATGTCTGCCCTGCTGTTAAGCAGTTTTATTGACAGGGGTACAAACTAATGTTTATATCTGTTTAGCCGGCATACAGGCACCCTGTAACGCCTCCTCGATGGCATCAGCTGGAACTGTGTTCAGTGCGTAAGTGGGGTCCCACATTACCTTTCTGGCCAGTCTGGTGATGGTCTCATCAAAAAATGTCCTGGAGAGAGGAGGGAAGTGTCATGCCTACAATCTTCCTTGCTGTCTTGGTCAGTCTCAAAATGTGGGCTTTGAGCTGCACTGTCAGGTTACCAAATCACGTAACAATGCCATAGAGTAGGATTGACTCAATTGTGGATCTATAAAAGAGGAGCATGATCTTCTGGTTGACACAATAGACCCTGTGTCGACAAATGCAAGTGCTGTTGGACGCTTGAGAACACTCTCCACACGGATGCACCAGCACAGCCCACTGTCAATGTGGACTCCCAGGTACTATGAGTTCACCTGCTCAATGTGCTCTCTGTTTACCACTATGGGGCTGTGGTCCCCAATGGACTTAGGGTCAAGGATCATCTCCTCTGTTTTTTTCACATTCAGTTGTAGGTGATGTTCATCACACCAGCTGACGAATCCTTCAATCTCTGCCCTGTGGCCAGTGGTGTCAAAGACTTTGTTTAAGAGCCTGAGGACAGCAGTGTCGTCCAAGAACTGAACTATGTAGTTGTTGGGATGCCTGCAGGCGTAGTCCCCTACACAGCATGAAGCGTATTGGAGAACTTGGTGGAAGCACCATTGGCAGCTATTACAGGTGTGAATGATTTTGAATGAGATGAATATGCTTGTTACCGGCAGGGGCTGGGAGTACTGTATGTTAGGATCAAAATGAATTTGAAAGGAGCAAAGGGCAGGTAAAACATGAAGAGGAAAATCTGCCATAGTCTTCTGAAAACCTAACACTGCCATAGTTTTATTTTCAGCGAAACAATTAAAAAAATTATAATTTGAAAGATACAGCAGAACGGCTTTCCAAGATGTGCTGAGTGTTCCTGAATGGTCTAGTAGTCTCAGTCCTGCTCTAAATCTGCTTGAAAATCAGAGACAAGAATTGAATATTGTTGTCTGGCAATTATTCCCAAACAAATATACTGAGCTTGAGTAATTTTGGCAAAAACAATGGATATTTTGCCCTTAGAGTTGTGTAAGGTTAGTAGAATCTTATTCCAAATGATTCCCAGCTGTGATGGCGGCCAAAAGTTCTTCCACCAAGTATTACCTCTGGGGTGTGAAGACACACTCAATCAATACATGCAATCAACACATTTTCATTTCTTACTTTTTAAAATTGTTTTGAAAAAAGGTTCTACAATTTTAAAAAGAGCAGTACGTTGTGTAGATCTATAGGAAAATAATAAAATGTAATCCATTTTTTGATTCATTTTCATAGCAGCAAAATGTGAAGACTGCAAGGGGTGTGTGGACTTTGACAAGCGACTGTATGTAGGAGCATGCAAATGGAATTCAGCCCCTATGAAGGTCATTATTATATGATTATTGATATCAACAAATTAATTATTTATATAAAAAAATATGAATTATTAATATAAAATATATATAAATATATGTTAAAACGGCTTTCCACATAATGTGATATATTTTAACATTACTCTTTTTTTAACACACAAACAAACGTTAATTAATAAAAGATGTAATCAGTCATCTCTCAAATGAAGGGGGTGATGACGCAATCTTTGCAAGAGGGAGGGAATCTGATTTCATTGGTCCTCAACTCGTGGCTGTCATTTCATTCATGATAAGTGAAGATAGTGATGAGTTGGCCTGCCCTGGAGCAGGTTAGTTTTGAAGGACTCCTTGCCATAGAAATGTACCTGTAAAAAGGTGACACACTTTCGTATGGCCATTTATCCCGAACTGAACTCAAGTGTTGACCAAAGTTATCTCCTCAAACCTGCTTCGTGAGATACCCCCTCTGCTCTACTGTCTGTAGTGGTTATCAAAATTCGCCTCACGTCATTGAAGTCCGAGTTTAGATTGAGCTACTGAGCACCTCTCCGTTCATCATCTCGCACAGCCTTGCACTTTCTACAAGCTACTGTAGAGTCGTGCAATTTCTACCAGCCTACTGTAGGCCTACATCCAGCACGCTCTCGTTATAAAAAAGAAATGCATGGCTTGAGTTCACAATTGTTTCTATTCTACATAAATCTAAACCATTACATATAGAAACCTAAAACATATTTAATTTAAGAATTTAACTTTGTAGGTCTTCCACAAGCGAGACATTGTAGTACGGTGTGGCTCATTTGTTAGAGCATGGCAACGCCAGGGTTGTGTGTTCGACTCCCACGGGGGACCAGTATGAAAATGTATGCACTCACTACTGTAAATCGCTCTGGATAAGAGTGTCTGCTAAATGACTGAAATGCATACGTATGAAAAACTGCCGGTCGCTGTCCAGTTTGACGGTGCTGAACTTCATATTGACATAGGCCTACTCATTGCTTCCTCTCGCGGATGTTATCCCTAATCGGTTCTTCATAAAAGCCGTTACCCATGCCTTGAACAGTCTGGTGGTTAACTATGTATACACACATACAAATTAGTATGCACCCACTTACCGTTCTCCATAATTTCTGCGTCTTGACTGTCACCGAGGTCGCTGTCACAATTACATGAGAGATGGCAATCATTATTCCAAACACTACTGCTAACAGAGTCCGCACGGGCAAGAGTGAGTAGGCGACGAATGTAACCAGCATGAGCTGCCACATGCCCTGCTCCGGGTTGGTCGGGGGCTCCAGCCCCACGGCTCCGAGAGAGAAGGGACAGCAGAGGAACGAGAAGGTGAAGGCGAAGAGCAAGGTCAGGTTGACGATCTGCTGGAGCTGGGTAACCTGTAGGTATTTGACGTTGGTGACAATGAAGAGGGATACGAAGACGATACAGTGGACAGGATGGGACCCCTTGGGGATGGTCAGATTGGGCCCGGAAAGCAACTCCACCACCGCCAGCGTCGATGCCATGATGATGAGCACCGCCAGGGCTTTGAGAGTGGACGTCTGCTCCAGCTTTAGGTTGTAGTTCTGGAACAGAGACTCCAGCTCCTTACAGTCGAACTCGTCTTCGCATGCAATGGTAGTCAGAGGGACGCCGGGTGGACAGTGGCTTTTCTTCCGCCGGGTTTTGACTTTCTGAAACGGAATTTCCTCCATGTCAGGGCCATTCATAAACGAGACACTGGACCACACAGCGCGCCACAGACCGACGCCGGGAAACAATCAAGCACGCAGCCGGCTAGAGGGGAGAGCGTCCCGAATCCCTATGGCTGGAAACTGGCGCACGCCACGCAGTATCCACAGGTTGAAATCTGTTGTTCGTGGAGATCAGTCACCAAGGAAACGTGCAATCATTTTCTCCCCTTCAGGAAGACTCCAAAAAGTAGGCTCTCGGCGGCTTTTGTTTCACTCCTGCGAGGAATACAGTGTGGAAACAGACTCGAGCACACGACGGTCGAGTTCTGAATCTGACAGCTTTTCGCTAGGCTTAGATTGGATCACGCCTGCGCATTATGAAGTGGAGATAAGACACGTATTAGTAACTCAACAGATCTCCAACACAAAACTGAGATTTGAGAGGTAGCTGGCACTACAGTCCCCACACAGAGCAAATAACTATCTTTCTCTGGGCTTAGTGAACTGTACTGTAGCCTATTTACTGTAGTTTTAAGTCAGAGAAGTATGTAGATTATTTCTTAGAAATATTAATTCGCACAAACTAAAGTAGACTACTGGGTTTCATATATACAAATGAAAACAGGTATGGCACTTCGGGGCCTATGCACAGAACACAATTAATGTCTGTGTATAACATGTATCAGCTAACAGGCATATAAATAACATAATTGCTATATAACTGTTATATATTGCACTATAAAATAATATCCATTTTGATCCATTAATAGACTTTGCCCATTCCCCAATTAGAGAAACAGTAGCACATTCGCATATCTGTGAGCAGCTGTAAAAATAGCAATGCACAAGGGAGGCCACCTGTGTATTTTTATATAGACAGATATATCACCTCTGCCAGGTGAAGAGAGTTGTTTGGAAGATTTCAGGAATCATCACAGTACTCATGGATGTGTGAATCCTTGTGCGTATTGCGTGTGTGTGTGTGTTTGTGTGTGTGTTCTGTGTGTCTGCATGCGTGCGTGCGTTTGTTTATGTGCATGAGTAAGAACGGAGGAAGGAGAGCATTTTTCATGTCTAAGTCATCTTTTTAAAGTTTAAAGTGAAGTTGTCATGTGTAGGAGAGCAGCTTGTGAGATCTGGAGAGGCAGAATGAACACCAAAAAAAAAGAAAAAAGCATGAGAGAAGGATAAATCCTAAATATCGCTTTGTCATTCTCCGTCTTCATCGCTCTCCTGTCTTGAACAAAAAAAGACCCAGTATTGCAGAGCTCACTTTAGAACGAACCCACAGTTCCCCTCTTCTCTCTCTGGTAAACTACAATATTATCCTAACCTAGAGAGGAACCAGGCTATGAGGGGTGGTCAGTCCTCTTCTGGCTGTGCCAGGTGAAGATCACAGTGGTTGTAGAGGGTGCAACAGGACAGCACCTCAAGAGGAAAAATGAACAGTTTAGGATTCCATAGCCGAAGGCAGAACAGTTGAAACTGGAACAGTAGCAAGGCCAGGTGGACTGGGGACAGCAAGGAGTCATCATGCCAGGTAGTCCTGACGCATGGTCCTAGGGCTCTCGTCCTCCGAGAGAGAGAAAGAGAGAATTAGAGAGAGCATACTTAAATTCACACAGGACACCGGATAAGACAGAAGAAGTACTCCAGATATAACAAACTGACCCTAGCCCCCCGACACAAACTACTGCAGCATAAATACTGGATGCTGAGACAGGAGGGGTCAGGAGACACTGTGGCCCCATCCGATGAGACGCCCGGACAGGGCCAAACAGAAAGGATATAACCCCACCCACTTTGCCAAAGCTCTACACAATATTGTGCTGTTGATGCCAGGTGCCATAGCAGTCTCTTTCTGCTGTAAAGCAGAGGGTCACCAAGCATGTGGCGCAGGTGATGGGGGACTTAATTTTGCAAAGAACACAGCGACGCCTCCATGCTGTGCCCTTTTGGCCCTGAGGCACATCCATGCCTGCAGAAATACATTTGGGCAGATGAACACCACTTGTGGCAGGAGCTGGATGAACCAGCTTCAGTGGGGGATGGAAACCTTGGCCCAGGGGGCTGCCATTCGGAGTCAGTGTCACTGTGAAAGAAAATTTGTTAGAAAATCAGTTAGAATAGTTTCACATATGAGCCCTGTATCAACAGGTATAATAAACAGATAGAGGTTAGAGTACAGGGAATATAAGGTTGAATATATTATTATGACCTGCTAGATCTACTGTCTCTTTTATATTATGACATTTCAGCTAGATCTACTGTCTTTCTTATATTACAACAGACCAGCTGTATCTACTGTCTCCATTTCACTTTGGCCATTGTTGTGGGCCTGCCCTCTCCTCAACAGCCTCAAATAGGCTATTTCATGTGGGTTGGGGTGGGGCGGCAGACACACGCATCTCACATTTCATGACATTACATGTTTATATATTGCTTCTAAAATAAATAAAAAATCACAAATAATATTTTATATTATTAATTTCAAACAAGGGCATTAGCATGATAAGAACTTACCAGTCCAAAACGATGTCCTCTCCGGTTCAAAAATATTCCTCCAGAATTGCTAAATGAATCGTCCTACAACAATCTCTGTCTCACTTTCCCAATCAATTTATTCTAAAATTGTGTGTACATCTGTATATCTAGACTTAGATTTACCTTTCCCTGACTTAGTCGCCATAATGATTGATATATAAACAGCTGAATCTGTGCGTTTACCAAACAATGCAGTGCGTAATATGTGTTTCTCCTTCCAGTATGAAACTTCAATAGCGAATGACTCTCGTTACGCTGGAGCTTACTACATGGGTTGGTCTTGCAACACATAAACATGACCTATTGCCGTTTAGCTCAGCTCATTGGCTATCTACCCAGCTAGATTTCAAGACGATCAGTGGTCATTGGGCTAAAAGACAGTCAATCAACGAAACAGCGGGCTAATCATTGGTGCACAATGATGTCATGACTTGTTGTCTTCAAATCGGTTTCTTTCAGTCAATATGTCCCGCGAAATGGCCCATCATGTTTTATTGTGTTACAAACAAACCAGTTGATTGCAGTGAAACCAAACATGACTGGAAAAGTCACGTTCTGTGTGGGTTGTTTACCTGGAATGTGTCGTCGAAAATGGAATGAGACGGAATTCACGACACAAGCGGGTTCACAAAATGTTTCGTGTTAGGCTATAAAAACTGATTTTATCAAACAAAAGATCATTCATTGTGTAACAATGAGCATTGGAATTGCAAACAGACGAAGATCGTCAAAGATAAACAATTTATTTTATTGCAGTTTGTGATGTTACGCCTGTGCTGGTTAAAATTGTTGGTTTTTATGGGGCTCTATGCTCAGATAATCGCATCGTATTCTTTCGCAGTAAATCCTTTTTTAAATCTGACAGCGCAGTTGGATTAGTAAGATTCTAGGCATTCGATACATGTGAGACACTTGTATTTTCATGAATGTTTAATATGACTATTTATGTAGCGATCACCGTATGTTGTGGAATTTCAGCCCGCTTGCGTTGTTCCGTGCGCAGAGAGGTTAAAGTAATGATGGACTGTCGTTTCTCTTTTCTTATTTGAGCTGTTCTTGTCATAATATGGACTTGGTCTTATACCAAATAGGGCTATCTTCTGTATACCACCCCTACCTTGTCAAAACACAACTGATTTGCTCAAATGCATTAAGAAGGAAAGAAATTCCACAAATTAACTTTTAACAAGGCACAGCTGTTAATTGAAATGCATTCCAGGTGACTTCCTCACAAATTTGGTTGAGAGAATGCCAGGAGTGTGCAAAGCTGTCATCAAGGCAAATAGTGACTACCTTGAAGAATCAAAAATATTACATCTCGTTTTTTATAACACTTTTTTGGTTACTACATGATTCCATATGTGTAATTTAATAGTTTTGATGTCTTCACTATTATTTTACAATGTAGAAAATAGTAAAAATAAAGAAAAACCCTTGAATGAGTCGGTGTGTCCAAACTTTTGATGGGTACTGTATATATTATGTATGTCTTAGTGAGGGTGTGAATACAATATAATTATGATTACAATATCCGGTTACTGCATTGAGCTAGCTGAGTGAAGAGAAGAATTTCCTTCAAGCAGCCCCCTCTTCATTTTGCACTCTTGTATGTGTTTTATTGTATTTCATGGTCAAAGCAATGTAACACGAAAGCTCATGTTGTACACAGGTTATTACACAGGAGATCTAGATACTATCAGTCTGAATCAGACACAGCTAGGGAATTCAGAAACACGTGTCTCATCTTTAAAATTCTTTGGGGCTTCATGGTGTTGTAGCCACTCTCTGTCTCCCTCCTCTCCATCTCCCTCCACTCTTTCTCTCTCTCCCTCTTTCTCTCCCTCTTACTCTCCTCTCACTCACCCTCTCCTTCTCTCCCCAACTGTCACTCTCTCCCCCCCTCCCCCTCTCGCTCCATCTCCTCCTATCCAGCTGCTTGGCATTCAGAAGGTAGCTCCTCCTCAGTCATTACCAGGAGAAGATTAGTCATCCATCAGAGGCAAAATGACAGCCACACACACACACACACACACACACACACACACACACACACACACACACACACACACACACACACACACACGCCATGACCCATCTGTGCCAGGGGGAGGTTGGCGTGCAATAGCTCAAAGATGGCCTACCTATGTAAAGCAGAACACTCAACTATTTCACCCAGACAGACACTCTCTTCAGTTGTCTGCATCGTTGGCTTCGAATGATGAAACTCACTCTGAATAAGTGATTATGCCATAACATGCAAACAGAGAGACGATGCACAGGATGTTGATGTTGTGGTGGAAGGAAGAAAAGAGACAAGAAAATTTGTTAGGGTTTGTGTAACATTGGAATTTCAATTCAGTTCCTTAACTGACTGTACTGAAATGGCATTGACCCCAACCCAAGTATACAGTAAATCACAACCGTTATTCCAACAATCACACACCATATGATGACCTATTTCTGGTTCACATCTAGGGATCACCAACTCCTCAGCATGACAATGAGAGGCCAAGGATGTGCCCCAAATTGCACCAAATTCCCTATGGTACGCTACTTTTGACCAGAGATATGGTCAACAGTAGTGCACTACATAGAGAATAGGGTGTCATTTGGGACAGAGCCAGAGTGTGCATCTGTCAACTGCACAGACCTCAGACAGCCTCTGGGCTCCTTCCCCAAAGGGCTTGGGCTTGGCACTGCTTTTCATCAGTGACATTTCAACACCTCGCTGGCCTAAAGAAGTACAAAGATGTGGGACTCAGGATGTAGACCACAAATTATTATGAGCCTGACATTCTGTCTTACATGTCTTGAACATATTGCTGCTCGGTAGTAGCTACTGTACATCCTCATGTAATAGTTTCATTATTACTGACACAGACAGATGGACAGGAAGACAGACAGACATACAGACAGGCAGACAGTCTAAGTTGGATGAACAGTATCTGATTAATCTGCTGTTTAAATATCTGGTATACACATGATGAATATTGCATCAATGGCTTTCATGGATTTTCAATTTTCAACCTCAATAAAAATTAAAAAAATACTCTGAACTTCAATCCCCATGCATTCTATAGATGGATGTAAAAATGGATGATGACGAAGAGAACAAACAGATGCCAGTGAAAATTAACTAATTGTGTTGTGGTGCGTTAACAGACGATTTAAATGGCTGCTTCTGGTATCAGTTAAGCAGTTGAGATTGGCCCCTGGATAGAGACATACATGAGGAACTCCTTAGAAATGTTTATTTTTAGAACAACCGGTTGTCTGAGCTGCCTGTTACACTCTAAAAACATCCCCCACTCTAGGTTAGGCTCACACGCACGCACACAACCACACACACACAACCACACACACACACACACACACACGCACGCACGCACGCACGCACGCACGCACACACGCACACACACACACACACACACACACACACACACACACACACACACACACACACACACACACACACACACACACACACACACACACACACACACACACACACACACACACACACGTGCTGCTGCTCATAGTAATCTTCTCCATCTCCCTTCTCTAGCCCTTCTATGAACTGCCTCTGTTTATGTTATTGGGCAACAATAACACAGGTTCATTACTAATCCACAAAGTCACTATGGAAGAGAAGGGGGAGTGAGAAAGAGAAAAACAGAGCAAGAGAGCAAGAGAGAGAGATCTGGTGAGTAAACTGATAAACTAAGGTGTCTTGTACCCACCTGTATTTCCCTTTATTGGGCAGAGGCTAGAGGTTCTGGGTAGTGAGGCTAGGCTGATTGGGAGGGAGTTGTTTTTAAGACAGGCTGAGAATGGGGCTCAGGTGCAGGCTAATCTCCTCCAAAGCTAGGATAATTAGGATCAAGGCTAGCGGCCACCTAATTATTGATCATGGCCACAAACCCTGGCCTGCCTCAGAACCCAGTCTGGACACTCACAGGATAAAAGCAGAGCATAGGACATGAAAGAAACCGACATGAAAGAAACCGACATGTCAATTGATTCAAATCAAATTTTATTTGTCACATGCTCCGAATACAACAAGTGTAGTCCTTACCATGAAATGCTTACTTACAAGCCCTTACAACCAACAATGTAGTTTAAAAAAATAAGAGTTAAGAAAAATATTTACTAAATAAACTAAAGTAATAAATAAAAGAGCAACAATAACGAGGCTATATACAGGGGGTAGCAGCGGCATAAGAAAAAAGGAGGGGGGGGGGTCAATGCAAATAGTCTGGGTAGCCATTTGACTAGCTGTCCAGCAGTCTAATGATTTGTGGATAGAAGCTGTTAAGAAGTCTCTTGGACCTAGACTTTGCACTCTGGTACCGCTTGTCATCCAGTAGCAGAGAAAACAGTCTATGACTAGGGTGGCTGGAGTCTTAGGCAATTTTTTGGGCCTTCATCTGACACTGCCTGGTATAGAGGGCCTGGATGGCAGGAAGCTTGGCTCCAGTGATGTACTGGGCCGTACGCACTACCCTCTGTAGTGCCTTGCGGTCGGAGGCCGAGCAGTTGCCATAGCAGGCAGTGACGCAACCAGGATGCTCTCGATGGTGCAGCTGTAGAACTTTTTGAGGATCTGAGGACCCCTGAGGGGGAATAGGTGTTGTCGTGCCCTCTTCACGACTGTCTTGGTGTGTTTGGACCATGATAGTTTGTTGGTGATGTGGACACCAAGGAACTTGAAGCTCTGAACTAGCTCCACTACAGTCCTGTCGATGAGAATGGGTGTGTGCTCGGCCCTCCTTTTCCTGTAGTCCATGATCAACTTCTTCGTCTTGATCACGTTGAGGGGGAGGTTGTTGTCCTGGCACCACACTGCCAGTTCTCTGACCTGCTCCCTATAGGCTGTCTCATCGTTGTCGGTGATCAGGTCTCCAACCGTTGTCGTCTGCAAACTTAATGAGGGTGTTGGAGTCTTGCTTGGCCACACAGTCATGGGTGAACAAGGAGTACAGGAGGGGACTGAGCACGCACCACTGAAGGGCCCCTGTGCTAAGGATCAGCGTGGCAAATGTGTTGTTTCCTACGCTTACCACCTGGGGGAGGTCTGTCAGGAAGTCCACGATCCAGTTGCAGAGGGAGGTGTTTAGTACCAGGGTCCTTACCTTAGTGATGAGCTTTGAGAGCACTATGGCGTTGAACACTGAGCTGTAGTCAAGGAACAGCATTCTCACGTAGGTGTTCATTTTGTCCAGGTGGGAAAGGGCAGTAGTGAATGCAACAGAGATTGCATAATCTGTGGATCTGTTGGGGCGGTATGCAAATTGGAGTGGATCTAGGGTTTCTGGGATGATGATGTTGATGTGAGCCATGACCAGCCTTTCAAAGCACTTCATGGCTACAGACGTGAGTGCTCTTGGTCAGTAGTCATTTAGGCAGGTTACCTTGGTATTCTTGGGCACAGGGACTATGGTGGTCTGCTTGAAACATGCAGGTATTACAGACTCAGGGACAGGGACAGGTTGAAAATGTCAGAGAAGAGACTTGCCAGTCAGAGTACAAGTCCTGGTCATCCGTCATCCACACCCCCTCCCAAAATGGCTGCTGTGCCCTTTTTTCCCCCTTGCATTACTTGACATATATTACTTGACAAAGATGACTGCTATGGTGTGTGGTCATCCACACCCCCTCCCAAAATGGCTGCTGTGCCATTTTTTCCCCTTATATTACTTGACATAGATCCAAAAAAACTAGATGTGTAAGTCCAGAACTGGCATAGTCCTTTAATGGGTCCTTTAAGACAATGGGGCAGATATTGTATGTTACCAGTGAATGTTGACCTGTCTTACTCACATTGGTTACCAGGAGCGTGATCACACAGTCATCCGAAACTAGTTGTGCTCTCATGCATGCTTCATTGTTGCTTGCCTCTAAGCGCGCATAGAAGTCATTTAGCTCGTCTGTTTGGCTTGTGTCACTGGGCAGCTTGCAGCTGGGCTTCCCTTTGTCATCTGTAATAGTTTGCAAGCTCTGCCACATCCAACGAACGTCAGAGCCAGTGTTGTGTCTTAGTCCTGTATTTACGCTTTCCCTCTTTGATGGTTCATCTGAGGGCATAGCGGGATTTCTTATAAGCGTCGGGTTAGAGTACCGCTCCTTGAAATTGGCAGCTCTACCTTTTAGCTCAGTGCGGATGTTGCCTGTAATCAAAGGCTTCTGGTTGGGGTATGTACGTACGGTCATTGTAGGGACAACGTCATCAATGCACTTTTTGATGAAGCCGGTGACTGATGTGGTATACTCCTCAATGCCATCGGACCGAGTCCCGGAACATATTCCGGTCTGTGCGAGAAGAGAGTCCTGTAGCTTAGCATCTGTGTCATCTCACCACTTCCGTATTGAGCGAGTCACTGATATTTCCTGCTTTAGTTTTTCCTTCTAAGCAGGAATCAGGTTGATAGAATTATGGTCAGATTTGCCAAATGGAGGGTGAGAGAGAGCTTTGTATGTGTCTCTGTGTGTGGAGTAAAGGTGGCCTTGAGTTTTTTCCCCTCTAGTTGCACATGTAACATGCTGATAGAAATGAAGAAAAATGCATTTAAGTTTCACTGCATTAAAGTTCCTGGTCACTAGGAACGCTGCCTCTGGATGATTATTGCTGCCTTATTGTTTGCGTATGGCTGTTAGGATGGATGGTAGAGGCGGGTTACCCGCTTAGTGTACGCTGGTAGTCGGAAAGCAAGTACAGGGAGTGAATTTAGTAATAAATGTAACACAAGTTGCGTACAGACATGAAGCACAGAAACAGAATCAATAACGCCTGGGAAATTAACCATTCGGAGTGACAGATATAGGGGAGGTAATCAGGAAGGTGATGGAGTCCAGGTGAGTCACATGAAGCGCAGGTGCGTGTAACGACGGTGGCAGGTGTGAGTAATGATGAGTAAACTGGCGACAACGAGCACCAGAGATGAGGAGCAGGAGTAGACGTGACAGTACCCCCTCCCTGACGTGCGGCTCCAGCCGCAGGACACCAGCCAGAAGGACGGTCCCAAGGACTAGGAACCTGTAGAGCCACGGCTCGTTAAAGAAAAAATCTTCGTACAGTTCGAGCTAAGTAATCGCTGTTCTGATGTCCAGAAGCAATTTTTGCCCATAAGAGACGGTGGCAGAAACATTATCTACAAAATAAGTTACAAACAACGTTAAAAAACACAGAAAATAGCAGAATTGGTTAGGAGCCCGTAAAACGGCAGGCGTCTCCTCCGGCGCCATTCTTCTTCAATTGATAGAATGGATGAGTTGTATAGGACTTGAACAGGCTCTGTTCTATTTTCTTCCATTTTAATCTGTACATTGGAATTATATCCAGGTATTATCATGATGCATTAAGTGCTACCAGGTTTTATTGAAAGCAAAAAAATGCATGTTAATTTGTTACATTATGTTAATATGTTACATTATGTTAATCTCGTACATTATAATAATGTTTTACATTATGTTTATATACTGAACAAAAATATTGACACAACATGCAACAATTTCAACGATTTTACTGAGTTACAGTTCAAATTCAGTGAATTAGGCCCTAATCTATGGATTTCACACAACTGGGCAGGGGCGCAGCCATGGGTGGACCTGGGAGGGCGTAGGCCCACCCAGTTGGGAGCCAGGCCCAGCCAATCAAAATTAGTTTTTCCACACAAAAGGGCTTTATTACAGACAGAAATACCTCAGTTTCATCCAGGTGCCTGGTCTCAGACGATCCCGCATGTAAAGAAGCCGGAAGTGGAGGTCTTGGGCTGGCATGGTTGTGAGGCCGGTTGGATGTCCTGCCAAATTCTCTAAAATGACATTGGAGGTATGCAGCATGTCAACATGCTAATTGCACGCTCATTCAAAACTTGAGACATATGTAGCATTGTGCAGTGTGACAAAACTGCACAATTTAGGCTGGCCTTTTATTGTCCCCCAGCACAAAGTGCACCTGTGTAATGATCGTGCTGTTTAATCAGCTTCTTCATATGCCACATTTCTCAGGTGGATGGATTATCTTGGCTTATCTTGGGCCTCCCGGGTGGTGCAGTGGTTAAGGGCGACCAGAGACTCTGGGTTCGTGCCCAGGCTCTGTCGTAACCTGCCACGCCCGGGAGGTCAGTGGGGCGACACAAAATTGGCCTAGCGTCATCCGGGTTAGGGAGGGTTTGGCCGGTAGGGATATCCTTGTCTCATCGCACATCAGCGACTCCTGTGGCGGTCCGGGCGCAGTGTGCGCTAACCAAGGTTGCCAGGTGCACGGTGTTTCCTCCGACACATTGGTGCGGCTGGCTTCCGGGTTGGATGCGCGCTGTGTTAAGAAGCAGTACGGCTTGGTTGGGTTGTGTATCGGAGGACGCATGACTTTCGACCTTCGTCTCTCCCGAGCCTGTACGGGAGTTGTAGCGATGAGACAAGATAGTAGCTACTAACAATTGGATACCACGAAATTGGGGAGAAAAAGGGGGTAAAATTAATTTACATTTTTATTTTTTTAAATAACTGGAATATAAATAAATTTGTTCACAACATTTTAGAGAAATAAGCTTTTTGTGTGTATGGAAGATTTCTGGGATCTTTTATTTCAACTCATGAAATATGGGACCAACACTTTACATGTTGCGTTTATATTTTTGTTCAGTGTACATTGCTCTTCTCATTTTCCACATACCTTGACAAACCTGTGTCTTGTTTTTGTTGTTGTCTTATTTGTCTTGTTTTTGTTGTTGTTCTGAACGTCACATTTGTTTACCTGACCCTATGACAACCAGTCTTTATGACTATTGACCCTCATCCACTTAGATCACATAACTTCCTGCACAATCTTCTCTCGGTCTCCCTAGTCAAGGTCCCCAATATATCTACACTAGAAATAAACCATATCTGACTCATAGGTGTTACCTCTATTATTGCCATCAGACACCAATTTATAGGTATTTTCTATTCCTCATTTTTCCTCTTCCTCTATCTGTTCCTCTCTCTCTCTCTCTCTCTCCCCCTCTTTCTCTATGTGTGCCTCTGTGTGACTCTGCGAGGGGGTGTGTGTGTGGCCTCCCATGTTCAGGGTAAGACCAACCTTGCACTGTATTTCAGTTCAGCATCGGGCACGTGGAGCAAAGCCCTGGAGGGAGGAGACAGGGCACATGGGCAAGCACACACACAGTGACTGGCCTCTCCTAGATTACTTGACCTATCAGCAGCATTAAGAGGATTCTCCTGTCTATTGATCCAACCTAAGCTAGAGTACACACACACACACATGCACACATA
The DNA here is from genome assembly GCF_013265735.2 of Oncorhynchus mykiss. Classification (NCBI taxonomy): domain Eukaryota; kingdom Metazoa; phylum Chordata; class Actinopteri; order Salmoniformes; family Salmonidae; genus Oncorhynchus; species Oncorhynchus mykiss. The sequence continues at coordinate 69,244,508 of NC_048572.1, forward strand.
CACACAATGTATGGCAGAGGGAATTCGTTTTGGAGCCTTTTAGGTCTACTGGGTTTTGATCATTAGCACTTCATTAGCGCATAGAAGTCCTCATACAAGTCCTCACAGGTAAAGTCCTCATACAAGTCCTCACAGGTAAAGTCCTCATACAAGTCCTCACAGGTAAAGTCCTCATACAAGTCCTCACAGGTAAAGTCCTCATACAAGTCCTCACCGGTAAAGTCATCATACAAGTCCTCACAGGTAAAGTCCTCATACAAGTCCTCACAGGTAAAGTCCTCATACAAGTCCTCACAGGTAAAGTCCTCATACAAGTCCTCACAGGTAAAGTCCTCATACAAGTCCTCACCGGTAAAGTCCTCATACAAGTCCTCACAGGTAAAGTCCTCATACAAGTCCTCACAGGTAAAGTACTCATACAAATCCTCACAGGTAAAGTCCTCATACAAGTCCTCACAGGTAAAGTCCTCATACAAGTCCTCACAGGTAAAGTCCTCATACAAGTCCTCACAGGTAAAGTCCTCATACAAGTCCTCACAGGTAAAGTACCCACTCCATAAAATAATATGTTATCCTCTAGCAATAGGAAATAGCCTCCTGCTTTGGGGTCTGGAATGCACACGCTGATGTAGAATAGGCCCAGATTAATAATCCCAGTTCTGTTTCTGGCTGTTTCTCCAGATTGGATTTTTGGACTGAAATCCTCTAGGCAATAACTAATACACAGTTTGTTAGGAAGAACAAATATTACTCTAGAAAGAAAAACTGCTGCTATTTTTAGGCAGCCTAAGCTTTTTAGCGAGTCACTTTGTTTACACACTGATTTCCTGCTTGGTAGCCTAATTAATCTAGAAATCAATAGAAATAGAAATAAACAAGCATGCCCATATACTAAAGATGTATGGACTCACTGTAATGTGAATTGATTTATGGATATTAGAGTTGGCAGTGTGACTGGTACTACCATAATTATAAAGCATCTCAGAGTAAGAGTGCTGATTTAGGATCAGGTCCGCCCTGTTCATGTGCTCTTGTTCAATATTATCCTAAAGTTAAAACTGATCCTAGGTCAGCAGCACTACTACTCTCAGATAGTTCACATTGGTCTCCACCCTAGGAGCGGCAGGGTAGCCTAGTGGTTAGAGCGTTGGACTAGTGAACCAAAAGGTTGCAAGTTCAAATCCCCAAGCTGACCAGGTACAAATTCTACCCCTGAACAGGCAGTTAACCCATTGTTCCTAGGCTGTCATTGAAAATCAGAATTAGTTCTTAACTGACTTGCCTAGTTAAATAAAGATAGAAAAAAATACGTCAGTCAACTGCTTGAACAGAGGAACTGGATGAGTCAACAGATGCCAAGCTATTAGAAGGGGTTAAAGTAGAGAACTGTGTTGTGTTCATGATGTATACTACTGAAGTAACAAGGCTTCTTTTATCTCTGGTGCCTGGGATTTGTGTCACCCGTATGTGGGGTTGGTTAATTATAATTCTGTACTTTAGTTCTAATTCCGCATTGACATTTTGTTCTCGTCATCACAAGCATATCGAATCCCTTGCCTGACAAAAGAAAAGCCTCACTTCTATCGTACTGCGTTGAATATTGGATTGCAATTAAAACATGTGAACTGTAACCCTGTTCCGATGGCACTTAAAGTGTTTGTTGTATTGTATTAGTGTTATCACAGATACTGTAGATATCACTGTTTAGCAGTCACACACCGTTAATTAATGACAGGAAATTCATTCATTCAATATTACATTTCAAACACGTTTGGAGCATCTGAAATGTAAATTCATGATGGTTTGGCAACACATTTGACTTATGTTTTCCTTTTAGGTTTCAATTGATTTGAGATATTATGGAAATGTAATATTTTTGAAGTTTCCTAGGCTATAGGCTATTTTGATACTCTGTCTCTGATATAATGACAGTTCTGTTTCAATCTCTGAGTCTGGCTTTTACTGCTCTTTGTCGTTTCTCTCTGAATCATGTTGCTTAATCCTCTGCCATTGTGAAATATTGTGCTCTCTCTTTGTTCTTATGGGCCATTCACTATCACTAAGATGACAAAAATAATTTGCACTAACGCCTGGACAATGGGCAGTGGGACTTGCATGCAACTCTGCTATAATCACTGATGATCACTTGTTGACAGCTAGCATAAACACAGACTTAGCCTGAGGTCCAATGAGCAAGAGCCTGAACGTTGGGTTTTGCTTGGTATTCTATTCCCTTATTTATTCCCACCTGTGTGTGTATGAGAGAGAGAAATAGAGAGAGAGAAAGAGATGAAGAGATAGAGACCAGCCTCAGCCTCCCCTGCATAGTTGTGAAGCTGATTGACGGTTACTATGAATAGAAAGTACCTACAGTGCCAGTCAAAAGTTTGGACACACCTACTCATTCCAGGGTTTTTCTTTATTTTTAACTATTTTCTACATTGTAGAATAATAGTGAAGACATCAAAACTATGAAATAACACATATGGAATCATGTAGTAACCAAAAAAAGTGTTAAACAAGTCAAAATGTATTTTATGTTTTATATTCTTCAAAGTAGTCACCCTTTGCCTTGATGACATCTATGCACACTCTTGGCATTCTCTCAATCAGCTTCATGAGGTAGCCACCTGGAATGCATTTCAATTGACAGGTGTATCTTGTTAAAAGTTCATTTGTGGAATGTATTTTCTTCTTAATGCGTTTGAGCCAGTCAGTTGTGTTGTGACAAGGTAGGGGTGGTACACAGAAGATAGCCCTATTTGGTAAAATACCAAGTCCATACTAGTAAAGTTTCTTCAAAGGCAGTCGCAAAAACCATCAAGCGCTGTGATAAAACTGGCTCTCATGAGGACCGCCACAGAAAAGGAAGATCCAGAATTACTTCTGCTGCAGAGGTTAAATTCATTAGAGTTACCAGCCTCAGAAATTGCAGCCCAAATAAATGCTTTACAGAGTTCAAGTAACAGACACATCTCAACATCAACTGTTCCCACGGAGACTGAGTGAATCAGGACTTCATGGTCGATTGCTGCAAAGAAACACAACTAAACGACACCAATAAGAATAATAGAATTGCCTGGACAGAGAAACACGAGCAATGGACCATTGGAAATCTGTCCTTTGGTCTGATGAGTCCACATTTGAGATTTTTGGTTCCAACCGCCATGTCTTTGTGAGAAGCAGAGTATGTGAACGGATGATCTTTGCAAGTGTGGATCCCACTGTGAAGCATGGAGGAGGAGGTGTGATGGTGTGGGGGTACTTTGCTGGTGACACTGTCAGTGATTTATTTAGAATTCAAGGCACACTTAACCAGCATGGCTACCACAGCATTCTGCAGCGATACGCCATCCCATCTGGTTTGCACTAAGTGAGACTATCATTTGTTTTTCTACAGGACATTGACCCAAAACCTCCAGGCTGTGTAAGGGATATTTGAACAAGAAGGATGGTGATGGGGTGCTGCATCAGATGATCTGGCCTTCACAATCACCCGACCTCAACCCAATTGAGATGGTTTGGGATGAGTTGGACCGCAGAGTGAAGGAAAAGCAGGCAACAAGTGCTCAGCATTTGTGGGAACTCCTTCAAGACTTTTGGAAAAGCATTCTCTCAAGCTGGTTAAGAGAATGCCAAAAGTGTGCAAAGATGTCATTAAGGCAAAGGGTGACTACTTTGAAGAATATAAAACATAAAATATATTTTGATTTGTTTAACGCTTTTATGGTTACTACATGACTCCATATGTGTTATTTCATAGTTTTCATGTCATCACTACTATTCTACAATGTAGAAAATATAAAAAAATAAAGGAAAACCCTTGAATGAGTAGGTGTGTCCAAACTTTTGACTGGTACTGTACATCAACTTCTGCTTGTCTGTTAGAATATTTCACAGCAATGTTGAAATGTGATTTTCTTTTTACACAAAGTGGCACCTTGTTTTGTAGGTAATTGAAATAATATCTGTCTTCACTAAGCTACCATGCTCTTTGAATGGGTCAAATTCATGGTGTGTTTTTGCTGACCTGGATAGCTCTGACAGTCCTATCAGTTTGCATAAAGAGAAACCCGCTTACACACACACACACACACACACACACACACACACACACACACACACACACACACACACACACACACACACACACACACACACACACACACACACACACACACACACACACACACATACATACATACACACACACACACACACACAAACACAAACACACACACACACACCCTGTCTCCTGGTCAATTTCCTTTTCATTCAAATAGACACAAGGATACTTGCAGAACTGATATCAATGATGATGGCTCTATAAACCTGCAGCTGCCTGGGTCAGACAGGGACCTCTACACATCTACCATCTCATCCCTCCCTCAGTCCTCCCTCATCCCACTCTCCTGCATCCAGTCACTGCCAATAAAACCACTCACACTCCAGCAGGCTTGCTCAATTGAGGCTTTAAAACCACTGTATCACATTATATTGAAGCAAGGAGAATCTTATCTTCTATTTAATGGCTTCTTTTTAGGATGTGAAAAACCACATAGCATTTTCCCTCACATCTACCTGACAATAGACATACTGTTTATAGAAGATAAATAATATGAACAAAATAAATGGAAAGAAAAGGAAAGGAAAGGGAAAGGGAGATACCAAGTCAGTTGTACAACTGAAAACATTCACATTCAACTGAAATAAAGCGGTAAGAAGAGTAGGAGAAAGGTTCTGATGATAGTCATCATCATCATCAATGATAATCAACATTACAGTAGAAGATTCAATATGGTGGACATAAGGAGGATGTAATTTAGCCCTTAATTGTTGGTAAAGAAATGAAGCAGAGAGAAGCCATGAAGAAAAGGGAATTACTTCTTAATGAATGGGAAATGGGAAGGGGTATTTTTGGACTTGATGAGTCTAGACAGGGTTGTGATGCATGTCTTTGTGTTTTGTTCCCTCGGTTTTGTGTGTGTGTGTGTGTGTGTGTGTGTGTGCGTGCGTGTGCGTGTGCGTGTGTGTGTGTGTGTGTGTGTGTGTGTGTGTGTGTGTGTGACACTAATTTGATAAGAGTGCTGGGAGCAGGGTGGGCATGATATAAACTGGGCCTGTATGACTCCCCTGGGTTGGCAACAATGAATCACCTTGCCCACACACGCACACACAAAATACACTTTGTGTACAAAACATTAAGAGCACCTTCCTATTATTGAGAGCACCCCAGCCCCAATTAGTCAGGGAATGGACTCTACAAGGTGTCCAAAGCGTTCCACACGGATGCTGGCACCAGTTGACTCCAATGCTTCCCACAGTTGTGTCAAGTTGGCTGGATGTCCTTTGGTTGTTGGACCATTCTTGATACACACAGGAAACTGTTGAGTGTGACACAAACCAGATTATTTTGTGCCTATAGAAATGAATGGTAAATAATGTATTGTGTCATTTTGGAGTCACATTTTTTGTAAATAAGAAAATAATACGTTTCTAAACATTAATGTGGATACTACCATGATTATACAGTATATAATCCTGAATTAATCGTGAATAATGATGAGTAAGAACGTTAGAGGCTTAAATATCATACACTCCCAAAAAATGCTAACCTCTCCTGTTATTGTTATGGTGAGAGGTTAGCATGTCTTGGAGGTATGATATTTGTGTGTCTGTGTTCTTTCTCACTCATCATTATTCATGATTCATTCAGGATTATCCATAATCATGGTAGCATCCACATTCATGTAAAATAGAAGTGACTCCAAAAATGACACAATACATTATTTACCATTAATTTCTATATGGCATGATCTGAAACACAACCAAAACAAACAGCAAATGTAGAGTCACAAGCTTGATGTAATCATTGCATGCTAGGAATATGGGACCAAATACCAACTTTTTACTATTTTAATATACAAAAGTGAATTTGTCCCAATACTTTTGGTCCCCTAAAATGGGGGGACTGAGTCCAAAAAGTCCTGTAATGTCTAAACGTATCCCCCGATATAGATTAAAATACCATTGAATTTAAGAACACAGTCTGCACTTCAACCCTCATAGTCATTGTATAATATCAAATCCAAAGTGCTGGAAAACCAGGTTCACCTTCCAACAGGACAACAACCCTAAGCAAGACAAAGCAGGAGTGGCTTCGGGACAAGTCTCTGAATGTCCTTGAGTGGCCCAGCTAGAGCCCGGACTTCAACCTGATCGAACATCTCTGGAGAGACCTGAAAATAGCTGTGCAGCAACGCTCCCCATTCAACCTGACAGAGCTTCAGAGGATATGCAGAGAAGAATGGGAGAAACTCTCCATATCAGGTTTCAGGTATAACCAAGATGCAGACAGTGTCGAAGAAACAAATGTTTATTTCTAGTACAGGGGCAGGCAAACGACAGGTCAAAGTGAGGCAGAGGTCAGTAATCCAGAGAGGGTGCAAAAGGTCAAGAACGGCAGGCAGTCTCAGGGTCAGGGCAGGCAGGCTCAGGGTCAGGGCAGGCAGGCTCAGGGTCAGGGCAGACAGGCTCAGGGTCAGGGCAGGCAGAACGGTCAAAACCGGGAAGGACTAGAAAACAGGAGCAAGCTCAGACAGCAGCATGGGAACAAACACTGGTTTCACGAAACAAAATGAACTGGCAACAGACAAACAGAGAACACGAGTATAAATACACAGGGGATAATGGGGAAGATTTGCGACACCTGGAGGGGGGTGGAGACAAGCACAAAGACAGATGAAACAGATCAGGGTGTGTTATATATGTTATAGTCTAGTTTTTTTATTTGATTAAATTAGCAAAAATGCCTAAAAACCTGTTTTTGCTTTGTCATTAGGGGGTATTGTGTGTAGATTGATGAGGTGGAAAAAACAATACAATCCATTTTAGAATAAGGCTGTAACATAACAAAATGTGGAAAAGGTTAAGGGGTCTGAATACTTTCCGAATGCACTGTATACTTAGTTTTATCCACATTCAATACTAGTTTAATGTCACTTAAGGTTTACAGTAAAACAATGAAGGCAGACTGTAGATCAGACAGAGCTGTGTCAACAGAAGGGGCAATACAATACACAGCAGTATCATCCGCATACAAGTGAAGGTTATTGTTTTTTTTTACAGACAAACCAGTTTCATTTATATAGATAGTTTAAAGTACAGTACCCACAAATCGACACCTGTGGGACACCTTTCATAATATCAAAGAAACTTGACTTAACACAATTTAAACCAATTACATATAGCTTGACAGGCCAATTTCTGACAACCTTTGAATTAATAATGAGTGGTCCACAGTGTCAAAAGCCTTTGACAGGCCAATGAAAAGGGTAGCACAATGTTTCCTTTTGTTGTTATTTTTTAACTATATCATTTATAACCAGTGATGCAGCAGAGATAGTGTTATGACCTGACCTGATCCCAGATTGATGAGCATTTAGAATACATTTCATAGACAGGAAAGATTTTAGCTGAGAAATTATCAAAGATTCAATTGTTTTTTCAAGGCAGGACATTTTAAAAATAGGGGGTTAGTTACTTAGGTCACCGGGTTCACCACCAGTGTACACACACACGCACACACTTGGATGGACACACACACACACACACACACACACACACACACACACACACACACACACACACACACACACACACACACACACACACACACACACACACACACACACACACACAGACCTCACTGTCACAAACACCCCCCTCGCCTCTTGTCAACCAGGCCTATAAGAACAGAAACAGGCCCTGAAACAGATGGAGACTCAGCTTGATGTGAACTACTGTCTCACACAATATGAACTAACCTCAACCATCAACAACCAATTAACAGTGAGGAGACAGGCAACCCCACCTGTGATGAGTGAACTTGCCTGTATTATTTTGGGATGTTTACTGTGGTCTCTCTTTTCCTGTATTTGTGATTTGTTTTCTATAAGACATTCTAACTGATGTCATGACATTTCACCTTTGAACTTGTAAGTTGTAAGAGTGGTCTGTCCTGCTTGGACCTTAGCATCCAAATCCTCTCCCCATACCCCATGCCTCCAAATCATGCTCTCTCTGGTTTCATATGGTTTCTCATTCACTCAATAGATCAATAGAAATCGAGAGTCATTTGAGAATACATATGGGAACAGAGAAATAACTAAAATAGCTAAACAGGGTCATACAATGACCATGAACCTGTAGTCAATGTGGCTAGTAGTTGACGCCTACATGATATTTTTATTTTACAGCATTATGATGGTTTGAATGAGCTCCCTGGGTCTGCAGTCTACTGCATTACTGCCAGTGTTAGCTCCACCTCGAGCAGAGCAAAACATTGTCGCAGGAGAACACAACTCCGTACTTCCTCTCACTCATTCATACTAAGTGAGAGACAGCCTGACTGACTGCAGCCTCTCCTGACTATTCTGTCTGTCTGTTCAGAGGAGTTTGTTATTGAAGATACAGTATGAGGAAGAAGAAGCTAAACTGAACAAAAATATAGTCTTGGTCCCATGTTCCATGAGCTGAAATAAAAAAAATACCAGATATGTTCCATATGCACAAAAAGCTTATTTCTCTAACATGTTGTGCACAAATTTGTTTACATCCCTGTTAGTGAGCATTTCTCTTTTGCCAAGCTAATCCATCCACCTGACAGGGATAGCGTATCAAGAAGCTGATTAAACAGCATGATCATTGCACAGGTGCAATGTGTGTGCCATTTTGTGTGGGAAAACTCATTCTGATTGGCTGGGCCTGGCTCCCCAGTGGGCGGGCCATTCTGCTAAGTGGGTGGGCCTATGCCCTCAAAGGCCTACCCATGGCTGCACCCCTGACTAGTCATGTGAAATCCATAGATTAGGGCCTAATTGATTAATTTCAATTGACTGCTTTCCCTATATGAACTGTAACTCAGTAAAACCTTTGAAATTGTTTCACTTTGCGTTCATATTTTTGTTCAGTATACATACTGGCATCTACTGTTAGCTTTGGGAACTCCCCCAATGACTCATAGCTTATTATGTAGAGACCGTTCACTGAAAGGACTGCAGTAATGATAACATTGTGTGAGACAAAAAAGGACAAACGTTATGAAAATGTATTCATAATGTTGTTGACAGTATTATATTTTGAAGCATTGCATATGAGACCTCAACTTGAAATGAAGCGAAACACCTACAATAGCTAGCGGTAATTGTACAAAAGTACAAATACAATCATTGTATCGAAGTATATACAGTGCATTTGGAAGGTATTCAGACACCTTAACTTTTTCCATTCCTCTCTGCAGATCCTCTAAAGCTCTGTCAGGTTGGATGGGGAGCATCCAGAGATGCTCGATGAGGTTCAAGTCTGGGCTCTGGCTGGGACTCTCAAGGACATTCAGAGACTTGTCCTAAAGCCAGTCCTGCGTTGTCTTGGCTGTGTGCTTTGGGTCGTTGTCCTGTTGAAAGGTGAACCTTCGTCCGAGTCTGAGGCCCTGAGCACTCTGGAGCAAGTTTTCATCAAGGATCTCTCTGTACTTTGCTCAGCTCATCTTTGCCTCGATCCTGACTAAATCAAATCAAATCAAATTTTATTTGTCACATACACATGGTTAGCAGATGTTAATGCGAGTGTAGCGAAATGCTTGTGCTTCTAGTTCCGACAATGCAGTAATAACCAACAAGTAATCTAGCTACCAATTCCAAAACTACTACCTTATAGACACAAGTGTAAGGGGATAAAGAATATGTACATAAATATATATGAATGAGTGATGGTACAGAGCGGCATAGGCAAGATACAGTAGATGGTATTGAGCGCAGTATATACATATGAGATGAGTATGTAAACAAAGTGGCATAGTTAAAGTGGCTAGTGATACATGTATTACATAAAGATGCAGTAGATGATATAGAGTACAGTATATACATATACATATGAGATGAATAATGTAAGGTATGTAAACATTATATTAGGTAGCATTGTTTAAAGTGGCTAGTGATATATTTTACATCATTTCCCATCAATTCCCATTATTAAAGTGGCTGGAGTTGAGTCAGTGTGTTGGCAGCAGCCACTCAATGTTAGTGGTGGCTGTTTAACAGTCTGATGACCTTGAGATAGATGCTGTTTTTCAGTCTCTCGGTCCCAGCTTTGATGCACCTGTACTGACCTCGCCTTCTGGATGATAGCGGGGTGAACAGGCAGTGGCTCGGGTGGTTGTTGTCCTTATGGCCTTCTTGTAACATCGGGTGGTGTAGGTGTCCTGGAGGGCAGGTAGTTTGCCCCCGGTGATGCGTTGTGCAGTCCTCACTACCCTCTGGAGAGCCTTACGGTTGTGGGCGGAGCAGTTGCCGTACCAGGCGGTGATACAGCCCGCCAGGATGCTCTCGATTGTGCATCTGTAGAAGTTTGTGAGTGCTTTTGGTGACAAGCCGAATTTCTTCAGCCTCCTGAGGTTGAAGAGGCGCTGTTGCGCCTTCTTCACGACACTGTCTGTGTGGCTGGACCAATTCAGTTTGTCTGTGATGTGTACGCCGAGGAACTTAAAACTTACTACCCTCTCCACTACTGTCCCATCGATGTGGATAGGGGGTTGCTCCCTCTGCTGTATCCTGGATGGCAAGAAGCTTGGCCCCTGTGATGTACTGGGCCGTTCGCATTACCGGTCGGAGGCCGATCAGTTGCCATACCAGGCAGTGATGCTCTCGATGGTGCAGCTGTAGAACCTTTTGAGGATCTGAGGACCCAAGCCAAATCTTTTCAGTCTCCTGAGGGGGAATCAGTGACACACATTTGATCAGATATAAGTCTAATGAGCCAATAAAGCTGACTGATTTTAAACCTGAACTGTGTGGTGCAGTAGAATAAAACACATTTTATCGCGCTCTGTTTTGATGAAATATAATTTTTTCCCCTACAAAAATGTACTAAACTAATTCCCAAAATAAACTTTTATTAAAACAAAAACATTGCATCTTATAATAGTGTCGTGGACGGCTGTGACACAGCCCGGGATCAAACCTGAATCTGTAGTGAAGCCTTAACCACTGGAGAGCGCCACTCGGGAGGCCCCTCATATATTATATCTTGTGCATAATGTATATAAAAAGTGGGTGTTTAAAGAGGGCATTTGCCAAAAATAATGAATGAGATTCTTAAGATACAGATTGAACATAAATTCCACAAATGCACCACGAGACACAGATCACAGGTGTCCAGTACTGTCTCCACCTTGGTCAGGATGTGCAAGTCCAGAGTTTCCCCAAACCAGGTCACATTGAGCCTGAGCAGAGCATGACAGGCTCTCTTCTCACAGCTGCACATAAAACCACCGCCAGACACATGCAGGTTAACATCACACATAACAGGTACAGTGCCTTGCGAAAGTATTCGGCCCCCTTGAACTTTGCGACCTTTTGCCACATTTCAGGCTTCAAACATAAAGATATAAAACTGTATTTTTTTGTGAAGAATCAACAACAAGTGGGACACAATCATGAAGTGGAACGACATTTATTGGATATTTCAAACTTTTTTAACAAATCAAAAACAGAAAAATTGGGCGTGCTAAATTATTCAGCCCCCTTAAGTTAATACTATGTAGCGCCACCTTTTGCTGCGATTACAGCTGTAAGTCGCTTGGGGTATGTCTCTATCAGTTTTTCACATCGAGAGACTGAAATTTTTTCCCATTCCTCCTTGCAAAACAGCTCGAGCTCAGTGAGGTTGGATGGAGAGCATTTGTGAACAGCAGTTTTCAGTTCTTTCCACAGATTCTCGATTGGATTCAGGTCTGGACTTTGACTTGGCCATTCTAACACCTGGATATGTTTATTTTTGAACCATTCCATTGTAGATTTTGCTTTATTCATTGTCTTGTTGGAAGACAAATCTCCGTCCCAGTCTCAGGTCTTTTGCAGACTCCATCAGGTTTTCTTCCAGAATGGTCCTGTATTTGGCTCCATCCATCTTCCCATCAATTTTAACCATCTTCCCTGTCCCTGCTGAAGAAAAGCAGGCCCAAACCATGATGCTGCCACCACCATGTTTGACAGTGGGGATGGTGTGTTCAGGGTGATGAGCTGTGTTGCTTTTACTCCAAACATAACGTTTTGCATTGTTGCCAAAAAGTTCAATTTTGGTTTCATCTGACCAGAGCACCTTTTCCACATGTTTGGTGTGTCTCCCAGGTGGCTTGTGGCAAACTTTAAACGACACTTTTTATGGATATCTTTAAGAAATGGCTTTCTTCTTGCCACTCTTCCATAAAGGCCAGATTTGTGAAATACGACTGATTGTTGTCCTATGGACAGAGTCTCCCACCTCAGCTGTAGATCTCTGCAGTTCATCCAGAGTGATCATGGGCCTCTTGGCTGCATCTCTGATCAGTCCTCTCCTTGTATGAGCTGAAAGTTTAGAGGGACGGCCAGGTCTTGGTAGATTTGCAGTGGTCTGATACTCCTTCCATTTCAATATTATCGCTTGCACAGTGCTCCTTGGGATGTTTAAAGCTTGGGAAATCTTTTTGTATCCAAATCCGTCTTTAAACTTCTTCACAGCAGTATCTCGGACCTGCCTGGTGTGTTCCTTGTTCTTCATGATGCTCTCTGCGCTTTTAACGGATCTCTGAGACTATCACAGTGCAGGTGCATTTATACGGAGACTTGATTATACACAGGTGGATTGTATTTATCATCATTAGTCATTTAGGTCAACATTGGATCATTCAGAGATCCTCACTGAACTTCTGGAGAGAGTTTGCTACACTGAAAGTAAAGGGGCTGAATAATTTTGCACGCCCAATTTTTCAGTTTTTGATTTGTTAAAAAAGTTTGAAATATCCAATAAATGTCGTTCCACTTCATGATTGTGTCCCACTTGTTGTTGATTCTTCACAAAATAATACAGTTTTATATCTTTATGTTTGAAGCCTGAAATGTGGCAAAAGGTCGCAAAGTTCAAGGGGGCCGAATACTTTCGCAAGGCACTGTATTTCTCTCTCCAAAGTATGCTGACAATGACATTTGTCCAAGAAGAAATTACATTTATTTTCAATTTCACCTTTACGTATACAGGTAAGTCAATCAAAAACAAATGATTATTTACAATTATGACTTGTCAAACACATCAATAAACAACAATTACAATAAAGAGCACATCAATTACACAACACATGAAAAGCAAACACAAAAATACAGAAAGCAAAACTATCATCTGAAAAACAAAACACTTCGAACATTCAATCCACCAACTTTAAGGACTTTTGGAGAGCATTCCACATGAGGCACAAAAAAACTGAAAGCAGATTTACTTAACTCGGTGGAGATTAAAGGGATCTCCAGTGTTAGCCATCCCCGAGCTCGGGTCTGAAGGTCAACAATGACGTAAGGTATGTCGGACGTTAATGCAAAAGGTCTTTGACAAAAAGAGTGCAATGCATCAATCTACGAGACTTCAGAGAGGGCCAGCCTACTTTCTCATTCAAAATGCAATTACCTGTAATCGCTCGTAACAAAGCGCAATGTTAAACTGTGTCCAAGGGCTTCAATACAGTGAAAGCTGCATTCCTATAGACGATATCGCCAAATTCAATAACCGGAATGAATAACAACTCAATGATTTGTATTCTGCTATTTTTAACCATAGACAGGACCTGTTCTTATAGAAGAAGCCCATTTTCATTCTTAACTCATAAGAGTGGAATTCAACTGTAACGATGTGCATGAGACGGCAAGCAAGTCAGGGAGTGAGTGTTTTAATAAATGAACACAACATAATACAAAATAAGAAACACGAACAACGCACAGACATGACACAGAAACAATAACGCCTGGGGAAGGAACGTAAAATATATAAAGGGAGTAAAATATATAGGGAAGGTAATCAGGGAAGTGATGGAGTCCAGGTGAGTCTGATGGCGCGCGGGTACGGGTAATGATGGTGACAGGTGTGCGCCATAACGAGCAGCCTGGTGAACTAGAGGCCGAAGAGGGAGCACACGTGACATCAACTTTATGGTCACAAGATTATTACTGACAGTGCCCCTGGGAAGATGTGTACCTGTAGCTGTACGATAACGCTGTGACATACTGGGAATGGGATAAGTTACCTCAGCAGGGGTTTGGCTGTTTTTGAGTCAATGTTATGTTGGCCGAGAGAATGTATGCCCCTTTCATAATTGGATGCAAGGCATCCCTCCCGTAAAACTGGGGCCTCTCCCAAAAGTGCTGAAAATGGTAAATGTTTTTAAAATAAATCAAGGGACAGTAGGATTTAAGCCAGAGGTGTTGCCAGAGGAGACGACTAAAGCATTCCATTCAGTGACCCTTTGTTGGTAGAGACCCAGAAATTAGAACCCACTGCCTAGCCTGCCTATGAGCCCCCTGAAGTCCTCTTTTAATTCACCACAATTTATGAAGATTGTTGTGGTTTGTACCAACATCATTTTTTATTTAACTAGGCAAGTCAGTTAAGAACAAATTCTTATTAGAATGACAGCCTACACAGGTCAAACCCGGACAACACTGGGCCAATTGTGCACCACCCTATGGGGCTCCCAATCACAGCCAGTTGTGATACAGCCTGGATTCAAACCAGGGTGTCTGTAGTGGCACCTCAAGCACTGCCTTAGACCACTGCGCCAATCGGGAGCCCGTGCCGACTGTGTGAGAATTTGGATGCTTCTCCATCACAGCATGGTCCTGGTGATCTATGTCACAAACACGGGCTCCAGAGAAGCAGTGGGTACTTGCTTCCACGACCACCACATCCCTAACTATGGAGCTCCCTATAACAACCACTAGTGGAGGATGACGAGAATGTCGCTGCGAGCCTGTGAGGCGTGTAATGATCCAGGGGATGGCCAGCTCATCAACCCAGGACCAGATACAGAGGAGCTTGCGCTGGGTGCTGAGGTGGAGTGGGAAGGCCTCACCGGAGGGCCCCGGTGATGTCAGGGGGCTCAGAGCCATAAAACGGTTAGAGAGCCGCAGGTCTGGACGTGAGGGCAGAGGGAGGATACGTTGGAATGTTCCTCCTCTTTTACCTCTAACGCCATTCCACTTTGCCTCCAATGGTCTAAAGCAAGACACAATAGTTCTCCAGTTCTCGTGTGTGAGATGTTAATCTTAACATTTTCTACTTTTGACAACTAGTTTTGGAAACCACCACTAGAGCAAAGGCTAATTATCTGGCTACTGTATATCTTCTCAGTTTATTCATAAACAATGGAGCCTCCCTTGAGGACAGGTCTGGAACCGGCCTGGCAGTGCAGATCATCTACGACCTGGGCGTTGACTACCACAGACCGGACCTGCTTCCCCTTACTCAGCATGTTTTCTCAACCATGAGAGGTGCAAGTTCTGAAAGAAGTCCTCAGGGGTGGCTAGGTCCTGGGGACAGAGATTAACAGGGACATGTAAGGTTAGAGGTTAGCGTTTACAGGGCAAGGAGGTAGAAGTCGCATTCCCCTGCTCAAACTTTGCATGTATCAACTGTGTCGTGATTGCTATAACATATGATGTGGTTAACTGATACTTAAAATAACTATCCAGGAGTTGTAAGATCTGGCAGGCATCAGCAATGCCTGGGCAACGGAACGCGGCCAGAGTCTGAGGGGTCAGGGTGGAGATGGGTGGGTTAAGTTTACAGTGTTAGGAGCTGGTTGGGTGAGACTAAGTAGGTAGATATTTAATAGAGTGGGAACAAGTTCCCGTAAATAAACACTTCGTGGGCACTCAATCATGCAGGATGGAACAACCTGAGACTGTCCCACTTAGATGAACTGACACTGGCTCCAGCTTCTTGGCACTGCACACAGTAACCGTGGTTACGCAAGTAACACCCCACCCTCCTCCACCTTCACACTCTAGTTGTCAAGATAAATCTGTTGATAGGGCACAGAGCCATATTATGTGAAGAAACAGACAGACCCCCATTACCACAATGACCCTGGAGCCACCCTGATGCTGAGATCAAAGACTAAACTTTGACCCAGCAACAAGACGGGAAATATTACCTATTTAGCTACACACACACACACACACACACACATGCAGTGTGTTTATTTTACAATTTCATACAGTACATGTCATACAGTATGTGGGAGTTTATGTAGATATGAGAGAGAGAAAGTGCAGTACCAGTCAAACGTTTGGACACCTACTCATTCCAAAGTTTTTCTTTATTTTTACTATTTTCTACATTTTAGAATAATAGTGTTGACATCAAAACTCTGAAATAACACATATGGAATCATGCGGTAACCAAAAAAGTGCTACACAAATCAAAATATATGTTATATTTTAGATTCTTCAAAGTAGCCACCCTTTGCCTTGATGATGTGGGGAGGCAGCTAGCCTAGTGGTTAGAGCGTTGGACTAGTAACCGAAAGGTTGTTAAATCGAATCCCCGAGCTGACAAAGTAAAAATATGTTGTCCTGAACAAGGCAGTTTAACCCACTGTACCAGGCTGTCATTGTAAAAAAGAATTTGTTCTTAACTGACTTGCCAAGGTAAATAAAAATGATGGCTTTGCACATGCTTGGAATTCTCTCAACCAGCTTCATGAGGTAGTCACCTGGAATGCATTTCAATTAGCAGGTGTGCCTTGTTTAAAGTTAATTTGTTTCTTTCTCAGTGTGCTTGAGCCAATCAGTTGTGTTGTGACAAGGTGGGGGTGGTATACAGAAGATAGGTAAAATACCAATCCATATTATGGTAAGAACAGCTCAAATAAGCAAAGAGGAATGACAGTCCATCATTACTTTAAGACCTGAAGGTCAGACAATCTGAAACATTTTCTTCAAGTTTCTTCAAGTGCAGTTGCAAAAACCATCAAGCGCTATGATGAAACTGGTACTCATGCGGTCTGCCACAGGAAAGGAAGACCCAGAGTTACCTCTGCTGCAGAGGAGAAGTTTATTAGAGTTGACTGCACCTCAGATTGATTCAACCAATGTGCGCCTGCCCTGTACGATTGTTGTCGGATTATGCAGTCTGAATGGTGTTTACAATTGAGATGGGTTGGGATGAGTTGGACTGCAGAGTGAAGGAAAATCAGCCAACGAGTGCTCAGCATATGTGGTAACTCCTTCAAGACTGTTGGAAAAGCATTCCAGGTGAAGCTGGTTGCGAGAATGCCAAGAGTCTATTCCATGTCGCTTCAATGTAATTTCAGTGTGGCAACAACGTTGATTCAACCAATGTGCGCATGCCTCATTTGAGTCCACCCAAAATGTTTTAAAACATTTCCACACAGCTTTTAATAAAAACTGCTGCATCAGATGACCTGGCCTCCACAATCACCCGACCTAAACCCAATTGAGATGGTTTGGGATGAGTAGGACTGCAGAGGGAAGGAAAAGCAGCCAACAAGTGCTCAGCATATGTGGGACCTCCTTCAAGACTGTTGGAAAAGCATTCCAGCTGAAGCTGGTTGAGAGAATGCCAAGGATGTGCAAAGCAGTCTTCAAGGCAAATGGTGGCTACTTTGAAGAATCTCAAATATAAAATATAATTAGATTTGTTTAACACTTTTTTGGTTACTACATGATTCCATATGTGTTATTTCATAGTTTAGATTGTTTCACTATTATTCTACAATGTAGAATAAAAAAAAAAAAGAAAACCCTTGAATGAGTAGGTGTGTCCAAACGTTTTACTGGTACTGTATATCTGTAGCATTGTGGAAACATCGGTGTGTACATGAGCATAAAAATCATGACTATGAAATTAATGCCTGTAGTTCTATGTATGTGTGTTTTACATTACCTGAGATTGCCATTTCCTCCAGTAGCACCCCTGAAGGTAGGAACTCCATTCTTTGTAGGATTATGCATTCTGAATGGTGTTAACAATGTAGGCAAACCTGTTGGTTAAGGCCCCATTAGGCACAGACGTCAATTCAAGGTCTATTCCAGGTTGGTTCAAAGTCATTTCAGTGTGGAAACAACGTTGATTCGACCAATGCGAGCCTGCCCAGATGGAGTCTACCCAATGTTTTAAAAGTTCTGAATATGAATGAGCAAACTCGTTCAAATCAGCTGTGGTTCGTAAATGAAATTGTTTTTAGAAAACATTTAAATACAGCTTTTAATAAAATTAATATAATTTCCTCAACGATACATGTATAAAACTGAAAACAGTGAGGTGATGAGCCATCAAGTCAGGATAAAATGTACATGGAATTTGTTTACTTTTCTTATAGTAATTAGTTTGAAAAACCGTAAAGACTCATTGAACGTTTCGCTCCAAAATTCGGTCATGGATAGAAGGGATCCAGCTTTTGTCAAATTATCTTAACAAGTATTTTTATTGTATTTTAGCTAACTCTAAACCTTTTCATAACTTGCTATGTTAATTATCCTGACCTGTAAATGATCCTATACGAAATGTCAAATCTGACGTTAATTTACCAAAAACTGTATCCTTTCTAGCCAGACCCCAAAATCCACTGAGGGGAAAGATATAGTCTAGTTTATAAGGACCTCTGGTGGTGTTAAAACATAGAACGTTTTCTCTTTCCTGAGCTCACACTTTCTTTCTTTCTTATTTTCTTCATTTTCATTCCACTTTGCTGATACGTCCATAAAGGACCCAATATTTATAATTTAATTCCACAAGATGGCGTTGGATAGGCTATTTTGAAAATGTATCACGAATGTATTACACAATTTACAGTTATGTCTTTTGATTTATCATAGTTTACAAACATGAAGGGAAATAATGTTAATGTTCTCATAATGTTAGCTTTCATAGGCAGTCATATGTTTGTTCAATAACCTCGAATAAATGCACTGACTTGTCTGATGTTTCCATTTTAGCGATTTTTCCCCCACTCTGATATTCCATTCTCATTCCACTCTGCTGTTGGGTTATTAAGGAGCTCTGTAATAGCAGCTCCCGAGCCTCGCTTCAAATCTCCCAGCATCTCCTTCTCCTGTTCTACCCTTTCTATTTATTTCTCTCCCCATCAATACCTTCCCGTGATCGGCCGTGGCTCTGTGTCTGTCCCAACACGCCAGTCGTCACTGGACGCTGCTCAAATTGATGGCGGCTTCTCCGGAAGACCATATAGACCGCCAGCGGATCAGGAGAGTCCGGTCCAAGAGCGATACCCCATACCTCGCCGAAGCTAGAGTCTCCTTCAACCTGCATACAGGTAGGTTTGTTCTCACGTGTGGCCATTGATTCTCGGAGCACCAAACCTTTATATTGTAAACTAACGGTTTTGTAAAATATAATTATATTTTATAGTTATTTTTACTGAGACAGCTGGATCTGCACTAGTGCATATATAATGTGGACATTTGGATTTGCCTATTTTGCCATTTTGGACACATTTATCATATCGAATTGTTTGATTGGTGAATTGATAATTTGCTATTAGGCTATGTAAGAATAATAAGAAGATGAATGGTCATTGTACAACGTGTGAGATTTTATTTCGTTAGAGAACGGCATTAGGTCCTCTAATTCATTTCAGTTACATAATAGAGGGAGCATTCGACTGACAATCGAGCCCCAGCGTGATCGTGTAGTCACCAGCAAGGTGTTCAGGATTATGCCGGAGATCCCTGACAGAGAGCATATTGGTGTTGACTGTTAAAGCACCCGTTTATGTTAGATACATCCAAGTTATTATATACAGTGCAATATTATTGATATATTAGATGTTGATTATAGTCCGTTTCTGGCTTGTGGGAAACGTACACAAATTGCTCCCCTCCGAGCGCCTAGGTGTATTGCATCTCTTGTTACCATGGTGACTTGGCATAATTTTCGGGCTGAGTCTGTTGTTAGCCCACGAGAGGCATTCATATTTTTTTGCATTGTAATAGCATACAACTTCAACCAAATACAGCCACATGTAGCCTAGGCATCCGATCACATATGGCAGTTATTCGTAATTCGATATCATGCAAAATATGGTCTATGCGATTGCATGATTGCCATGATGAATTTGTTCATAAATAAATAGCCTTGGAGCCTTTTGCATGGTTTTAGTTGGCATATAGTCCGTGCATCAGTTCAATAGTATTGCAGTGCTTCTGTCACCTGGCCGGAGCTGTCCACTGTGCTGTGGTGCTGAAACGGTTAGATAGCCCACATTGCTTTGCGTACGTGGCTTCAAATAACTTAAGGTAAAGTCTTTAAATGTTTTCTTTTCAGATCTTTTTTTCTGTATTAATCTGCTGCATTTTGTTTCACCGTTAATGTTATGATCACACCCACACCATGAGTGATCTTCTGTGACTAAACTGCAGCATCAGTCCCTATGGTGTTATTGATTAACAGTCAATATTGCACCGACTTGTAGTCCTTTGCATAGTTTCAGGAATAAATACTTTTCAGGCTATTGATGCATTCTGGAAATGTTTACTATCTTGTGTTTTGATTTGTCCAAACCATGTTTGTTTTTTTGCTCTCAACTGCAACTGCAATTTAAAGAGGACATTTGGAGCAGGTTACTTTCCCCCCAACTTTCTAAAACAGTGCTCCCAATCCTATCAGGTAGGCTAAATGCTGTCCGCAATTTTGTGTGCTGTATGGGTGTGCCTTGAGGGAGAGTGAGAGGGAGTGAGAGGGAGGTACAGAGGTAGGGAGTGAGGGAGAGCTAAAGAGTGAGAATGAGAAGAGAGAGAGGGGGGATGATGGAGGAAGGGAGAAAGAGATGAAGAGAAAGAGGAAAGTGGTGATGAAGGGAGAGAGCAAAATGATTGGGAGTGAGAGAGAAACAGAGCAACAGAGACAGAGGGTTTACATATGGTTTGAGGCCAGCAGGAGGCCAAGCAGAGCTTCTATGTGGAAACAAGGTCACCAAGTAATTTAGTCCAGATGAGCCCTGAGGTAACCTGGACCCAGTTCACACTGTCTGTTCTAATGAGCCAGTCACTCTGTGGCAGGTAGCATGCTGTGAGGGTTATGACTTTGCATGTCTGTCCTCCTTTTGCCACCTTTTTGGGAGGTGGCCTTAGTGGAAAGGGGACAGAGGAATGGGGGCCAGCACTTACAGGATTCATGGAATAGGAATGGAATGCTGCTGCTGGGTCAGAGTTTGTGTTACTGTGAGTGTGTGTGACTGTGATTGTATGCTATCTGACCCCGTATTGTGACCTGTGGTGTCTGCAGCAGACAGATTGTCATACAGTATACAGTAGCAGCATGCTTCAGGTCTATTCCATGAATCCTGTAAGTGCTGGTCCCCATTCTTCTGCTCCCTTTACACCAAGGCCACCTCCCAAAAGGTGGCAAAAGGAGGACAGACATGCAATCTGTCTGCGGCAGACACCACAGATCACAATACGGGGTCAGATATCACCTAAACTCACAGTCCCACACACTCACACATACTCCGACCCACCACAACTCAGATATCTGAGGACAACAGACAAAACATTCAGAGTGGACAAGAGTTGAATTATCTGAGGACACAGTTCAAAAGGCAGACTATTGTCTGATTGGTTGATGGACATGTTTATCCAGGGTCAACATAATAAAGAGGCGTCAGGAACATCGACAGCTTGGAGAAATCAGTACGTGCAGTGCTAGTTGTACTCTGAACTGTTCACCATTTGTGCTGAAACTGTTGAAACATTTGGATCTCTGTTCTCCCAGTATCACATACAGTAGGCACCAACAGACATGATCATCCTGTTCTTAGCTCCTAGACAACTTTGCAGTATTTTTATTTTTTTGTGTGTTACATTTGACATTATTTGCTCAGATGAAAATAACTTTTGGATATTAGATCGGTGGTACCAGCATGTCGACCAGAAATGTGACTTTCCTTAATTGGATTCTTTGTTTGTACCCTCTGAGCCAATTCCACTCATCCCAGGGGCTGCTCCAAGACACTGTCGATGGAGAAGAGGAATATGGAGTGTGGTTTTTGTCAGACTCAGGAGGCATACCGCTTCCAAGTATATTACTCGCTAATGTTCAGTCCATAGACAATAAAGTAGATGAGCTCAGAGTGAGGATCTCCTTCCAGAGAGACATCAGGAACTGTAACATTCTCTGTTTCACGGAATCATGGCTCTCTCCGGTTATACTGTCCCCATCCATACAGCCAGTGGGGTTCTCCGTAGATGAAGAAATAACTCTCCAGGAAAATGAAAGGTGGAGGGAGGTGTATGTTTCATGATTCACTAATCATGGTGTGATTGTGGTAAAATATAGGAACTCAAGTCATTTTGTTCTCCCGATCTGGAATACCTCACCATCAAATGCCGACCGCATTACCACCCAAGATAATTTTCTTCGGTCATCTTCAAGGCCGTGTATATAATCCCTCAAGCCAACACCACGCCAGCTCTCGAGCAACTACACTGGACTTTGTGCAAACTGGAAACCACATATCCTGAGGCAACATTTATTGTAGCTGGGGATTTTAACAAAGCAAATCTGAGGAAAACGCTTACAAAGGTTTATCAACACATCTCCTGCGCTAATCGCTCATCAAGAACCCTTGACCATTGATACTCCCCCTTCAGGGATGGCTACACGGCCCTCCCCCACACTCCCTTCAGCAAATCAGATCACACCTCCATTCTGCTCCTCCCCTCCTATAGGCAGAAACTTAAACAGGAAGTACCTGTGGTAAGGCTCGTTCAACATGGTCTGACCAATCAGAATCCAAGGCTTCAAGATTGTTTTGATCATGCAAACTGCGATGTGTTCTGGTTTGCTTCGGAGAATGGCATTGACATACACTTTATATACAAAAGTATATGGACACTCCTTCAAATTAGTAGATTTGGCTATTTCAGCCACACCCAAGCAAACTCCATAGGCTAACATTGGCAGTAGAATGGTCTTACTGATGACCTCAGTGACGATCAAAGTGGCACCATCATAGAATGCCACCTTTTCATCAAGTCGGTTCTTTAAATGTCGACCCTGCTAGAGCTGTCCCGGTCTGTGCTGTTATTGTGAATTGGAAACATCTAAGAGCAACAATGGCTCAGCCACAAAGTAGACCTCAAAATCATGATGCGCAATGCCAAGAGTTGGCTGGAGTGGTGTAAAGCTTTCCGCTCCTTTGGAGCAGTGGAAATGGGTTCTCTGGAGCGATGAATCCCGCTTCACCATCTGGCTCACCATCTGAACCTGGGTTAGGCAGGTGCCAGGAGAATGCTACCTGCCCCAATGCATAGTGCCATAGTGCCAACTGTAAAGCATGGTTCGTGCTAGGCCTCTTAGTTCCAGTGTACGCTACAGCATACAATTACATTCTAGATGATTCTGTGCTTTGAAGTTTGTGGCAACAGTTTGGGGAAGGCCCTTTACTCATTCAGCATGACAATGGCCCCGTGCACAAAGTGAGATCTATACAGAAATTGTTTGTCAAGATCAGTGTGGAAGAACTTGAATGACCTGCACAGAGCCCTATCAAGAGACCTCAACACCATCTTTGGGATGAATTGGAACGCCGACTGCATGCCAGGCCGAATCACCCAACATCAGTGGTCGACGTCACTAATGCTCTTGTGGCTGAACGGAAGCAAGTCCCCGCAGCAATGTTCCAACATATATATATTTTTCCACCCTTATTTAACCAGGTAGGCCAGTTGAGAACAAATTCTCATTTACAACTGCGACCTGGCCAAGATAAAGCAAAGCAGTGTGACAAAAACACAGAGTTACACATGGGATAAACAAACGTACAGTCAATAACACAATAGAACAATCTATGTACAGTGTGTGCAAATGTAGTAAGATTAGGGAGGTAAGACAATAAATAGGCCATAGTGGCAAAATAAATACAATTTAGCATTAACACTGGAGTGATAGATATGCAAATGAGGATGTGCAGGTAGAGATACTGCGGTGCAAAAGAGCAAAAAATAAATAAATAACAATATGGGGATGAGGCAGTTGGGTGGGCTATTTACAGATGGACTGTGTACAGGTGCAGTTATCGGTAAGCTGCTCTGACAGCTGATGCTTAAAGTTAGTGAGGGAGATATACGTCTCCAGCTTCAGTGATTTTTGCAATTCGTTCCAGTCATTGGCAGCAGAGAACTGGAAGGAAAGGCGGCCAAAGGAGGTGTTGGCTTTGGTGATGACCAGTAAAATATACCTGCTGGAGCGCGTGCTATGGGTGGGTGTTGCTGTGGTGACCAGTGAGCTGAAATAAGGCGGGACTTTACCTAGCGAAGACTTATAGATGACCTGGAGCCAGTGGGTTTGGCTACAAATATGTAGCGAGGACCAGCCAACGAGAGAATACAGGTCGCAGCGGTGGGTTGTATATGGGGCTTTGGTGACAAAACGGATGGCAATGTGATAGACTACATCCAATTTGCTGATGAGAGTGTTGAAGGCTATTTTGTAAATGACATCGCCAAAGTCAAGGATTGGTAGGGTAGTCAGTTTTACGAGGGTATGTTTGGCAGCATGAGTTAAGGAGGCTTTGTTTCGAAATAGGAAGCCGATTCTAGATTTAATTTTGGATTGTAGATGCTTAATGTGAGTCTAGAAGGACAGTTTACAGTCTAACCAGACACCTAGGTATTGTAGTTGTCCACATATTCTAAGTCAGAACCGTCCAGAGTAGTGATGCTAGTTGGGCGGGCGGATGCTGGCAGCAATCAGTTGAAAATAATGCATTTAGTTTTACTAAACATCTAGTGGAAAGACTTTCCAGGGGAGGCTGTTATAGCAGCAAAGGGGGGACCAACTCCACTCCATATTAATGCCCATGGTTTTAGAATGAGATGTTCGATGAGCAGGTGTCCACATACTTTTGGTCATGTAGTGTGTACATTGACTCAGTGACTGAGTTTATCAGGAAGTGCACAGAGGATGTTGTTCCTCCTGTGACGATTAGAACATATCCAAAACTTGGACAGACGGCAGCATTTGCACAAAACTGAAAGCGCAAACCACTGCATTTATGCACAGCAAGGTGACTGGAAACATGGACGAGTACAAACAGTCCAGCTATGGCCTCTGTAAGGTAATCAAACAGGCAAAACATAAGTACAGGGACAAAGTGGAGTCGCAATTCAATGTGGCAGGGACTCCAAAACAATCACGGATTGTAAAGGGAAAACCAGTCATGTCGCGGACACCGATGCCTTTCTCTTTGAAAAGCTAAACACTTTCTGCTTCGTGGAAACACTGTGCTGCCGGGCACTGGCCACCGCTGCTCGCCAGGCCTGTGAGCTCTCGTTCTCCTTGGCCGACGTGATAAAGACATTTTAGCGTGTTAAACCTTGCAAGGCTGCTGGCCCAGGCATCATCCCTAGCCGCATCCTCAGAGCATGCGCAGACCAGCTGGCTGGAGTGTGAACAGACATATTCAATCTCTCCATATCCCAGTCTGTTGTCCCCAATTGCTTCAAGATGGCCACCATTGTTCTGTTACCCAAGAAAGCGAAGATAACTGAACTAAATTACTATCACCCCATATTACTCACTTCTCTCATCATGAAGTGCTTTGAGAGGCTAGTTAAGGAACATATCATCTCCACCTTAATCAACACCCTAGACCCACTACAATTTGCATACCGCCTAAAGAGATCCATGGATGACACAATCACCATCGCACTGCACTGGCTTGTCCCATCTGGACAAGAAGCAGCTGATCGTGGACTTCAGGAGACAGCAGAGAGAGCACATCCCCATCCACATCAACTGGCCGCAGTGGAGAGGGTGAAAAGCTTCAAGTTCCTCTGCGTGCACATCACTGACAACCTGAAATGGTCCATCCACACAGACCGTGTGACGAAGACGCCACTACAGCACCTCTTCAAACTGAGGAGGCTGAAGAAATTCGGCTTGGCCCCTAGACCTCACGAACTTCTACAGATGCACCATTGAGAACATCCTGTCGGGCTGTATCACCGCCTGGTATGGCAATTGCAGGACATCTAGAGCACCCAGTGTTACAGGAAGGCCAAGAAGATTATCAAGGACCTAAAGCCACCTGAGCCGCAGCCTGTTCACCCTGCTACCATCTCAGTGGTACATAGTTATTGAACACTGGTCACTTAAATAATGTTTACATAGGTTTTACCCACTTCATATGTATTTACTGTAACTACTGCTGTACACACCTTTTCTTTTCATATACTGTCTATTTACACACCATCATATACATAGATATTTATATTCCAGACTCTGACATTGCTCGTTCTGATATTTCTTAATTCCTTTCTTTATGTTTTTGGAATTTGTGTGTATTGTTGTGTATTGTTAGGGATTACTGCACTATTGGAAACATAAGCATTTCACTGCACCCAAGATATGTGTATTTAATATATATATATATATATATATATATATATATATATATATTTTAAATTGAACCTTTATTTAACTAGGCAAGTCAGTTAAGAACAAATTCTTATTTACAATGACGTTCTATCGGGGAACAGTGGGTTAACTGCCTTGTTCAGGGCCAGAACGACAGATTTTACCTTGTCAGCTCGGGGATTCAACCATCACCCTTCGGTTACTTGCCCAATGCTCTAACCACTAGGCTACCTGCCGCCCCACACAACCAGTAGAATTTGATTTGGAGATACAGTCTCTGCTGAGGAGCTAGCTCGGCCCTGCAAGCCTGTATTACCCAGCCAGGTCACCCGTGATACAAGTCAGCATTCGATGTCTGAGGACGTCGGGAGATTACCTGGAAACCAGCCACTAGGGGCAACAGTTAGCAATAATACGTACAAGTCTTATTATTATTATTTATTTTTTTAACAACCTACCTTAACCATTCAGAGTTAATGCCTAACCTTAACCATTCAGAGTTAATGCCTAACCTTAACCATTCAGATTTAATGCCTAACCTTAACCATTCAGAGTTAATGCCTAACCTTAACCATTCAGAGTTAATGCCTAACCTTAAACATTCAGAGTTAATGCCTAACCTTAACCATTCAGAGTTAATGCCTAACCTTAAACATTCAGAGTTAATGCCTAACCTTAACCATTCAGAGTTAATGCCTAACCTTAACCATTCAGAGTTAATGCCTAACCTTAACTATTCAGAGTTAATACCTTACCGTAACCATTCAGAGTTAATGCCTAACCTTAACCATTCAGAGTTAATACCTTACCGTAACCATTCAGAGTTAATGCCTAACCTTAACCATTCAGAGTTAATACCTTACCGTAACCATTCAGAGTTAATGCCTAACCTTAACCATTCAGAGTTAATACCTTACCGTAACCATTCAGAGTTAATGCCTAACCTTAACCATTCAGAGTTAATACCTTACCGTAACCATTCAGAGTTAATGCCTAACCTTAACCATTCAGAGTTAATACCTTACCGTAACCATTCAGAGTTAATACCTTACCGTAACCATTCAGAGTTAATGCCTAACCTTAACCATTCAGAGTTAATACCTTACCATAACCATTCAGAGTTAATGCCTAAACTTAACCTTAGACACTTTGAAATGTTAACTTTTGGAACAACAGATACCTGGATGGACATGAGACTGTGAGAGCTTGCAGATAGTACCATAGCATCCAATTACTTTATGATAGGATTCACCCTTTAATGGAATCAGAGTTGAGTACAGTAAGGGGTGAGTATGACAAGACGTAGGTATATTGAATTGGCCTGTTTAGCGGCGTGTGGATAATTGAATTAGTCTCTTTGATTAGATTAACCTGAGCTGCGTCATACCGCTGGCTTTTCATCCTTAATCGAGGTGTTTGTTGTTGTTGGAAACAGCTGTTAAAATGAACCCTAGCTGTTGTCTCTCATCTCATGTTATGAAGCTCCCAGTGTGCACCTAGTGATACTGTACAATACCACAATGCCATCCTTTTGGAGGTTTTCTCAGAGCAGCTGGGGGGCCAGTCCAAAGGATGTACTGTATGTGTATGCAAGAATGCATGTGTGCATATGTGTGTGTGCATGTGTGTGTGTGTGTGTGTGTGTGTGTGTGTGTGTGTGTGTGTGTGTGTGTGTGTATGTGTGTGTGTGTGTGTGTGTGTGTATCCATCACTAATCTTTATATGGCTCTGCTTTGAGCTATTGGAACTACATCTGTCAGACATGTTCACTCAAGGCACTAGTGCAGTGAGGATTTCAATCAACAACCCCAACAGGAAATGACTACTAACCAAAGAAGCTGGGTGACACTTCCATTATACAGTACACTGTGCAGACAAACACAGGATGAATAGAATCCAGTCCCATCTGTACAGGATCCTTCCTGTATGGTAGACAGGAGTCAAAATCATTCAGGGAAGGTTTGGGTGAGAGCAGTGTGTGTGTACGTGTGTGTGTGTGTGTGTGTGTGTGTGTGTGTCTGCATGCGTATGTGCGTGCCTGCGTGTACATGTGGTGTATTTGCCATGCAGTGATGTGTGTGCAATGGTGTGTGTGTATGTGTGTGCATGTGTGCATGTGTGACGGTGTGTGTTGCCTGCTTGCTCGACCGTCTGCTGATACAGCAGCTCATTAGATGTATTTGTTTGTTTTTGTTTGCTCATCATTCAAGCACAACTCAACAACAGTCACATCTGTTATCTCCCTCTCACACACAGATACACAGGCACACAAACACACACATCCCTTCCCTATACACACTCCCCTCCATTTCTCCTCGTTCTCCTCGTATCATCCGACACTGGAGCCTTTGATCTGTGTGTGATTACGTTTGATCTGTTTTTGGTTTAAATGTAATCACATCCTTGAAGATAGCTACACTCATTGTTGATCTGTCTTACACAGTATCTGGATGATCCTGTAATGTAGTGTATTGGTCTGTGATACACTGTACATTTTACAGGGGTGGGCTACATGCTGTGCAGTAGTTAGTTGCAGGTGAATGCTGTGTGTGCAGACTGAGTCATGGGACAGGGGATGCTGATGGCTTTATCTCCACTACAGGACATGGGCTGAATATAAATAGCCTGTATGGGCTGGAGACTGGACTGGACTGGACTGGGCTGGGCTGCATTGCAGGGGATGAAGGGTGTATTTGGTGCTCCCCCTGGCTGTGCTCCAGAAGAGTAACTGACGCCCATATGGAGTTGGAGCCAGTTTAATACACATATAGTCCTACAGATACAAGAACATAACAGGCACACACCTGCATGCGATGTGTAGAAAGACACACCGGTGGAGGCTGGTGAGGGAAACGTGTTTCTATCCACTCAGTTCCAGCCATTACTATGAGCTCAACCGCCTCCACTGACTCACACGTACAGTACACACTCACTCACAAACACATGCCGTGTCACAATACCCCCTGCAGTATACCAATTAACACACCTTCTCAGCACCAAACATTCTGACAGCCTCTTTACAATGTTACGGGATCATTCTTTCCCATCCCCAGCCGCCTAGTATCCTAGTGCAGTTGAGGTACTGAGTCCTCCATATTTCCCTCCCTCCCCCTCCTGCTCTCTGTAATCACTCCTGTCCTGGAGAGACATTCAATATAGCCAGATGGATGGTGGTGGCGGCAGGGCAAGGCAGAGCCCATCCAATGCCACCCTTTAGGCGCAGGGCTCTATCTGCCTGTCTCGCCTGGACCTTTCTGGGGGAAATGACAGTGTGTCAAAGGAAGCACCTCACACAGCAACCTGCCAGACCAGACCCACTCCCAGCCTTAATACAGGCTGTATTTCATCTCTATTTGAGTCTGTCTGTGGTCTGCCCCAGGCAGATCAACTGTATCTTCTCTACTTCATACACTGTGTGCCTGGTTTCTCTGACTGCCACACTGCAAGGCAGGGTTTCATCTAGTAGTAATTGCATCCCTCATATGAGCATCTATTCCTTAACAGAGATGACAGTTTAAAACACTTAGTGTGTTTTGAAAATCTGTTATGAATGTATTGTGATATTATGAATGTATTGTGATATTATGAATGTATTGTGATATTATGAATGTATTGTGATATTATGAATGTATTGTGATATTATGAATGTATTGTGATATTATGAATGTATTGTAATATTATGAATGTATTGTGATATTATGAATGTATTGTGATATTATGAATGTAGTGTGATATTATGAATGTATTGTGATATTATGAATGTATTGTGATATTATGAATGTATTGTGATATTATGAATGTATTGTGATATTATGAATGTATTGTGATATTATGAATGTATTGTGATATTATGAATTTATTGTAATGTTTTTCAAATTGCATAACTGCCTTAATTTTGTTGGATCCCAAGGCAGCAGCTAATGGGGATCCATAATAATAAATACAAATTCCAAAATAACAAAGGCTCCAAAAACACCCAAAATACCTTATTTTTTAGAAACGGCAAAGCCCTCAGTACATTGATGCAGGTCTTAAGATTTTTTGTGTCTTTACAAACTTTATCCTCAACATTATATATCATTTTGTTGGACTCGAGCGTTACTTTTTTGTGTACTAGCAAGCTTGTACTTTCTCGTTTCTCGTATCACCACAATGGGAATGAGAAATCTCTTTTATAACATGACATTTACATAAAAAACAGAGATTTGGTTCATAAAAGCGAACTTGTCCTTTAAATGTAAAGCATGACACGTGAGCCTACGGAGTTGCATTTCACACAGATCTCAAGCAACACACTTTATTTATTCTCACAGTGATTCACGTTGACCATCACCGGTTGTACCCTACTGTATCGTCACTCTGTGAATAAAACATTAATATCATATTGAAAATAGCTGTATAGCTGTGCTACACCGAGGCAACTAATGGTGCTACGATTCCTTTCAACTCTCAGAACCAACCATCCTACCAGGAAGTGTCCCATCATCCTCCACTTCAGATGA
Organism: Oncorhynchus mykiss; assembly: GCF_013265735.2. Classification (NCBI taxonomy): domain Eukaryota; kingdom Metazoa; phylum Chordata; class Actinopteri; order Salmoniformes; family Salmonidae; genus Oncorhynchus; species Oncorhynchus mykiss. The sequence goes on from NC_048572.1 coordinate 69,275,272, forward strand.
AAGAAGGAGACAGGCAGGTGTCAACCATGAAAGGCCCGGAGAGATTGCAAGATTGCTCTTCTCTCTGTCTGTCTGTCTCTCTGTCTCTCTCGGTCTCTCTCTCCCTCCTCTTTCTCCGGAAGTCTGGCAATGGCTCTAGCTGTAATGGGCATTCCATGTGCCCCTCCTTGTGAAAAAATGCTTTCAGCAAGAGCTCTCCAAGCTAGGGAAAGCTGCGTGACGATGCGGTTATTGATCATATTTATAGTCAGTGTGGCAGAACGTTGGAAAGGGGAAGGGGAAAGAGGGGTGGGGGGATAGGATGGGTTGAGGCACTGAATCCCAATGACAGCTCCACCACTGCCAAAAGCCAATATGCTGCCTGGAGGAGGGAGGAGGTGGAGGATGTTTACTGTGGTACAGTGCAGTGTCTCTTTTCCTACACAGCCTGTTTTATTTTATCCAATCTGAGGAAGGCCCGGTGGAGCACAGTTCGTTTATATCTGTTTGAGTTGGTGACAGGCAGGCAGCATTGTTGTGAAACAATGCGGAGAGGATGGCATAAAAGCTTGTTGGTAGTATCACACTACAGTTCCCACTGTGCACCACCAGCACTAGTTCTTTATGACATTTCTGCTGACTGGCAGAGGAGAGATCTGAGATAGAACTCTCAAAATGCAATGCTATTGTACAGTAGTAACCTTGGACTTCATTAAGTCAAAGCTACACTTCAGCATTTATTTACACAGTATACATATGGATAAGAAGCCATTGTCAAATTGCTTAATTATTTTGTACAGGTATAGTACTCTCGCAGGTCGATGCTTCCACATTTTAGAATAAGACATGTGTGCATGAAAAATTAGACAGATCATGGGTATTGCCAGGGCAGGCATCATTTGATTGAATCCAGACCCTGTCTTGTCTGAACCATGACACTGGTACCAATTCCACATTTAGTACAACTAATTTCCCCCCAAAAGTAGATTCCAGATGTGTTTTCGTTGGGGCAGAAATAGAGCAGCCAATGAGAATGGGCCAAATTTGACATGGTGGTTTGTGCGGCTCATCCATACAGACAGATCATAACGGGAAATAATGTACCCACTATTCAGAGTGACAGTTATGTAAGTCTACATTAAGCCTAGCCAGTAGGCTATGGAAGGAGGAAATGGGTGGGTGGAGTAAGAGGAAAGAGAGGTTGGATTAAGTGCCTAATATTATATTCATCTTTGTATATAATGCTCTTCCTGGAGCAATGTATGAATCAGGGGAGGCAGTATACTGATCTGGAATTCCACACACGTACACTACTACTTCACTCCCACCATGCAAGGTTAAATTGCTTCATGCATTACATTGTGTTGCCAAAGCTGCATCAGCATTAAATTGGGAGCGGTTACAGCCGTCTTCCTCCCCCCTCTCTCTTACCCCCTCCGCGTCTCCACCCTTTTCACTGTTTCCATGTTCTCCCTGGGACCCTCGGGGACCAGAGTCCTGTCACATTAGCATAATTGTTGTTGGGACTTGCTGGCGTGCTCTGTCGCCAGCAAACTCCTGGGTGTAAGCAGTTACATAAAGCAATGCTACCCACCCATGAGATCCAAAGCAGAGCTGCATGTATAGTGTATAATCTTCTACTGAGTCATCACAGGCCAGAGGGAATGACTGAGCTCTGATGAGAACCAGCAATCCATTCACAAAATGAGGGGGAGAGAGAGGAAAAGAGGGAAAGAGAGAAAGAGAGAGAGAGAGGGGAAGTATACAACAGGGAAAGCAGCGGCAGCTAGAGTGTTACAAATTAAAGATTTATAGATACACCGGAGGGAGAGTGATAGAAAGGAGATATGGGAAGAGGGAGACGGAGAGAGAGAGAGAAAAAGACAGTGTTGACAACAGAGGGAGTAGTAGAGTTACAAATTACAGATGAGAGAGAGAGAGAGAGAGAGAGAGAGAGAGAGAGACCTTGCTACCTCTTATACACCTCCCAGCAGGCCATCATGTGCCAAGCTGCTGCCAGCTTACCTGTGAGTGTTGTTGCCGTGCTCAGCTCAGCAACAACTTGTCTCAGTGCCCATAGCAACGGTACGCTGTGAACAGATGCAGAAAGGAAGCACAGCAGAGGAGGCTGGTGGGAGGAGCTATAGGAGGATAGGCTCATTGTAACTTCTGGAATGGAATAATTGGAACGGTATCAAACAAATCCAACATATGGAAACCATGTTTGACTCCATTCCATTAATGCCATTCCAACCATTACAATAAGGCTGTCCTCTTAAAGCTCCTCTCACCAGCCTTTACTGAAGCACAGTCTATCTAGAGGAACATCAAACTCACAAGTACAGGTTTGACATACTGTTTATTTGGATATCAAACTCTATAGGCCTCATTCTAGAAGAATATCAGTCACAGATTTCAACCTCACAGAGCAAAGAATTTGAATTCTAGCTATCATTCACTGCATATCGTATGACAACAAAGCTTGTATTGGACTGAGAAAAATACATTTTTGTTACTTCAAAGAGCTGCACAGATCCTACATCTCCTCACTGAGACCTGACTGTAGGGTTTACACTTCATCACACCTGAATTAGGATTGAAACATTTCCCTCTCCCTTGTATGACCTTGCTTCATTACTCTAGCTATGTACTCACACACACCCCTCACATATGAACGCACACACACCCACCCCTGTGCTGTAGCCACACACACACATACACACACACACACACACACACACACACACACACACACACCCTTGCTCCTCAGTTTTTAAAGTGATGTTCATTTTCTCCAAAAGCTGCTGTGTGTCTGTCACCATCTTTCACCCAGCCCGCAGTGCTATTTCATCATTAGCACACTGTTGGAAAAATCAGAAACAGAGGGATTCGGCGCTGATTCTGCTGCAGCAGCAGCCTACTCTATAGGCAGGCGAAAAAAGGGACGGGGAGGGGATAGGCTGAATATACTACTACACTGCATTAATATCAGTGGCGGTCAGTGCCGTTTATGATGAGGGAGGACATTTATTTTTCATGAGCATGGCCTGTCATTCATATTCCATTCACCCAGTTCAACGTAACATCTATAGGTTTAGGCTACTACATTATACTCTAATTTTCCATATACCCATCATGAGGTTGCTACAACCTAGCCTATTAATTTAAGTTTACAACGTAGGTGCACAGGTCGAGAGAAAAATGTGAGATCACAGACAGTGACACATTCAATACCGCCTTGCACACTCTTGCCTGCATCTTGCTTGTCTATAGCGTAATCATTGGCCCAACAGTTGCAAATGAGAGTTTCTATTGTATTTTTATCCCAATTTAATTTGCTTCTGTTAAAGAAACGTTTTTCAACAGAATTGGTGGAATGAATACACCCCTGATCACGTATAAACACAGTTCACTTTCATAGCAGCCCACATTGTATTCCTTCTCATCTCTATGCAGCTCCTCCTCTCACCTTTTCCCTTTGTTTGTGGACTTCAATGAACAACACATCAGCTGTATGTGACCAAGTGAAAAAACCTTTCAAAGCCAAACCATATCATAACCACTACACACAGCCTACATCGTTGTCACCATATTAGCTAAAGTAACGTCCTAGTCAACATAGCTAATAGAACTGATGAATTAGTAAACCCGCTACAATCATGCAGTAACGTTGGAGTGTATAGTCAGTAAGCAGTTACACCGGAGGACCCCGGTGGCAATAAATTAGTTAAACCAAAAGCTTACCTTGACTTGGAAGAGTTCCAGTGTTGTGTTGTGTTGGATAGTCATAGCCAGCTAGCTAACATAGCATCCCTCTGTTTGAGACGAGTCTAACTAAACTAGCCAGCTGCATTTGCTAGCTAAGTAAGTGAAACTGAAAGTGAAAAAAATTACACTCTTTCTCTCTCTTGCTTCTCCTTCATTTTTGAAGAAATTAAGTTGTTGAAAACTGTTCAACTATTGTCTTTCTCTCTCTTTGAGTCAACTACTCACATTTTATGCACTGCAGTGCTTACTAGCTGTAGCTTATGCTTTCAGTACTAGATTCATTCCCTGATCCTTTGATTGGTTGGACAACATGTCAGTTCATGCTGCAAGAGCTCTGATAGGTTGGAGGACGTCCTCCGGAAGTTGTCATAATGACCGTGTACGTCTATGGAAGGGGGTGATAACCAAGAGCCTCTTAGATGTTGTATTGAAGTTAATGTACAAAGAGGAGTATGGAAGCTAGCTGTCCTCCGGCTACACCTGACATGGTTCCAACTGTCACTAGAGGGCGGCAGAGACCATCCTAGAGACATGAATGACACATTTACTCATTATGATTTCCCTTTTAAAGGAGGTGTGTTTTCTGTTGTCCTTTGCTGAAGCTGAAATTAATTGTGTGCCATGTGCGTTTGGCTCCTGAGTGAGTTTTCTAGACTTAGTGTTTGTTGTTCTTCCAGTGATCCTTCTGTTAACATTTCTCAGTAAAGTATTATGTTTATCCTTAACCACGGATTCCTCGTCTTGTCACGACCGTTAAAAGAACTGGACCAAGGTGCAGCGTTGTAAGCGTATATTTTCTCTTTTATTCAAAATGACGCCGACAAAACAATAAACAAAACAAACCAAACCGTGTAGCTTAAGGCTATGTGCCATCAAACAATGTTAACTTCCCACAAACACAGGTGGGAAAAGGGTACCTAAGTATGGTTCCCAATCAGAGACAACGACAGACAGCTGTCCCTGATTGAGAAACATACCCAGCCAAAACCTAGAAATAGAAAATCATAGAAACACAAAACATAGAATGCCCACCCCAATTCACGCCCTGACCAAACCAAAATAGAGACATAAAAAGGATATCTAAGGTCAGGGCTTGACACGTCTGGTCTCTTCTCTGCACCTGAGTCCAACCTCACCATGTCACAACACCATGTTTCTACCCTACAGAGTGCTGTTGGAGGCTACTGTTGACCTTCATTGCAAAACCGTGTTTTAATCAATTATTTGGTGACGTGACTATATTTAGTGTAGTTTTATCTAAAAAAGGATAATTTTTTCAATGTTTTACTATTTTTATTTTTATGAAATTCACTGAGGAGGATGGTCCTCCCCTTCATCCTCTAAGCAATCTCCACTGATATGTAGTAGCTCTGTTTATTGCAGCAACCAGTGGAATTAAATACGTAGAAGAGTAAACTCCCTTAGGGAAATTTGTATGGCACTTAAAGTTATTTGGGTCGTTCCATTAGTCATTTTCAAATTAATCCTTTTAGGAAAGACCAATGTGAACTATATTGTTCCTGGCTGTGCAAACCATGCAACTGAGTTTGACCCGTGTCTCCACCGGGGACTGCGGTACTGTACTCTCATAGACTCTCCATAAGCACCGAAGGGCATTGGTTTAACAGCATCATAAAGATGATTTAAAAGGGAGGATAGTGTGTTATATCTCCAAGTAGTTTAGAGAAGTGACCAATGATAGGCTTTGTTTTTTGTTTTTTAATGATGAGTCTTTTTTTTGCACTGTCATTCTTATTTGCATACCAGTTTGTTCAACACTCTTTCACTTGGTCATTCCAAGGACAAGAGGGAAAGTATATGTGTCCGTGTGTTCAGTGTAGAGACCAGTGTGTTCTAAATTATGTTGTTGTTGGGACTGCACTCAGATGCCCAAAATAGTAAAAGCATCTCAATAAGATGGTAATTATTTGTAAAATTATGGTCACAACTTTCGACATGAGCATTTTTGCTTGGGTGAATATCAATTTTCACCATTAACAAAGCCATTGGACTATTGAATTTTAGATTGAGTAATTCATTTTTACCATTATTATTGTTTGTTTTCCCCTCCATCAGTAGCTCTAGCTATATATCATCATGTCAGTGATGAGATCTTAATTTGAGCCAGTTTTATACAGCAGGAAAATAATCCTGCTTCAAACTGAAATGTGAATTATTATGTGGATCATAATGGACATTTTAGTGAAAATCAAGTCTGAAATTTAATAGTGGAAATGACAAACTTCAGAAGCTTTTTTAAACGTAAAATACACTACAAGTTTGCATTGCAGGAATGTTCTCCTGCAACAAGGTGATCAAATTAAGATCATACACTAGCTTTTTAGTGCTTGAGCTTTTTACATTCCACATCTCCAGTGAGGTTTCATGGCCAAGAGCAACTGAACATACTGAAGAAGGTGGCCTGATTGGTGTTAAATCATCAAACACACACTGGTCAGAAGAGGCTTCAGTGACTGGGAGGTGGAAAACTACACCTGCAGCCTCTGCCACCTACCCTTGTCCCAGACCTGTTTCTGCTGTCTTGCCAACTAACTCCTATGGTCACTGCAACCAAAGTAAGACAGCAAAGACAGATCTGGGACCAGACTATTTGGCACCCTACAGTTCTTGAGAGACTTGGAGCTGTTCACTCCCACCACAGAAGAAACTGATCGAGTTCCTGCCAGACCAGATGTGAAGGCGTTGTATTGCATCACCAATTGTTGCGTGCCACATCATCGACTGTGCCGTCAGGTATCAGATTTCAATATCATATGATGTGGTTAGCTGATATGTTAAATACCTATCCAGGCGTTGTAAGATCTGGTATGCGACGGCAATGTAGTCAGGCAGGGACTCGACCTGAGTATTCTCTCATTTATTCAAAAGGGCTTGGTCCAGTTGTAGCACATAATGTATCACTGCTGCTCTCTGGTGGAGTGCAATGCTTCTGCAACTGCAGTAGAATGAAAATGCATGTGCCTCTGGGTTCTGACATGCAGTGACTGGACCGCTATTCACTAAACCCAAGGAAAAGGGTCACAATGGCAATGAATATTTAAAGGACATTCTGCGATTGAAACATACATTTTTGGACTTCTAAATCAATTATGTATAGACATTGATTCTTTAGAATATAACCTACAAATGCCTCATTAACTTAGTATAATTGTTTAACCCATAGAGATCGTTAGAGGATGCAAAATTGTATCTGTCCTATGATGGATCCGTCCTATATCTGTAAGAGCATGGGCAGCGCCAGAGAGAGGGAGGCGAACAGATAGCCGAGAAATCTGTCCATGTTAACCAGGTACATAATTATTAAGCAGTTGAGGAGTTTTTGTATGAGGGCAATGAGAGCGGGACTAATTTGGTCAAGATAAACTTGAATTGTTATTTTGATACCTGAGGCTTATTTGATCTAATATAAGTTTCATAATGCTTAGGTTGTTGCGAGTGTACTAATATGAGTTTGATGCATGTGACATCCCAGGCAACTTTTATATTAAAAGACACTTCATACCGGAGTTGTCCCTGTTGAAATTCTAGACGGTCTATTCATATTCATGAGGCTAGCATATCATCTCACTTTCCATTGAAACAGGTGATTGACATCAACACGATTCATCGAATACATATCGATTTTTCAAATAACGAGATTATCCGGCAATCCAAAGAGAGTAATAGGTGGGAGCCTGATAGCCCACTGTTCCGCTCTGTGGACAATGAATCCCATTGTTAGAGCGGAAACATAAGTATCTCATCAACGTCATTATATCCATACACTGTATCTCTGGCAGCGCCATTGAGGCCATCTCCAAGTTGAAGTGGTCAATTTTCTTCTTCGACTACTTCTATGAGTTGGTAAACAAACTGAAAGAGCGCATACTGCCACCTGGAGTGTGTTGTTGGAACAGGTATAAAGTCAAGGTTGGCAATTTACTGCCATCTGCAGCTATCGAATGTTTGCTCAATAGTATAATCATTGGCTGACTCCTCCTGATGATGGAATTATGGGATCCTTCCTCAACCCATAGGAAGTCCTACCCAGTTGACTACTTAAAAATGGTGAAAGTCCTTGATGGCGTTGCCCATGCTAAAACAGGCTTTTGGGCACTAGAGTCCTCTATCTACTACACAGTTGAAGTCGGATGTTTACATACACCTTAGCCAAATACATTTTCACAATTCCTGACATTTAATCCTAGTAAAAATACCAGGTCTTAGGTCAGTTAGGATCACCAATTTATTTTAAGAATGGGAAATGTCAGAAAAATAGTAGAGAGAATGATTTATTTCAGCTTTAATTTCTTTCATCACATTCCCAGTGGGTCAGAAGTTTACATACACTCAATTAGTATTTGGTAGCATTGCCTTTAAATTGTTAAACTTGGGTCAAACGTTTCGGGTAGCTTTCCACAAGCTTCCCACAATAAGTTTGCTGAATTTTGGCCCATTCCTCCTGACAGAGCTGGTGTAACTGAGCCAGATTTGTAGGCCTCCTTGCTCGCACATGCTTTTTCAGTTCTGCCCACAAATTTTCTATAGGTTTGAGGTCAGGGCTTTATAATGGGCACTCCAACACCTTGACTTTGTTGTCCTTAAGCCCTTTTGCCACAACTTTGGATGTATGCTTGGGGTCATTGTCCATTTGGAAGACACATTTGCGACCAAGCTTTAACTTCCTGACTGATGTTGCTTCAATATATCCACATCATTTTCCTGCCTCATGATGCCATCTATTTTGTGAAGTGCACCAGTCCCTCCTGCAGCAAAGCACCCCCACAGCATGATGCTGCCACCCCTGTGCTTCGCGGTTGGGATGGTGTTCTTCGGCTTGCAAACCTCCCCCTTTTTCCTCCAAACATAATGATGGTCATTATGGCCAAACAGTTCTATTTTTGTTTCATCAGACCAGAAGACATTTCTCCAAAAAGTAATATCTTTGTCCCCATGTGCAGTTGCAAACCGTAGCCTAGCTTTTTTGTAGCGGTTTTGGAGCAGTGGCTTCTTCCTTGCTGAGCGGCCTTCCTGGTTATGTTGATATAGGACTTGTTTTTACTGTGGATATAAATACTTTTGTACCTGTTTCCTCCAGCATCTTCACAAGGTCATTTGCTGTTGTACTGGGAATGATTTGATATTTTCGCACCAAAGTACGTTAATCTCTAGGAGGCAGAACGTGTCTACTTCCTGAGCGGTATGATGGCTGCGTGGTCCCATGGTGTTGTACAGATGAACATGGTACCTTCAGGCGTTTGGAAATTGCTCCCAAGGATGAAACAGACTTGTGGAGGTCTACAATTTTCTTCTGAGGTCTTGGCTGATTTCTTTTGATTTTCCCATGATGTCAAGCAAAGGACTTGACATACATCCACAGGTACACCTCCAATTGACTCAAATTATGTCAATTAGCCTATCAGAAGCTTCTAAAGCCATGACATAATTTTCTGGAATTTTCCAAGCTGTTTAAAGGCACAGTCAACTTTGTGTATGTAAACTTCTGACCCACTGGAATTGTGATACAGGGAATTATTAGTGAAATAATCTGCATGTAAACAATTGTTGGAAAAAGGACTTGTGTCATGCACAAAGTAGATGTCCTAACCGACTTGCCAAAACTAGTTTGTTATCAAGAAATTTGTGGAGTGGTTGAAAATTAGTTTTAATGACTCCAACGTAAGTGTATGTAAACTTCAGACTTCAACTGTAAATGGTCTGACCCCAGCAAACCCAACATATAATCTATTTGTAATCTATTTTAATGTAATTGTAAACAAACCCTGTATTGTGGTGGAAATTCTAACCAAGTGAGTGAGACTTTGTCATTTCTTCAAACAATCGTCTTTATTTAATAAGAATTGCAATAATTAAGCTGGTCGACCCCACACTCTTGAGCGTGAGGCCGAAAGTTCACAATACAGAAATAAACAGAGGTCCTATATAGCAGACCTAAAAATGCTTAGTCATGGCTGGTACCACCCCTCCCCGGCAGATCAGGGCATCATGATCTACCTTGTGTTCGTCTTGTGGTTATGTGCACCAGTGTTATTTATCACCCCCCCCCCCCCCCCCCCCCGGCTTAGTAAGCAAAGATGATTAGAAACAAATAGGTATTTGTTCTACTCCTCAGGTCATCTCTATCTCCTTGACTATACTCACAGACTATCAATATTCAACAAAGCAGGTAAATACATACTTTTTTCCTGTACAGCATAGCTTCAAAACATGGTTAAAACTATCATTTTGATATCACGTCTTGCATCCATAGCTCGGTCTATGAATTTGAGAGTGGATACATTTCTCCAGCCCCATCCCTCAGCTGTTTGCCAAATCTGTGGGAGGGTGTCTGCTTTGTTGATGTTTGAACTGCATATTGCTGTTTTAAACGCCCACACCAGTAGAAATCCATTTTTTCGAGCTGAAAGACCATGGACGGAGCTTGATGTTGCACAAGGATTCAAGTCATAAAGTCATAGTTTTCGTCAAAGTATGATATATTTGGGCTTGAAGTGATCGATCTGAACTGCCCACTTCATGCAAATCCATGTGAAGGCAGTGTCTTTTCCTATGAGATGACATTATTTTCAGCCTGTGTTTTGTTTCAGGCCTGGGTTTTATTTGAATGTTACCACTTAACATTGGTTATTAATCAGAAACAGCTGCAAAGTTATACCTCTTTGTGCCTGAGATGAGCCAAACAGCCTTGTGTCCACTTGGCCCCCTCACCCATGGATCAAATAAAATAGGGGGAGCAAAGTTATGTTTTTGGATCTCCACTTTTTTTTTACCAAATAATTATCATAATCCATTGGATCATTTGTACATTTTCACCTGTTTTTGAGCTAGTCTGGATAAAATAAAATAAAAAAATATATAAAAATATGTATATATATATATATATATATATGTGTATATTGTATATATATATATATATATATATATATATATATACAGTATATGGCCATTTTCTAAATGGTATAATTGCATGGCATGATAGCATTTTGCAAACCCACTCGCCACAAGATGAATGGTTTTGACCACTAACGTTTTTCTTCACTACACGCTCCAATGCTTTGATTGGTATAATGTAAGATTGAAACCACAAGTGTCTATCCAGATAATGAAAAGACCCCAGTGAAAGACAATTCAAGGAACGTATAGTTACATGTAATTTGTGGCATGAATGATCATTGTAGCCTCTCATTTCACTTCCATGTGAGAACCATGAGCATGGGCTGACTTGGCTGACCCGGTGGCAGCCGCCATATTACCAGAGCTTCATCTTATTCTTTCCAACTATTTATATGGAGGATTCATGGGCGCAATTTAATAACAATAAATGGCGAAGTCAAAGAAGTCAAAGGCCATCTGTGGCAAAGTTTTCCCTAAATCAATGCTTATGACAAATCCAGCTCCAGAATCGGCCATAGAGGCAACTGGCTAATCTTTTGAATAAGGTGTAGTAAAACAAAAACAGCAACACAGATAACATAAGCTAGCTAGATAAGGTTAGCAAGATAGCTAGCTAGCTATACTATCCATGTTTCATGAGCTGAAATACAAAAAATCACAGAAATGTCTGATACGCACGAAAAGCTTATTTCTCTCAAATTTTGTGCACAAATTTGTTTACATCCCTGTTAGGGAGCTTTTCCCCTTTGCCAATATAATCCATCTACCTGACAAGGGTGGCATATCAAGAAGCTGATTAAACAGCATGATTATTACACAGGTGCACCTTGTGCTGGGGACAATAAAATACCACTTTAAAATGTGCAGTTTTGTCACACAGCACAATTCCACAGCTGTCTCAAGTTTTGAGGGAGCGTGCAATTGGCATGCTGACTGCAGGAATGTCCAGCAGAGCTGTTGCTAGAGAATTGAATGTTAATTTCTCTACCATAAGCCGAGTTTGGCAGCACGTCCAACTGGCCTCATAGCCACAGACCACATGTAACCACGACAGCCCAGGACCTCCACATCCGGATTCTTCACCTGCAGGATCGTCTGAGACCTGAAACCCGGACAGCTGAAACTGAAGAGTATTTCTGTCTGTAATAAAGCCATTTTGTGAGGGAAAACTAATTCTGACTGGCTGGGCCTGGCTCCCCAGTGGCGGCGCCTCTGCCCATTCATGTGAAATCCATAGATTTCCTTCTATGAACTGTAACTCAGTACAATTGCTGAAATTGTTGCATGTTGCATTTATATTTTTTTCAGTATATATACAGTACATAGATAAGGTTAGATAAGGTTAGCATGATAGCTGTCAGTTCCCTATTTGTTGATGTTTATCAACTCCACATGGAAATTCCCACAACCAATTCATGAATTGGCTTGGTCATTCTTCGGAGGTAGAACCTAAATGTGCATTTCATCCCAGGACAGGAAATTACATCGAAATAGTGGCATAAACTTCCTCTGGGAGGTCCTTTAAAATCCCTAAAGGGATTCTTGGGGATTTTGGCAGTGGAGCCCTTTATCTACTTCCCCAGAGTCAGATGAACTCATGGATAAAATGTTGATGTCTCTGTGTCCAGTATGAAGGAAGGAAGAGGTAGTTTCGCTAGCATGTGGAATTGTTTTAAGATGGTCATACCAAAGATCATTTAGCTATTTGATTTTTAATTTTAGAACCCCTTTAGGTATAATTTATAAAACAATTATTTGGTGAAACATTGAATTTGGCCTTACTGCTATTAGCCCATAGAAAAGCATTGAATAACAAGATTCATACATGGAAAAAACGGTAAAAAAAAAATCGAAAGGAGGTTTGTTTTATAGTGTCTGTCCTATATCTGAGAGATAGATAAAAAAAATATATATATTTACCCATATTTAACCAATTTCCTGGGGCACTAAACTGAGTTTACAAAACATTAGGCTGCTCTTTTCATGACATCGACCAACCAGGTGAATCCAGGTGAATCCAACCCTTATGGATGTTAATACTCTACCCATTTCTGACACTTAAGGTACAGAGTAGGCCTGTTGTAAAAATACAAAGGAAGGTTTGATGTCCCTGGGACAGCATACAGTATGACAGTATGTGGTGCACTAGAAACAATATAAAGGTATGAGATACATTTTATTGTATTTTATGATACTCCTGACCCAAATGAAGCCTGTGAAACGAGTAGGACTGATGTGAACTGAGTAACCACTAGGTGGCAGCATTATAAAGCCACAAATACCAAGTCATCTTTATCATCTTTCCACTGTAGCATTTTCACATAATGGACACAAGGTGGAACGCTTTCCACATTGCCAATGTTCTTACTGTATAATTTAAGTGAAAGTTTACACCAGCTGGATTTTATGAAAACATGTATTTCAGCCATTTTACTGTATTTTTACTGTATCTGGGCGTGGCGGTGCAGTTTGCTGTGTCTGGGTAGTGGCAGTGCACTCTCCTGGAGCATGAACTTGTGTCTGTTGGCTATCATTTATTTCATGTTTCTCTCTTGGGATGGGATTTATGTTACCATAGCTGCAATGTCGTCAAGGTGTTACCCTACAGGGTCATATTGTTAACATAGCTAGTGATACAGTCTAATACAGTCCTCCCCAATACAAACTCTGAGCTAGCTGAATCACCACCTCAGAAAATATAGTGTGTGTGTGTGTGTGTGTGTGTGAGAGTGAGTGAGAGTGAGAGAGAGTTTACGTGATGTGTGTACACACAGATATACAGTGCCTTGCGAAAGTATTCGGCCCCCTTGAACTTTGCGACCTTTTGCCACATTTCAGGCTTCAAACATAAAGATATAAAACTGTATTTTTTTATGAAGAATCAACAACAAGTGGGACACAATCATGAAGTGGAACGACATTTATTGGATATTTCAAACTTTTTTAACAAATCAAAAACTGAAAAATTGGGCGTGCAAAGTTATTCAGCCCCTTTACTTTCAGTGCAGCAAACTCTCTCCAAAAGTTCAGTGAGGATCTCTGAATGATCCAATGTTGACCTAAATGACTAATGATGATAAATACAATCCACCTGTGTGTAATCAAGTCTCCGTATAAATGCACCTGCACTGTGATAGTCTCAGAGGTCCGTTAAAAGCGCAGAGAGCATCATGAAGAACAAGGAACACACCAGGCAGGTCCGAGATACTGTTGTGAAGAAGTTTAAAGCCGGATTTGGATACAAAAAGATTTCCCGAGCTTTAAACATCCCAAGGAGCACTGCGCAAGCGATAATATTGAAATGGAAGGAGTATCAGACCACTGCAAATCTACCAAGACCTGGCCGTCCCTCTAAACTTTCAGCTCATACAAGGAGAAGACTGATCAGAGATGCAGCCAAGAGGCCCATGATCACTCTGGATGAACTGCAGAGATCTACAGCTGAGGTGGGAGACTCTGTCCATAGGACAACAATCAGTCGTATATTGCACAAATCTGGCCTTTATGGAAGAGTGGCAAGAAGAAAGCCATTTCTTAAAGATATCCATAAAAAGTGTCGTTTAAAGTTTGCCACAAGCCACCTGGGAGACACACCAAACATGTGGAAGAAGGTGCTCTGGTCAGATGAAACCAAAATGGAACTTTTTGGCAACAATGCAAGACGTTATGTTTGGCGTAAAAGCAACACAGCTCATCACCTTGAACACACCATCCCCACTGTCAAACATGGTGGTGGCAGCATCATGGTTTGGGCCTGCTTTTCTTCAGCAGGGACAGGGAAGATGGTTAAAATTGATGGGAAGATGGATGGAGCCAAATACAGGACCATTCTGGAAGAAAACCTGATGGAGTCTGCAAAAGACCTGAGACTGGGACGGAGATTTGTCTTCCAACAAAACAATGATCCAAAACATAAAGCAAAATCTACAATGGAATGGTTCAAAAATAAACATATCCAGGTGTTAGAATGGCCAAGTCAAAGTCCAGACCTGAATCCAATCGAGAATCTGTGGAAAAAACTGAAAACTGCTGTTCACAAATGCTCTCCATCCAACCTCACTGAGCTCGAGCTGTTTTGCAAGGAGGAATGGGAAAAAATGTCAGTCTTTCGATGTGCAAAACTGATAGAGACATACCCCAAGCGACTTACAGCTGTAATCGCAGCAAAAGGTGGCGCTGCAAAGTATTAACTTACGGGGGCTGAATAATTTTGCACGCCCAATTTTTCAGTTTTTGATTTGTTAAAAAAGTTTGAAATATCCAATAAATGTCGTTCCACTTCATGATTGTGTCCCACTTGTTGTTGATTCTTCACAAAAAAATGCAGTTTTATATCTTTATGTTTGAAGCCTGAAATGTGGCAAAAGGTCGCAAAGTTCAAGGGGGCCGAATACTTTCGCAAGGCACTGTATGAGAAACAGGGAGCTGAAGCCAGAGACTCAACGGGCCTCATTTATCTTTTCTTTCATAGCGTCTCAGTCAGACTTTACATAAGCGATTACGTTAGATTGAGCTTAGTTTTCAGGGTGGAGCCAAGAACTGTGTAACTAAATGGAGGAAAATTAGGTTCCTCCCAGATTATAATTGCATAACAATTCAACACGCCAAGAGGAGGAGAGAGAGAAAAAAGTCATCAAGCTTTTATCATTTAAATGTGATTTCCTTTCAAATTTATGGGGAAGGAATACAGCAGATGTGAACAGCAGATGTGTGTGTGTGTGTGTGTGTGTGTGTGTGTGTGTGTGTGTGTGTGTGTGTGTGCGAGGGAGAGGGAGAGGGAGAGGGAGCGATAGAAGGGGAGGTAGAGGGGGAAAGAAGGTGAGAGAGTGAAAGAAAGGGAGGGAGGGAGTGAGAGAGAGAGCGAAGTGGGACAAGGAAATGGAACAGTAGAAACTGAGGCGAGGTGGAGGGAGAATTCGAACATGGTGGTTGTTTGTGTCAGCGCAAGACTCATGCCCTAGCCACGCCCTCACTCATAACACAGCAGAAGGACTCTCCAGAGCGTGTACAGTGTACTGTCTCGGCCTAGGTATTAGCTCTAACAGATCAATTAATGTACTTCTCTGTCTGGATGAGTGACTATTCCAATCCACTTGGACAAACCGACTATACAGAAAAGTATGTTTTCTAATACAGGGTTTTTTGAGGGTAGCGTGCTGCGGACAGAAACATAATCGGTCTAGGGAAACTGGAAAGGCTGGGTAGACTCATATACATTATTACAACAAATAAAATAACCGATTAATGAGGTGAGATATGGTAGCAGTAGTACTGCAGAAAGCACAAACAATATCCAGTTCTGTCAGAAACTAAAATACACACACAATGTGCAAAATAAACTAAAAGAGCAATCATAGTGTCATACTCTACTTATGTTGTAAATGCAAAACTTTATCAAACAAGCTAAATCATTTAACAATAATCTACTAATCACAATACTGTACTTGATGAACATAGGTTTGAATGCTGGTGTAGGTTATTTAAGGCTGTGGCGGTGTTGGTGTAGTGCCTGCCCTGCTGTAGAGGGAATATGTGACCAAATGCCTTTCCACGGTATGGGCCTTGTCTACAGCCTTTTACATCTAAAGTATAAAATTAACTCTAAGCAAAGTCACTTCAAAAATCTCTGCCTAAAAGTTTTTTTTTTTCCTTCAAGAAACACTACTTGTAGCTAAAAATAAACTTCCTTGTTCCGAGACAAAAATGAATATAAAACATCCTTGGTTTGTTTTCCTATGAAGGAGCCCAAGTTATGTGGTTGGGCCCTATCCACAGCTTGTTGTTACATAAGAAAGCTGCCATGCGTCATGTGGGCCAACCGCTAACACTGGAGCTGCATAGAGAGAGAGACACACTGAGAGGATCATGCAGCTTTAAACACTGTGCTGCTTCAAGGTTCAAGTTGAACGTTTTTAATGTCACATGCACAAGTACAGTGAAATGCCGTTCTTGCAAACTCAAAACCCAACAATGCGAGGCCTATATGTCTGTGTACTTCATCTCTCTATTTATGTGAGGGCTGGTGTCTCACTTCAATGATTCCTGTAAGCAGTGAGTTTGGCGCTGAACTAAACTAAACTACTGCACACAGAGCTATCGTAGACAACACGGAGGCTACGGCTGAGGACAGGAATAAGTACAAGTCCCACTATGACCTCCACAGAGTCGTCAAATGAGCAAAAGGACAATACAGGTGGAATAATAATACACAGGCTCCGACGCATGTGGCTAGGGCTACAGTTCATTATAGAT
This sequence comes from Oncorhynchus mykiss, assembly GCF_013265735.2. NCBI lineage: Eukaryota > Metazoa > Chordata > Actinopteri > Salmoniformes > Salmonidae > Oncorhynchus > Oncorhynchus mykiss. The sequence continues at coordinate 69,292,186 of NC_048572.1, forward strand.
TACAAAAGAAGACCCAACCTTGATCTGCCCAATGATGCCTCTCTACCAGATGAACTCAGTGCATTTTATGCAGGTTTGACAGCAACATTGTGCCGGGTGTGAGGGCCGTCACCGAGCCAGAGGATTGGGCGATCTCGCTCTCCGAGGCCGACGTGAGAAAGGCCTTTAATCAGGTCAACACCCGCAAGGCCGTGGGGCCCGATGGTATTCCAGGGTGCTTTCTCAGATCATGTGCAGAACAGCCGGCAGGCAAATTCAGAGTCATTTTCAACCTCTCCTTGTTCCAGTCTGTGATCCCCACAGGGGCTGGTTATTGCACACATTAACTCCACCATCCCAGACACCCTAGACCCACTCCAATTTGGACACCACCCCAACAGATCCATAGATGACGCAATCTCAATTGCTCTCCACACTGCCCTCACCCACCCAGATAAAAGGAATAAGAGAATGCTGTTCATTGACTACAGCTTAGCAGTCAACACCATTGTTGGACTAATAACCGAAAGGTTGCAAGTTCGAATCCCCGAGCTGACAAGGTACAAATCTGTCGTTCTGCCCCGAACAGGCAGTTAACCCACTGTTCCTAGGCCGTCATTGAAAATAAGAATTTGTTCTTAACTGACTTGCCTAGTTAAATAAAGGTAAAATAAAAAATGTTAAAAAATTGTCCCCTCAAAGCTCATCACCAAGCTTAGGACTCTGGATCTGAACACCTCCCTCTGCAACTGGATCCTGGAATTCCTGATGGGCCGACCCCAGGTGGTGAGGATAGGCAACATCACCTACGCCACTCTGACCCTCAACACAGGGGCCCCACAGGGGTGTGTGCTTAGTCCCCTCCTGTACTCCCTGTTCACACCTGGAACTCCATAAATACTATCTGACAAGAGTCTGGAAGTATAGAGAACCTTACTGTCCATCGACCTAAAGGGTGGTGGGAATAGCACATGGTGAAATTCTGTAATCGAAAAATGGCCAAGGGCATTGACTCCAACGCTTTGACCTGTGGCAGCAGTTGGAAAATCAGGTGCCTTTGTCCCTCATTTCAGATAGGGGCTTTGATGTCACTGGAATAATACACAGTTCATTGAGAGGAACATCAATTTTCACCCTGAAACATGATTGAAAACACCATGGAGACCTTTAGATATCTTCCCTATATTAAAGCTGCAGCCTTATTACTGCCTCATTTAACTTCTGGAGTTTAAATTTGTGAGTAGCGAGATGCAGAGTGCAAGGGGAAGGGACTGCATGGCTATGGGGTGGCAGCGTCGGCCATTACGCACGACAGGCTATACCCAACTCTCCTGTTGCATGTCTAGATTAATATATCAGAGGACAAGATCTACCTCCTCCTTCAGGATTTGAAAAAACGTCATGACGCGTTGGTATAGTGCACTTGTTATGGTATGATAGATCCCATGACTGTGCACCCCCCTCCCTCCCTCCCTCCCTCCCTCCCTCCCATGACTTGCATCATGATTTACTTTCTTGACTTGTCCCCCTTTCGAGCATTGGGCAGCACTTCAAATGGGGAGGACAGTCTCATAGTAATGGCTGGAACTAAATTAATGGATTGGTCTCAAACACATCAAACACCTTGTTTTCTATGTGTTTGATACCATTCCATTCACTCCATTCCATTCATTTTTATGAGCCGTCCTCCACTCACCAGCCTCCTCTGGCATATACCATGGCTCTCCACCTCCTTTCAAGGAGCCTAATAATTGTGAAAATATACTTAAGTGTCAAAAGTTAAACTAAAAGTAGAAATCATTTAAAATTCCTTATATTTAGCAAAGCAGACCGCACCATTTTCTTGTTTTGAAAATGTACAGATAGCCAGGGGCACACTCCATCATCATTTACAAATGATGCATTTGTGTTTAGTGAGTCTGAGAGATCAGAGACAGTAGGGATGACCACGTGTTCTCTTGATATTTCCGTGAATTGGACCATTTCCGTATTGAGTACTTTTGGGTGTCAAGGAAAATGTATTGAGTAAAAAGTACATTATTTTATTTCGGAATGTAGTGAAGTAAAAGTAAATGTTGTCAAAAATATTAATAGTAAAGTACAGATACCCCCAAAAACTACTTAAGTAGTACTTAAGTATTTTTACTTAAGTATTTTACACCACTGAATATATGTCCATTGAAGGAGATGTGTGATGTAGCCCAAACCCATGAAGAGACAGTAGCTGGTGACTAGTTTATTGCTAAAAAAGGATGCACTATAGGCCTATTGAATATTCTTGCCAGGAACTTTAGGGCTAATGACTATCTATCTATGTATATTACAAGGATAGTTGGCACAATGGCAGAAAAATACATTAATTAAAGTAAGCAGGCTACTAATTAAATTTCTTCTAAAATGACAAGATAATTTTGCTTCGTGCACAAACATTTTAATATCTCTCCTCTTCAGCAGTGTGTGTGTGTGTATGTGTGTGTTTTGCTATAACGGCACATTTTATTATACTGTCTCTTAGGATGAATATTTAACACTATCATAACAAGATCAGCAGTGAATTGTGTTCAATTGGAGTATAATTGCCTGTCCAATCAAGTATGCCTGTCCAATCAAGTATGAGAAAGCTCTCTATCCAAACTATCATGTAGGCCTATAGTTGGAGCCTATAATTTGGTTCAAACCCGTTACTTTCTTTCTGTCTGTAGACTATATTACTGCAGGGGTGCGCTCTGGGTAGGTAGCCAATCATATGCTCACTTGCGGATTAGTTTTGCAGACGAGGATGGGTATTGAGGGAGAGACAGGCACAGCAATTCACTCACTCTATTTCACTATCAGTCATTATTTTGGGACAAGCTGTAAAGTAGCCTATAGCAGCAATGGTCTACATCATAGTATAATAATATCCGTGGTTTTGAATTCTGCCCTTGGCATTCCGGAGGCAGCCCGGTGTGAGTGAGCGAGATCGGAATCCAGGTCCAGGTTTGGAATATACAATATTATATCTGTCGTCGTTGATAGAAGAGACGAAGGGGTTTAAGGAAGCGCTCAAGATCGAAAGCGTTGCGATTGGTTGAGGTCAGGTAGGAATCGGGGAGCCGTTCGTTTAGGGAGCCGTTCGTTTAAAACCCCGTCCCGGTATGCCTTGCATTTAGACGCAAATTAATTTTCGTCTATCCATGTTCAAATCGGGCAACTACCCCATGGCGGCGGATACTGCGCCCACCACCATGCATGGGAGTTGGTTCAACAACACGGGCTACATGGAAAACAATATGCCCGTGGCGGTGGAGAAACCGAAGAAGGCATTTTACCTGGTCAGAATGATGTCTCTCAACAACAATAAGAAAGGGCAACAAACCAAGCATCAGCAAACCAACCACCAGCATCACCAGAATAACAATATGCCCTTCATGATACACTGTCACATCGGAAAAGAGATCAAACACATTTGCAGCAACTGCAGTCGCGGGAACGAAACCCAGGACGGTGAGTAAGTCTTGCTGCATATGGATGCATTATGCCCATATAACAGTCATTGATTGTGGCACAGTCTCGCTTCATCTCTGCTGGCCATCAAACAAACGCTGGTTTAATTGAGCACGCTCAATAGGGGGGACACATGCGTTCTTGTTTGTCCATTCTGCAAATCTTTATCCTAGAGGTGAAAATGTCTTGACGTATTTAATCCTGGTAACATCAATCACAGGCGCGCAACAATTCCAGTTGAGGCTTGACTGCGTTGCTCTGTGTAATCGAGGAGGCTATGCTCTGTAGGCTACCTTCTTTACCACATTATTTACACTGCCTTCATTAGGAAATCAAAGTGTATTGGTGGCGTTAACGGATTTGAAGCTGTTATCGCAGATGGAGCTACAAACAACCATTTCACTGCAATAATGCCTTCGTGTGTGTGTGTGTGTGTGTGTGTGTGTGTGTGTGTGTGTGTGTGTGTGTGTATATATATATGAGCATTGACTAGAATACACGAAGTGGGTAAAACGGCTTGTAAACATTAATTAAAGTGAAGTGTTCCATTACTATGTACATTGGGCAGCAATCTCTAAGGTGCAGGGCAGAGTACTGAGTAGTAACCAGCTAGAACAGTGACTAAGGTTCAGGGCAGGGTACTGTGCTAGTCGTGACTCTAAGGGTCTGATGGCCTGAAGATGGAAGCTGTTTCTCAATCCCAGTTTTGATGCACCTGTACTGTCTCAGCCTTCTAGATGGTAGCGGGGTGAACAGGCCGTGGCTCGGGTGGCTGAGGTCCTTGATGATCTTCTTGGCCTTTCTGTGACACCGGGTACTGTAGATGACCTGGAGGGCAGGGCGTGTGGCCCTGGTGATGAGGATTAGCGTGGCGGAGGTGTTGTTGCCTACCTTCACCACCTGTGGTTGGCCCATCAGGAAGTCCAGGACCCAGTTGCGCAGGGGTTCAGACCTTGGGCACTGAGCTTAGAGGGCACTATGGTGTTGAAGGCTGAGCTGCAGTCGATGAACCGCATTCTTACATAGGTATTTTCCTTGTCCAGGTGGGATAGGGCAGTGCAATGGCGATTGCGTCGTCCGTGGATCTGTTGTGGCGATATACAAATTGTGGTGGGTTAGGTGGAGGTAACATGGTCCTTAACTAGCCTCTCAAAGCACTTCATGATGACAGAAGTGAATGCTACGGTACAATGATCATTTAGTTCAGTTACCGTCGCTTTCTTGGGGACAGGAACAATGTTGTCCCCACTTGCTTTAAGATGTCCACCAGACCGGGATATGGCGAGATTGAATATGCCTGTAAATACTCCAGCCAGCTGGTCTGTGCATGCTCTGAGGATGTGGCTTGGAATGCCGTCTAGGTCGGCAGCCTTGCGAGGGTTAAAGTGCTTAAACCACTTACTCACTCTGTTGCATTAGGTACACATTTCACAATGCAACACTTTGTAACAACATCCCATAGTGCAAAACTATGTGTAGTGGGTCAAACAAATGCATCATGAAAAACAGGCATCTACAATGTACTATTTCTGGCAAAGAGTGGTATGAAACGATGTAGCAGCAGCTACAATAGAATAGCTACATGGCATTGTAGACTTAGATAAATTATATTTGTGTTGTGTGTTTGACAGGTATTTTTGGAGCTGGTTCCTGGCGTGGTGTAGAATTGGCCAAGAGCCCCCCCTCAAATGCCTGACTCCACTACCCAAAATCCTCTCCTCCTACTGAGTAGCACCTGAAGTGGTCATTCTCAGTCCCCTGCTGTGCTGTTTCACCCTACCCCACCCTAACCCTGCATGAAGCCAATATGATTATGAGGATGTAATGAAACATGAGGGTTCAGTTTCCAGTACCCAGATTAATATTCGTTCAAGGACTAGGCTAAATCTGGTTCTGGGTAACTGGCCAGAGGAGTATATATGTGTTTATCAGGGAATACATGCTGGTAAAGAAACACTAGTGATATAGTAGCCTACAGTTTAAAGCCCTTTTATCTTATTCTTAAAGTCTTTGTAGTTTTCTCTTGAGAGTTTTTGTTGAGTTGGAAGAAGAGTGTAACTTTGACTTTGCTGCAAAGTACTTTTTATTCATTTGGCTGCTGCTCACGCAATATGATGAGTTCTGAAGGATGTCTCGAGGATGTTTGGCACGTTAACGGGCAGCTATGGGAGTATCTTTCACCAAACACAGATGAAAAATAAACTGTCACTTTCAATTTGCATCCCTGTCTACAAGACTAGGAAGTGTGTGGCTGGCTGTTGTCTCAAATGCAGAGTTGACAATGGTTAGTGAATTCTGTTTTTCTTATTGGACTTCATTTGAAGTCATTTGAAACATCACCTGGATTCAATTAGCATTGAATCTGATCTATTTCTAGACAGAGCTGTGGCAGAATTGTGGCTATGAGGCGTCAGACAGTGCATTTGAGTAATGGTCTGTGTTACTGGTTTCACTGCATTCATGTCTGCCTTGGTTCTGAATGAATCTTGCTAGAGCAGTGTTTCCTAAACTCAGTCCTGGTCACCCCGAAAGGGTGCATGTTTTGTTTTTTGCCCTAGCGCTACACAGCTGACTTAAATATTCAACTCATTAGTCTTTGATAATTTGAATCTGCTGTGTAGAAAAAAACAAATCGTGCATCCCTCAAGGTCTCCAGGACCTAGTTTTGGAAACACTGTGCTATACCATATAACCTTAACCCCAGTGGAGCTCCTGCAGTGATGTCATTTGAATTATGAACGCTGTGGTGGTGTGACACTGTAGTGACTGACGCACTGTCTCCTGTCCCTGAGCTAGAGGTCATCTCATACAGCTGAACTACAGCCCCATGTAGCAATCCGTTATCACTTTTAGAGCTGAACTGTAAGAAAGTAGCCTAGTTATAGCTGAAGTGGCAGATTGCATGGCTCTCATCAGGGCAGTATATAATATAATTATCACTATGGAACTGTTATAAGCCAAAGATTGTAGGTTGGTTGTCTATGGGCTTAATTACTGCTTCTGTAGCCTGTGTGTGTAATAATTTGGTGGGTGCTTATTTCCTATTTCACACATCTACAAGTGTGTATTATACGCGTGTGTGAATGAGATATGCAAAAAACATTTCCAAACTCCCCCTGAGAAATCTTCCGAGAGTGGGGTCACGGCCAGGGTCAGCCATTTACCAACAGAGTTTTGTGTATTGTAGCGTACCGTATTGATATCGGTATCCCCAATTCCCCCGCATCGTAATACTTTTTAGCAACTGTCAGGGTCTCAACTTACTGTTACTAGTTGATTACACAAGGTGCAATTTAAAAATGTTGTATTTTTGGGGCGATCTAAACCTGTAGTAATCATGGTCGAATTACTGACCTGGAGGCCCTCATTGATCATCAGATATCATATTAAAAACGGGTAATTTCTCTCCACCCCATGGCAAAATGAGTAGAAGTGCATGAAATTATACTGAACAAAACTATAAATGCAACAATTTCAAAGATTTGACTGGGTTAGTTCATATAAGGAAGTCTGTCAATTGAAATGAATTCATTGGGGCCTAATCTAGTGGTTAGAGCATTGGGCCAGTTACCAAAAGGTTGCTGGATCAAATCCAAGAGCTGACAAGGTAAAAATCTGTTGTTTTGCCCTTGAGCAAGGCAGTTAACCCACTGTTCCCCGGGCACCGACAAAGTGGATGTCGATTATGGCAGCCCTCAGCATCTTTCTGATTCAGAGGGGTTGGGTTAAATGTGGAAGACACATTTCAGTTAAATGCATTCAGTTTACAACTATCTCCCTTTCTATGGATTTCACATTACTGGGCAGTGCCACAGCCATAGGTGGGCCTGGGAGGGCAAAGGCCCAGCCACTGGGGAGCTAGGCCCAGGCTTTATTACAGATTGAAAAACTCCTCAGTTTCATCAGCTGTCCGGGTGGCTGGTCTCAGACGAACCTGCAGGTGAAGAAGCCGGATGTGGAGAACCTGGGCTGGCGTGGTTACACGTGGTCTACGGTTATGAGGTCGGTTGGACATACTGCCAAATTATCTTAAACATTGGAGGCGGCTTATGGTAGAGAAATTAACATTCCATTTTCTGACAACAGCTCTGGTGGACATTCCTGCAGTCAGCATGCCAATTGCACATTCCCTCCACTGAAGACATCTGTGGCATTGTGTTGTGACACAACTGCACATTTTAGAGGCCTTTATTGTCCCCAGCACAAGGTGCAGCTGTGTAATGATCATGCTGTTTAATCTGCTTCTTGATATACCACACCTGTCAGGTGGATGGATTATCTTGGCAAATGAGAAATGCTCACTAACAGGGATGTAAACAAATTTGTCCACAATTTGAGAGAAATAAACTTTTAGTGCATATGGAAAAAATTCTGGGCCCTTAAATGTTTTTCAGCTCATGAAACATGGGACCAATGTCAATTCGTTTGTCTGTGCCTAGTAGTTTTTAACCTACGAATAACCTTTTCATTTATGGTGGCGCAAATCTACACTTTCCATGTGGGTTCTATCCTCTGCTTTCCCTCTGTGGAGTGTCTCGTCCAAGCTGCTCCTTTTCGCTCTCCACCTGGTTGTCAGCGGCAACTCAACAATCCCAAACCCGTTCTCTCAAATCGACCCCACCCCCAATCTACTCGCGCGCACACACTCCCATACAGATTACATGCTGACCACACCGCCCGCGTCACGTGTGCTGAAAAATACATCTACACATACATCTTAGTCATCGCACCTATCAACGAGAGTCTGTGTTCCATGCGCTAAAACAGGATTGCTTCTGTTTGATGCACTGCAAGTCCCACCTCTCCTCATTGGTTTTTAGGAGCATATACCCACATGGGTGATTTGAAAGATGAACTGAGGGCCACACTCCAGTCCAGTTGGTGGTGGTAATGCATCTTAAAGTTGGGTGCCAAATGCCATAAAATCCAAAGAAGAAGCCTGAAGGACTTGGTTTACCCTTTTATCTCTGGATGAATTGTTGGAGTAGAGGCCCTTGTGTATTTCAGGTAAAATAACAACCCAATGTTTCTGTCCCAGGACAAATTAGCTAGCAACAGCAAGCTAGCTAGCTAAATTTCCATACATGTTGTAATGCTTTTTTAATGTTCCCAAATTAATATAGTTGGTCCAGAGTTTGTTTTGACATTTCAACCTGCGTGTCCTGAGCGGATCTGTGGGTGAACAAAATCAACATGCGCACGCAAGTGGTGTGGTCAGCATACATGTATACAGTCAGTCCCTCTCCCCTTTCCTTGGCCTCTATTTCTTACATCTCTCAGAGAAAAATGACAATTTATGGTATTGCTTTGCGCATTGACTTTACTGAACTCTGGAGAAAATGAACATTGTCAGATGTACTCACCCATCAACAATGTGCTTTCCCCTCCATTAGACATTGTGTGTGCAGGAACTCACTCTTTTTCACTCGGTCCACTCATTCAAGTGCCTATGTGTTTGTGTCATGATGAACAGTACGAACTTGTTACTAAGTCTAATGGTTTTAAATGACTGTATTGTCTGGAAACTCACTTGTAGAATTCACTTGCAGTAAGTCTCTTACAGAGAAGCAGTGCAAGGTTATTAAAGAGGTGCCTAGTTATTCTTATTTTGTTGATATTAGGTAACTTGCAATCTGGCCCTGATGCAATGTCTCCAAACCCCCTCTGATTTTATATCTAAACTGGTCTTGGTATTCTTCATTTAAAATGTACACAGCGTGTTGTCTAACATTGGGAGTTAGGATTTAGGCTAAATCAACTGATGCTAATGTAATTTTATTTTCTGAAACCTGGCTCAGCAAGTCTGTTCTTGATAAGGCTATTTGTATTGTATAAATGGTTACAATGTGTATCGCACTGATGGAGTTAAGAAAGGTGGGTGTGGCTATATATGTAAAGACTAAATTCCTTGTAAGTGTGGCTATTTGAAACTATTTGTAAACAGTTGGAATTTCTTGCTTTGAATCTTGAGGTTTCAAAGGATCTCTCCATAACTGTGATTGGCTGTTATAGACCCCCCTCTGCTCTCTGTGATGCATTTTCTTCTCTGATGCACCTTAAGTCTAAACCTCTTTACAGTGAAATTATCTTGATTTGGTGATATCAACTGGTGTCTGATGTATTTTAAAATGTATTGTTATTCTATGAATCTTACCCAGTTGATTAACTCACCCACCCGCCCAAATCTCAAATGTCCAGAGAAATCGACCCTGATTTGATATTGACATACGTTTCACGTAAATATTCTGCGGTTGGTGTTTTCTGTAATGATTTAAGTGACCATGTGTGCTGTTGCTGTTAAAAATACTAAGGTTCCTAAAACAAACCCATGCTTAATTCGTAAGAGAAGATTTTTAATGAGCAGGCTTTCTTCATGATTTTGTTTTATTTTGACTGGAGCAAGAATTGGGCTTATTCCTGATGTGGAAACTGCCAGGAAATTCTTTCATGTTTTCTTTCAAATAGTAAACAAACACCCCATTCCACAGGTTCTGAGATAAAGGGCGTGATAATCAATGGTTTTCTTCTGAGCTGTTTAATAGTATTCGTAAATATAAATCTAGCCTGAGCTAAGGCAAGGAAATCATGTTCTGATGCTGATTGGCTACTTTTTAGGTAGATATGAAACCAGTGTTAATCTCTTCTCAGGAAGGCCAAATCTGTCTTATCACTGATAGACTTAACAGCCTTCCAAAACATTCAGGCTGTCTGGTCAAATTAATGTTAATGAATTACCGTCATATGTTTTGAAGGACTCTGTTGCTGTGAATGACAACTGAAATGCTGAATTGTTTCAATGAGCACTTTTTGTATCATCAGGTAGGCTGTTTGATTCAGTGTACTCTCTCTGTACAACCCTGTGGATGCCATTCTCAGTGCAGAAGGTACATCAAAGCTGTGAAATCCTTATATCAGAGAGAGCCTGCAGGTCTTGAATCTTGACCCCTGATTTTTATTTTTTATTTTTTTTAAGTGGCAGCTGATTTCACAGCTGAACCACTTATATACAGTGGGGCAAAAAAGTATTTAGTCAGCCACCAATTTTGGCCCAACATACAATAACTCAAGTCCTTTTGTTCTAGAATTTCTCAATCATTTCCCAAGAGAATTCTCCTCCGTTATCATCACAGCCGTGTATATCACCCCCGCAAGCGGATACCAAGACCATCAAGGAACTTCACTGGCCTATATGCAAACTGGAAACCATTTATTGTAGCTGGGGATTTCAACAATGCTAATTTGAGAACAAGGCTACCTAAATTCTATCAGCATATCGATTGCAGTACACGAGCGAGTAACACGCTCGACCACTGCTACTATAACTTCTGCGACGCATACAAGGCCCTCCACTGCCCTCCTTTTGGTAAATCCGACAATGACTCCATCTTGTTGTTCCCCTCCTATAGGCAGAAACTAAAACAGGAAGCACCCGTGCTTAGGTCTATCCAACGCTGGTCTGACCAATCGGATTCCACGCTTCAAGATTGCTTCGATCACGTGGACTGGAATATGTTCCGGGTAGCCTCAGACAATAACATTTGATGTATACGCTGACTCTATGAGCAATTTTATAAGGAAGTGTATAGGAGATGGTGTACCCACTGTGATTATTAAAACCTTCCCTAACCAGAAACCGTGGACTGATGGCAGCATTCGCAAAACTAAAAGCACGTACCCCTGTATTTTTTTTATCATGGCAAGGCAACTGGAAACGTGGCCGAATACAAACAGTGTAGTTATTCCCAATCAAATAAGAAAAGCTTCAGTATAGCAACAAAGTGGAGTTGCAATTCAACGGCTCAAACACAACGTATGTTGGCAGGGTCTACAGAAAATCATGGATTACAAAAAGAAAACCAACCCCGTCACAGACATCGACGTCTTGCTTCCAGACAAATTAATAGACTTTTTTTGCACACTTTGAGGACAATACAGTGCCACCGACGCGGCCCGCTACCAAAGCTTGTGGGCTCTCCTTCTCAATGGCTGAAATGAGTAAAACATTTAAACGTGTTAACCTTCGCAGGGGAGCCGGCCCAAAGGGCATCCCTAGCCGCGTCCTCGGAGCATGCGCAGACCAGCTGGCAAGGTGTTTTACGGACATAATCAAACAATCCCTATCCCAGTCTGCTGTCCCCACATGCTTCAAGATGGCTACCATTGTTCCTGTTCCCAAGACAGCTAATGTAACTGGACTAAATGACTATCGCCCCGTAGTACTCGGTGTCAGTGTCGGCACTCACTGTCATCATGAAGTACTTTGAAAGACTAATCAAGGATCGTATCACCTCTACCTTACCGGTCACCCTAGACCCACTTCAATTTGCTTACCGGCCCAATAGATCCACAGACAATGCAATCGCCATCACTGCACACTGCCCTATCCCATCTGGACAAGAGGAATATCTAATGTAAGAATGCTGTTCATTGACTACAGCTCAGCATTCAACACCATACTATCCTCCAAGCTCATTATTAAGCTTGAGACCCTGGGTCTCGACCCCGCCCTGTGCAACTGGGTCCTGGACTTCCTGACGAGCCGCCCCCAGGTGATGACGGTAGGAAACATCTCCACTGATCCTCAACACTGGGACCCCACAAGGGTGCGTTCTCAGCCCCCTCCTGTACTCCTTGTTCACCCACAACTGTGTGGCAATGCACGCCTCCAACTCAAATCATCAAGTTTGCAGACGACACTACAGTGCAAGGCTTGATTATCAACAACGATGAGACCGCCTAGAGGGAGGAGGTGAGGGACCTCAGTGTGGTGTCAGGAAAATAACCTCACTCAATGTCAGCAAAACAAAAGTGATCGTTTACTTCAGGAAACAGCAAAGGGAACACCCCCATATCCACATCGAAGTGAAAGCAGTGAAGGTGGAAAGTTAAGTTCCTCTGTCTACATATCACCAACAAACTGATATGGTCCACGCACACAGTGTGGTGAAGAAAGCGCAACAACCTTGAGGCTGAAAAAAAAATGTGGCTTGTCACCAAAAACCAACACTAACTTTTACAAGTGCACAATTGAGAGCATCCTTTCGGGCTGTATCAACACCTGGTACGGCAACTGCACTGCCCACAACCGCAGGGCTCTCCAGAGGGTGGTGCGGTCTGCGCAACGCATCACTGAGGGCAAACTACCTGCCCTCCAGAAGACTTACAACACCTGATGCCACAGGAAGGCAAAAAAGATAATCAAGGTCAATAACCACCCGAGCCACTGCCTGTTCACCCCGCTTCCATCCAGAAGGTGAGGTCAGTACAGATGCATCAAAGCTGGGACAGAGATAGACGCAGTTTTTCAAACTCAAGGTCATCAGATTGTTAAAGAGCCACTACTAGCACAGAGGCAGCTGCCTACCTACAGACTTGATATCATTGGCCACTTTAATAAATGGAACACTAGTCACTTTAGTAATGCCACTTGAATAATGTTTACATATCTCGCATTACTCATCTCATATGTATTTACTGTATCCTATCTATTGCATCTTAGCCGCTCACTGCTCATCCATATATTTTATACTTATACATTATTCTTTTACTAGATTGTGTGTATTAGGTTTTGTTGTGGAATTGTTCATGCTAGATACTGCTGCACTGTCGGATGTAGAAGCATTTCACTTCACTCGCAATAACATCTGCCAAATGTGTATGTGACAAATACAATTTGTTACAGTTGATCATGCTATACTGAGGCAGAGATTGTCGAGCGTAGGTCTTTCTGAGCATGGTTTACTATCTGATAGAACTCAATTTGATGGGCTCATGTCTGTTCAATTGTCTCTCTGTAATGGTGTGCCCCAGGGCGCTGTACTTGGTCACCTCTTCACTATTATAAATAATTTAGACGTGTAAAATATGCAACTTCACTTATCCTGATACTGTTATTTTTTTATTGTGCCTCGTGTCTCACAAAAGCTTTACAGAACTAAAACTGCTTTTTATACTGTTCAACATACCTTTGTATCAATTGAAGCCCATCCTCAATGCTGACTAAACTAATGGTGTTTTCTAAAGCAAGAAATAGACCTGAATCTCACCTTTTACTACCTCTCAGGGCAATGATATTGAGGCTATAACCTCAGATATATATATATATATCTATATATATCTATCTATCTATCTTGGACTTGTAATTGACTGCCTTTAAAAACATTTTTTGTTATTGCATATTAAAAAAAATAATAATTGAAACTGAGGTTGGGATTTTATTTTAAGAATAAGGCCTGTTTTTCTTTTGAAGCCAAAAGGAGGTTAGTATCGGCTACATATATGCCTATATGAGACTAGGGTGATATTTTATGAATAGTTCCGCTCAGTGTGTGATAAATTAACACCCTTTACCATGGAGCATTGAGATTTATTTTAAACTGCAAAACGCTTACGCACCACTGTACATTATATACCAGGGATGGCTGGCCTTTAGTCACTCGTATACTTTTATTTACAAAGCCATTTTGGGTTTAATACCATCTTTTATTTGGCCATTTTTATTCTTCAGAAATGTGGTTGGTACTTGCTTCGTTCGCAGGACTTTATCCTGCTAACTGTTCCAAATGTCCGAACGGAATTTGGTAAAAGGGCTTTTATGTACTCTGTGCCATCGGCTTGGAATGTCTTACAAAATAGTTATAACTGAAAGAACTTGTCCCCATTTGGTGTTTTTAAATCATTGAAGGATTTTGAGACTGATTCCTTGACCGGTCAGTGTTTTTAATTTGCTGTTTTTATGATATTCCTGTGATTTCTATGGGTTTTACTAGATTACTTGTAGTTTTTCACGTCTGTCTGTAATTGTGTAATGATTCTTGAAAAATATATTTCAAATCTCAATGAGGTTTCCTGGTTAAATAAATAAAAAATGGAAATGTGTTGAATTGCTGCAAACTTCTCTTAACTGCATGATTTCTGCTACGCCCCATGGGAAAATGTGGTACAATTGAACTATTTTAAGGAGCCCAAAAAGGCTAGGGTGGGTACGAAGGCCTGCGAGCCACTGCAGCCCTTCATGATAGGTTCAGATTTTGTGGCCCCCATCAAATTTGCCCATCCCTGCTCTAAATTGATCACATTCCTTGACTTTGTTACTGATTTAACATTTTGTATATACGCTAATCATGACTCAGCTGATTCCCAGCAAGTGCCCAGGTTTCTGTGTAACTTGAGTCAAGTATTTAATTTTTTTCTTGGTGGCGTTTGTCATGTTAGTTCTACTTCTCAGTGGACATGTGCGTGTATAGCCCTTTTTTCCTGCAGGATCTTTATTTATTTCTCTGCTATTGATGATGTACTGGTTTGAAATGAGGAAGGCCTGTGAATATTGTTATACTTTAAGATCTTTGATTGATTGATCTGGAATTTGTTACAGGAAGTAATCTTGCTGGTCATGTTAGCATAGTAGCTAAGTGTAACACATTATCTCATGGGAATAAGCTAAATAGGTTTAAACTTTCTCAAATGCTAAGGTTTAAGCACATTTTTAATCCTGTTCAATATAGAGTTGATACTTGTGTGGATTAGAGTAGCCTAGGTCTACAACACTGTTTCATCCGGACAAGTCTGAGTGAGTCGTTTTTAATATGGATGCTATTAACTTCAACATTGTCTTCAACTACTCCTCTTGATGGTATTGAAAACAACATCAAATGAAGAGAAAAGCTCTAGTGACTATAAGGAGCTTGTAAACAGGACTATTTCTCCCTGGCCTGATATTGCGTGTCTGTTTCTTGGCAAGCTAGTACAAACTAATCCGCAGCTTCCTGCTGTTCAGATTTGGAATATATCATGCTAACACACAGGTCTATTTACCCATGCCAGATCACATCATTGAGGAAGGCCAGTTGGCATATCTTTATTTCTACACTGGAGTCTTATCAGAGACTCTTCAGTGGTTTTACTGCTGTTGAAATTTCATTTATTTGATTTGTTTGTGAGACCACGCACAACAAATATGACAACGGATTTAGCTATCGAATTCCATCTGTGGTCCCTGAATATAGCAGAATGCTAACTAACCAGCCACTCTTTCCATTCTGTGCCCCTATAGCAGAGGAGGTTGAAAGGCGGTCCGCAATGCGTTCCGAGTCTCTGGTCTCTGGCACACACACCCCGCCCATCCGCCGCCGGAGCAAGTTTGCCACTCTGGGCCGTCTCTTGAAGCCCTGGAAGTGGAGGAAGAAGAAGAGTGAGAAGTTCAAGCAGACCTCTACCGGTAAGGGACACACAAACGCAAAACACACACCGCCTTCTGTCCCTCAAAGTACCGCTCCCTTATTTATAGCCTCCTAGGTATATCTCCAGTCTTTTAATCCTATATCCTCTACCTAAAACTGTCTGAATATTTAATCATGCAGTAAAGATTGAGCAACGTGCTGCTCTGAAATGATTTGCTGCTATTGTTTTTCTAAATGCATCAGGAAAATATATTTTCTTGTTCCGCGCTTGCCAATCCAGAGGTCTGTAACAGTCAGGGGCATGTGAAGGGCACACATTCTTCATTATACTGCACATGTCCTTGGTTTTCTACAGCATTTATTTTCTACTAGCCATGGTGTGTATTCTCCTAACAATCTGACCTCTTCCCCTGACGATCCACTGCACATGAAAAGATTGGAAAGATGTGTTCTGAATCAGCTCCCTCACTTTGAATTTATATTGGGTCAGTCAGGTACAGAGCTGAACTCCTGTCTATATTTGGGTTCCTTCTCCTCCAGGCTCTGGTGATGGCTTTGTTATCCTTCTCTGTTCCCAAGAGTTTTCTTCCCTGAAGCTGTGCTGGGTAGAACAGGATTTTATGGTGCTTTTGTTAGTGGTCAAATGTCCTATGAATGCAGTTGATCTTGATCAGTCAGTAATTCATTGAGCTTGGCAGTGATGCGATATGCACTTTAATGTTTTGTGTATTTACATATAGTAACTTTAATATTCCAAACGGATATGACAGTCTCACCGTTAAGGATTCTAGCTTTAAGGTTGAGGGCTGCTAAACTGTGACTGTCACCTTCCCCTCCAGTGCTCTAGCCTTGGGCCCTCAGCCTTGCCTTTCTATCCCTGGGGACTCTGACACGAGTGAATGCTGACACCTTGACTTTACAACGACTCATCACTTTCTGCTGGCCACCATCTTTTTCTCACACATACTTTGTATGCATAATGTTGACTGCATATTTGAGTGAATTTTTTTTTGTCTTCCCTTTCTCCTGAGCAAAACAGAGCAGCAGAATCTAACAAAGGGAGTTTTTTTGTGTTAAATCGACAGTAAAACCCAATGGATAAGACTACTCTCTCTGTGTAGTATTATTTTGTTTAGTCTTATTCCTACTGTTTACACTAATGGCAGCATAATGGCATGTTGTGACCTACTAGCCTTTCCCATTGGACTGGCTTCTGTAAGAGCTTTTCACTTCAGTCCCTTTCTACACTGAGGACACTTATTGTTCCAAACACTGCAGAGAACATTGTAGTTGGTTGTTTGAATACATATAGTTTCTTTGTTGCAAATGCATTTTATGTTAGGATGGTTCTGTGAGGAGTTGGAACCAGGGAAGGCTATATGGAGACTGCTGAGCTCATCATGACTTACAGCAGTGACCTTAGTTGCCCCCTGACCATTGAGCAGAAGTAGTGCACCAGGTTTACTCCATCAGTCAGTTGTTCAAGGCCGTCACTGACGGATGGTTGGAAGTGTTCAGTAGGTTACACCATAGCAAAACCTTTTGCAAAAACTCAAATCAATGATCTTATTGGATTAGTTCAGCTATTACCAAGTTTGTTCTTTTGTGGTTGTTCTTGTTTATGATGTTCATCATGATCATTGGGACTGTGACTGCAGGCAAGAAGCAGACAAGCTGCTGGGCATGCAGATGTTCTAACCAGGTAATTGGAGAATGTGGATTATGTATTCTAGTCAGGCAGATGAAGGCCAGCTCTGGGGGGCTATACTCATAACTCCAGGAGTGGGCTAGCCACAGTGCTCAAAGTTCTGAAAGCCTTGCCTCCTGTCCCTTCGGTTAGTCAGGCCACAGTGTTCTTATGGTAACATAATGCTATTGAAACTAGAGGTTCATGGATCAAGCTTTATTCCTTGGGAGTGTGGGGCACTAATCTGACCACTCCTGGGTTTGTTGTTCTTAATATAGCCTATTGAAAATATGGAGTATGTTTTTAATGCCACTGAAAATACAGTACAAATATGCAGATTTTGGAATCCTTTTGTTTTTCATGTTCTGTAGACCTTATTTAAAAATGCTTCATACACCATGATTGGGTTTATGTTCAGGATGTACAGGGGTCCTTCGGCTGTATTTGTCTTGATTCAATTAGTATTTAACCCCTTTTTTGTTAAGGCAAGCCTACATAAATCATGAGTAAAAATTTGCTTCACAAGTTGCATGGACTCTGTGTGTAGTAAGTATAGTTAACATGATTTTCTTAATGTCTACCTCATTTCTGTACCCCACACATACAATTATCGGAAATGTCCCTCAGTTACGCAGTGAATTTTAAACACCAATTCAACCAAAGACCAGAGTGGTTTTCCAATGCCTCGCAAAGAAGGGCATCTATTGGTAGATGGGTAAAAAAAAAGTTATTACACTTTGGATGGTGTATCAATACACCCAGTCACTACAAAGATGCAGGCGTCCTTCCTAACTCCGTTGTTGGAGAGGACTGAAACCGCTCAGGGATTTACAAGCATTTCGCTACACCTGCTATAACATCTGCTAAACACACGTATGTGACAAATAACATTTGATTTCACCATGAGGCCAAAGGTGACTATAAAATAGTTTTGAGTTTAATGGCTGTCATAGGAGAACTGAGGATGGATCAACAACATGGTAGTTAATCCACAATACTAACCTAAATGACAAGGAAGCCTGTACAGAATAAAAAATATTCTAAAACATTCATCCTGTTTGCAAAAAATGTGGCAAAGCAATTAACTTTTTGTTCTGAATACAAAGTGTTCGGGGGAAATCCAATAGAACACGTTACTGAGTACCACTCACCATACTTTCAAGCATAGTGGTGGCTGCATCATGTTATGGGTCTGATTGTAGTCGTTAAGGACTGGCGTTTTTCAGAATAAAAAAACAAAACAATGGTGGTTGTCTGCTTTCCACGAGATGATGAATTCACCTTTCAGCAAAAAAATAACCTAAACAATATACATTGGCGTTGCTTACCAAGACTGAATGTTCCAAAGTGGCCGAGTTAGTTGTGACTTAAATCTATGGCAAGACCTAAAACAAAATGCTTGTCTAGCATTGATCAACCAATTTGACAGGGCTTGAGAATTCTGAAAATAATCCTAGGCAAAAGTTTTGTTCAACTACTGTCTCTAAGCTAGCTGTAGCTTTGATTTCAGTACTAGATTCATTCTCTGATCCTTTTGATTGGGTGGACATGTGAGTTCATGCTGCAAGAGCTCTGATAGGTTTGAGGACGTCCTCTGGAAGTTGTCATAATTACTGTGTAAGTCTATGGAAGGGGGTGAGAACCACGACCCTCCTAGGTTTTGTATGGAAGTCAATGTACCCGGAGGAGGACTGAAACTAGTTGTCCTCTGGCTACACCATGGTACTAGCCTACAATGTGCTGTTGAGGCTACTGTAGACTTTCATTCCAAAATAGTGTTTTTTTAAACAATTATTTGGTGAAGTGAATATTGTAAAATATCCTTTAGATAAATAACTATACTATTTCTATTTTTATGAAATTCACTTTTCTCCCTGGAGGAGCCTCCACTGGTGTAGATTTAGTGAGACAAAATCCATTCCATTTTGAATTCCAGCTCTAACAACCCCTTGACTAATGTGGAAATAGTCAAGAGGTATAAATACTTTCTGAAGGCACTGTTAAAAAATGTTTTTTAAAAGGGCAACTAAAAGTAATGCCACCAGAGACCATGACGGCCTACCCCTGCCAAACCCGGGTGATACTGGGCCAGTTGTGCGCCGCCCTATGGGACTCCCAATCACGGCAGGTTGTGATACAGCCTGGAATTGAACTAGGGTCTGTATTGACACCTCGAGCACTGAGATGCGATGCCTTAGACCGCTGCGCCACTCGGGAGTGTTATCACTAGCGTACAAACCTTGTCCTGATCTTAAACACCGATGCTTCCCTTGCCTTAACTTCCAGATGCGAGAGCTACAACATCTGTGACACAAGACAGCATGAAAGTTTTACTTTGGTTTTGTGAGGCTAACGGGTGAGTGAATTGCCTCGCTAAAAGCCTCACTTCGTCCCGGGGCTTGATACTGTAGGGAACGCTCTGTCTCCTATCTGGGTCAATTCACAGCAGAATGGATTTCTCTCTAAAGCTAAGCGTAGCACTTGCAAGTCGATGCTGTTGGAGTGTATTCAATGATGCCAGTTTCATTTAATATGCTCTGAGAAGCGTCTCTCCAATGAATTCATAATCCCCTCATCTTGGTGCAGATCATGAGTAGCTAGCTTGGTCATGATTGCCAAGATTTACTGTGAATGGACTGTGGCAATAATAACTGACTTCACATTGTCACTTGTTCATGCTCTGGGTTTGAACCAACTCACACTAGTGGAAACGTAATGTAGCCTAGCCTACTGTTGAATTTGTTTTCAATATAATTCTGGAACAGGGCAACAAGTAGTGATTTACAACATTTTGTAGTTAGAAGCTGTTCAGTGTTCACAGAAAACATAAGTGTACAGTGATATCCTTTGTCCACATTTTTTAGAACTGCATGTTTGTGACAAACCTGAAGACCTAGCTGGCTGAGGCGTGTTGCAAATCAGTGTAATCATGGCGACGCAAGCAGAGATCTTTTGGTAATTACTTTTTCATTTTGATCAAATTGAAATGTAATCACAGAACATGTTACTGCATTTTCAGACACACAACCACCCTCTGACCCATTTTTACCTCAATGTTCAGCTTGGAATCATCTGAAATATTGTGACGCTAGTCTGTTCTGATTTATAAATTCAAGTCATGCTAATCGGAGTAACAATGTCTCTGCTGGGTAAAATAATGTAGCCGTTTTGGTAGTTACTTTAAGCCTTATATATGTTCTGTCTAGTGTTTAGATTTCTATGAAAGGACTTACTTAAATTATAAATGTACTTTTTTGGGAAGGAAAACTGTTAAAGTAGCTTCTGTGGTGGAATGGTGTGGGTGTACCCCAACAGAATGGTGTGGGCGTATACTGGTGGTTTAAAAATATTAATTCATATTGTTGCTACCAGATCCACCAAAAAAATCTGATGTTTTTTTTATTTCTGGTGGTGCTACATTTGGCTAGCACAGCAAAGAACTACAGAGCTTGTTATGTGAAGGTAGAGAAAGATCAGTTTACCTTGTTAAGCCAACTATGTAGATTAATTTCTCACCACAGCCAACAATCACTAAACTAAATGTAGCTAGCAATAGTCTGACATAGGGCTGGGCGGTATACCAGTATTGATGCAAGGAACGGTTTGTTTTTACTTGACCTTCTATACCGGTATTTGAATGTTTGGTTTGTTAAATGTGTAACGTCCATCTTTATAGTTTACTTCGCTACTGGAGTCATCTCTCCACTCTCTCTCTATGCCGCTTTCCACACAGGTCTAGCCACGCCCCCTGTCACTCAAGGAGAGCATTTGATGTTCCTCAACCACGAGACACTTGCGTTCAGTCTGCATGGTCAATGCATCATATGCAACACTGTTGCTGACAACTTTGCAGTTGTCACTTTGCTTCTTAATATAAATCTACTAGCATTAGTTTGTTTCTTACATCTAAAAACAGCTAGTTTCTTTTCTTAGCAAGTTGTTTCTAAATGTTGTTAGCCGCTAATGCTAATCGCTAGCAAATAAATGTACTGGGTAAGAGTAAGTGTAATTAAAAATAAGGCCCAGACTACTTGCCCATATTGTGCAGCCCTACGTGGTAGTGTGTAAATGATATCAAATGCAGAAATTTGAGAAGTTGCATTCAACAGTATAAAACAATCAGAATGAAGAAAGACCCATTGAAATCACTTAGAATACAAGCATGCTAAGCAGTCTGTAATTTGTCTCAAAACAGCAGAAGCGTCATTTCCATCAAACTTAACTGCTGGAAATGACAGAATGTGGAGGAAATTACTTTTGACTTTTTTAAATTGGGCTTATTTAATCATGTTTTAAATGACTTTAATCTCAAATGCTCCAAGGTGTGCACAATTGGAAAACTTAAGTATTTCTTTGTGCTGTTTTGTGGCATCTTCTAAAAACAGAGGTCACCGACAGAAACAAAATAAAAAATGATCATATACGATACCAGGAACATCTGCAAAAAGACGGAGAGCATGTTGGAGCATGTTGTCCGGTCCTCTGGCAGTCTCTATGGGGGTGCCACAGGGTTCAATTCTCGGGCCGACTCTTTTCTCTGTATAATCAATGATGTTGCTCTTGCTGCAGGCGATTCCCTGATCCACCACTACGTAGACGACACCATTCTGTATACCTCTGGCCCTTCCTTAGACACTGTGCT
This sequence comes from Oncorhynchus mykiss, assembly GCF_013265735.2. Lineage (NCBI taxonomy): Eukaryota > Metazoa > Chordata > Actinopteri > Salmoniformes > Salmonidae > Oncorhynchus > Oncorhynchus mykiss. The sequence continues at coordinate 69,314,159 of NC_048572.1, forward strand.
ATCTAACCTCCAAACGAGCTTCAATGCCATACAACACACCTTCTGTGGCCTCCAACGACTCTTAAACGCTAGTAAAAACCAAATGCCTGCTTTTCAACCTTTCGCTGCCTGCACCCGCATGCCCGACTAGCATCACCACCCTGGATGGTTCCGACCTAGAATATGTGGACATCTGTAAGTACCTAGGTGTCTGGCTAGACTGTAAACTCTCATTCCAGACTCGTATAAAACATCTCCAATCTAAAATCAAATCTAGAGTCTGCTTTCTATTTCGCAACAAAGCCTCCTTCACTCACGCCGCCAAACTTACCCTAGTAAAACTGACTATCCTACCGATCCTCGACTTCGGCGATGTCATGTACAAAATAGCTTCCAATACTCTACTCAGCAAACTGGATGCAGTTTATCACAGTGCCATCCGTTTTGTTACTAAAGCACCTTATACCACCCACCACTGCGACCTGTATGCTCTAGTCGGCTGGCCCTCGCTGCATATTCGTCGCCAAACCCATTGGCTCCAGGTCATCTACAAGTCCATGCTAGTTAAAGCTCCACCTTACCTCAGTTCACTGGTCACGATGGCAACACCCACCCGTAGCACGCGCTCCAGCAGGTGTATCTCACTGATCATCCCTAAAGCCAACACCTCATTTGACTTCCTTTCCTTCCAGTTCTCTGCTGCCTGTGACTGGAATGAATTGCAAAAATTGCTGAAGTTGGAGACTTTTATCTCCCTCACCAACATTAAACATCTGCTATCTGAGCAGTTAACCGATCACTGCAGCTGTACATAGTCCATTGGTAAATAGCCCACCCAATTTACCTACCTCATCCCCATACTGTTTTTATTTCTTTACTTTTCTGCACTTTTGCACATCAATACCTGCACATGACCATCTGATCATTTATCACTCCAGAGTTAATCTGCTAAATTGTAATTATTCGCCTACCTCCTCATGCCTTTTGCACACAATGTATATACTATTTTTTTTGTACTGCGTTATTGACTTGTTTATTGTTTACTCCATGTGTAACTCTGTGTTGTCTGTTCACACTGCTATGCTTTATCTTGGCCAGGTCGCAGTTGTAAATGAGAACTTGTTCTCAACTAGCCTACCTGGTTAAATAAAGGTGAGATAATATATATAATATTATATATATTTTTAATTTTTAATTAAAAGATACTGGAAGAAAAAATAAGGGAGAAGTGATAGATATCTCTGCGCTTACAAAGCGAGAACAAAGAAGCAAGAAATGGAAATGTAACCAACGGAATAGAAGACAGACTATATAAAGAGAACAGTTGCAATGGAGACCTACCTATCAGGCAACAACACCTTAGTCACCAGATGACTTGCAGCCAGAACACGGGGCCATCATACCTGCCCTGATACCCCTTCCTCTTCTGCAACAGGAATGAGAATTCTAATACTTGCTGGAAGGAAAAATGTTGGAAGAGGTCGCTCAAAAACAGATCTTTGCATGACAAATGTCAAACTTGATAAAGGTTAACGTAAAACTGAGAAATACAAAAAAAAGGTATCAACTGATGAAGAAAATGGATAGACCAGATTCCCCAAAGACAAAACAGAAAATGAAGAGAACTCTGAACTTGAAGGATTTTATTGTTTCAAAATGCCATCATTGCAGAGTGAAAGCAAAAGTAGCAAAAAATGCGCAATGCCAAGGACAAACAAGTGGCTTCAAAAATGCTTTAAGAGGCAACATCCTGAGAAAGTATGGCCTGGTCAAAGCTGCAAACAGAGAATTTGGATTTTCAGCAAAAGCAACGAGGGCAAGTGAAAACAGGCCAACAAGTCTTCAATCCTCCAGGAACAAGCAGTGTAACAATTAGCACAGCTGCAAGAGAAAATCACTAGATTATATGAACGTGATGTCAACAGTAGAGCAACAACTGGGGGAAAAAGGACACACTTGCGGGAACAAGAAAAAAAAGCAGAAGCACTTCTTGAATGGCACAATTCAGAACCTTTATCAGGATTTTAAGAGGGAATATTCAGAGATTAAAATGTCCTAATATGAATTCTTTAAAATACGTATTTTTGGGTTGTTGAGGTTAGGGACACATGCCTCTGCAAAACCCAGGCCAACCTCCAGTTCAGTTCATGGCGGATAAACTACAGTATCACAAAGTGATCAGCTGCAGCAACAATGAGAACCTTATTGAGTCTTTGTGCTGTGAGAACCTGAAGAAAGAGTGCATGTACACAGGTATCCCTTTGCCAAGCCAAAGAGCTTAAACATCTTGACTTTGATGCTGGTGAGCAGACATTGTGGTTTGAGTGGAAAAACCAAGCTGAAGAGAGAGAAATGAGGAACAACAGAGGAAAACATGGAGAAGTTCACTGTACATTTGACAGTATAAGAAAAGGTGTGGGGCACACTGCATATTCTATTGGAGGACTTCTCCAAAGAATTGAAAGAAGTTGGGGAAACACATGTACAACATTCGACACCAATACTCCAAACTGAGAGAATTAAGAGAATCTGCGGAAAGAGGAGATCATTGTGCATATTGACTTTGCAGAGAACTCAGGGGTGCAACTTTCACTGGGGACGGGGGAATGCCCCCCTCCTCATTCTGAAATTGCATTTTTGTCCCATCCAGTTTCATAATTTGAATGTGAGGCAACTGTGTGCTTTAGGACAATGCAGACGCCTCCGAGCGGTCGGGTAGGCTGTTTGAGTGTTTATCCGACTGAATGATACAAATTATAATAATTATTTCTCCCCCCCACTTCTAAAACCAAAGTTGTGCCACAGAGAACTACCTGTGTAAATACACCAGTTAAATCCAGGCAGTTCACTTTGGTGATTCTCACATGCAGGTGACCCTCCACACCTGTGTTGGACATACCACAAATTATACCGTTTCACTTTGCTCACTGAGCTCTTCTATGCGGATGACCCCTCTGCAATCTGGGTTCATCTCTCAAAAACACTGGCCTACTTCCTTGAGGTCTGCCCCCTTTTGGAATCGTACTTTTTCTTAAATGAATTAAACGCTCTACAATGGTTGTTCAAAATGTTTGCAATAAAATGTTTTCATTCTTTTTTTCTTTTTACATGTCATTTCCACCACACCCATATTCTTAGGTAAATTAGTATATTTATAATTTAAAATTGATTTGTTTTAGTGAAATAATATGGTTGCTCTCACAAAAAGGTTGGGTGGAAATATTTTTTATGATAAATATTTTCAGCTGTCAAAGGCAGGTTTATACATTCAGGAGTTGTGTTGAATTATTCATCTTAGGAAAACCTTAAAGCACTTGAATATTATTTTAACGCAAGTTAATGTACAAATGTATAAGAAATGTTATAAAATTGTATGATATTTAATTTAACTAAAATTGATGTTTTAATGATGTGATGGAAATGACATTTGTCTATGGCTGTCTGAGGAAAAACGACATATCAATTCCTGAATAGTACAATCACAGCCATTATCAGATATATTATTTCTAGACAAATCAAAGACAATTATAAAATGTCAAATGGTGTTTCAATACATTTTAATTTCTGAAAGCTTGCCAGGCCAAAGTGCCTGAAGTTGCAGAATCACCCATGTATGTGTTGCCACCCCAGGGTCACGCAGTTCTCAAAGCAAATTTAGAACTTTTATTTTTAAACATACCGTCAAAACGTGTTTTCTATTTTTATAAATACTGTGTTAATATTTTGGCCATATCGCCCAGCCCTAGTCTGACAGACACATTGTTTGTTTATCAAACGTTGGCTAGCAGCAGTAATTATCCCACTATAAACCTCACTCTCCCTCACCAATCAGTCTCGCCTAGCTCTTGGTCTGCTTCCTCAAATGCAACTATATTTTACCTAGGTGTATTGCCTACTTAGTTTCAATTTAAGAAACATTCTGTAGTTTTAATGAACCGCTAGCTTTTGAGGCATGTACTATTGAGGCAATAGTACTGTTACGAGATCTACCTAGTGATTTGTTTACATGTAGTTAATCTAGACTCATTTTTTTTAAATGCTAGCTCTCACCTTATGTTAATGTTGAACTGCATATTAAATTACACCAGGATAACATGAAGCAAACAAATTGCAACTATTTCAAGCAACATGTATTTTGAAATTAAATGAACCTTTTATATTCCTTTCTGCACACCCTCATTATGGTGATATTTGATAAGGTCTCTGTCCTGTGCATGTCATCCTGAAGACTACCTTCATTACAAGGGTAGGGCTTTCACTAGCCCTTGATCATGACTCTGTTCCATTACATTACACAAGTCACTGTAGCTCGGGCTGAACATTTAACATGCATCACTTGCGGTATGGTTATGGAAGCATAAGGACCTTAACTGTCATATCACTGAGAAATCATTTTCAAAATACAATGTTAAATTGATACACACCTTGTTAGTGTTCCAACATTGCCATATTTCCATGTTAGAGCATTTGTTTACGGAAGACAATAACACCTGTGCTTATTGGCTATCTAGCATGTTCCAAACACCTGTGTGTAAGTGTAACTCGGAGTAGTTTCGTCGGATGGAGATACCCATAGCTGTTTGGCTCTTTGCAAAACTGCTGATGAAAGATAAGGGCCATATGTTTCGAAAGCTGTATCGCAAGTGAATATTGACATTTAGAAACGTGAACTGTAGGGAGAAGCCAATATGCCGCCTAGAGTTTGAGAGCTTGCACCAATCCATTTCATGACGGCATGTACAGTAGGAGTCAAATCTAGTTTGCCTCAATTGTCTAATGAAAATCCTACACACTGATCTTTGCAGTATCAGCCTTTTTAGTTATTAGCAAATTATTTTCCACACGTACATTCTCAGATGCGAGTGCTTTTCCTATTTGTATAATTTCAAATGAAGAAAACATCCCAATGTAAAGTGTGAGGATTTGCTAATCCTGTTTCAGTATAGAAATGACAAGCCACATGTACAAGTGCATTAGACATGCCCACGAGGTCAATACTAATCCCATGTCTGCATTTAGCATGCGTGTCATAAATAATCTCCCATCCACTGTCACCAAAAGGGTAGAGCACAGCTAGTGGAGGAAAGAGAAAAATACACTGAAGAGTGACCACAGTGAATGGTCACTTTGACTAACCGGGCTAGGATGCAAGCCCTAATCAAATATTACACTTGTAGCTAGCATGCCAACCACTGGAGGGTTCATTTCTAGATGGGATCCACATTTTGTCCAATTTACATCAAGTTGATAGATCTTTTTTTGCCTTTCAGCTAATCCTAACCCATTTTATAACCTTAACCTGCCTGCCACATTAACTATCCTAACTTGTTGTGTAAATTCTCCAAAACCTGCTAGGAATAAGTACATTCTGACAAAAGCTGGCCCCCTTCTAGCATTAACCCCTCTAATGGTTGGCATGCTAGCTACAAGTGTCATTTGATTAGGATTTGCGTCCCGGCCCACTGGAGGAGGACTGTGAGTGTAGCAGAATGAAGTAAATCAGTGCAAAATTGCAAAAGGAAATCAGCTGAGATGCTTATGCTATTAAAAATCTAGATGCATTCATGATAGACTACTACTCAAAGTATCAGGGGGATGACATCAGTGGTCACACCCCTCTCACCTACGCCACTGACTGTGACCGGCGTCAATGTAGCAGAGTTAAATACACAATGTATTCTGTGGGTGCTAGATCGACTCGGTTGTCTGCGCTACTGCCCGCTGAGGATGAAGCAGAGAAGGTCAGTGAGTGTAGCAGAGGGGTGAGTGCTAGGCTCTTTCTCAATTTATCCTCTCGATTCCTCTCCCCGCCTCCTAAAAACCCATTGGAGAAGGTCAGAGGGGAGGGACCTTATCTTCCAATACATTTGCACTGGGATGCGAGTAATCAAGGAAAGACCAAGTGAGACACAGCCCTAGTAGCCATCGTGGTGATGTCAGCCGCCCTGAGACTGAAAGTACTGTTATCCTAGACCAACCAAGATAATGGATGCTGCTTTGTGAGTATGAAGTGCTGTTGTGGACAGAGGTTGTATCCTAGGTCAGCCATACAGGAATTGTTACACCCACTAATAATCGAGGACATCCTCTGCAAATCTGTAATATCAGACAAAATGAGTGACAACCAGATAAAAAACGGGGAATGTTCAATGACCAAACTATTACTTTAATCAAATAATCAACAATTTCATGTCATGCAAAGGATGCTTCTGTAAATGGTTTGTGGGTAGACATTCATCTGACTCTTAACAAGATTGAATAGTTAAAGAGTAGCTAGAGCTCTATAAGCAAGGTTGGCCATTCATGTTCTAGGTCTATGCATTGTTGCTTGTGTAGCGCTACAACTGACTCGTAATAGTAAACCAACAGCATATAACCAATTTTAGATATACCCTTCAATCTCTCCAGGACTTGGGACTTTCACAGGACTCTGTATCTGATGTTAGGAAACATAAAATAGACCAGGACTTGATACATTATTCTAAAGTGATAAATAACATTTGATATTTCATTGCAATTGTTTTCGTATTGCATTGGCAGTTCTCTCTTTGGGACTGTTCATTGGCTAGCTTAGCTACTAGCTAGCTAACATGGTTGTTTTTTAGCAGGTCAAGCTATTTAGCTGACGTTACCTATAAGATGGTTAACCAAACAACTTACCCGTGTGCTACACATCATGGCGCTGCTAACGTTACTATCCATGCAGGCAATGCCTGTTCTTCCCCGGCCATATGGACTATCCCACCCGTGACTACTATGGTCGAATGAAAAATGTTGTTAATGAGAAAACAACTAGACTATGTTAGCTAGCTGTTTACAAACGCACTTAAATTCTTTGGGGTTCTGGGGTTCACTTCCACTCATCCTCAAAGCTGTTAAAGGTGTGCTATGTACTCCAGCATTTTGGATTTGATATTAAATGTTTTCTGCGGCAACATTACAGAATGTCCCCTTCTGTTTTTACCGTTTTAGAAATTAAAGCACTTGATATATCTTGTCCCCCCATTTTGAAGGCGTCATAATTATTTGGACAAATACACTGTGTATTGGAGTAGTCAATAGTGTAGCATTTTATAACATATTCTAACACGCAAGGACTGTATCACGTTTGTGACTCAACATACTTGTCGGCTGCAGTTTGTTTTGATCGTTTCGAATTATGTTGTGCCTCAATAGAAATGAATGGTAAATGTATTGTCATTGGAGTCACTTCTATTGTAAATAGGAATGTAATATGTTTCTGAACACTTCTACATTAATGTGGATGCTACCATGATTATGTATAGTCATGACTTAATTGTGAATGATTAGTGAGATCCTATCACCCAAAAAATGCTAGCCTCCCCTGTTATTTGTAATGATTAGAGTTTAGCATGTTTTGGGGGTATGATGTTGCCGTGATTGGTGCTTTATCAAATGAGGCCATTTATCAAATACACACCCAGTATAGGGTGGGAGGCAGGGTTGTGCTCAATTCTGAATTTTCAAATTGACTCCCATTCAACTCATGAGTTGAACATTTTAATTGGCCACACTCCACAGGATGTATAATTTCAGTCACAGGAAGTAGAATTCAATTCTGTGCAATTCAAAGAAATTCCACTCAGTCGTAGAACATGCGTTTCATTGACTCTGACAGGTCACACTTCCAGATACATTATTTTGTATAACTTTTCTCTGGAAACAATGTTCTTTTACTCTTAACCTTAGTGCTTAGAATAGCCACTTATATTTCCACCAACCATTTAATTTGTTTGGCTTCTTTTGTAAGGCTTCAGGGTCAATTGGAGGGTTAAACTAATGCATTCTGGGACATGTAATATTTTCCACATATTGAACAAAATGTAGGTCATAATGAAATATAATAATTTATGATCTTTACGTACAGGTTTTGTTTTCCTCGATCATTCATTTCCAGTTTGTCCTGAAGATCCAATATTTTAAATGCACGTATGTAACGACATGTTTGTTTTGTGTACAGTATGTATTTGTATAGACTACACCTAAATATAGATTAAAAGAGGCATTTGAATTACAATTCTGTATCCTGTTTACTACTTCAATTCAAGAATTTGAGTCTCAATTCTGAATTGAGCACAACCCTGGTGGGAGTATAATTTTTTTATCTGTGCTTTTCTATTCCTCTGCCTGTCTGCTGTACTAATAATGTAGGTTGATATCCTGCTCATGGCATTATATTTTGGTATAGCGGTCCAGTTCTTCAAAATATAATATTTTTGCACACTGCCCAATTTCCAATTCTCCCATCCCCAACGAGCTTCTCTGGCTAGTCTTTGAAATTTGGATGGTGAATTAAAACATCTGGATGTCCTGGAAGAGCTCATAATGTTGAACTTTATGCGATGTGACATATTAGAACACGGAGGTTCACTCTGACTGCAGAGACTCACAACAGTTTCTGACCTTTTTTAAATGATTCTCATGTGTGCCTTCTGTTTGGGTTTTAGGTGTATTGGCCCTGGCCCCTACTGTCGAGAGAGCTGTAGCTCCTTATTACACACACACACCACATCTGCACACACTACGCGTTTGAGTGCACACATACACATAGTCCCACTTCCAGAGCCGGTGGCCTGCAGGGAGATTGTTGCACAGTGTGCTGCTCAAGTGTTTTTGCTGATCCTCATTTTACATTCTTAATTGGTTCCTTTGCTGGGGTAGATTTAAAAATATATATGTATTATTACTAACATGACGGTAAACTGCCTCTGTTCAGCCCAGCGATAAATGGTTAAGTCCCTCAACTGCTGAGATCTAAATATAGAAGCATTAACTTTGGGACATGCCTTCCCGATGTGCTCATACATAATGCATTACTCTGGGAGGTGATGTTGCATTACCTTTTGCCTTTTTTATTCTCATCATTCTCACAAATTAGGTTAACATCCTCCTTCATGCCTTTTGAAGATCTTCCTTGGCTTAAGGCTAGTGCTTTACAACTGGATTAGGTGTTTGTTTTGACTATTTAGAGGCCTCTTCATTTTTTCATTTCACTGCTAATTTTACATTGCTAATGAATTTGATGGGCAGTGGTCACCAGTTCATAATATTTTAGACTAAGTGAAAAGGAATATAAATAAAAATAAATCACCTGTCCTTCGTGTCCCCATGGTGAATGTATGACCTCTTGGGAATGTAGTGTGATGCATAGGACCCATGATTATCAGTGCCCCCAGAGTGCTTATGGCGTTAGGGTTCAGTCGCAAGTGTGCCAATCAATGTTGGGAAGTAAGTGAACACATTTATAGAAATAACCAGGGGAAAATGTTTCAATATTTAACATATTGATTACATGGGTGATGCTGATCCCAAAATAAACCTCATCCTTGTTTTCCTAATCTTCTGATTTGGCTCTATTACAATCTGTTCAAGGATTTACTGTAGGTTTGATATCAAAGATGGTATTCCTGTTTTTCCATATACGAACGCTCATGCACACACACTCTTGATTTGATATATGATTTAACAATCATGTTTCCCCTCAGCGTTGGAGAGGAAGATGTCGGTAAGGCAAAGCAGAGAAGAGCTGATCAAGAGAGGTGTGCTGAAAGAGATCTTTGAGAAAGGTGAGATGCTTTCCTCATTCACTTCATCATGTGCTATAAAGAAATAATGGTTTTGGTCATCTCTCATCGTTTTGTTGAGTGTGTGTGAACTGAGCTGCGTGAATGTGACCTTTGGTCTGGAGTTCAAATTGGAGATTTTTAGTTCCCAACCGCCGTGCCTTTGTAAGACCCGGTGTGGGTGAACGGATGACCTCTGTGTATTTCCCACCGTAAAGCATGGAGGAGGAGGTGTAATGGTGTGGGGGTGCTTTGCTAGTGACACTGTCTGATTTATTTAGAATTCAAGACCCACTTAACCAGCATGGCTACCACAGCATTCTGCAGCGATAAGCCATCCCATCTGGTTTGGGCTTAGACGATCATTTGTTTTTCAACAAAACAATGACCCAACACACCTCCAGGCTGTGTAAGGGCTATTTTACCAAAGGAGAGTGATGGAGTGCTGCGTCAGATGACCTGGCCTTCACAATCCCCCAACCTCAACCAAATTTGAGATGGTTTGGTATGAGTCGGATCGCCGTGTGAAGGAAAAGCAGCCAACAAGTGCTCAGCATATGTGGGAATTCCTTCAAGACCGCTGAAAAAGCATACCAGGTGAAGCTGGTTGAGAAAAGGCCGAGAGTATGCAAAGTTGTCAAGGCAAAATGTGGATATTTGAAGAATCTCAAATATAAAATATATGTTTTTGATTTGTTTTACACTTTTCTTTTCTTGGTTACATGATTCCGTCTGTGTTATTTCATAGTTTTGATGTCTTCACTATAGTCTACAATGTAAAAAATAAAAATAAAGAAACCCTTGAATGAATAGGTGTACTAAAACTTTTGTCTGTTTTGTTTTATCTAAACATGTTTTGGATCTGACAGAGGTTCTCCCCCCCTGTTGGTCAGGATATCTTCTGAGGAAGTAGAAAGTCCATCAGGGTTTAAGAGATGCTGTTAAGTTGAGCTGATGGGTGAAGTAAGCATTCTGCCTCCCTCTCTGTGGACAACTTGTCAGAACATGAGCCAGTTTCCTAAACCATTGCTATACTACTGGTACTTACTGCTGGCTACAATAAATATAGAGCTGTTCGATCGGGTTCAATTCCGGGCTCTGGCTGGGCCACTCAAGGACATTCAGAGACTTGTCCCGAAGTCACTCTTGCATTGTCTTGGCTGTGTGCTTAGGGTCGTTGTCCTTTTGGAAAGTAAACCTTCACCCCAGTCTGAGGTCCTGAGCGCTCTGGAGCAGGTTTTCATCAAGGATCTCTCAGTACTTTGCTCCATTCATCTTTCCCTAGAAGCTGCCACTAAAAAACATCCCCACAGCATGATGCTGCCGCCACCATGCTTCACTGTAGGGATGGTGCCAGGTTTCCTCCAGACATGGTGCTTGGCATTCAGGCCAAAGAGTTCCATCTTTTTTTCATCAGACAAAAGACTCTTTTTTTCTTATGGTCAGAGAGTCTTTCGGTGCCTTTTGGCAAACTCCAAGCGTGCTGTCATGTGCCTTATGCTGAGGAGTGGCTTCCGTCTGGACACTCTACCATTAAAGGCCTGATTGGTGGAGCGCTGCAGAGATGGTTGTCCTTCTGGAAGGTTCTCCCATCTCCATAGAGGAAGTCTGGAGCTCTGTCAGTGACCATCGGGTTCTTGGTCACCTCCCTGACCAAGGCCCTTCTCGCCCGATTGCTCAGTTTTGCTGGGCGGCCAGCTCTAGGAAGAGTCTGGGTGGTTCCAAACTTCTTCCATTTAAGAATGATGGAGGCCACTGTGTACTTGGGGACCTTCAATGCTGCAGAAATGTTTTGGTACCCTTCCCCAGATCTGTGCCTCTACACAATCCTGTCTCTGAGCTTTTTGGACAATTCCTTTGACCAGTGAGTGTGCAGAGTCACTGCAAGAGTCAGTGCAACAAAAAATAAAGGGGGTTCAAAGCAAATAATCCGGCCATTTAATTAATAATACATCTGCTGTCACTGGAGTAGCTTGTTTATCTTTTTCCATTTTACCAATCCAGTCTCATCCTGGATAAGTTGTTTGTTTGTTTGTTTGTTAGTTTATATCACTACTTAACTCTTTTTGGGAAAATCCACTTTCTTTTATGCTGAAAATGATTTGTTCTGATTGTGGGGAATAGTTGCAAGTAGTTTTTATACTCGTCACTGAAGAACCTGAAATGAAGTATGACTTGAGTTATTGAACAGAGTAGGAGGTGCCTTGCCAGTGCTGCTGGCATAAATGGTTGATGTATGTTTTCTGGATGAAGGTCTTATGAGACTTGCCATTAGCTGTCGTCCGAAAGGGAAAATAGATTGCATTTCATTAATCAGAATTGATTTAATCACATCAGTTCCCAAAACATTTGTTAATCTCTCCTCTGATTTGGCTGCTGGCGTGTAATCAGCTTTTAACTGGCTGACACTGGAGTGGTGCTGCATGTGCCTGGATTTAATGTAACACCCCAACTGTCTGTCTCCAAACCCTCCTACTGTAGCACTCACATGGGAGTGTTGGTTAATGAAAATGACAGCGATAGTGATAATATAAGTTGTTTTCTACAATAGGAATGGTTATTTTTGTAGGAGTGTTCCAAATCACCCTTCATCCTTTGTATTGGTAGCACCTGGGAAAGGGAGAGGTTTGTCTGATCCCTCTCAAACCTTGTTCTTGTATTGGAACGATTGTTTCTCAGCCTGATTTTGCTCGTGCTGTATTAGGCTTACTCATTGCATCTCAGCTTTCGTGGTCCTTAGAAACAACGGCCTCTTACCTGACAGAGTGCACGAGGAAAAGACTAAGTCAACCAAGACAAGTTGCACTACTGCAATTAACTTGTGGTCGTTTGACAGCCCATATGAGGTCCCATGTGTCATACATCAGTCTGTCTCCCTACCAGGTTTCCCAGTAACACCTCCAAGGTGTTGCAGTCATTATGCAACCATTTCATAACTTTTTTGATGTGTGAGGATTTGGTCCAATAGAAGCCGTCAGACCTGAAGCGACGGGAACAAGACGCTCTGGTGCGTTGCGTATGTCACAACAAGAAATGTTGGGCGCAAAACACCTGTGTGGGAGGATTTCTGTATGTTCTCACTGAATGCACAAAACATTAAGAACACTTGATCTTGCTATGAGACTGACTAGGTGAATCCAGGTGAAAGCTATGATTCCTTATTGATGTCACCTGTTAAATCCAACTCAATCAGTGTAGATTAAAGGTAGTAGAGAGGTTACTGAAGGATTTTTAAGCCTTGGAACAATTCAGACATGGATTGTGTATGGGTGCCATTGAGGCTGAAGGGGTCATAAAAAATAGGGAATGAGCACAGTCGTACCAGTTTGTGTCAAGAACTGCAATGCTGCTGGGTTTTTGACGTTCAACAGTTTCCTGTGTGTATCAAGAATGGTCCACCACCCAAAGGACATCCAGCCAATTGACACAAATCAAATTTTATTTGTCACATAAACATAGCTAGAAGATGTTAATGCGAGTATATCGAACTGCTTCTGCTTCTAGTTCCGACAGTGCAGTAATATCAAAGTAATTTAACAATTCGCCAACAACTACCTAATATACACAAATCTAAAGTTAAGGTGCAATAGATGGTATAAACTCCGCAAAAAATAACCCATCCCTGTCTTTCAAAGATACTTCGTGAAAATCCAAATAACTTCACAGATCTTCATTGTAATGGGTTTTAATTACTGTTTCCCATGCTTTTTCAATGAACCATAAACAATTAATGAACACGCACCTGTGAAACGATCGTTAAGACACTAACATCTTACAAACGGTAGGCAATTAAGGTCACAGTTTAGTACACTAAAAAAGAAAGATGCCCAGGGTCCCTGCTCATCTGCGTGAACGTGCCTTAGGCATGCTACAAGGAGGCATGAGGACTGCAGATGTGGCCAGGTCAATAAATTGCGTACTGAGACGCTTAAGAGAGCGCTACAGGGAGACTAGACGGACAGCTGATCGTCCTTGCAGTGGCAGACCACATGTAACAACACCTGCACAGGATCAGCACATCCGAACATCAAACTTGCAGGACAGGTACAGGATGGCAACAACTGCCTGAGTTACACCAGGAACGCACAATCCCTCCATCAGTGCTCAGACTGTCCGCAATAGGCTGAGAGAGGCTGGACTGAGAGCTTGTAGGCCTGTTGTAAGGCAGGTCCTCACCAGACATCACCAGCAACAACGTCGCCTATGGTCACAAACCCACCGTTGCTGGACCAGATAGGACTGGCAAAAAGTGCCGTTCACTAACGAGTCATGGTTTTGTCTCACCGGGGGGGATGGTCGGATTCGCGTTTATCGTCGAAGGAATGACCGTTACACCGAGGCCTGTACTCTGGAGCAGGATTGATTTGGAGGTGGAGGGTTCGTCATGGTCTGGGGCGGTGTGTCACAGCATCATCGGACTGAGCTTGATATTGCAGGCAATCTCAACGCTGTGTGTTACATGGAAGACATCCTCCTCCCTCATGTGGTGCCCTTCCTGCAGGGTCATCCTGACATGACCCTGCAGCATGACAATGCCACCAGCCATCTTGCTTGTTCTGTGTGTGATTTCCTGCAAGACAGGAATGTAAATTCTGCCATGGCCAGCGAAGATCCTAATCAAATTGAGCACGTCTGGGACCTGTTGAATCGGAGGGTGAGGGCTAGGACCATTCCCCCCAGAAATGTCCGGGAACTTGCAGGTGCCTTGGAAGAGTGGGGTAACATCTTACTGCAAGAACTGGTAAATCTGGTGCAGTCCATGAGGAGGAGATGCACTGCAGTACTTAATGCAGCTGGTGGCCACACCAGATACTGACTGTTACTAATGATTTTGAGCCCCCCCCCCCACACACACCCCCCTTTGTTCAGGGACACATTATTCAATTTCTGTTAGTCGCATGTCTGTGGAACTTGTTCAGTTTGTCTCAGTTGTTGAGTCTTGTTATGTTCATACAAATATTTACACATGTTAAGTTTGCTGAAAATAAATGCAGTTGACTCTGAGAGGACATTTCTTTTTTTGTTGCTGAGTTTACATGTGGTATGAGTAATGTATGATATGTAAACATTAAAGTGGCATTATGGTATAAGTGACTAGTGATCCATTTATTAAAGTGACCAGTGATTGGGTCTCAATGTAGGCAGCAGCATCTCAGAATCAATGATTGCTGTTTAGCAGTCTGATGGCCTTGAGATAGAAGCTGTTTTTCAGTCTCTTGGTCCCAGCTTTGATGCACCTGTACTGACCTCACCTTCTGGATGGTAGCGATGTGAACAGGCTCGGGTGGTTGATGTCCTTGATAATTTTGCCGCCTTCCTGTGACATCGGGTGATGTAGGTGTCATGGAGGGCAGGTAGTTTTCCCCCGGTGATGCGTTGTGCAGACAGCACAACCCTTTGGAGAGCCTTGCGGTTGAGGGCGGTGCAGTTGCCATACCAGGCTGTGATCCAGCCTGACAGGATGCTCTCGATTGTGCATCTGTAAAAGTTTGTCAGGGTTTTGGGTGACAACCCAAACTTCTTCAGCCTCCTGATGTTGAAGAGGCGCTGTTGCACCTTCACCACACTGTGGGTGGACCATTTCAGTTTGTATGTGATGTGTACACAGAGGAACTTCAAACTTTCCACCTTCTCCACTGCTGTCCCTTCAATGTGGACCGGGGGGGGGGGTGCTCCCTCTGTTTTGTTGACGTTTCCTAACACCACACTCCGAGTGCCCTCACCTCCTCCCTATAAGCTGTCTCGTCATTGTTGGAAATCAAGCCCACTACTGTTGTGTCGTCTGCGAACTTGATGATTTGAGTTGGAGGCGTGCATGGCCACATAGTCGTGGGTGAACAGGGAGTACAGGAGGGGGCTGAGCATGCACCCTTGTGAGGCCCAATTGTTAATGGTCAGCGAAGTAGAGATGTTATTTCCTACCTTTACCACCTGGGGTGCGGCCCGTCAGGAAGTCCAGGACCCACTTGCACAGGGGGGGTTGAGACCCAGGGTCTCCAGCTTGATGATGAGCTTGGAGGGTACTATGGTGTTGAATGCTGAGCTGTAGTCAATGAACAGTGTGATGGCGATTGTGTCTTCTGTGGACCTGTTGGGGTGGTATGCAAACTGAAGTGGGTCTAGGGTGGCTGGTAATGTGGAAGTGACCTGATCCTTGTCTAGTCTCTCAAAGCACTTCATGATGACAGAAGTGAGTGCGGCGGAAGTCATTTAGTTCAGTTCTTTGCCTTGGGTACAGGAACAATGATAGCCATCTTGAGGCATGTAGGGACAACAGACTGGGATAGGGAGCGATTTGAATATACCTGTAAACACACCAGCCAGCTGGCCTGCCCATGCTTTGTAGCACAATCAACATGCTGGAAGAATTTAGTTAGACTTGTTCTCAAATTTGCTTTGTTAAAATCCCCATCTACAATAAATACAGCTTCAGGATGTATGGTTTGCATATAGTCCAGTGAAGTTCCTTGATGGCCGTCTTGGTGTCTGCTTGAGGGGGAATGTACACAGCTGTGACTAATTGATGAGAATTCTCTTGGTAGGTAAAATGGCCGGCACTTGATTGTAAGGAATTCTAGATCGGGTGAACAGAAGGACTTGAGTTCCTGTATGTTATGATTACACCATGAGTTGTTAATCGTAAAGCATACACCCCTGCCCTTCCTTTTCCCAGAGAGGTGTTTATCTCTGTATGTGCAACGCATAGAGAAGCCCGGTGGCTAAACCGATTCTGACATATGCCGAGAGGGTCATGTTTCCATGAAACAGAATGTTACAATCTCTGTCTCTTTGGAAGGCAACCCTAGCTTGAATTTGGCCAGGTGGCCGTTTCGTCTGCCCCTTCTGCGGTGTCATTGTTTTGAATCGCCTACTGGAATTAACTCCATATTCCTGGGTGGTGGTCTGAACTAAAGGTCGACCGATTATGATTTTTCAACGCCGATACCGATTTATTGGAGGACCAAAAAAGCCGATACCGATTAATCGGCCGATTTTTTTTTTTTTTTTTTTTTTTTTTTTTTTTTTTTTTTTTTTTTTTTTTTTAATAAAAAAAAAAAAAAAAAAAAAAAAAATGTTTTTTAATTATTATATTTTTTAAACATTTTATGTATTTGTGATAATGACAATTACAACAATACTGAATGAACACTTATTTTAACTTAATATAATACATCAATAAAATCAATTTAGCCTCAAATAAATAATGAAACATGTTGAATTTGGTTTAAATAATGCAAAAACAAAGTGTTGGAGAAGAAAGAAAAAGTGCAATATGTGCCATGTAAGAAAGCTAACGTTTAAGTTCCTTGCTCAGAACATGAGAACATATGAAAGCTGGTGGTTCCTTTTAACATGAGTCTTTGATATTCCAAGGTACGAAGTTTTAGGTTGTAGTTATTATAGGAATTATAGGACTATTTCCCTCTATACCATTTGTATTTCATTAACATTTGACTATTGGATGTTCTTATAGGCATTTTAGTATTACCAGTGTAACAGTATCGCTTCCGTCCCTCTCCTCGCTCCTCCCTGGGCTTGAACCAGCAACACAACGACAACAGCCACCATCGAAGCAGCATTACCCATGCAGAGCAAGGGGAACAACTACTAGAAGGCTCAGAGCAAGTGACGTTTGAAACGCTATTAGCGCGTGCTAACTAGCCAGCCATTTCACTTCGGTTACATCAGCCTCATCTTGGGAGTTGATAGGCTTGAAGTCATAAACAGCGCAATGCTTGATGGACAACGAAGAGCTGCTGGCAAAACGCACGAAAGTGCTATTTGAATGAATGTTTACGCGTCTGCTTCTGCCTACCACCGCTCAGTCAGGTACTTAGATACTTGTATGCTCAGTCAGATTATATGCAACGCAGGACACTCTAGATAATATCTAGTAATATCATCAACCATGTGTAGTTAACTAGTGATTATGATTGATTGTTTTTTATAAGGTAAGTTTAATGCTAGCTAGCAACTTACCTTGGCTTACTGCATTCGCGTAACAGGCAGTCTCCTTGTGGAGTGCAACGAGAGAGAGGCAGGTCGTTATTGCGTTGGACTAGGTAACTGTAAGGTTGCAAGATTGGATCCCCCGAGCTGACAAGGTGAAAATCTGTTGATCTGCACCTGAACAAGGCAGTTAACCCACCGCTCCTAGGCCGTCATTGTCTTAACTGACTTGCCTAGTTAAATAAAGGTATTTTAAAAAATTGGCAAATCGGCGCCCAAAAATACCGATTTCCTATTGTTATGAAAACTTGAAATCGGCCCTAATTAATCAGCCATTCCGATTAATCGGTCGACCTCTAGTCTGAACAGAGGATCTGCTTCGGGAAAGACGTTTTCCTAGTTGTAATGTTTGTAAATTGACGTTGCTCTTATATCCAATAGTTTTTCTCAGCTGTATGTGATAAGATTTCCTGGGGTAACCAATGTAAGAAATAATACAATAAAAAAAAACGAAATAATGCATAGTTTCCTAAGAACGACCATCTCTGTCGGCGCCATGCTGTTCAGAGTCTGTGGGAAGCTTTAGAGTCGACATGGGTCAGCATCCCTGTGGAACACTTTCGACGCCTTGTAGAGTCCTTCCCCCTTACAAATTAAGGTTGTTCTGACGGCAAAGGATGGGTGCAACTCAATATTAGGAAGGCACTCCTAAAGTTTAATGTACTCTGTGTGTCACTATCATATATCATTCATGTTCACTTGCATGATGCAGCACATTAGTTCTCTTCACCTTTGTAGACCGTTCATTTCCAGTTGTCTGTACATTATATTTATAATTGGTGTGTCTTTCTCCAGCAACCGTGGAGTTTCGATCCTCGATGGAGGGTGGAGTCTGCACTCGTGAGCCCTCTAGTATGAAGTCGTCCATGGTCCTGCCTTCCAAGAAATCTGTTGGTTTCCCCAACAACGTTCAGGACAATGTCGCCAAGACCCCCATGTACCACAAACAGCCCCCTGCGCTGCCCCCCAAACCTTTCAACAGGATCCCCAACCACAGCACAGGTAAGCACACACACCAACAACTACAGTGATCCTGCCACTGATGCCCCTTGTTAGACTAATACAAAGGCACTGTTAATGTGCCAAAGACATGTGAAACCCACAAAGAGATTTGCTGATCTCCTTCAACAAAGGGAAAGTGGATTGGATGGTGTCAGTCAGGCTCTTCCTGTAGTTGTCTCCCCTGAGAGTGAGGAAGGACAAACACAGGTGTACACCTAAGGCCCAGACCTGTCAACAACTGGGACATTGGGACAAGCGTTTTTACATGCAATGTAATCATGTTTGGCACTGAATACCAAGATAGACGATTGACTGAACTGGCAAATGGCTTTACAGTACAGAGCTCTGAGACACACACACACACACAGTGAAAGTTTGTTCAGTCAGTTATGTAGTTGAATAATCATAAACCTATTGTCAGTAGACATGCGCGCACACACTGTCTGTGCAGATGGAGAGATTAGTATCATTAAGTCCCAGTGTAGCCAGGTCAGCTGTTGTCTGCCTGTCTGTGCTAGAAGTGGCAATAGCCTAATCTAATTCTCCCTGCTCAATCAAACCTGGGCATTCTACTGTATACTGTCATGTTGATCTGCTCTATCCAACTTTTTCCTGTCTCTTACAATATGGCTTGGTGATTGTTCTTAGAGCCCTGCGCTTTCCCTGGTCAGGACACACTAATCTGTAGTCCTACTTATACTCACCACTTACCAGTTAAGACATGGTGGAAGGGGCCTCCAGGGTGGCGCAGTGGTCTAAGGCACTGCATCACAGTGCTAGGTGTGCCACCAGAGACTGGGTTCGAGCCCAGGCTCTGTCGCAGCTGTCCGTGACCGGGAGGCCCATGTGGCGGCGCACAATTGTCCGGGTTAGGGAGGGTTTGGCCGGCAGGTCGCTAGTGTCTCGTTGCGCACTAGCGACTCCTGTGGCTAGTGGGCGCAGTGCACGCTGAACAGGTTGCCAGGTTTACAGTATTTCCTCCGACACATTGGTGCGGCTGGCATCCATCCGGGTTGGATGTGCATTGTGTCAAGAAGCAGTGAGGCTTGGTTGGGTTGTGTTTTGGAGGACGCATGGCTCTCGACCTTCGCCTCTCCCGAGTCCGTACAGGAGTTGCAGCGATGAGACAAGACTGTACCGATTGGATACCATGAAATTGGGGAGAAAAAAGGGGGTAAAATTTAAAAAAAGACATGGTGGAAGAATGAACATGTCAAAGCACTGATCAAACATGGATGTTTACCTGTTTCTGTCTTTCTCTACTCATCTGTCTCTCTGTCCAGACTCTTGTCAGCAGATGAAGCTGCCTTGTATGCCAGGCCAGGGAGGCAAGCTATCTCCTCCTCTACCTCCCAAGAAATTGATGATCTGTGTGCCTCAAGGGGGAATGGACAACTCTTGCTCCTCACCCTCTCCCCTCGGCACCTTCTCCCAGCCGAAGTTCCCCCCTCCACATGGCCACCTCCAAGGCCATCCCCCCCACCATGGCCCTCTGCTGCCCTCGCATCTCACATCCCTAGCCAACCTCCACCAGGGGCTCCAGGGGGGCGGGAAGCACCATAACCACGGACACGCACACAACCAAGGCCACCAGCTCCATCTGCAGTATGGCTCCATGCAAGGCCATGCCCCCAGCCGCATCATCGAGGAGCTCAACAAGACGCTGGCCTTCAACCTGCAGAGGCTGGAGAAGTGAGTTGTTGTATACACATTATTAAATAAAACCATTTATGTATCTTTATGGTTGTATAGCTTTTGTCCAGGACGTTGCAGGTAGAAATTAAGAGTTTAGATGGTACAACTTTATGATGGGCGTGAAGTGTAACATCTGTTCTATATCATACATTTCTGTCTCCAACACTCACCATAGATAAATTAATCAAATGTGAAGACTTGTATGTATTGAAGACGCACTATCTGTCCAGTATAGCGGGTCCAGCTGGTTTGTAGGTCAGATCACCCCTGCCTGGTGTTATTGGGGTCAGGCTGCCACCATGTGACTTTGATGTAGAGGTCTGACCCAGCTCGCCCCGTTCCACTGCGACAGAGTGGCCCACTTTGATAGCAGACTGTGTGTGGCACCATGGCACACAGGCTGCCTCCAGAGGCAAGTCTGGCACAACTGATGCCACAGCCTGTCCTCCCTCCCCCTAGCAGACATTGGCCAAATGAATACGGAGAAATGTATTGAGGAATTGGACTAAATTTCTCTGTATTTTATGTGACACTTGGTTGCAAATATCTCAAAATTGGGACAAAAAAAATAGACCAGAATGAATCGATCAGCTGTTCTCCCTTATCTTTCAACTGAAATGAGTTGGTACAGCCAGTATTATCGTATCATTTGTATAGACTGGAATATCATGTGTAGAGGGGTAGTGTAGAATAACTAGGATCTCTTATTTCTGAAATGAAATATCAGACCTCTTATTCATTCAGGTTGACTATGTATGCATGAGTATGATACCATCTCACAGCAGGGGATCCTCTTATTCATGCACACACACAGTCCCTCCCTGGTCCTCTGATTGCTTGCTTTGCGTGTCTTATGGTGAGCTGAATGGTCCCTAGTGGGCTCTCACAGCAGGGGCTTGTGATTAGTCATAGCGTGATAGCAGTGTGGGCTGTCTGATATGTAGATTTAAACCCCGCTCTACAACTGACTACAGTATGGAACCAGCCCCTCATCAACCCAGTTGATTGACAACTTTGTTTCTTTGAACCTGAATGGTCTGTGATGTGAAGGATATGATCAACTATCTAATGCAGTGGTCACCAACCGTGACCTTCAAGGCATTCCTAGTCAATCACCAAACATTTCTGTAGAAAAGCCAACGATAAGGCCTTGCATTCCTATTTTTTTGCACTGTTGGTGGCAGGTGCACTTGATTCAGAAGCCCAGCGTGCCGGGTAGGCAAGGTGTTCCCATTTTGAACCATTTAATTTATCTGAAGGGACGAACATTGCCTACCCGGCGACCAGGAGAGCTAAATCAAGTGTGCCTACTGTGCTGGCCAATCGGATAGCTCAAATCACCGTGCCTACAGCTTCCACAACCCCACAGCAAAGTTTGATACTAACCTACGTGAGATTTAATAACTTTTGAAACCTTGACCAGAGAGATACTGTCAAAGAATACAGCAAAGAGCTGCTGTTTTTATGAGTGAGTTCATGTTTTAGTTTTTATACAGCACTGTCAAATGTTTTTTAATTGTTTTTATTCAAGACATAATGTGCTTCTCCCTAATTCCACTCGTGCTACAACCAGCACTGTATCTGGAATTAATTAGTTATCATTAGGCCTGTGTTTTATTATTAGTAGCTCATGTCAATTTTAATATTGAGGAATATTTCACTTTCTCTGGTCATAGGAACAACGTGGATTTGTGCATGAGGTAGAAATAATGTGGTGTGACTCGAGTTTCGCCATCAGGTGGACGACTGTCCCCTCTCTGGTCAGTCTCACCGGAGGAAAGGAGAGAGCAGGGGCCCTCTGCTGCGCTCTCCCTCCGCTGAGACTGCCCATCAGATGCTGGTACCATCAGCTCAGTAAAATCATTTATTTCAATTTATGCTCAGCTGTGCCTCACAAGTGATACAACTTATCGATTTTGTTATCAAAGCTTGAGTTTTGATACATAATATAATAGTGTAGTCTGAGAATAACAATACTGTCAGACCAAGCATAGCCAATATGCTGTGATTAATGTATTAGACCTACTGCACAATCCTCATTCTGACTATTTTTACAAGGTAATGTTGCATAGGCTTCCATTTCTTTTGAAGTTGTGTTTGTTAAATTCTGAGCGCTAGATCTCGGCTTGCTTTTTGACTCTGAAAATGATTTAGACTCCGATCAGTGGTCACCAACCTTTTCTAATGGTATGTAGGCTAATGTGGCAGTCAGACTGACCTCCCTCCTAGGAACCTATTGCTCGGATAACCAGATATGTTTGTCTGTCTCACTAGTTCAATGGCTGCAAGTCAAGGTGGACAATTTGGTGCTAATGACCATGATCCAGAAATGGCACAGCCTCGACCTCGCGCATCGAGTGCGTCAAGGCAATTCCAGCCAGACTGCCATTTTCTCAAATGACTACACAGGAGATGGGGAATGAGTCAACCACTTGTAGAGTCATGATCATAGTGGCTCTCTTCAGCACATTGTTGCATTTCTAAAGCAACCATTAGATTCACACTGGAAAAGGAAAAGTGGTAGATTGAATCTTCATATTAATCTCTTCTATCCATCATTACCACTAACATTAACACTTACCTTCTGGCCTCTTCTCCCTGCAGCAATGCAATGCATTCTGGTCAGTGTAGTCTTCTGGACAGAAGCCAGGTGCCCTCTGAGATCATCGACGAGGACGACAAAGAGAACATGCCCAACGAGTCTGACTATGAGGACCTGCCCAGCATGTACAAAAATGAGGATGATGATGATGAGGATGATGAAGATGATGATGAGGATGATGACTCGCTCTTTACAAGTAAGATCACCATGGTGGACACACACACGTTAGGGTAATGTTGTGTTTTAACTCCTGGTGTCTGTGTCTAGGTACCCTGGGTCTGGTGAGGTAATTTCTTTATTTAACTCCTGGTGTCTGTGTCTAGGTACCCTGGGTCTGAAAGTGTTGAGGAAGGATTCTCTGGCTGTCAAGCTGAGTAACCGTCCATCTAAGAGCGAGCTGGAGGAGAAGAACATCCTGCCCATGCAGACTGATGAGGAGAGGCTGGAGTCCAGGCAGCAGATAGGCACCAAGCTCACACGGTGAGAGAGGGAGCACACGCGTGCACACACACAACCTGCCCAAGGAGGATTGAAAGGTGGACCAGGATCTTTTCAGTTGTCATCTGTTCTAGTCACAGATGGATAGTGACTAGAACAGACTCCATTGTATTTTCATAAATAGAGTGACGTGTCCATTTGATATGTTACATATCTTCAACATCTTTAATGTAGCACTAGACCAAGCAGACCTCTTCTGCAATGCCAACAGCTCTCTGATGTGTTTTGAAAGGCGTGTCCATTTCTCCTCTATAACAGAGCTTTCAGGAAACAGTTGTCAACAGCCAAATATTGCACTGTGGCCTACTTTGGGAAAATGGTCTGATATCCCCACTAACATAACTAGCTATGACTAATCTGGCTTTTTAAAAGCGCAATGGAAGCCTCCTTTTTATCAAAACACTTTTCCATCACTTTAGTTGTATTTTCTTTCCATCCGTTTAAAGATTAACCCTCCACCTCGTTAAGAGGGGCGCTGAGAGCTGAGCTGACCTAATTTCAGCAATGCATCAGCTCTCCGTCTCGCTCTACATTCTCTCCCTCCCTCTTTTCTTCCCACTGCCTGCCGTCCTCCCTCGCTCACTGAATCACCACGGTGATATGTGCCAAGGCATTACCGCACCACTCCTCCACACACTCGCTATACTGATGGCTCTCTCTCTCTTTCACACACACCAACAGCTCTCACACATACAGCACCAGCGCACACATTCAGTGGTAAGGGAACGGACACCTTAGAAGCCCATATGAAGTGATTACACATTCATATAAACACAGCAGTAACACTTTTCATTGTTTCACATTCAATTTGAATATGGCAATATACAGATGGGTTATTTTTAATCCAAGGTGAACATGACCTAGCCATGCAGTCTTTGTCAATTAATCTATGGTTTGATTTGAATCTACCATCACTGAACAGGATTCTGTTTGGACAGAACAGGCCTGGCCAGTAGGGAAACAATGAGATGGTAGTGAGTGAAGAGGTGGACAGCATGGAACAGAGGGAGTAGAAGAGGGAAGAAGATGACTGGGTGTTAAAGAGAGGGAACATCATGGTTTAATGTGAAAGAGAAGAGGGCGTACTCTGCCACTATTCCATGCTGTGATTGGCACATGGTGTGTTGTTCCCAGAAGGCATTATGTTGTTCCCAAAATGCTCCCTGTCTCTCTATCCTTTACGCAGTGCCATTGTATGCATCTTAAATGGCACCCTATTCCTTATGTTTTGCACTACTTTTGGGGCCCTGGTCAAAAGCAGTGCACTATATAAGGAATAGGGTGCCACTTGGGACACACTATCAGCGTCATGACTCCCAATTTCATGCCATTTGCCATGTGCATTGTGCTCCTCTGTAGCAGATCTCTTTGTGGCACGCCAATAAATGGATGGTTCTAATCCTGAAGGAGGTCATTGTGACCTTAGCCATCTCCTCCTCTCTCCTTATTGTGATGGAGACTTAATGGACGGTATAATAGATTTTCATATTGGTAATTTCATCATTTATTGTGTAATTCTTTATGATTATGGCAATGGCCTCTTGTATAACGATGATGAATTTATGATTTGGGACAAGCGCGGAGGTCAGTCAGACTGTCTGAAGTTGGGTTGAGGTCGGCACCGGCATGTGTTTGTGTAGATCTGCAGAACCCTGAGCAGAAGTGGAGACGTCCGGCAGACTCACTGTCTTGTTTCTCCGGGACGCGTGCAGCCAAGCGAGACACTGAGATGAGGCAACACAAGGCGAGCCAATCAGTCTCTCTGTAACTTGAGTAACTCTGGGTCCTGGACATTGTAGCAGCAAACGCCCGGCAGAAACCTAGGCTGAATAGCTACTTCTGCTGTGTTCAGAACTTATTCCCCAAAACCCAAATGTTAGAATGTCATACTGTATTCAGCCAATCATGTCAGGAGCTTGACGTCAAAGAAATTTGATACAAGAGCTCTCGCTCTCTCGGCATAAATTAGGAATGGAGTCTTTTTTAAAAGCGTTGACTTTAACTCCTTTAACTGCTTACAAACAGTCATACATTCTCACTCCCCTATTTTTTCTTTATTTCTCCCCTATTTTTTCTTTATTACTCCATATCTCTTGCTCTACCCCTCAGGGGTGCAGAAGTCACTGGATCAACTAGAAAAAAATGTAAATCTTACTTTGTTTAGGGAAGTCACATTAACTAGGAGGGGGGATAGAGAGATGGGCATGGTTGACTGAACTGTATAATGTGGTGCTGTATGCTTCTGTTACAGCATATACTTTTGTGTGATTAAACCAGATTTCGTAACTGGTGTTATGTCTGGAAATAAATGAGGGTGATGTGCACATCCTGACCTTGACAATACTGGTCTAAATAAAATAACCTGAGAGAAAGGAATGAGCCCTGCACGCAGAATATTGTGGCTCACTGCCTTGAATCCAGTCAGTTTCTATTCATGTCTGTCAAAGAATAGATGTAGATTTCTGTAGTGACTGAGATGCCATCCGTCCTGACGTGCCAACTCAGCCATAGCTATCACCCTGGTGCTGGCTGGCACTCGAGCTGTCACTCAAACTGTCACTTAGATAACACTGGCTGGATGGAGTGCTCTAAAAGAGAAGTGACCGCAGGCTAGATGAGTAGGAAGAGGAACGGATAAAAAATTGTCATGTGGTTTGGGTATGGACTTTGTCCTGAGACGACGCGCACAGCATTTGAAAGTGAGCTGCTTAGTTTAAGTTGACTGCGAAATATTCATGTTTGCATGCTTCTGTCGACTCAAATTATAAATTCGTTTTTTTTTGCTAGGTTGCGTTAACTAGCACTAGTCAGCTGTACCTATGCCAAAACTCTTGTATTTTTCATCCTATAGTTAGTTTATCCATCATTTTAAATAGTGAGCCAACCTGTTTTTAGCACTTATTCCATGACTGATCAAAACGTTTTCTCATGCTCTCTCGTCTCTCTTCAGCTGACATATAGTGAGCAATATGTTTAGAACATCAAATCACAACACATAGAAAATCTTGTGCATTGCAATGCACATCGTATCGGCACCTAAGTATCGTGAAGCCCCTGGCAATTCCCAGCCCTACTATCAATGTAAGTTGAGTTGCCCATGTTTAGTACTGTTGTCATCTATGGAGATTTGGCTAGTTGACAGAGTTTGCTTTTGTTGTTCAGGGGGTTTATCATGTTGGGTTTTTGTACTACCTTGTGTTTGGTTGTGTTTGTGCAGGCAGTTGAGTCAGAGGCCCAGTGCTGAGGAACTGGAACAGAGGAATATCCTGAAACGTGAGTACTGTATGTACCTCGACCTTCTGAACCTATCATTATAACATATCATCATTTATATAGACAGTAGCAATTTACTGATGATAATCACCTCACTATTAAACCACTCTAATGTTATCCCTTTTACAACTATTCCCAGTGACTTGACTTACCCTAATGTACCATATTATTCCACATTTAATAAGTATTTTATGCAAGCCGCCTCAAACCACAGTTGCCCTGGTTATTTCAGAGGCCTACTTATCCTGGAGCCAGTGGAATACATCTTGCCTTTCTTCTCTCTCCTTCATCTGAGGAAGGCAAGGCGGTGTGGTTCCCTCAGGATGCCGGCTAGGGCCAAGGAGGCTGATTTCTCAGCTCAAACACACTCCGTATCAGAGAGACGCAGGCAGGCGATAGCAGCTTGGGCTCCTCTGCTTTCATCAAAGACCGGTTTACCAGCAGTGCCTTGGTCTCCCAGAGGTTGCTCTGTGATTGGCAGTGTGTGTGTAAGGAGAGGATAAGCAGGGTGTGCCATTCCTGAAATGTTAGTCTCCCCCACAACATAGCCTAGGTTAAATAAATGGGGCATGCCTTTTATTTACATTTAGCAGACACTCTTATCCAGAGGGACTTACAGGAGCAATTAAGCTTAAGTGCCTTGCTCAAGGGCACAATGACAGATTTTTCACCTAGTCTGCTCGGTGATTCATACCAGCAACCTTTCGGTTACTGGCCCAACGCTCTTAACCACTAGGCTACCTGTCGCCCATTTATCAAATGGAACTTTCTGTTTGGACTGGCACTCCAAACCAAGACTACAGTGGTATAGTTAGGCAATTAACACAGAACTCTGTCATGTGTTTTGGAATAGCAAGTATAGAATGTTTTCAGTCCTCTTCCTCCTTTTTGATTTTAACTTCTTCACTCTAAAGCTGGAGGGTGCTTATCTGATCATTAGTTTGGAGGGTGTCCATGGAAAAGGCTAAGAGTAATCTCTAGTGAGACGGGAGTATTTCTTCTGAGCAAAACTGGGTCTGAATATTCTAATTTGTTCTCTAGAAGCATTTTAATGTAACGTACACCAGCCAACCAACCCCATGTGAATGAATGTGGAAGAACTAGCCATGTGGGAATTGGGGATAGAGAGAGACAATTTCCCTTCTGTTTCTGCAAGGCAAATAGTCCTACATTACAAACAGGTGATGATGATGATGATAAACCATTTAAGGCTTTGAGATATTCAGTGACGTGGAATATTAAGTATGTTTCTGTGCTGCATTTTAATCCACTACATTATGTAAATGAGGTGTTTTTCTCCTTCCAGTAGTGGGAAAACCTCTCCTAAGCAGCGCAGCCCACTTGTGTGCCCTCTGACCCCTTGTGTTTCCCACAGCGCTCAACGAACAGGAGGAGTTGGAGGAGAAGAGGGAAATAAAACGCAGATTAACGCGAAAGGTAAGGCAGGAAAGGGGCTTCCAAAAAGTAGGAACTGTGTCACTGCAACCTTTAAGGTCCTAAATGATGTCACCATTGCCCTTGATTCCAAACAATGTTGTGCTGCTATTTGTATTGCCTTGGCCTAGGTCATTCCATTCTTGTGGGCCGGCTAAGGAGTATTGGTGTCTCTGAGGGGTCTTTGGCCTAGTTTGCTAACTACCTCTCACAAAGAGTGCAGTGTATAAAGTCAGAACATTGCTGTCTCAGCCACTGCCTGTCACCAAGGGAGTACCCCAAGGCTCGATCCTATGCACCACACTCTTCTCAATTTACATCAACAACATAGCTCAGGTAGTAGGAAGCTCTCTTTTATCCATTTATTTACAGATGATACAGTCTTATCAGCTGGCCCCTTCCCGGATTTTGTGTTAAACGCTTTAGATCAAATCTTTCTTAATGTCCAACAAGCTTTCTATGCCCTTAACCTTGTTCTGAACACCTCCAAAACAAAGGTCATATGGTTTTGTAAGAAGAATGGTGTGATTACTACCTCTGAGGGTTTAAAGCTTGAGGTAGTAACCTCATACTTGGGAGTATGGCTAGACAGTACACTGTCCTTCTCTCAGCACATATCAAAGCTGCAGGCCAAGGTTAAATCTAGACTTGGTTTCCCCTATCGTAATCACTCCACTTCCACCCTAGCTACCAAACTAACCCTGATTCAGATGACCATCATACCCATGCTAGAATGCTAGACATAATTTATGGATCTCGAGTGACTGGATGTTCTTTACCATTCGGCCATCAGATTTGCCAACAATGGTCCTTATAGGACGCATCACTGAACTCTATACGCTGTAAACTGGTCATCTCTGTATACCTGTCACAAGACCCACTGGTTGATGCTTATTTATGAAACCCTCTTGCCCTCCCCCTCTGTCTGAGATACCTACTGCAGCCCTCATCCTCAACATACAACACCCGTTCTCCAAGTCACATTCTGTTAAAGGTCCCCAAAGCACACATCCCTGGGTCGCTCCTCTTTCCAGTTTTATCTGCATCTCTTCATTCAAAGACTCAATCATGACTCTTACTGACAGTTGTGGTTGCTTTGCGTGATGTATTGTTGTCTCTATCTTCTTGCCCTTTGTGCTATTGTCTGTGCCCAATATTGTTTGTACCATGTTTTGTGCTGCTACCATGTTCTGTCGCTACCATGCTGCGTTGTCATGTTGTTTTGCTGCCATGCTATATTGTTGTCTTTAGGTCTCTCTTTATGTAGTATTGTGGTGTCTTGTCGTGATGTGTGTTTTGGTAGTCGCCGCAGGAGGCCTTTTGGTAGGCCGTCATTGTAAATAATAATTTGTTCTTAACTGACTTTCCTAGTTAAATAAAATATATATTTTTAAACTTCCAATTCCATCCTGACTACAAAAATAGCTTTAAAAAAAGACTGCATAAACCCTATGGGCAAACAGCGTGCCAACCACCGAGGCTCACAGTTGTTCTTTAAGGTGTTGGACAGGACAGACTGTTCACACAGCAATACGAACAGCACAACAATTACTCACTCTGGGTGAGAGGAGAGCAAGGTGTAAAATCAGTGGTAGTCACAGCACTACATCTCTCAGGTCATCCCAGGGGACAGTAGTGTCCTCGGTGTCCTTGGCACTGGCATTTGTGAACAAACCCTAACGATGCCCTCATACAACTAGTCATACATTTCTTAAACAAGAAGCCCCTTATCACTCTCAGATGCAGGTATGTAGTGTGGCTTGGGACTGTAGTATTTATTTACTAAAGTCAAACCAAAATCACTAGTTTTATTTTGAATTTTTATTGTATTGATGTTGGTTTGTTTCCTGACTACAGATGAGAATGTGATATCTAGCTACAGTGCCTTGCGAAAGTATTCGGCCCCCTTGAACTTTGCGACCTTTTGCCACATTTCAGGCTTCAAACATAAAGATAAAAAACTGTATTTTTTTGTGAAGAATCAACAACAAGTGGGACACAATCATGAAATGGAACGACATTTATTGGATATTTCAAACTTTTTTAACAAATCAAAAACTGAAAAATTGGGCGTGCAAAATTATTCAGCCCCCCTAAGTTAATACTTTGTAGCGACACCTTTTGCTGCGATTACAGCTGTAAGTCGCTTGGGGTATGTCTATCAGTTTTGCACATCGAGAGACTGACATTTTTTCCCATTCCTCCTTGCAAAACAGCTCGAGCTCAGTGAGGTTGGATGGAGAGCATTTGTGAACAGCAGTTTTCAGTTCTTTCCACAGATTCTCGATTGGATTCAGGTCTGGACTTTGACTTTGCCAGTCTAACACCCGGATATGTTTATTTTTGAACCATTCCATTGTAGATTTTGCTTTATGTTTTGGATCATTGTCTTGTTGGAAGACAAATCTCCGTCCCAGTCTCAGGTCTTTTGCAGACTCCATCAGGTTTTCTTCCAGAATGGTCCTGTATTTGGCTCCATCCATCTTCCCATCAATTTTAACCATCTTCCCTGTCCCTGCTGAAGAAAAGCAGGCCCAAACCATGATGCTGCCACCACCATGTTTGACAGTGGGGATGGTGTGTTCAGCTGTGTTGCTTTTACGCCAAACATAACGTTTTGCATTGTTGCCAAAAAGTTCCATTTTGGTTTCATCTGACCAGAGCACCTTCTTCCACATGTTTGGTGTGTCTCCCAGGTGGCTTGTGGCAAACTTTAAACAACACTTTTTATGGATATCTTTAAGAAATGGCTTTCTTCTTGCCACTCTTCCATAAAGGCCAGATTTGTGCAATATACGACTGATTGTTGTCCTATGGACAGAGTCTCCCACCTCAGCTGTAGATCTCTGCAGTTCATCCAGAGTGATCATGGGCCTCTTGGCTGCATCTCTGATCAGTCTTCTTCTTGTATGAGCTGAAAGTTTAGAGGGGCGGCCAGGTCTTGGTAGATTTGCAGTGGTCTGATACTCCTTCCATTTCAATATTATCGCTTGCACAGTGCTCCTTGGGATGTTTAAAGCTTGGGAAATCTTTTTGTATCCAAATCCGGCTTTAAACTTCTTCACAACAGTATCTCGGACCTGCCTGGTGTGTTCCTTGTTCTTCATGATGCTCTCTGCGCTTTTAACGGACCTCTGAGACTATCACAGTGCAGGTGCATTTATACGGAGACTTGATTACACACAGGTGGATTGTATTTATCATCATTAGTCATTTAGGTCAACATTGGATCATTCAGAGATCCTCACTGAACCTCTGGAGAGAGTTTGCTGCACTGAAAGTAAAGGGGCTGAATAATTTTGCACGCCCAATTTTTCAGTTTTTGATTTGTTAAAAAAGTTTGAAATATCCAATAAATGTCGTTCCACTTCATGATTGTGTCCCACTTGTTGTTGATTCTTCACATAAAAATACAGTTTTATATATTTATGTTTGAAGCCTGAAATGTGGCAAAAGGTTGCAAAGTTCAAGGGGGCCGAATACTTTCGCAAGGCACTGTATATCTGGTGCAATGGCATGTATCAAATGAATACGTTGGATCAGAAATTTGCAGTGCAACTGAGTGGCTTCAGAAACCAGCCTGTATAGATGTTTAGGTTCCCTTCAGTGGATTAGCCTTCAGGCCTTAATTCTCCTCCTGGGTAACGGTAAGCATTTCACTGTAAGTTCTACACCTGTTGTATTCGGCGCACGTGACAAACTTTAATTTGATATAGTGGTCTTTGCTCTGAACAGTCTACTCATCCAAACACACTAGTCATGTGGAGTACAGTATAGCTGCTTCATAAAGAAGTTGGAGGGACCTTCAGCATACTAGCTTTCAGGCCTGATAAACTTCCTCTGTAGCGGTTGATAATGCTGTCTTTTCCAGTGTTAAGGTTAATGTTACGTCCTTTGCTCTGTGATGCCAAACGTTGATTATTTGTCTAGGGCCTATACTCATCACAACACTCTGTTCCTCTCTCTTGTTCCAGCTGAGCCAGAGGCCTACGGTGGAGGAGCTGAGACAGGCTAAGATCCTGATCCGCTTCAGTGACTACGTAGAGGTGTCCGATGCCCCGGAACACGACAGACGGGCAGACAAACCCTGGACCCGCCTCACGGCAGCCGACAAGGCAAGTAGTGGTGGGGATGAGTGGGTAAAAGGAGATACATGTAGCGTTTTAGTGATAATTTCTATATCCTCGTGGAAATGCTAAATGTATCACTTTTGAGACGTACAGCAGCAAGAAGAAGTATGTGAACCCTTTGGAATTACCTGGATTTCTGCATAAATTTGACATACAATTTGGTCTTCATCTAAGTCACAGCAATAGACAAACACAGTGTGCTTAAACTAATAACACACAAATGGTTGTATTTTTCTTGTCTATATTGAATACATCATTTAAACATTCACAGTGTAGGTTGGAAAAAGTATGTGAACTCCTAATTGGAGTCAACTAACCTGGAGTTGAATCACTGAGATGAGTTTGGTTAGAGCTGCTCTGCCCCCTAAACACTCAAAAAAGTTTACGTTTGCTATTCACAAGAAGCATTACCTGATGTGAACCATGTCTCAAACAAAATAGATCTCAGAAAACCTAAGATTAAGGATTGTTGCCTTGCATAAAGCTGGAAAGGGTTACAAAAGTATCTCCAAAAGTCAGTCCACAGTAAGACTAAATGTCTGTAAATTGTGAAATTTCAGCACTGTTGCTACTTTCCCTAGGAGTGGCCATCCTGCAAAGATGACTGCAAGAGCACAGCGCAGAATGCTCAATGAGGTTAAGAAGAATCCTAGAGTGTCAGCTAAAGACTTACAGAAATCTCTGGAACATGCTAACACCTCTGTTTATGAGTCTACAATACGTAAAACAAGG
This sequence comes from Oncorhynchus mykiss, assembly GCF_013265735.2. Classification (NCBI taxonomy): domain Eukaryota; kingdom Metazoa; phylum Chordata; class Actinopteri; order Salmoniformes; family Salmonidae; genus Oncorhynchus; species Oncorhynchus mykiss. The sequence goes on from NC_048572.1 coordinate 69,347,098, forward strand.
CCATCAGACTGTTAAACAGCCACCACTAACATTGAGTGGCTGCTGCCAACACCCTGACACTGACACTGACTCAACTCCAGCCACTTTAATAATGGGAATTGATGGGAAATTATGTAAATATATCACTAGCCACTTTAAACAATGCTACCTTATATAATGTTACTTACCCTACATTATTCATCTCATATGCATACGTATATACTGTACTCTATATCATCGACTGTATCCTTATGTAATACATGTATCACTAGCCACTTTAACTATGCCACTTTACATACTCATCTCATATGTATATACTGTACTCGATACCATCTACTGTATCTTGCCTATGCTGCTCTGTACCATCACTCATTCATATATCCTTATGTACATATTCTTTATCCCCTTACACTGTGTACAAGACAGTAGTTTTGGAATTGTTAGTTAGATTACTTGTTATTGCTGCATTGTCGGAACTAGAAGCACAAGCATTTCGCTACACTCGCATTAACATCTGCTAACCATGTGTATGTGACAAATAACATTTGATTTGATTTGATTTAAACAAGAATGGTGTTCATTAGAGGACACCATGGAAGAAGCCACTAGTGTCAAAAAAAAAACATTGCTGCACATCTGAAGTTTGCAAAAGAGCACCTGGATGTTCCACAGCGCTACTGGCAAAATATTCTGTGGACAGATGAAACTAAAGTTGTGGTGTTTGGAAGGAACACAACACTGTGTGGAGAAAAAAAGGCACAGCACACCAACATCAACCTCATCCTAACTGTAAACTATGGTGGAGGGAGCATAATGGTTTGGGGCTGCCTTCGGGCCTGGACAGCTTGCTATCATCGACGGAAAAATTCAGTTTATCAAGACATTTTGCAAGATAAAGTAAGGCTCTCTGTCCGCCAATTGAAGCTCAACAGTAGTTAGGTGATGCAACACACAAAAATACACAAGGACATCAAGAACAGAAGAAAATCCACCTTCTGGAGTGGCCGTCAGTCCTGACCTCAACCCGACTTTGAGATACTGTGGCATGACCGAGTAGTTCACACCAAACATCCCAAGAATATTTTGGAACTTAAACAGTTTTGTAAAGAAGAATGGCTCAAAATTCCTCCTGATTGTTGTGCAGGTCTGACCCGCAACTACAGGAAACGTTTGGTTGAGGTTATTGTTGCCAAAGGAGGGTCAACCTGTTATTCAATCTAAGGGTTCACATACATTTTCCAACCTGCACTGTGAATGTTTACGCAGTGTGTTCAATAATGACATGAAAACACATTATTGTTTGTTCTTCGTTTAAGCAGACTGTGTTTGTCTATTGTTGTGACTTTGATGAAGATCAGAACATTTTATGACCAATTTATGCAGAAATCCAGGTAATTCTAAAGGGTTCACATACTTTTTCTTCCCACTATTTATCTAGTATTTTGTCAAGTGGTGTCATTTAGCATCAAATGGCCTTTGAGGTTGTGTATACTGGTATGAGGTATGGTATTAGCTTCTTTTGAAGTCTGTTTATGCTGCAGAGAATCTTGTTATCCTATTGTACATAGACACAGCCCTGGGGAGTACATGAGCGACTTGACCTCACATATCTATTATCATTTAGATTTTTCCCAGCCCAACTCAGTTCGAAAGTCTGTTGGTCTGTTTTGTTGTACTTCCCCTTTGCTGTTATAGCAGTAACGCCGTGGTAGCAGCCCCTCTGCAGATTGCCCTGGATCAATCAATCTCCACCCTTCAGTTCAGAGCTCAAAGAAGTATAATGCAGGAGTATAATGCCAGGAGAATTCCTCTCCTTACAGCACTTCCAGGCTGCTGTTTATTAGTTCAGATAATCCCCCCCCCCCCCCCCCCCCCCCCCCCCCTTTGTTTACCGCCCCGAGAGTAAACACCCCCAAGCGATCCTCCCGAGCGTCGGAATGCGGTTCTGACTTTTAATGAACTGTGTATTACTTAGAAGAGCGAGCCGCTCTCCGTTTTCTCCTCTCTGTCATCCCTATGACGTTGGCGGCAGCGGTGGAATCCGAGCATACGGGGTCAACACCTGGGGACCATTCAGGTGCAAAAGCATGGCAGGTAGTTAGTTACACAACGTTCCTTATTACGTAAGATAATAATGAAGGGACAGACGGGGGCGCCTCCGAAACCCTCAGCCTCCACTAACTGCACACGCTCCGATAACATTAGATTTGTTCCTGCCGTCTACCAGAGGTCAGGGCTTTTGTCTTCCTGTTTTCAGACCAGTAGCATCGTCCTGTTCAGGCGATGAGACGTTCCCCTGTGTCATCCTGCTAATTAGACTTGTCTGTGACATCACCAGCCTGTGTTAGAACATGTCAGGAGGATTATCCAAAAGACCTGACTGAGCCACCACATTTTGTTCCAGGAAGAAGTCCTCTTCGGGGATGGGATCATTTTAAGAATACATTGCATCTAGTCAGATGTGCTTGTACACAATTTTGTTTTAAGAAACTGTCTTTGTTGCACAATACAACCACCACAAAAGGTTGCTTCCAGTGCTGTTATCCCAAATGGTGCAACGAAGGGGGAGGTACGAGAGGATTCATTTCATTATTTTGTACAGGCTAAAATGTAATGTTTTTCTAAGCACACAGCCCTTGTGAATGTTGCAATACTGATTTAACATGGTGCACAAACGAGGTGCTACCTTGAGTACAAGACTGAGCAATGAGCAGCAGGGTGAAGATTATTGAAGGTTCTTTGTTGCTCCCTCAAACCAGTGGGATGGAAAGGATGGATAAAGATTGAGACCAAGGAAGAAGTGTGTTTTATTGGAGAGAATTTAGTTTATTCACTCTTGACCTTAAGATGAGAGTAAATTATGCATTTAAAAGGAGTCTGAGCAAGACTGAGTGACTTTCTATTTGTCTGAGCACTAACCCTTTGTTCCCCTTGAAACCTATTTGTCCTTCACAGGCAGCCATACGGAAGGAACTCAACGATTTCAAGAGCCATGAAATGGAAGTGCACGAGTCAAGTCGCCATTTAACCAGGTAAAGACCTGTGCATTAGCATGTTTTTAATGGTATTTATTTGTATACATGAACACATCCCCGAATGGCATGGTGAAAAGCAATTTCTTTACAAACCTTTAAATACTTGATATGTACGGTGTGTCTGGACCCCCTTCAGACCCCCTTTTTTTTTGTTACGTTACAGCGTTATTCTAAAATGTATTTTTAATATTTTTTTCCCCTCATCAATGTTCACATTATCCTATAATGACAAAGCAAAAACAGATTTTTAGAATTTTTTGCAAATGTATTCAAAATAAAAAAACGTTACTTTGAGTTCAGGTGCATCCTGTTTCCATTGATCATCCTTGATGTTTCTACAACTTTATTGGAGTCCCCCTGTGGTAAATTCAATTGATTGGACATGATTTGGAAAGGCACACACCTGTCTAGATAAGGTCCCACAGTTGACAGTGCATGTCAGAGCAAAAACCAGCCATGAGGTCAAAGGAATTGTCCAAAGGGCTCTGAGACAGGGTTGTGTCGATGCACAGATCTGGAGAAGGGTACTAAAAAATGTCAGCAGTATTGACGGTCGCCAAGAACACAATGGCCTCCGTCATTCTTAAATGGAAGAAGTTTGGAACCACCAAGAACTCATCCTAGAGCTGGCCGCCTGGCCAAACTGAGCAATCGGGGGAGAAGTGCTTTGGTCAGGGAAGTGACCAAGAATCCGATGGTCACTGACAGTTCCTCTATGGAGTTGGGAGAACCTTAAAGAAGGACAACCATCTCTGCAGCACTCTACCAATAAGGCCTTTATGGTAGTGGCCAGATGGAAGCCTCTTCTCAATAAAAGGCACATGATGGCCTGCTTGGAGTTTGCCAGAAGGCACCTAAAGATTCTCTGGTCTGATGAAACCAAGATTGAACTCTTTGCCCTGAATGCCAAATGTCACGTCTGGAGGAAACCTGGCACCATCCCTATGGTGAAGCATGGTGATGGCAGCATCATGCTGTGGGGATGTTTTTCAGCAGCAGGGACTGGGAGACTAGTCAAGATCAAGGGAAAGATGAACGGAGCAAAGTACAGAGAGCTCCTTGATTTAAAATCTGCTCCAGAGCTCTCAGGGCCTCAGACTGTGAAGTTTCACCTTCCATCAGGACAACAACCCTAAGCACACAGCCAAGACAACGTAGGAGTGGCTTTAGGACAAGTCTCAATGTCCTTGAGCAGACCATCCAGAGCCCGGACTTGAACCTGATCGAACATCTCTGGAGAGACCAGAAAATAACTGCGCAGCGACACTCCCCACCCACCCTGACAGAGCATGAGAGGATCTGCAGAGTAGAATGGGAGAAACTCCAAATACAGGTGTGCCAAGCTTGTAGCGTCATAATTAAGACTCAATGCTGTAATCGCTGCCAAAGGTGCTTCAACAAATTTCTGAGTGAAGGCTCTGAATACTTATGTAAATGTTATATTTCAGTTTCATTAAATTTTTTATTGCAAAAACTTCTGTAACCCTGTTTTTTGCTTTGCCATTGTGATGTATTGTGTTTAGATTTGAGGCACTGTATGCATGTATCTATGTGTCATACCTTTTACAGTACCCTATAATAAGGGAATTGCAATATGTGACCTTTAGAATTCGTACAAATGACAGAATATTTCTGCTCTTTTCTCCCTCAGGTTTCACAGGCCGTAGACCATCACTGTCTATAGGAACGCCAGACAGACTGGCTGTTTTCCTTCACTGAGAACCATAAGTGCTGGACAGTAAATGGTGCCCATTTCTACAATAAGGCCATGTCTTCTTCTGATTTGAAATGCCTTTTCAATACCCTGCTACTCAGTCGGTCGGTACCTTCCCCTCCAGAGACAAAACAGTAGTTGAACACCTTTAGTAGCCCCTCCAACTCCCACAATTTTCTCAATGTAACTGACTGACGAGTTCGTCCCATACCTTAGTGCTGAGCTCTCAGGAAGGCGCTCAGTGCTTTGGGGATGATGATAGTGGGATGGGCTGGTTGGGATTGGACACCTGCCATCTCTACTCCACTGACTGGCTGTCATGGTTACCAGGTACCTATGCCCCGCCCTTGTCACTGTCTCATCATTGGCTTGTCACTATTGGTGGAAGGAGCCTCCACATCCTCACTCAATCAGAAAGGACATTTTTTCTCCCTCTACCCATGGACGTTGCAAGAGATGGACTTCAACCACTTGGAGAATGTTATCCTTGGTCTGTTAAGATGAACCTAGTGCTGTTTGTGGATTCATCTACAGTGTTTAATTGGTTAAAGAGAAAAAGAAATGAGGGGTCTGGTCCATAAAACATTTCAGAATTATGTGCAATATTTTCCCTCTGCTCTCTCCTTAGGTCATAGCGCCCTCTGGGGTTCACCCTGTCATGACCATGCAATCCCACCTCTACTTCTCCCCATGGTGGTCAGTTCAGTTCCCACTGTACCCACAATGTTGATCTATTGCTAACTGTGAATTTGAAAGTGCAGACAATGTTTTGTTTACACTCTCCAAATATACATTGTGTTTATACAGAGGTATGAAGTAACATTTTAAATAGAATCACGCTTCAATACTGTTCTTTTCATGTCGGGATCCTGAAAGGATGAAAGGGTAACCTTAATGAAAAATGTAGCTGGCAGATAATGCACTGACTGTATGTGTTAAGGTTGAACAGCTTTTTACATCATTTTTATTTTTAAAAGTGACACTTTGATTTTAAACTGTGGGTTATGTGGCTTTAGGGCATGTCACAGGTCTCTGATGTTTGAATATAGACTCCTTCAGAGAAGAGCTATTTTGTGTCCCAAATCTCATCCTGTTTTCTATATAGTACACTACTTTTGACCAGAGACACATATGGGCCCTGGTCAAAAGTAGTGTACTAAATAGGGAATAGGGTTCCATTTAGGATGTACATGTGGCTCGCCATCCAGGGATACTTTATGCGTTTTACTGTTGACAATTAAGCTTTTCTCATTTTGCAGTCTTATGTTTAATGAACTCTGCTGACGTGAGTGCACTGCACTCTATTTTTCAGTCTTTTCTGTATAATTAAGAACAAGTTATATTCTTTCTGCTGCTTGGCAAACTGTATGAAAACCTTTTTAGTTTGCTTGTAAACGGTCCTCTCCATTTTTTTTGTGTTTTTTTGTTGCCATTTTAGGAAAGGCCCCAATGGGAATATCGGGATTGAAATCCTATTGGCCACTGTTTTGAGTTGTTTTAAAATGCTACGTATTACTCTTATAGTTGCAATATGAAAATGTTTGCTTGTCATAAGACGTAGATTAGATCTGGTGAAGGGTCTGATTGGCCACCTAAGGTATTAATGTATTTGCATAGGAAAATGCACCAACAAAAAGACATCCTCTGTCATTTTTAACGTCTTTGTAGTTGAGGCCCAATGAAATTTACAAAAACATTAAGGAACATCGAAGGTATTGCACATATATTTGGTTATCAGGTAAACATGGGTCCTTATTATATAAAATGTTAGTTTATTCTCCACATATTACTTAATGCTTAATTTATTACACAGGTTATTCTCTTTCCCAATGTCCCTGTTTTGTTTTTCCTAATTTCATTGGAACAACTTAAATCAGTAGATTCTTCAAGAGATGATGGGGTCATGTTTTCTGCTTGAATCAGCATCCTTGTTGATTCCAGCATCATGCCAACCACGTCATCATGTTTGCCTCAAACCGTTTTGGGCATTGTTTTGAATCCTAACGCTTTGATCAACATCTTGAGGGGGCTCCTCTCTCTTTTGACAGACCACTTAACCACAGAGCATATAGTATGAGGATGGTGTCATGTTGGAATTGAGGAATATGAATTCAGTCATAAACTTTTGTTACATGTACTTGTTGAGAATTTAATTTGAAAGTGATTTGATTTATTTTGGAAATAGGAATTCCTTTCCATTTACAATGTGAATGACCCCCTTGTCTGTCTCTCTATTAAACGTCGTTATGCATTTTGCATTCTGTTCACTATCATTTAAGACACGTTTTCTCAAACCATGGCAATATTGACATCCGCTATTGGGTCTTTATGGCTGCCCAGGAATTGTAGCTAATGTGATTTAGAGTAAAATACTGCCTTACTACTTTGGCTTTGTGTGTGTGTGTGTGTGAGAGAGAGTTATGCTTTTGGATCTTTATGTTGACCACCACAACCTCATCGGTCTATCATAAAGAGGTTATCCCACAGAGCTCCAATGAATCACCATGTAATTCTATGGGTTATTCCTTTTGCTTTATGAGTTCAGGGAAGCTCACTCTCTCATCCCAAATAGTCTGGATGTACCACTTGTTGGTGTTTTGGGGTTTCATAGATCCAATAACTGTTCCAAGCACGTCAAAATATTTTCATCCAACTAAAAAGTCCATTTTGACAATTTATTACATTTGTAAAGCACTTTTCATTATACAGAATAATCGAAGTAGTAATGTATAGTAAAACCTATGTACAGGATTCTCCAATGGCCTACCCTATGTCAGATCTTCACTTTGCACAGGTAGACAATGCATGCAACGGGTAGACTGATTTGTTTATGTCCAAGAAATCTTATTAAAAGGATTTTCCCAGCAATCATTCTTCACTGGTGCCAATTATTTCAGTGATCCAGTCAAACTCCATTTGTACCCAATTCCAGGATTCAAACTGTTGGACGCGAGACATCCAAGCAGAAATGACAGCGGGCAGCACTGGTGTGATGGATAAGAACTTGCCCCAATCAGAGAAGGATGAAATACATTTTTCAACGGCCTATGCCCTTTATAGGAGCCAAATGCTGAAATCAAGTGCAACTGTTAGATTTTTTTATTAGCCTAGTTTTAACACTAGCCTACTTACAGTGGGGATGGGTTATGGATTACCATTAGACACTGTCGACTGTACAGTGTGCTAAATGAGAAATTCAATGACATCAATATAATGAGAGTTCTAGTACTGGGATGGCGCAAAAACCTGCACACCCGTCTGTCCCCATGACCAGGGTTGTCACTAATTAGAGCTGGAACACCACTAGGTGGTGGAAGAGGACAATAGAATATCACTGAGGACAGAAAGTCGGCCAGTCAGCGTGGCCTTGTGAAATGGCGTCCTGATGAGATTGGTGCTCCACTCAAGTTATTTCACCCTCGTCGTTACTGGTCGAGTAGACTCGAACTTTATTTCCCCATGCTATTTAATGCAAGCACGCACATATCATACAATAGATTGGCTTAAAACAGCTGACAAATAAGTGGGGTATTTAATATCAATGCTGTGGGGGAAAAACATGTTCTGTCTCCCATTTTGATTTAGAATGGTTTTAAATCTGTCAGTCGCATCAAGCATATTTCACAGGTACAGTAATTTGCCTGCGTAGTCAGAAGGTTGAATCCCACTTATCAAAACTAGGCAACGAGAGGGATATTCCTCAGAAGGGGCAGAGCATAAAACGTGGGCGGTGCGTAAAGGTCGTTCCATATAGAAATGTTTCTATGTGCATAGAACTGATAAGGCTCTCTACCAAATAACAGGGAGTTGTATTTCTGTGTTACATATCTATTTACATCATTCTGAACCTTGCCCCCTTCTATCTGCTGTGGGTATGCCCTTTATTTGGGAAATGTAGTTTTTACTTTAGGTATTTCAACATGAAAGATTGTAGATGTCCTTACATTGAAATACATTTCCCACAAGGCAATACAAGGTTGTTCTCACATCTTGTCACCTCATGAATATGTATCGTACAGTATTTGCGTAAGAGGTCGGCCGACATTAATTTCATATTCTGCCATAGTATTTTGGTCTAAATGAGACACAGTCACGTCTCCGCCCTTGTACCGATCTCTCACTTCGAGTCCGACCTGTTTTTAGCGGATTTCCTCTGAAATGTTTTCGGGAACGCAGGGGAGATTCCAACTGGAGCGCGGAGGCAAAGAAGGGAATGAATAGTGGGATAAGTACACCACCCAACCGGCGGACATTTGTTGTATTGTGTTCCTATTGTCGCGCTTTTTTAATGTAGAAGGCTGATGTTAAGCCACGTACGCACAGATATCTAGTGTACTTTTCATTTGGTAAAATGGAAAGTGCGCGGGCTGTCGTTGACGAAGGCTTGGCAGATAGAACTGCAACTAAGTTTAAGAAGCCTAGCGGACTGTCTGTCGCCCAGTGGACGCCAGCGGATGATGGTGGTGTACATTTGACGGCCTCTCGTTTAGATATTAGAAATGGGAACAATCCCTCTCAGGCTGCAGTGGGTTCTAGTGCTTCGATTAAAAGTAATGGAAGCACATCTACGAATGGCCGGAGTTTATCCAGTAACTCCAGCTCGCTCCTGTTGAGACGGAGGAGGCTGAAGAGGAACCTCTCCGCTGCAACCACATCGGCTGTCACTGCCGCCTGCGGCGCCAAGATGAACTCGACCCTCTCCTCTGCGTCTCTGCATACTCGGAGTCTGGATAGGAAGACGTTGCTGAGGCATCGGCAGAACATGCAACTGCAGCCTTCAGATAGAGAGTGGGTGCGAGTGGATCTTCACAGGGGATCCATACATGTCCACGACAAACTCACCTCGCCGTCATATCCTAGGCCGGTGCTGTGCACGATCGATACCACCGCTGGCGACATGGCGCTCCGTATGAGCAAACTCAGTAAGTCGAGCTCTGTATTGCGTATATTTTGTAAAGACAACCTAAAGACGGATCAAAACGGAAACTGTAACGTGAAGTATCTATATGACAGTCAGTGCAAACTTATTGAAGACGGTAACGTTAATATTAAGTGCAACCATTCGGGATCCCCAGAACTCAGGGGAGGCCTATCAGACAAGGCAAGTGACCGGTTGAGATTACTGCTTATGGAGAACGCCGATGAGTTGCAAAAGCAACAGGATGAAAAACTTTTGAGTCCGGACTCAGATTCAAAAGATAATATAACTCACTCGTTGTCGGATCAAAATTCGAATTCTAACCTGGATACTCCAAACGAGGATGATCCAGAACAGCGGCTGAACGGAGTGGACAACTACGGGCTCAATTCTGGTTCGGACGTGGAGAGCAGCAGCGCATTCGATGACCTCAGCATCTCGGGGGCTCGGCTCAGTGAGCACCGGGACTCCCTCAGCGACGACATGATCCTGGGCACAGACGCATCCATCCTGAGCCCTAGTTTTGACAGCGCCACGGAGGGCCACGACACCTATGGCAGCTCCTCAGACGAACTGGAGCTCGACTGTCCTACCACAAGCATTGACCCTATTCTCCCGAATGGCAACACAGTCCCTGCCAACTACACGTTTAGCAACGGTGGGCATTTAAACGACTTGACAGAGGATACGGGAGCAGGTAACAGACTCGGCCTAAGCAGGCTGCCACCCAGTAGTAGCGGTAGCTCATTGTCCCGAGCCTGTTCCACAGGTCATAGGCCCGACATCCAAGACCCTGACAATCGCCAGCGTGCTTTGAAAACAGGTTCGGCAGAGGCTGATGAGGATAGAGAAGCAGCAGGTGACACGAGTCCCACACTTTACGTTCAGCTCCACGGTGACGCTGTCAGGAGGCTCGGGCAAGACGAGAGGCCTCTCCAGATCCAGAATGACTTTCTCTTTAAACTGGGATTTAAGGATCCGTGGCGCGTGCAGGAGGAAGGGATGAACACCGAGATCGGCTCCCTGTTACGGTTTTACGCAGGTAAAAAGACACTTGTTACATTACTGTTGAGGTGTGCAATATGTTTGAATGTTATTACAACAGACCTGATGTTGACATACTGTCAGATAGATGAATGGGCCCAAGCTACTCTTGAAGTTGGTAAGAATGATAAACAATGTATCTTGTTTACCATTGTGCGCGATTTGCTATATCATGCATATGTACGTTTTGCGCCATTTGGTGGTTGAATGGAAATGCGTTTGAGGTTAACTGTTTCTCCTACACTTTTGTATTGGTGTAAACCACCCTACATGCCATTCCCAAGCCTACCAACTCTATTTGTATTGGTGTAGACCACCCAACATGCCATTCCCAAGCCTAGCAACTCTATTTGTATTGGTGTAGACCACCCTACATGCCATTCCCAAGCCTACCAACTCTATTTGTATTGGTGTAGACCACCCTACATGCCATTCCTAAGCCTACCAACTCTATTGGTATTGGTGTAGACCACCCTACATGCCATTCCTAAGCCTACCAACTCTATTTGTATTGGTGTAGACCACCCTACATGCCATTCCCAAGCCTACCAACTCTATTTGTATTGGTGTAGACCACCCAACATGCCATTCCTAAGCCTACCAACTCTATTTGTATTGGTGTAGACCACCCTACATGCCATTCCTAAGCCTACCAACTCTATTTGTATTGGGGGAATGTCATTAGCCTACATGCCATTCCTAAGCCTACCAACTCTATTTGTATTGGGGGAATGGCATTAGCCTACATGCCATTCCTAAGCCTACCAACTCTATTTGTATTGGTGTAGAACACCCTACATGCCATTCCGAAGCCTACCAACTCTATTTGTATTGGGGGAATGGCATTAGCCTACATGCCATTCCTAAGCCTACCAACTCTATTTGTATTGGGGGAATGGCATTAGCCTACATGCCATTCCTAAGCCTACCAACTCTATTTGTATTGGTGTAGACCACCCTACATGCCATTCCCAAGCCTACCAACTCTATTTGTATTGGTGTAGACCACCCTACATGCCATTCCCAAGCCTACCAACTCTATTTGTATTGGTGTAGACCACCCTACATGCCATTTCCAAGCCTACCAACTCTATTTGTATTGGTGTAGACCACCCTACATGCCATTCCTAAGCCTACCAACTCTATTTGTATTGGGGGAATGGCATTAGCCTACATGGTATATATGCCATATCATTGTAATAACAGTAAATCATGACAACCCTTGCCTAAGGGATAGATCATTAACCAAACACTTCCATGCCTCCCCCTTGGCACTCCCCCACTATTGTAAAACATATTTTGGAAGCTGAATAAATGCATTTATTCATGTCTACATTCATTTTTGCCACATTTATTCTGTTAGAGTCCTTAATACATACTTTTAAATCATATTGTGAGCTAAACATAAATTCCTTGAAATATTTAATTGAAATTCCATTCATTCCTGTGGAGGACTGCTTTTTCTGGGGAATGCCAATATGGCTGACCAGTGGCATCAAAGTGTTACATTGGCCATTACATATCATAAATCCAGTGTGTATATACACCATTGGTAGAAACATTTAAATTTCCTCTGTAATAATGCCATGCAGGTGGAATTACAGACCCACTCCTTCCTGTTGTCATTAGCTGTGAACTTTGACAGGCAAGGTGAGTGAGTATAACAGTCCATACTTAATGCAGGAGGGTATAGATGGGCAGAGATGAGGCTCCTGGGCACAAGTATTGGCAAGGTAAGTGGGAACTGAATATTTATACCACACAATAACTGCCTATCCAATATCACCATAGTGTGTATAGCTCACACACATTTTGAACACCTGTCCCCTATGGTGTCCAGGCTTGCAGACCAGGCCTGACTGTGTGTATCCTGGCATAAGGTTGTTTGAGAGTTACGCTTTGGTCAAAGTTGCCCTGCTGAAGGCAGTAGGATTTTTAGTGTTGTTGTTTTTTTCCCTCCTCTCCTTCCGTCTTTGTTGAACCATGGCAGCACGCTCCGCTCCCATGGACACGCATGACATGGCCACAAAGCCAGCGCTGAACTTATGGCACCCAGACATGGGCCCTGTTCCGGCTTTTGGCCCATTATCATCGTAATGAAAGGCTTGAATGCGTGGGTGGGTGGGTGGGTGGATGGAGGGAGGGAGAGACTGCGGGATAGGGGGATGGATGGGTTGAGAAAGGGATGGGAGGGGGGGAGCGTAAAACCCCAGCTATGTGGAAGAATTCAGTGATTTGTGGTCATTTAGATGCTGCACAGGCCCTGTCCTCCAGGCACCCTGTCTTCTGGACTGTCACACTAACTGCCTTCCAAGCTGGGTTTGTGTGCCTCAGCCTCAGCTCCATCAGAGAGCAGGAAGCTCTTTCCATTCACTCTTCCACTGCTGATACCCCACCACCACCGCTTCTGCTTTAGCTGGGGGGAGAGAGACGTTTCTACAATGTTCTCCAGGGTCATGAAGGTCTTGGTAATGTGAAGGTGAGCTTTTTCATTTAGGAACCTGGTACTGCACGTGAGCAGAGGCCAAAACACACTCTCTCCAAACGCCTGTCCTGCTCTGACTGAGGGAGCCTATTGTTGCAGAGGTCGATGTGAAACTGAAAATGGCCACGTGGTTGTTGCTGTCCCATTCACGGTCACATGTGCCAGGCCCATAATTATTTTGTCTGTTTCAAAGGGCCACAGTGGCTTGAGTGGATACTAGTTCATTTAGATGGTTTTATATGATAGGCTGAATGAGTGTGAGTGTGTGGTTTGTGTCATAGTGTGTGTGTGATATTTGTGGTTAACAATCGACCTGCAGCCTACCAGTGTGGCATACATGTGCAGTCAAGACAGCCAGTCAACCAACCAGCAGTGACAGCCATTACAGTACGGTAGCTTTGATCCTCCACCTCCAGGGGCCGGACCAGACATCTAAAACCTCCCTCCCTGTCCTCTCCCGGTCTCCTTTCCATGTACTCTCCCTGTCCCACATGAGCCGGCTTAACTCTGGTCACCTGAGCCCTCCTCGGGCCTCCTCAGGCCCTGTCTGACCCTCTTCTCACCCCCTTGGTTCACTGCCCAACACGCAGGTCCCTGTCTGTCACACAGCAGCAACAGCATTCAACAAGGAAGTTAAAACCAAACCGCCCATATGCCCTTGTGTGAGGCACTCCCACCACGCCCCCTCTCTGATATGGTGGAGGCATGTGAGGAATGTACACTGGCTCCTCTAGAATGTCAGGCATGTCTACTGGGGAGGAAGTGAAAGGGGAGAAGGGAGGGGTTACGGGGTTGGAGGGGGATACTACCTCACCATACTGCTCCTGTCACATATTCAACTGAGTGACCGTTCCTCTCAGATGGTGAAGATAAGAGGGGGTGTGGTGTGTGAGTGGAGTCTACTGGACTTCCTGTTAGAGGCCTCACAATCTAATCTCTGTAGTTCTGCATTAATGGCTCTTTAGGCCTGTAGCACAACAGTCTCATGTTTGTACATTCAACAACACCTGTTGTGAAATATATCTGTTGGAGGAATAGGCCTGAAAGGCTAGCAAATACAGCGAGATTGCCGAGGGGTTGAAAAATGGATCTGCGCTACGAAGATACTACACTGAACAAAAATATAAACACAACAAGAAACAATTTAAAATATTTTACTGAGTTACAGTTCATATAAGGAAATCAGTCAATTGAAATAAATAAATTAGGCCCTAATCTAGGGCTGAGTGGTACACCCCATTTTACAATATACCGGTATTGAAGCGCAGACTGATTTGGGTTTTTACTTTACTTTCATTAACGTGTGTAACGTACATTTTTATAGTTTCTTCGCTACTTGAGTCATCTCTCTCCATACCGCTTTCCACACAGACCTAGCCACTCGCCCTGTCACTCAAGGAGCGCATTTGTTGTTCCTCGACCACGAGACACTTGTCTAGTCTACATGGTCAATGCAGCACATGCAAAAATGTCGATGACAAAAATGCTGTTCGCTTTGCTTCTTAATAAAAATCCACTAGCGTTCTATAATTACTTTGTTTGTGTTTCTTACATCTGTAAACAACTAGTTTGACATTTCTTAGCATGTTGAACCTAAATATTGTTCGCCGCTAATGCTAGTTAGCTGGCTAATAAATGTTCTGAGTCAGAGCAGAGCAAACGTAATTAGCTATACAGCCTGATAATACCAGTGATGGTGTAGACCCAAATCAGCATGTTTGTGTAACAGGATCTTCAAAATGAAAGAGGAATATGCGAAGCATAACTACGTCAGCTAAATGAAGGCGCTAAGAGAACATTCAATGTAGCCAAAGATTATAGGGTCCCCTAGGAAACACTTTGGTTCCTACCCTGTCACAATAACTCCTCCCTGGCATTGTCATTTGCTATCATGTCAAACAACACTGGATTAAAAAGTGCCCACTATTATATTCTAACTATAGAATTAGAATAATCATTCTATTTCCATAATTCCAACAGTTCACCCAAGTGTATGCTCTAAATCGCATGTCAAATCAAATGATTGCTTGCCCATATTGTGCAGCCCTACGTGGAAATGATCTCAAATGAGTCCAGGAAATGCAGAAATTGATGAAAATGCTGAAAATTATTTGGGGTTGAAGTCAACTTCAGTTGTAAAAAAACAATCTGAATGGAGAAAGACCCATTTGAAATCACTTAGAATGTATGTGTGGCCACCCTAGGGTCACACACTACTCATAAAGCAAGTATTAAATGTCAAATACGCCATACGATCATAAAAATAAATAAATAGTGATATTATATTTTGGCCATATCGCCCTACCCTAATCTATGGATTTCACATGACAGGGAATACAGATATGCATCTATTGGTCACAGATACCTTGGGCTTGGATCAGAAAACCAGTCAGTATCTGGTGTGGCCACCATTTGCCTTATGCAGCGCGACACATCTCCTTCACATAGAGTTGATCAGGGTGTTGTTTGTTGCCTGAACACAATTGCATTTTATCGATGGCAATTTGAATGCATAGAGATATTGTGACAAGGTCTCGCTGTCGTACATGTCTATCCAAAGCATCCCTAACATGCTCAATGGGTGTCTTGAGTATGCAGGCCATGAAACAACTGGGACATTTTCAGCTTCAGGGAATTGTGTAGAGATCCTTGGGATATGGGGCCGTGCATTACCATGCTGAAACAATGGGCCTCAGGGTCTCATCACGGTATTTCTGTGCATTCAAATTGCCATCAATAAAATGCAATTGTGTTCATTGTCCATAACTTATGCCTGCCCATACCATAACCCCACCTCCACCATGGAAAACTGTTCACAACGTTGACATCAGCAAACCGCTCGCCCACACGACGCCATACATACTGTCTGCCAACTGCCCGTTACAAATTCATTTTAATTCTCTGGCGGCAGCTCTGGTGGACATTCCTGCAGTCAACATGCCAATTGCACACTCCCTCAACTTGAGACATCTGTGGCATTGTGTTGTGTGACAAAACTGCACATTTTAGATTGGCCTTCTATTGTCCCCAGCACAAAGTGCACCTGTGCAATGATCATGCTGTTTAATCAGTTTCTCGATATGCCACACCTGTCAGGTGGATGGATTATCTTGGCAAAGGAGAAATGCTCACTAACGGGGATGTAAACCAATTTGTACACAAAATTTGTGAGAAAGAAGGGTTTTGTGCGATTGGAACCATTCTGGGATTTTTTATTTCAGCTCATGAAATATGGGACCAACACTGAACTAGGATCAGCTCCTAGCTCAGGGATTTCAGTGTCCCTCTGTGGATACGCTGAAATAGGATCAGCCCAGAGTCTTCCCAGGAGAATATCCTAATGAAGCTCTCCCATGCCAGGCAGATGCCACTGTTTCCCCACTAACATACTCAGAGGTGTGTGTGTGAGAGCCAGAGTGCTTTATACCAATCCTGAAGTATTTGCTGTCATTAGCCTACTAACTAGCTTCGTTTAGCAAACATCCCACATTTAGGACCAGTTAGGACTTAATTTACACCCAGCGGCCCAGTCTCGATTTTCTAAGATTTCTTTCAGTCTGTCAAACTTATTACTTCCACAAACTGCAGTGTTTTAGCTCAATGAGTCCAAATATGAGCTTAGTTGACAGTGAGCATTGCTCTGTTATTTTAATTGAGGATCAAATCAAATGTTATTGGTCACAAACACATGGTTAGCAGATGTTAATGCGAGTGTAGCGAAATGCTTGTGCTTCTAGTCCGACGGTGCAGTAATATCTAACAACTAATCTAACAACTTCACAATTATTACCTTATACACACACGATGTAAGGTGATGGAATAAGAATATGTACATATAAATATATGGATGAGCGATGGCCGGATGGCATGGTTAAGATGCAGTAGATGGTATAGAGTACAGTATATACATATCCTACATTACTCATCTCATATGTAAACATTATTAAAGTGGCATTATTTAAAGTGACTAGTGATACATTTATTAAATCCATTTATTTAAGTGGCCAGAGATTTGAGTCTGTATGTTGGCAGCAGCCTCTATGTTAGTGATGGTTGTTTAACAGTCTGATGGCCTTGAGATAGAAGCTGTTTTTCAGTCTCTTGGTCCCAGCTTTGATCCACCTGTATTGACCTCGCCTTCTGGATGATAGCGGGGTGAACAAGCCGTGGCTCGGGTGGTTGATGTCCTTGATGATCTTTTTGGCCTTCCTGTGACATCGGGTGCTGTAGGTGGTAGGTGGCAGGTAGTTGCCCCCGGTGATGCATTGTGCACATCGCACTACCTTCTGGAGAGCCTTGCGGTTGAGGGCAGTGCAGTTGCCGTACCAGGCTGTGATACAGCCTGTCTCATCGTTGTTGGGAATCAAGACCGCCACTGTCGTGTCGTCTGCAAACTTGATGATTGAGTTGGAGGTGTGCATGGTCACGCAGTCATGAGTGAACAGGTTCACTGTTATTATGTTGTTGGGTAGACCTATTCAAAATAACTACTGTGTCACTCAATACATTGCTTGTCATGCTTATCATACTTTTAGGCTACGGCTTTACTGTCTCCACGTCAGAGAGTAGGTTACAACAGGTGAGCTAAACAGTCAGGTAAGAGAGGACAGAGTTGAGTTTTTCCCTTCCTTCAGTTTGGTAAGGTTTTGCAATGTTACTGCGTCACACGTGTTTGAGGCACCATGTGTCATGAGGTGTACTTTGGCGTGACGGACAGGTGCAGCATGGGAATACATTGCTCATGCGGAATTTATGACAACGGAGATATCTAGCATCCTAATCCAAGCGGTCCTGTACACACACAAAACACAGTGAGAAAGGAGAGTGGATGCTTTCAGGAGATAAATAGGTTGTCCACAGTCCACACACATTTAAATAAAATACAATATATAATGTCACGTCTGGTTGCCCCATTGTTACATAGCTGGATAGTGAGCAGGAATATGGTGGTGATGTAGTGACTCAGAACTCTGCAGCTAGCTAGGGGTTTAAAGGATTATTGAAGCTTGAAGTTCTCTGAAGCAGTCCTGATGACAGCCATTAAGCACATAGTTGACTTAGCCTCTTGTCTCTCACTCCACACCCCAGATTGGTCCCACATTTGCACATCAATCTTCTCCAAATATTTGACATAATGGCAGAAGAACACTTTCTGGCACTTTTTTGTATGTACTCTGAGTGGTCATAGCATTAGGAACACCTTCCTAATATTGAGTTGCACCCCCCTTTGTCCTCAGAACAGCCTCAATTAGTTGGTGCAGGGACTATACAACGTGTCGAAAGCCTTCCACAGAGATGCTGGCCCATGTTGACGGCAATACTTCCCACAGTTGCCAAGTTAGCTGCATGTCCTTTGGGTAGTGGACCATTCTTGATAAACATGGGAAAAGGTTGAGCGTGAAAAACCCACCAGCATTACAGTTCTTCAAACTCAAACAGGTGACATGAATAAGGGATCATAGGTTTCACCTGGATTCACCTGGTCAGTCTGTCATGAAATGAGCTCACTGGTCTTCTTGGCAACAATTTTAGAAGCTCTCCATATTTGATGAATGCAGTAGTAGTTAGGGAATTTAACTCAATTAAAATTATAATTCCAGTGCATTGTCTCTAGGCGCAATCTGAGGTCAATTGAATGTAATTATTTTGATAGTGTCATGCCTAAATGGGATTTACCTTGATCAGATTCAAGGTCCTCAAGGTTTCTCTAGTAGTCAAGGAGATGGAAAGTTGCTTCAAAATGAATGCCAACCAATAGTGAAAACAAGTCCCCTAATGGTGGTTGTCTACCCTCATCTCCTCTCCTGGCTGGCAGCTAATGGTGTGCTCGTAAACAGTCCATTGGTGAGTCATGTCATTTTCTAATCGGATATTGCACGTTCCATGGCTTGAATCGAATGTGTTGTGTGTGCAGCCAAGGAGAGGAGGAAAAGGGTAAGGGGGAACTTAAAGAATGTGTTGTCTCCTCATGGAAGAAACTCACTATTGCATAAGAGGTGTGTGGGGGTAGGGAGGGTGTGTGTGGTGAGATGCTTTTAGGATAGGGGTGTCAGCCTGCAGAGCCATAGGAGTATTTCTGTTTTCATTCTAATATACAGTAGATCCCTCTCTCGGCCGACCTCCCTCTCTCCCCTTCCCTCCATCTCTAGCTCTCTCAATTTTTTCCCTCAATCTGTCCTCATCGCTCTCCTCTCGCTATCGTTTCTCACATCTCCTCCTCCCTCAGACCATCTGACAGATAGCATTTATCTCTCCATATCTTTCTCTCCCTAACAAGACCAGCATTCTTATTCTCCCTCCACCCCCAACTGTCCATCGTCCCCCTCTCTCTCTCTGCCACCCTCATCCCTGGCCCTGATCAACTCCGTTTGTTGCCATTCCACCATAGGGGGGTCTGAGATGGGTTGTTGTGCCTTGTTCTTTCTCACTCAATGTCTCATAAACAGGGAGTTTGTAATTTAGGGTAATGTCAGCTCAAGCTTCTCTCACCCCCCCCACCCCCCTCTATCCCTATTTCACTTTGTTTCTCTCTGAGCCCCATAATGAATCTTGTATCTCAACATCATATCGGTCTAGTCTTGTGGACAAGGACAGTGATGTTACTGTTGCTGCTTTATTATAAGTATACTCCCCTCCCCTCTCCTCTCAGCTACCCTATGAGAAAGGCGTGTGGTAGGGCCCTATAAAATCTGCCTTGCAGAGAACATGGACAGAATCACGGAATCCAGACATTACAATGGAATTCAACAATATTCAAAGAAATCAACTAAATGTATTGAAAATTCATTAATGTGCCAAAGTTAATCATAAGACATGAATAAAATGCATCAGTGATTCGTATTTTCCTGCAACCTTGTGAAACGTCACAGGAATGCCCCCCTGTGAGTGAGTGACTGTGTGTGGTGTGTGCGCACGCATCTACTTAAAAAAAAAAAGGGAACATCAGCTTTAATATTGCTGATAGTGCAACCTGTATATTGCCTCATTATTGTTATGTAATTTTGTTACTTTTTGATTTTATTAAAACAATTTACTTTAGTTCATTTAGTAAATATTTTCTTAACTCTATTTCTTAAACTGCATTGTTGGTTAAGGGCTTGTAAGTAAGCATTTTGATTTGACGTCTGGGAAACCAGGCCTGGTATTCATAGCGGATTTTTGGAAATGCCTTTGATAAAGTACAACTGGAATTTATATATAAATGTTTGGACTATTTTAATTTAGGAGAATCTCTTATACAGTGGGTTTAAGTTATGTTTTGTAACCCTAGGTGTAAAATGGTAAATAATGTCTAATTCTCAAAAGTGTTAAATTGTCAGGAGTAAAACATGGTTGTCCACTATTGGCATATCTATTTATTATGGCCAATGAAATGTTAGCTATTAAAATTAGAATCAACAATAATATCAAGGGTACATTGTACTCTTACGGTTCATGTTCTTTAAATGCACAATTTGGATCTCTGCACAGCCTCAGAGGATCTAGAAATAGTTTTCAAACCTCTCTGGATTATAACCAAATAATGCTAAATTGTAATTCCATATTACAAATTGGATCTCTAAAAAATTTAATGTTTACATTACTGTGTAGTTTACCAATAAAATGGTCAGACGGTGAAGTGGACGTTGAAGTGGAATAAATTCTCACTATAATACATGTTTATAGAAAGTTAGCCAAATTAGATAAGATTTTGCTACCATGGAAAGGACAACACCTGTTAATTTGTGGGAAAGTCCCCCTGATGAATTCTTTAGTCATAACCCAGTTGACCTATTTACTTATGGCCCTGCCAACACCTAATGACTTTTTCAATTGTATGAGCAAAAAATATTCCACTTTATTTGGAATGGCAAGCCAGACTAAATGAAACAGGCTTATTTATATTTTGAATATGATTTCGGCGGTCAGAAGTGATTAAATATTAAAGCATTGGATGTCTCACTAAATACAAAAACTACACTGCTCAAAAGAATAAAGGGAACACTAAAATAACACATCCTAGATCTGAATAAATGAAATAATCTTATTAAATACTTTTTTCTTTACATAGTTGAATGTGCTGACAACAAAATCACACAAAAATGATCAATGGAAATCAAATGTATCAACCCATGGAGGTCTGGATTTGGAGTCACACTCAAAATGAAAGCGGAAAACCACACTACAGGCTGATCCAACTTTGATGTAATGTCCTTAAAACAAGTCAAAATGAGGCTCAGTAGTGTGTGTGGCCTCCACGTGCCTGTATGACCTCCCTACAACACCTGGGCATGCTTCTGATGAGGTCAGTCTGTGGTGCAACGTGGCGTTGGTGGATGGAGCGAGACATGATGTCCCAGATGTGCTCAATTGGATTCAGGTCTGGGGAACGGGCGGGCCAGTCCATAGCATCAATGCCTTCCTCTTGCAGGAACTGCTGACACACTCCAGCCACATGAGGTCTAGCATTGTCTTGCATTAGGAGGAACCCAGGGCCAACCGCACCAGCATATGGTCTCACAAGGGGTCTGAGGATCTCATCTCGGTACCTAATGGCAGTCAGGCTACCTCTGGCGAGCACATGGAGGAAAAGAAATGAAAGAAATGCCACCCCACACCATGACTGACCCACCGCCAAACCGGTCATGCTGGAGGATGTTGCAGGCAGCAGAACGTTCTCCACGGCGTCTCCAGACTGTCACGTCTGTCACATGTGCTCAGTGTGAACCTTTCTTTCATCTGTGAAGAGCACAGGGCGCCAGTGGTGAATTTGCCAATCTTGGTGTTCTCTGGCAAATGCCAAACGTCCTGCACCGTTTTGGGCTGTAAGCACAACCCCCACCTGTGGACGTCGGGCCCTCATACCACCCTCATGGAGTCTGTTTCTGACCGTTTGAGCAGACACATGCACATTTGTGGCCTGCTGGAGGTCATTTTGCAGGGCTCTGGCAGTGCGCCTCCTGCTCCTCCTTGCACAAAGGCGGAGGTAGTGGTCCTGCTGCTGGGTTGTTGCCCTCCTACGGCCTCCTCCACGTCTCCTGATGTACTGGCCTGTCTCCTGGTAGCGCCTCCATGCTCTGGACACTACGCTGACAGACACAGCAAACCTTCTTGCCACAGCTCGCATTGATGTGCCATCATGGATGAGCTGCACTACCTGATCCACTTGTGTGGGTTGTAGACTCCGTCTCATGCTACCACTAGAGTGAAAGCACCGCCAGCATTCAAAAGTGACCAAAACATCAGCCAGAAGTGGTCTGTGGTCACCACCTGCAGAACCACTCCTTTATTGGGGGTGTCTTGCTAATTGCCTATAATTTCCACCTGTTGTCTATTCCATTTGCACAACAGCATGTGACATTTATTGTCAATCAGTGTTGCTTCCTAAGTGGACAGTTTGATTTCACAGAAGTGTGATTGACTTGGAGTTACATTGTGTTGTTTAAGTGTTCCCTTTATTTTTTTGAGCAGTGTATAACTAAATAGAAAAGGTTCTCTAGCAGATTAGTAAGAATTGCTCACCCCGCGTTCAAGAAAGGCCTTTTCCACTTCATTCAGATTACAACCTCTCACTTTCGGTTATTTCAAAATGAAATAATCTCCAAAATAACGCACCAAAAAAAAAAATATACAAAAGCCATAGAAAGCTGCTTGCAATTTCAGTTTAATCCACCAGAAAAGACAGAACAAATATTAGGGGGAAAAAGGAAAATCTTTGTAAATTATAATTATTATAATTAGGACTGGTGGAGTTGTCACACATGCATTTAACAAAAATATATTGAAATGCCAGCTCTATCCAAAATTACAACCAACTGATTGCAGCATTACTGCAAAATGGAGGCAAGTGGAAATGGGAAACGGTAAGGGACTTGTTGACCCTGCATTGAAGACCAAAATTGGCTAAATAAAATTGTGTAAAATATAAAAAGTATACCAGTTTAATTTAAGGACCCAACAAATGACAGGGGAAAAATATTTGGGAGATTTTCGATGTACCGACTCCATGGCACATGGTTTAAGAACTAATACACAAAACGGAACACCGGATTCAACTTAAACTATACACAATTCTTTCAACTAATAGAATGTAATATATATGGGGGGGGTACAACCATCCCAGCTCTGCAGATTTTGCTGTGAAGACACAGAATCATTAGATCACTTGTTTTGTTACTGCCCATATGTAGCTTGTTTTGGGTCGCAGGTTCAGGAATGGCTGAAAAATTGCAACATTGGAGCTAACTCTGCAAATAGCACTGCTGGGTGATCTGAAAAGTCAGCCAAATTGAGCAATAATGTAATAATACTCTTAGCAAAAAAACAAATCTTTAATTTACAATCTGTAGAAACTAAGAGAATAGTAAGATTCAGAACTTTTGTGGAACATTACAGCACAGTGGGAAAATATATGGCAGCTAGAAGTCAAAACCGATGTGTACCTAACCATAAACATAAACTCCTTTCTTAAAATAAATACACAAGTATATATTTTTAAACCTGCATATTTAGTTAATATTTCCTGCTGAATTTCTATTTCACTTGTCTTTCACAGAGTCAGGGTTATATGCAGCAGTTTGGGCCGCCTGGCTCATTGCGAACTGCGTGAAGACTATTTCTTCCTAACAAAGACAGCCAACTTCGCCAAACGGGGGATTATTTAACAAAAGCGCATTTGTGAAAAAAAGCACAATCGTTGCACGAATGTACCTAACCATAAACATCAATGCATTTCTTAAAACCAATACACAGAAGTATATTTTTTTAAACCTGCATTTTTAGTTAAAAGAAATCCAGGTTAGCAGGCAATATTAAACTAGGGAAATTGTATCACTTCTCTTGCGTTCATTGCACGAAGAGTCAGGGTATATGCAACAGTTTGGGCCGCCTGGCTCGTTGCGAACTTGCCAGAATTTGCCAGAATTGTACGTAATTATGACATAACATTGAAGGTTGTGCAATGTAACAGGAATATTTAGACTTATGGATGCCACCTGTTAGATAAAATACGGAACGGTATTTCACTGAAAGAATAAACGTTTTGTTTTCAAAATGATAGTTTCCGGATTTCACCATATTAATGACCTCGGGCTCATATTTCTGTGTGTTATTATGTTATAATTAAGTGTATGATTTGATAGAGCATTCTGACTGAGCGGTGGTAGGCAGCAGCAGGCTCGTAAGCATTCATTCAAACAGCACTTTCGTGCGATTGCCAGCAGCTCTTTGCTGTGCTTAAAG
The DNA here is from genome assembly GCF_013265735.2 of Oncorhynchus mykiss. NCBI lineage: Eukaryota > Metazoa > Chordata > Actinopteri > Salmoniformes > Salmonidae > Oncorhynchus > Oncorhynchus mykiss. The sequence continues at coordinate 69,371,493 of NC_048572.1, forward strand.
AATTGAGCTGTTTATGACTACAAGCCTATTAACTCCCGAGATTAGGCTGGTGTAACCGATGTGAAATGGCTAGCTAGTTAGTGGGTGCACGCTAATAGCGTTTCAATCAGTGACGTCACTCGCTCTGAGACCTTGAAGTAGTTGTTCCCCTTGCTCAGCAAGGGCCGCGGCTATTGTGGAGTGATGGGTAACGATGCTTCGAGGGTGGCTGTTGTCGATGTGTTCCTGGTCGAGCCCAGGTAGGGGCGAGGAGAGGGATGGAAGCTATACTGTTACTGTTACACTGGCAATACTAAAGTGCCTATAAGAACATCCAATAGTCAAAGGTATATGAAATACAAATGGTATAGAGAGAAATAGTCCTATAATAATAACTACAACCTAAAACTTCTTACCTGGGAATATTGAAGACTCATGTTAAAAGGAACCACCAGCTTTAATATGTTCTCATGTTCTGAGCAAGGAACTTAAACATTAGCTTTCTTACATGGCACATATTTCACTTTTACTTTCTTCTCCAACACTGTTTTTGCATTATTTAAACCAAATTGAACATTTTTCATTATTTACAGTGCCTTGCGAAAGTATTCGGCCCCCTTGAACTTTGCGACCTTTTGCCACATTTCAGGCTTCAAACATAAAGATATAAAACTGTATTTTTTGTGAAGAATCAACAACAAGTGGGACACAATCATAAAGTGGAACGACATTTTTTGGATATTTCAAACTTTTTTATCAAATCAAAAACTGAAAAATTGGGCGTGCAAAATTATTCAGCCCCTTTACTTTCAGTGCAGCAAACTCTCTCCAGAAGTTCAGTGAGGATCTCTGAATGATCCAATGTTGACCTAAATGACTAATGATGATAAATACAATCCACCTGTGTGTAATCAAGTCTCCGTATAAATACACCTGCACTGTGATAGTCTCAGAGGTCCGTCAAAAGCGCAGAGAGCATCATGAAGAACAAGGAACACACCAGGCAGGTCCGAGATACTGCTGTGAAGAAGTTTAAAGCCGGATTTGGATACAAAAAGATTTCCAAAGCTTTAAACATCCCAAGGAGCACTGTGCAAGCGATAATATTGAAATGGAAGGAGTATCAGACCACTGCAAATCTACCAAGACCTGGCCATCCCTCTAAACTTTCAGCTCATACAAGGAGAAGACTGATCAGAGATGCAGCCAAGAGGCCCATGATCACTGGATGAACTGCAGAGATCTACAGCTGAGGTGGGAGACTCTGTCCATAGGACAACAATCAGTCGTATATTGCACAAATCTGGCCTTTATGGAAGAGTGGCATAAGAAAGCCATTTCTTAAAGATATCCATAAAAAGTGTTGTTTAAAGTTTGCCACAAGCCACCTGGGAGACACACCAAACATGTGGAAGAAGGTGCTCTGGTCAGATGAAACCAAAATGGAACTTTTTGGCAACAATGCAAAACGTTATGTTTGGCGTAAAAGCAACACAGCTGAACACACCATCCCCACTGTCAAACATGGTGGTGGCAGCATCATGGTTTGGGCCTGCTTTTTTTCAGCAGGGACAGGGAAGATGGTTAAAATTGATGGGAAGATGGATGGAGCCAAATACAGGACCATTCTGGAAGAAAACCTGATGGAGTCTGCAAAAGACCTGAGACTTGGACGGAGATTTGTCTTCCAACAAGACAATGATCCAAAACATAAAGCAAAATCTACAATGGAATGGTTCAAAAATAAACATATCCAGGTGTTAGAATGGCCAAGTCAATGTCCAGACCTGAATCCAATCGAGAATCTGTGGAAAGAACTGAAAACTGCTGTTCACAAATGCTCTCCATCCAACCTCACTGAGCTCGAGCTGTTTTGCAAGGAGGAATGGGAAAAAATGTCAGTCTCTCGATGTGCAAAACTGATAGAGACGTAACCCAAGCGACTTACAGCTGTAGTCGCAGCAAAAGGTGGCGCTACAAAGTATTAACTTAAGGGGGCTGAATAATTTTGCACGCCCAATTTTTCAGTTTTTGATTTGTTAAAAAAGTTTGAAATATCCAATAAATGTCGTTCCACTTCATGATTGTGTCCCACTTGTTGTTGATTCTTCACAAAAAAATACAGTTTTATATCTTTATGTTTGAAGCCTGAAATGTGGCAAAAGGTCGCAAAGTTCAAGGGGGCCGAATACTTTCGCAAGGCACTGTATTTGAGGCTAAATTGAGTTTATTGATGTATTATATTAAGTTAAAATAAACGTGTTCATTCAGTGTTGTAATTGTCATTATTACTTATAAATAAATAAATGTAAAAAAATTGTCAGATTAATCGGTATTGGTTTTATTTGGTCCTCCAATAATCGGTATCGGCGTTGAAAAATCATAAATCGGTCGACCTCTAGTAAAGATAACCAAGAATGTTACGTTGTTCAGATGAGACTGAATAAGGTGACGATTGATAATTGACTGCTATTATAATTGACTGCTCTTGATATGAAAGATTTACAGGACTTTTAGAGTTTATTCGAAAGACAACCGCTCTATAAACATTCTAACGTGGTGTCCGACTTCCTAGTTAATTACATGTTTAATTTAATCAGGTAATATTAATTACAGAGAATTGATTTGATAAAAAAGCATGTCATATATCACTTAATCCATAGCAAAGACACGACACTGTCATCAAGGCAAAGGGTGGCTACTTTGAAGAATCTCAAATATATTTTTGATTTGTTTAACACTTGTTTGGTTACTTCCTGAATCTATGTGTTATTTCATAGTTTCGATGTCTTCAATGTTATTCTACAATGTAAAAAATAGTAAATATAAAGAAAAACCCTGGAATGATTATATACTGTATATCCAAACTTTTGACTGGTACTGTATACACACACAAAAAAATTTAAAAAAATGTTTCTATAGTCTACGATCAGCTCCTTTGTCTTGCTCACATTGAGTAAGAGGTTGTTGTCCTGGCACCACACTGCCAGGTCTCTGACCTCCCTATAGGCTGTCTCATCATTGTCGGTGATCAGGACTACCAACATTGTGTCGTCGGCAAACTTAATGATGGAGTCATGCTTGGCTACGCAGTCGTCGGTGAAGAGGGAATACAGGAGGAGACTAAGCACACACCCCTGAGGGGTCCCAGTGTTGAGGATCAGCGTATTGTGGTGAGGAACAGATGTGTTGTTGCCTACCCTTACCACGTGGGGGCGACCTGTCAGGAAATCCAGGATCTAGTTGCAGAGGGAGGTGTTTAGTCCCAGGGTCCTTAGCTTAGTCATGAGCTTTGTGCGTACTATGGTGTTGAATGCTGAGCTGTAGTCAATAAACAGCATTCTCATGAAGGTGTTCCTTTTGTCCAGGTGGGAATGGGCAGTGTGATTTCATATTGGGTCATCTGTGGACCTGTTGGGGCAATATGTGAATTTGAGTGGGTCTAGGGTCTCCAGCATGATGGTGTTGTGAGCCATGACCAGCCTTTCAAAGCACTTCATGGCTACCAATGTGAGCGCTACGGGCAGTAACCATTTGGGCAGGTTACCTTTGCTTTCTTGGGCGCACGGACTGTGGTGGTCTGTTTGAAACATGTTGGTCCGCGCATGCTTTGAGTACACGTCCTGGAAATCCTTCTGGCCCCGCAGCTTTGTGAAAGTTGACCTGTTTAAAGGTCTTCCTCACATTGGCTATGGAGAGCGTTATCAGTCGTCCGGAACAGCTGGTACTCTCATGCATGCTTCAGTGTTGCTTGCCTCGAAGCAAGCATAAAAAGGTATTTAACTCGTCTGGTAGACTCGCATCACTGGACAGCTCGAAGCTGGGTTTCCCTTTGTAGTCCGTAATAGTTTTCAAGTCCTGCCACGTTCGAGGAGCGTCAGAGCCGGTGTAGTAGGATTCAATCTTAATCCTATATTGACGCTTTGCCTGTTTGATGGTTCGTCTGAGGGCATAGCGAGATTTCTTATAATCGTCTGGATTTGTGTCCCGCTCATTGAAATCGGTAGCTCTAGCCTTTAGCTCGGTGCGGCTGTTGCCTTTAATCCATGGCTTCTGGTTGGGGAATGTACGTACGGTCACTGTGGGGACGATGTTGTCGATGCACTTATTGATGAGGCTGGTGACAGGTGGTATACTCCCCAATGCCTTTGGATGAATCCCGGAACATATTCCAGCCTGTGCTAGCAAAATAGCCCTGTAGCATAGCATCCGTGTCATCTTACCACTTCCATATTGAGCGAGTCACTGCTTTATTTTTTGCTTGTAAGCCGGAATCAGGAGGATAGAATTATGGTCAGATTTGCCAAATGGCTTTGTATGTGTCTCTGTGTGTGTAGTAAAAGTGGCTTAGAGGTTTTTTTTTGTCCTTTTTTTCCTCTCTCTCCTCTGGTTGCACGTGTGACATGCTGGTAGAAATGAGGTAAAACGGATTTAAGTTGGCCTGCATTAAAGTCCCCAGCCACTAGGAGTGCCGCTTCTGGATGAGCATTTTCTTGTTAGCTTATGGCCTTATATAGATCGTTGAGTGTGGTCTTAGTGCCAGCATCGGTTTGTTGTGGTAAATAGATGGCTACAAATAATATAGATGAGAACTCTTGGTTGATAGTGTGGTCTACAGTTAATCATGAGGTATTCTACCTCAGGCGAGCAATACCTTGAGACTTCTTTAATTTTACACATTGCGCACCAGCAGTTATTGACAAACAGACCCCCCCCCCCCCCCACCCCCGCCCCTAGTCTTACAAGACGTAGCTGCTGTGTCCTGCCGATGCACGGAGAAGCCAGCCAGCTCTATATCATCCGTGTCTTCGTTTAACCACGTCTCGGTGAAACATAAGATATTATAGTGTTTAATGTCCCGTTGGTAGGATAGTCTTAATTGTAGATTGTCCAGTTTGTTTTCCATTGATTGCATGTTGGCCAATAATACGGAGGGTAGTATTGGTTTACCTACTCGTCTGCGAGACCTTCACTTGAACTCTAAACTCTGCATTCAGCAAATGAGTAGATAAAGCATGTCTGGTTGGAAGGGTGTATGCCGGGCGAAGAACATTCAGAAATCTCTTCCAATACACAATGTCTGTGAGCATCAGAGATGAACCAGTTGCATACACAGCTCGAGCAAGACGTTCGTCAGCATTTCTCTGACTACGTTCCTCCATGGTGTCAAAATAAACTTCTGATTCCAGAAAGACCATGAGCTGTTGCTATCGATAAGGTATCTGGTTCATCATTTTCACCTGGAATAGAAGTAGAGGGACTTTTGTCAGAGGTTGCTTGTTGTGAGCTCTGAGGGAACTTTATGCACTTTGCCAGATGATTCTGTATCTTTGGTGCATTCTTCACATATGATTTAGCGCAGTATTTGCAAATGTACACAGCTTTTCCATCTACATTAGCTGCAGTGAAACATCTCCGCACATCAGATAGTGCCTGTGGCATTTTCCTGTAAAGATTAGAATCCCAAATACAATTCTATGTACAGATAAATGGTTAACCCTTTGCAACCCTTGTCCTGTCCCATCGCTGCAACTCTCGTATGGACTCAGGAGAGGCAAAGGTCAAGAGCCGTGCGTCCTCCGAAACACAACCCAGCCAAGCCAGACTGCTTCTTGACACAACGCCCGCTTAACCCGGAAGCTAACCGCACCAATGTGTTGGAGGAAACACCGCACACCTGTTCAACGAGCAGGTGTCCACATACTTGTGGCCATGTAGTGTATTTTAATTTCCAAATGTATTTCCCATATCTGTGCAAAAGTGAAGACTCGCCTTGCCACAACTCCTGCTCGCAGACACCCATGGGTATCTCTACACTTTGTGTAGCCGTTAGCGAATTTCCTAATGATAATCGTCTTCTGGTAGAGATAAAAGGCTTTCCCAAAAACTTTGTCAATTAAATATTTTAACTACAAAGTAGCCTGGCAGAAGGATATCATGATTATTTGCATCAATCCAGTGGCCATTTGCTTTGCAAACTCTGCAATCACATGAGCACCACACAGTTTACATCGCTAACCAAACAATGAAAGCGAGGAAGGGGTAGTGTATAAGAGAGAAGAGACATTGTTTTTGAAGTGAACACTGCTTTGTGGTAAGCAGCTAAATCTGGGCTAAAGAATGTCATGATTATATGTCATTCCTGTCTAGCCTGCCAGCTTTCGCATGTCGAGGGAGTGAGTGGGGGACTGGAGGGGGGCCTGAAGTGGGTGGGTTCCTATACACCATATGGGAATGGCCAGCCTTTTCAGCTCTGTCAAACTGGCTTTGGAGGAAATTGAGGGAGTGGGGCTAACAGGGCAGTGAAGGGGCTCCCCAAAGTCAGGTCAGCCCTCGAAAGCCTCAGTCCCCCTTTCTCTTCTGGCCCGTTCCCCCCCTCCGCTCCACCAAATCCCCCCCTCCCCTGTTCTCCATCACATCCCGGGGCGGCAGGTAGCCTGGGGGGTAGGTGCTTTGGGCCAGTAACCGAAAGGTAAAATCTGACAAGGTAAAAATCTGTCGTTCTGCCTCTGAGCAAGCCAGTTAACCCATTGTTCTCCGGGCGCCAATGACTAGGTATCCCCCTTTACCTTTCCTCCCGTCCCCTCCTCCTTTCCAGTCCTCCTTTATCTCCCCAGCCCCAGTCTTCTCTTTCAGCTTCCTCTCCAGTCCTCCCTCTCCCCATTCCCCTCTTTCAGCCTTCTTCCCAGTCCTCTTCCCTCGCCCCAGTCCCTTCTTTCAGCCTCCTCCCCAGTCCTCCTCCCTCTTCCCAGTTCCCTATTCAAGCCTCCTCAGTCCTCCTCCCCCCTGCCCAGCCCCAGTCCCCTCTTTCAGTCTCCACCCCAGTCCTCCTCTCTCTCCCCAGTTCCCTATTCCAGCCTCCTCCCCAGTCATTCTCCCTCTCCCCAGCCCCAGTCCCCTCTTTCATCCTTCGCCCCAGTCCTCCCTATCCCCAACCCGTCTGCTCTTTCAGCCTCCTCCTCAGTCCTCCTCCCTCTCCCCAGACCTAGTCCCCTGAGCTCCTCAGGCCCATGCAGGGGGGATTAGGTTCAGGTCAGCAGGGGCTCACTCTTCCCTCTCTCCCCAGCTTTGATCAACAGCAGCCTCAAGTCTCCAGTGAGATCATTACATATTCATTAGATGAACATCAATTGGATGTTGTCATTCATTAGGCCTAGCTGTCATCTGGGAAAATGTTGTTTGGCTAGTTAGCCACTTTACCTTATGGAGGTTTGGCATGGGTTTTGGACAGATAAAATGGCTGTGGTCGGAATGTAAACGGTTACAACAACTATGTTGGTGTGGTCCAGACAAAGATAAATAAGGTGTGTTTGGGTGGAGTTATGTAAAGTTTATAAACGTCTGTCTCGCTGGTGGGAGGCTAAGTTTACACAAACTAAGGCTAAGTTTACACAGGCAGTCCATTCAGATTTTTTTTCCCACTAGTTGGTCTTTTGACCAATCAGATCAACTCTTTGCTAATAATTGGGCAAAAGACCAGAATTGTGCTGCCTGTGTAAACGTAGTGGCTGATACCAACTGACCTCATTTAAAATGCCTTTGGTAGCACTGGTACCACCAGGAAGTAGGATCAAACTAGAATGTGTGGTGTTGTCCCACATGACACTGCAGCAAAGTTTGTTGAATACACAGGTTACCTGTACCGTAGGTGAAAAAAAATAAACATACTGCCTAGGGATGGGTATTTGAAATTGACTGACAAAAACAACAAACTACAGGTGTGAAAAGTGTGTAGGCAACCAGTGCGTCTTTTTTATGGGGTGCACTCATAAAGACTGTCTTAAAACTGTTCTTTAAAAAAAAATCTAATAATACTCTCCTAAGTAATCAAATACTAATATCCTTTCGGATATTCTAATATTCAAATAAACGTGCCCATCCCTAATACTGCTAGTGGTTGCATACCAGTTCAGCTGTGCCCTGGCAGTGGTTTTGTACCAGTACGGCTCTGCACACATGGTTCTACACTGTTCGTGGTCTTAGCTCTGGTCATTCGTTTGGTACTGAGAAAGGACAGCTCTTTGTTGTGCTGCTGAAGCATTTCGAAGTTAAAGGGCCAGTGGTCCCTGATGGCCCGTCTGCCTCCCCTCTCATCTCTCCACAGTGGAGTCCCAGGGATAGGGCCAAGCCCAGTGTGCAGCCAGACTTAATCATTACAGCGCTGCAGGCTTAATTGTTCTCAGCTGTGGTCTCTTATAATGACCCAGGCCATGGGAAAGGAGGAGCTGTCACCCACTGCGCTGGCCGGCTGAGGAGATCCCTCTCTCTTCCTCTCTCTAGCTTCCCCTTCCTCTCTGGTTGTCTCTCTCTTCCATGTTGTTCTCGATCTGAAGATCTCTCTGTGTAGCTCTTTCAATCATTATTTCACACTCTTCCTCCACCTCCCTCACACTAGTTCTCTCCTCTGTGTAGCTCTTTCTCTCTTTACCACTCTTTCATTCTCTCTCTCTCTGCCTGTTCCCCTCTGGTTAGACTTCCCCTCTTTGGTTATTTTCTTTATATCACTCTCACTCGCTCTCCCTCCTTCCCCCCTCCCTCCCTCTGTCAGTGCCACTGCATTCACATGGCCCCAGCATGTGACAGGGCGCTGAGCCAGAACACCCCGGATGCCATGCCTGCAGTTGCCTCAGCCTCCCTCCCTCTTTGCCTGCCGTTCAGCCGTTTCAACCAGGCCTCATTAAATTTTAAACAAAACAAAACAAGGAAAGAAGGCAAGGTGAGAGAAGAAGAGAGCGCAAGCCACCAGAAGCACGTGGTGCCAGGGAATGTTCAAAAGCATTACAATCACATTCATTCATTCACTCCTCTTCTCCTCTCCTGTCCTCTGGTCACTCGGGTTCGGAAGGTCTCACTGCGACATCTAGAGTAGGGCTGGCACAGACCCTGTATGTGGGTAACAGACGGTTATGGCTGAAGACCGTCGTGAAAATACAATCATCGACATAACTTTAAAAATATATATATATATATATATATATATTATTTATTTATTTATTTATTTATTTTTACGATATATATATATATATATGGGGAAAAGGAGGGAGGAGCATCGGGGCTAGTCGCATTATGAGGGATGGTAGATGAGGAAATGTTGGACGGGCAAGGAGGTATGGCTGAGCAAAATGGGAATCCTGACTTAATGAAGTGGTGATTAAAGAACTCAGCCATGTGCTTCTTGTCAGTAACAACCACATCCTCAACAGTAAGGGACATGGGCAGCTGTGAGGAGGAGGGTTTATTCTCCAGGTCTTTAACCGTTTTCCAGAACTTCTTGGGAATAGACCTACAGAGAGAGAACTGCTCCTTAAAGTAACTTTGGCCTTTCGTATAGCCTGAGTGCACTTATTTCTAATTTGCCTGAACGAGAGCCAGTCAGCCTGAATATGCGAGTGCCTAGCCGTTTGCCAAATGCAATTCTTGAGGCGGAGTAACTGTAAGATCACAGTCGAACCAGGGGCTGAACCTGTTTTTAATTCTCATTTTCTTTATAGGGGCATGTTTGTTAACAATACCACTGAAAATATTAAAAAACAAGGTCCACGCGTCTTCAACAGAGGGGATCAAGCTGATTCTATACCATTTTACAGAGGTCAGTTCATGAAGAAAGGCTTGCTCATTCAAGTTTTTTATCAAGGTTCTGTGACTAATCAGGACAGGACATTTCACTGAGCAGCCATTACGAACACAGGCTGTAAAACAGTGATCACTAAGATATCAGTCTGGTGTTTTCTGTAATGACCTATCAGGATTATTTGTAAGGATAACATAGAGGAGAGTAGCCTTTTCTGGGTGTTTGGAGTCATACCTTGTGGGATTGGTAATAATCTGAGAAAGATTTAGGGAGTCCCATTGCTTTAAGACTTGGTCAGGTGGTTTAAGCATGTCCCAGTTTAGGTCACCTAGCAGGACAAATTCAGACTTAGTGTAAGGGGCCAGGAGAAAGCTTAGGGCAGGTAGGGTACAGGCCGGTGCTGATGGAGAACGATAACACCCAGCAACAGTCAACAAAGAGCTATTTGAAAGTTGAATGCTTAAAACCAGCAAATCAAATTGTTTGGGGACAGACTTGGTGGAGGCAACCGAGCACTGAAGGTGTTCCTTGGTAAAGATTTCCACTACCCCACCTTTTGGAAGATCTGTCTTGCCGAAAGAGGTTATAACCAGAAAGGTTACCACGTCTCAGTAATGACCAACACATCTGGATTGGAGCTGCCACACTTTCAATTGATCCATTTTAGGTAATAAGCTTCTTGTGTTACGTGCAGAAAACCCAGGCTTTTACGAGCGCAGAAATCAGTGAAGCAGATATCAGAGCACAAGTCAGAATTGGGGCTAGCAACAGGTATGCCTTGTTAAAAGTTAATTTGTGGAATTTCTTTCCTTCTTAATGCGTTTGAGCCAATCCGTTGTGTTGTGACAAGGACATAAAGGTCAGTCAATCTGGAAAGTTTCATGAACTTTGAAAGTTTCTTCAAGTTCAGTCGCAGAAACCATCAAGCGCAATGATGAAACTGACTCTCATTAACCGCCACATGGAAGGAAGACCCAGAGTTACCTCTGCTGTAGAGGATAAGTTCGTTAGAGTTTCCAGCCTCAGAAATTGCTGCCCAAATAAATGCTTCAGAGTTCAAGTAACAGACACATCTCAACATCAACTGTTCAGAGGAGAACTGCCTTCATGGTCGAATTGCTGCAAAGAAACCATTACTAAAGGACACCATTAAGAAGAAGAGACTTGCTTGGACCAAGAAACCCGAGCAATGAACATTAGACTGGTGGAAATCTGTCCTTTTTGGTTTGACAAGACCAAATTTGAGATTTTTGGTTCAAACCGCCATGTCTTCGTGAGACGCAGAGTAGGTGAACGGATGATCTCTGCATGTGTGGTTCCCACCATGAAGCATGGAGGAGGAGGTGTGATGGTGTTGGGGTGCTTTGCCAAAGGGCTCGAAATTGATCTTAGATCTTAGGATCTTTGATCTTATCCTTTTCCATTGATAGTCCTTGATATGTTTCTACTACCTGATTGGATGCTGCCGTTCTAGGCAGAGTTCCTCTGTCCAGTGTCTGTGTTCTTTTGCCCATCTTAATCTTTTATTTTTATTGGCCAGTCTGAGAGATGGCTTTTTCTTTGCAACTCTACCTCAGGCCAGCATCCCGGAATTACATCTTCACTTTTAGAAAGGTGCTTGCGGGTACTATTTAATGAAGCTACCAGTTGAGGCGTCTGTTTCTCAAACTAGACACACAAATGTACTTGTCCTCTTGCTCAGTTGTGCACAGGGGCGTCCCACTCCTCTTTCTATTCTGGTTAGGGCCAGTTTGCTCTGTTCTGTGAAGGGAGTGTAGTACACAGCGTTGTACGAGATATTCAGTTTCTTGGCAATTTCCCGCATGGAATAGCCTTCATTTCTCAGAACAAGAATAGACTGACGAGTTTCAGAAGAAAGTTCTTTGTTTCTGGCCATTTTGAGCCTGTAATCGAACCCACAAATGCTGATGCTCCAGATACTAAACTAGTCTAAAGAAGGCCAGTTTTATTGCTTATTTAATCAGAACAACAGTTTTCAGCTGTGCTAACAAAACCTGCAAAAGGGTTTTCTAATGATCAATTAGCCTTTTAAAATTATACTTGAATTAGCAAACACAATGTGCCGTTAGAACACAGGAGTGATGGTTGCTGATAATGGGCCTCTGTGCACATATGTAGATATTCCATAAAAAAATCATCTGTTTCCAGCTACAGTTGTCATTTACAACATTAACAATGTCTACACTGTATTTCTGATCAATTTGATGTTATTTTAATGGACAAAAAATGTTTGTTTTTTCAAAAACTATGACATTTCCAAGTGACCCCAAACCTTTGAATGGTAGTGTGTACATACATTTGCAAAAAAAGAAAATGTTGCTTGGTCACTGAGGTATTATCTGTAGATTGATGAGGGAATAAAAATAAATATTTTAGAATGAGGCTGTAGAAAAATGTAAATGGTATGTTAACAAACCAAACATTCAAATACAGTTATAGAAGGTAAAGTAATATCCCCAACTGGTCCGTGCATCAATACTGTTATTTCGTAAAATAATGTATACCGCCCAGCCCTATCGGAGGGGCTGGGTTAAAAGCGGAAGGGAAATTCCAGTTGGATTCAGTTTGCAATTGACCAATAAAGTAATCTTAATCTCTCTTAACCTCATAGAGGCACATTGATAAAGTGTGAATAATGGTTTGGGATCGCTGTCACTCTCGCTGTTGATTGGGTCAGTGGGTTTGTGACACTACACCAAAACAATATAACAGCACAAGTTTAGTAGGGATTGTGTTGTGTTTATCGTGTAAGTGCGACAGGTGTAGGCTATGCAGTGTATTCTACTGCATCTCCTGAAACCGCAGACACAGAGACAGATACAGATAGTTTCAATGGCTTTGTTAACCTTTGGATATGTGACCTAACTCACTTATCAGGTCCTCAGTGCCGCTGGTCGCTCTGACACACACACACACACACACACACTAGAGATTGAATGGGTTGCGAGAACAGACTACAGTTCCAGGGGCAGAGAGTTCATACAGTAGTTACGTCAGAGGCGGCAGGTGGGAGGAGCTATAGGAGGACGGGCTCATTGCGTGGCTGGAATAGAGTCAAATACGTTGTTTCCATGTGTTTCGTACCTTTCCATTGATTCCATTCCAGCAATTAAAATGAACCCGTCCTCCAACAGTTGGACGTTTATATGCACCTTAGCCAAATACATTTAAACTCAGTTTTTCACAATTCCTGAAATTTAATCCTAGTAAAAATTCCCTGTTTTAGGTCATTTAGGATTACCACTTTATTTTAAGAATGTGAAATAGAATAACAGTAGAGATAATGATTTATTTCAGCTTTTATTTCTTTCATCACATTCCCAGTGTGTCAGAAGTTTACATATACTCAAATAGTGTTTGGTAGCATTGCCTTTAAATTGTTTAACTTGGGTCAAACTTTTCGGGTAGCCTTCCACAAGCTTCACACAAAAAATGTGATGTATTTTGTCCCATTGCTCCTGACAGAGCTGGTGTAACCGAGTCAGGATTGTTGGCCTCCTTGCTCGCACACGCTTTTTCAGTTCTGCCCACAAATTTTCTATAGGATTGAGGTCAGGGCTTTGTGATGGCCACTCCAATACCTTGACTTCGTTGTCCTTAAGCCATTTTGCCACAACTTTGGAAGTATGCTTGGGGTCATTGTGCATTTGGAAGATCCATTTGATGTTTTGCTGCCATGCTGTGTTGTTTTTTTACTGTTGTGATGCTGTTATGTTTTATTTCTGTCATGTTGTTTTTGTCTTGTTGTGTTGCTGTCATGTTGTTTTTGTCTTGTTGTGTTGCTGTCATGTTGTTTTTGTCTTGTTGTGTTGCTGTCATGTTGTTTTTGTCTTGTTGTGTTGCTGTCATGTTGTTTTTGTCTTGTTGTGTTGCTGTCATGTTGTTTTTGTCTTGTTGTGTTGCTGTCATGTTGTGTTGCTGCCATGTTGTTGTCATTTCATGTTGCTACCATGTTGTGTTGCTGTCATGTTGTTGCTACCATGTTGTGTTGTGTTGCTGCCATGTCGTGTTGTCATTTTGTCTTGCTGTCATGTTGTGTGGCTACCATGTTGTGTTACTTTCATGTGGTGTTTTCGCATGTTGTCCTACATTTTTATTTTGTTATCCTAGCCCCCAGCCCCACAGAAGGTATTTTGTGAATTTGTCCTTAATTGACTTGCCTGGTTTAACATTTTTGTATAAAAAAATATATATATCTATATTTAACCTTTATTTAACTAGGCAAGTCAGTTAAGAACAAATTCTTATTTACAATGATGGCCTACCCCGGCCAAAGAACATTTAATACTCAGCTGTTGCTGCTGGAAGTGTTGTAAATGGACAGCTCTTTGTCCCCATAATGTTACAGTAACACATGACAACGTTACAGCATTACATCCAGTAGGTAGGTAATAGGTTACATGAACCTACAGCTCTGCAATGATTGCAGACTCGCAGAAGACTTGGAAGGAAGACTTCCTTTCCCTGCAACGTTTTAGTGAAATAGAAAGAGAGAGAAGATGGTATACAAAGGGAGACAGTGGGAAAGTGAAAGATATTAAGACAAAGATGACCAGGGAGAAAGGGAGTGAGAGGTTGAGGACAGAGACGAAGAAAGACAGCAAGAGTAGCAGCAGTCCAGCGTCTGAATGTGAAATGTCTCCGCTCTGTTTCTGTCAGCCACCAGCAGCTATTATTAATGCAGCACTGCAACTGAATAGGGAAACCCAGGACCATATAACAGCTACAGACAGGCAGGAGTCACCCAGCGCCAGGTAACTAATCACTGAATACAGACGCAAGGACGGTGGGACGTACACACATACAGACGCAAGTACACATACAGACGCAAGGACACATACAGACGCAAGGACACAGACAGATGCATGGGCACACACCGACAAGCACCCACACATACAGACGCAAGGACACACACCGACAAGCACCCACACATACAGACGCAAGGACACAGACAGATGCATGGGCACACACCGACAAGCACCCACACATACAGACGCAAGGACACAGAGGCATGGGCACCCACACATACAGACGCAAGGACACAGACAGATGCATGGGCACACACCGACAAGCACCCACACATACAGACGCAAGGACACAGACAGATGCATGGGCACACACCGACAAGCACCCACACATACAGACGCAAGGACACAGACAGATGCATGGGCACACACCGACAAGCACCCACACATACACATGCACACACACAGGAAGTTGGAGAGAAGGAATGACAGTCTGAGGTCATTTTATATAGGGATTAGAGAGAGAAGTCTGGCCCGGCCTCACCCCTCTGCTCTCACGCTACACCCTCCCATGGTGCACTCCCTTGGGGGTCCGATGCCACCAGGGTAAACCAAAACGGCACTCTGTGGGGGGGCTATTGTATCCTATCTCAAGACAACAACAACAAGCATTACCCCTCTCTCTCTCTTGCTCTCTCTCTTGCTCTCTCTCTCTCTCTGAGGCTCTGTAAATAACCAACAAAACAGTACACCCACAAGACCTTGAAGAGGTGATATGGGACTGGGTTGTTTAGCTAACTAATGACTAGCTAATGAGCATGTTGAGTGGCAATGTGGGTGGTGAGGTGACATAGTGACAATGCTAACTAGATGGTGATGCTGAATGATCCATCTGGCATGTTGCATTTCTGTCTCCATCTAATGTTCTGAAGTGGCCTATATGGCCTATACCTCGTTCTATATGCTGTGTGAAAGTGGCCTATATGGCCTATACCTCGTTCTATATGCTGTGTGAAAGTGGCCTATATAGCCTATACCTCGTTCTATATGCTGTGTGAAAGTGGCCTATATAGCCTATACCTCGTTCTATATGCTGTGTGAAAGTGGCCTATATAGCCTATACCTCGTTCTATATGCTGTGTGAAAGTGGCCTATATAGCCTATACCTCGTTCTATATGCTGTGTGAAAGTGGCCTATATGGCCTATACCTCGTTCTATATGCTGTGTGAAAGTGGCCTATATGGCCTATACCTCGTTCTATATGCTGTGTGAAAGTGGCCTATATAGCCTATACCTCGTTCTATATGCTGTGTGAAAGTGGCCTATATAGCCTATACCTCGTTCTATATGCTGTGTGAAAGTGGCCTATATAGCCTATACCTCGTTCTATATGCTGTGTGAAAGTGGCCTGCACACTATATCCTACCCTCAATGTTCTCTCACTATTATATTCATTATGCAGTGTTGGAGAGGAAGCTGTCTAATGCTACATAAACAAGAGTTGAGCTACTCAACTGCCCTATGAGACGAACAGACAGAACTTGTAGGAGTCAAAGTTGGAAGAAAATGTTTGTCACTGGCTAGGTTTTCACTCAATTTGTGGCAGAATTTCATACAAATATTCTAAAACCTGCATAAAACAAAATGCCCATTTTCCCACCAGAGATGTTTCCATCAAATAGACTTTCGATACAGTTACATACCACAATGTTATTTTAGATGATATTAAATCAATACTTTGACTCCAAGTATCAATTTGTAAAAAAGATATACAGTACCATTCAAAAGTTTAGACACACCTACTCATTCAAGGGTTTTTCTCTATTTTCTACATTGTAGAATAATAGTGAAGACATCAAAACTATGAAATAACACATATGGAATCATGTAGTAACCAAAAAAGTGTTAGACAAATCAAAATATTTGTTTAGATTTTAGATTCTTCAAAGTAGCCACCCTTTGCCTTGATGACAGCTTTGCACACTCTTGGCATTCTCTCAACCAGCTTCACCTGGAATGCTTTTCCAACAGTCTTGAAGGAGTTCTCACATATGCTGAGCACTTGTTGGCTGTTTTTCCTTCACTCTGCAGTCCTACTCATCCCAAACCATCTCAATTGGGTTGAGGTCGGGTGATTGTGGAGGAAAGGTCATCTGATGCAGCACTCCCTCACGCTCCTTCTTTGTCAAATAGCCCTTACACATACACATGCACAAACAAGCACACACAGATTACACACAGGCCTCTGTCACTGAAGACTATGCTGAGAGCTGTGTGTGTGTGTGTGTGTGTGTGTGTGTGTGTGTGTGTGTGTGTGTGTGTGTGTGTTCAAAGGGCTTGTGTTTCAAATGTAAGGTTTCATAACATGCTCGTTGCATAACAGTGGGAGTCAGGAGAGGGGAGCACACACATGCATCACACGCACATCACATCAACCGCCCACACTTTCATTGGAGGGAATCACTGAGGAAAATCCTCTCTCTCTTTCATTGGAGGGAATCACTGAGGAAAATCCTCTCTCTTTCATTGGAGGGAATCACTGAGGAAAATCCTCTCTCTTTCATTGGAGGGAATCACTGAGGAAAATCCTCTTTTACAACCACATTTCAACCAGTTGTAATGATGTCACAGTAAACAGCTGTAATGATGTCATAGCAACCAGATTATCTCTCATGTTCGCATGCTCAAATTGGGATTCCAAACACTGTTCAGGGAATGCACGACTGTTTCAGTTTCTCAGTACACACCTAATACACTACCGTGTCAGTTCAGGCACTCCTAATCGGTCTACTTTACTTGATCTAGATTGATGGTCACTGAAAAGGTTCCCTTCACCCTCAGGAATATTCTGAAGAATAGACATTAGGTATATAAAAGAGCTAGTTGATCTGATGTTTTTGTACAGTATTTGAATTATAAATAGTGCTGGAAGGGAGGCAAATCAAATCAAACTTTATTTGTCACATGCGCCGAATACAGCAAGTGTTCACCTTACCGTGAAATGCTTACTTACAAGCCCTTAACCGACAGTGCAGTTCAAGAAGAGTTAAGAAAATATTGACCAGACAAACTAAAGTAAAAAGTAACACAAAATAGCAAAGCAACATGGGGTACCGGTGCCGAGTCAATGTGTGGGGGTTCAGGTTAGCCGAGGTCATTTGTATATGTAGGTAGGGGCGAAGAGACTATGCACTATAGACAGACTACTACTATATTTGATTCTGATGGCATTTAAATGTTTCCCCTCTTCCTCTGGATGGAATAGAACTAGAATAGAATCGTGTGTGTATTCTCCAGTCCCACTAGTCAGCCATGATTCAAGTGGAAGTCTGTAGCATGACATCCCTTTTCTCTGCCTACTTCTTCTAAATGGACATAGATACATACGAGGTCAGGGAGGCCAAGTGTGTGTGTGTGGTAGATATCCACGTTGTGCGTAAGTCATTGCTGTTAAATAAACCCACAAAATAATCAGTAAACATGAAAGTGGGCCAAAGGCTGGAGTCGAACAAAGATTATTCAGCGCTACACAACACTCTGGCTTCCATGTCGTCTCCCGGGCAGGAACTCACCCCCATTCTGCCCCTAGTGGCACTGCACTGGCACTGCACTGACCTGCTGGGAAAACACCTCCACTGGAATTACAGGAGTCTGTTCTGTACTCTAACATGGAACCCAAACCAGCTGCGCCATCATGCAAACATTTATTTTGTCCCCCTACACCAAACGCGATCACAACACGCAGGTTAAAATATCAAAACAAACTCTGAACCAATGGCATTCATTTGGGGACAGGTCGAAAAGCATTAAACATATGTGGCAATTTAGCTAGTTAGCTTGCACTTGCTAGCTAATTTGTCCTGGGATATAAATATTGAGTTGTTATTTTACCTGATATGCACAAGGTCCTCTACTTCGACATTTAATCCACACATAAAACCAAAGCCAACCGAATCATTTCTAGTTATCTTCTCCTTCCAGGCATTTTTCATCTTTGAACTTGTATGGTGATCGCATCTAAACTTTCATAGTATTACCACGAGTACCGGCAAAACAGTTTGTCTCTCAGTCACCCACGTGAGTATAACCAGTGAGGAGATGGCACGTGGGTAGCTGCTTCTATAAACCAATGATGAGATGGGAGAGGCAGGACTTTCAGCGCGATCTGCGTCAGAAATAGAAAGGAGTTCTATTTTAGCCCTTCGCGTCGCAGAAGCTCGTTGGCGCATGCGAGCAGTGAGGGTGTTATTATTGAATAACAACAAGGATTTCTACATTTATTTTGCGAAGCTCGCGCATGCGACGTGTCTGGTCTGGTCAGCATGTAAGGGCAATGTTTTGATTGTGAATGTTCTGTTGATCTGAATGTCATTTGAACAGTTTCAAAGTTAACTTTCTGTATATTGCTTATCTATTGTTTCTTTGTACTGAATTCTAGTAAATGTATTTGTTTTGCGTGTGTGTGCGCATATGTGTGTCTTCCTCATCAAACGCTGGATCTGAGTTGAGTCACCAGGATTCCTCCATGACATCCATCAAATCATTAATCATCCTCCTCTGTCCTCTTGATTAGACATGGAGGTTTCATGGTCACCTGCTCCTGTGGTAAGAGAGGAGAGGAAAGGGAAGAAGAGGAGGGGAGAGCAAAGGGAGAGCAGAGGGAGGGGAGCAGAGCAGAGCAGAGGGAAGGGAGGGGAGCAGAGGGAAGGGAGGGGAGCAGAGGGAAGGGAGGGGAGCAGAGGGAAGGGAGGGGAGCAGAGGGAAGGGAGGGGAGCAGAGGGAAGGGAGGGGAGCAGAGGGAAGGGAGGGGAGCAGAGGGAAGGGAGAGAAGAGCAGAGGAGGGGAGAGAAGAGCAGAGGAGGGGAGAGAAGAGCAGAGGAGGGGAGAGAAGAGCAGAGGAGGGGAGAGAAGAGCAGAGGAGGGGAGAGAAGAGCAGAGGAGGGGAGAGAAGAGCAGAGGAGGGGAGAGAAGAGCAGAGGGGGGGAGAGAAGAGCAGAGGGGGGGAGAGAAGAGCAGAGGGGGGGAGAGAAGAGCAGAGGAGGGGAGAGAAGAGCAGAGGAGGGGAGAGAAGAGCAGAGGAGGGGAGAGAAGAGCAGAGGAGGGGAGAGAAGAGCAGAGGAGGGGAGAGAAGAGAAAAGCAGAGGAAGGGGAGAGCAAAGGGAGAGCAGAGCAGAGCAGAGGGAGGGGAGCAGAGCAGAGGGAGGGAAGGGAGGGGAGCAGAGCAGAGGGAGGGGAGGGGAGCAGAGCAGAGGGGAGGGGAGCAGAGGAGGGGAGAGAAAAGCAGAGGAAGGGGAGAGCAAAGGGAGAGCAGAGCAGAGCAGAGGGAGGGGAGCAGAGGGGAGGGGAGCAGAGCAGAGGGAGGGGAGCAGAGGGAAGGGAGGGGAGCAGAGCAGAGGGAGGGGAGCAGAGGGAAGGGAGGGGAGCAGAGCAGAGGGAGGGGAGCAGAGCAGAGGGAGGGGAGCAGAGCAGAGGTAGGGGAGCAGAGGGAAGGGAGGGGAGCAGAGCAGAGGGAGGGGAGCAGAGGGAGGGGAGAGCAAAGGGAGAGCAGAGGGGAGGGGAGCAGAGCAGAGGGAGAGGAGCAGAGGGAAGGGAGGGGAGGGGAAAAGAGAGCAGGGAGGAGGGAAGCAGTGAGGAGGGAAGAGGGGGGAGCAGAAAGACAGGAGAGGGGAGCGGAGAGAGGAGAGGGAAGCGAATAGGGGAGGAGAGGGAAATGAGGAAAGGGGAGCGGAAGAGAGGAGAGGGAAAAGGGGAGCGGAGAGGGAAAAGTAGCGGGAATAGGAGAGTGGCGGAGAGGGGAGTAGAGGGGAGGGAAAAGGGGAGCGGAGAGGGAAAAGTAGCGGGAATAGGAGAGTGGCGGAGAGGGGAGTAGAGGGGAGGAGAGTGGAGGAAGAGGAGAGGGGAGCGGAGAGGAAAAAGGGGAGGTGAGCAGAGGAGAGGGAAAGGGGAGCACAGAGGAGGGAAGCGGGGATGGGAGCAGAGAGGGGAGAGGGGAGGGAAAGGGGGAGAGGAGAGGGAAAAGGGGAGAGGGGAGGGAAAAGGGGAGAGGGGAGGGAAAAGGGGGGAGGGAAAAGGGGAGACGGGAGGGAAAGGGGGAGAGGAGAGGGAAAAGGGAGCGGAGAAGGAAGAGGAGAGCAGAGGGAAGAGAGGAGAGGAGAATACTGGGGTTGAAGGGGAGGAGCAGGGGAGAGAAAATGAAGGGGAAACAGGAGGAGAGGAAGGTCTTTTGGATGGCATCCTAGAACATGTCTAGAGACGCTCTGAGCTGACAGTGATGCTCCCTGGCTGTAATACTGTTCTGTCTGTGTGACAGGAGACGGGAGCTGTCAGAGCACTAAACCAAATGTCACTCAGCCTAGTCTAGAGAGACTGGGGCAGTTGTCAATGCTCTCCCAAAGAAAATAAATGCACGCGTGCAAACACACACACACTAGCATTATAGGCAACCCCCTGTAAATCTTCTGTACAGACTCTTTGTGCGAGAACATCTGGGAACTTTTAAATAGGATGTCTAGGGGATTAAGAAGCTACTAATGAAGGATTAGGGCATTTAGAAGCTATGAAAGTGTGGAGTCACAGACCTCTCAGACCCTGTTGAAAATCACTCCCTAAAAGCAATAGTGTCTCCCTAACGGTTGCCTACTTACTTAGCAATGTACTAAGTACTAGACACACACACACACAGTATGATAGATAGTCCTGAAGGTTGTCCCACGGTTGTGGGAAGGTTGTAAGATGTTGCACCAGCCCACCAGGCTGGCAGATGGGAGGAGGTCAGTATAATAACGCTACCTTGGCCCACACGCTAATTGTCCCTAGCAGCCTGTCACCTTGTATGGTCTTCACCACCGCTACAGCTACGTGTGTGTGTGTCCTACCTGAGCGCACACCCAGCACTGACAACGGGAGGCCCCTCTGTCTGTCTCTGCCCTGCTCCCTCTGTCCATCGCTCTCTCAATTCAAAGGGCTTTATTGGCATAGGAAACATGTTTACATTGATAAAGCAAGTGAAATAGTGAAATAAACAATTAAAAAAATGAACAGGAAACATTACACTTACAAAAGTTCCAAAGGAATCGAGACATTTCAAATGTCATATAATGGCTATATACAGTGTTGTAATGATCTGCAAATAGTTCAAGTACAAAGGGGGAAATAAATAAACATAAATATGGGTTGTATTTTCAATGGTGTTTGTTCTTCACTGGTTGCCCTTTTCTTTTGGCAACAGGTGCTGTGATGGCACACTGTGGTATTTTAACCAATAAATAGGAGTTTATCAAAATTGGATTTGTTTTTGAATTGTTTGAGGGAAATATGTGTCTCGAATATGGTCATACATTTGGCGGGATAGGATGTGTATCTGAGTATCCACCTAATTTTGTGGGCAGGCATGGGGACATAGCCTGCCTCCTCTTGAGAACCAGGTCTGCCTATGGCGGCGTCTCTCAATAGCAAGGCTATGCTCACTGAGTCTGTACATAGGCAAGGATTTTCTTAATTTAGGCTCCGTCACAGTGGTCAGGTATTCTGCCACTGTGTACTCTCTGTTTAGGGCCAGATAGCATTCCAATTTGCTCTGTTTTGATTATTTCCAGTGTGTCAAATAGTTAACTTTTTGCTTTCTCAAAATTTGGTTGGGTCGAAATGTGTTTTTGTCCTGGGGCTCTGTGAGGTCTGTTTGTGTTTGTGAACTGATCCCCAGAACCAGCTGGCTGAGGGGACTCTTCTCTACGTTAATCTCTCTGTAGGTGAGGGCTTTGTGGTGGAATGTGTGGGCGTCACTTCCTTTTAGGTGGTTGTAGAATTGAACAGCAATATTCTGGATGTTGAGAACTTGTAAGTATAGTCCTCATTCTGCTCTGCATACATTGACTGGATGTTGAGAACTAGTAAGTATAGTCCTCATTCTGCTCTGCATACATTGACTGGATGTTGAGAACTAGTGGGTATAGTCCTCATTCTGCTCTGCATACATTGACTGGATGTTGAGAACTAGTGGGTATAGTCCTCATTCTGCTCTGCATACATTGACTGGATGTTGAGAACTAGTGGGTATAGTCCTCATTCTGCTCTGCATACATTGACTGGATGTTGAGAACTAGTAAGTATAGTCCTCATTCTGCTCTGCATACATTGACTGGATGTTGAGAACTAGTGGGTATAGTCCTCATTCTGCTCTGCATACATTGACTGGATGTTGAGAACTAGTGGGTATAGTCCTCATTCTGCTCTGCATACATTGACTGGATGTTGAGAACTAGTGGGTATAGTCCTCATTCTGCTCTGCATACATTGACTGGATGTTGAGAACTAGTGGGTATAGTCCTCATTCTGCTCTGCATACATTGACTGGATGTTGAGAACTAGTGGGTATAGTCCTCATTCTGCTCTGCATACATTGACTGGATGTTGAGAACTAGTGGGTATAGTCCTCATTCTGCTCTGCATACATTGACTGGATGTTGAGAACTAGTGGGTATAGTCCTCATTCTGCTCTGCATACATTGACTGGATGTTGAGAACTAGTAAGTATAGTCCTCATTCTGCTCTGCATACATTGACTGGATGTTGAGAACTAGTGGGTATAGTCCTCATTCTGCTCTGCATACATTGACTGGATGTTGAGAACTAGTGGGTATAGTCCTCATTCTGCTCTGCGTACATTGATTGGATGTTGAGAACTAGTGGGTATAGTCCTCATTCTGCTCTGCATACATTGACTGGATGTTGAGAACTAGTGGGTATAGTCCTCATTCTGCTCTGCATACATTGACTGGATGTTGAGAACTAGTGGGTATAGTCCTCATTCTGCTCTGCATACATTGACTGGATGTTGAGAACTAGTGGGTATAGTCCTCATTCTGCTCTGCATACATTGACTGGATGTTGAGAACTAGTGGGTATAGTCCTCATTCTGCTCTGCATACATTGACTGGATGTTGAGAACTAGTGGGTATAGTCCTCATTCTGCTCTGCATACATTGACTGGATGTTGAGAACTAGTGGGTATAGTCCTCATTCTGCTCTGCATACATTGACTGGATGTTGAGAACTAGTGGGTATAGTCCTCATTCTGCTCTGCATACATTGACTGGATGTTGAGAACTAGTAAGTATAGTCCTCATTCTGCTCTGCATACATTGACTGGATGTTGAGAACTAGTAAGTATAGTCCTCATTCTGCTCTGCATACATTGACTGGATGTTGAGAACTAGTGGGTATAGTCCTCATTCTGCTCTGCATACATTGACTGGATGTTGAGAACTAGTGGGTATAGTCCTCATTCTGCTCTGCATACATTGACTGGATGTTGAGAACTAGTGGGTATAGTCCTCATTCTGCTCTGCATACATTGACTGGATGTTGAGAACTAGTAAGTATAGTCCTCATTCTGCTCTGCATACATTGACTGGATGTTGAGAACTAGTAAGTATAGTCCTCATTCTGCTCTGCATACATTGACTGGATGTTGAGAACTAGTGGGTATAGTCCTCATTCTGCTCTGCATACATTGACTGGATGTTGAGAACTAGTGGGTATAGTCCTCATTCTGCTCTGCATACATTGACTGGATGTTGAGAACTAGTAAGTATAGTCCTCATTCTGCTCTGCATACATTGACTGGATGTTGAGAACTAGTGGGTATAGTCCTCATTCTGCTCTGCATACATTGACTGGATGTTGAGAACTAGTGGGTATAGTCCTCATTCTGCTCTGCATACATTGACTGGATGTTGAGAACTAGTGGGTATAGTCCTCATTCTGCTCTGCATACATTGACTGGATGTTGAGAACTAGTGGGTATAGTCCTCATTCTGCTCTGCATACATTGACTGGATGTTGAGAACTAGTGGGTATAGTCCTCATTCTGCTCTGCATACATTGACTGGATGTTGAGAACTAGTGGGTATAGTCCTCATTCTGCTCTGCATACATTGACTGGATGTTGAGAACTAGTGGGTATAGTCCTCATTCTGCTCTGCATACATTGACTGGATGTTGAGAACTAGTGGGTATAGTCCTCATTCTGCTCTGCATACATTGACTGGATGTTGAGAACTAGTGGGTATAGTCCTCATTCTGCTCTGCATACATTGACTGGATGTTGAGAACTAGTGGGTATAGTCCTCATTCTGCTCTGCATACATTGACTGGATGTTGAGAACTAGTGGGTATAGTCCTCATTCTGCTCTGCATACATTGACTGGATGTTGAGAACTAGTGGGTATAGTCCTCATTCTGCTCTGCATACATTGACTGGATGTTGAGAACTAGTGGGTATAGTCCTCATTCTGCTCTGCATACATTGACTGGATGTTGAGAACTAGTGGGTATAGTCCTCATTCTGCTCTGCATACATTGACTGGATGTTGAGAACTAGTGGGTATAGTCCTCATTCTGCTCTGCATACATTGACTGGATGTTGAGAACTAGTGGGTATAGTCCTCATTCTGCTCTGCATACATTGACTGGATGTTGAGAACTAGTGGGTATAGTCCTCATTCTGCTCTGCATACATTGACTGGATGTTGAGAACTAGTGGGTATAGTCCTCATTCTGCTCTGCATACATTGACTGGATGTTGAGAACTAGTGGGTATAGTCCTCATTCTGCTCTGCATACATTGACTGGATGTTGAGAACTAGTGGGTATAGTCCTCATTCTGCTCTGCATACATTGACTGGATGTTGAGAACTAGTGGGTATAGTCCTCATTCTGCTCTGCATACATTGACTGGATGTTGAGAACTAGTGGGTATAGTCCTCATTCTGCTCTGCATACATTGACTGGATGTTGAGAACTAGTGGGTATAGTCCTCATTCTGCTCTGCATACATTGACTGGATGTTGAGAACTAGTGGGTATAGTCCTCATTCTGCTCTGCATACATTGATTGCGGTTTGCGTTGTACATTAAGTATACTTTTGTAAAATTCTGCATACAGAGTCTCAATTGGGTGTTTGTCCCATTTTGTGAATTATTGGTTGGTGAGTGGACCCCAGACCACACAACCATAGAGGGCAATGGGTTCGATAACTGATTCAAGTATTTTTTGCCAGATCCTAATTGGTATGTCGAATGTAGTGTTCTTTTTGATAGCCTAGAAGGCCTTTCTTGCCTTGTCTGCACTGTTCTAATGCCCTTGCCAATTCGTTGATATACATGTTGAAGAGGGTGGGGCTTAAGCTGCATCCCTGTCTACCCCATGGCCTGTGGAAATAAATTTTTAAAAATAATTTTAACCACACACTTGTTGTTTGTGTACATGGATTTTGTGGCATGTTTTCCCCCCAACAATACTTTACATCAATGTGCATAGCAGACCCTCATATGAAATTGAGTCAAAAGTTTTTTTGAAATCAACAAAGCATGTGAAGACTTCGCCTTCGTTTTGGTTTGTTTGTTTGTCAATTAGGGTGTGCAGGGTAAATACTTGCTCTGTCATACGGTAATTTGTTAAAAAGCCAATTTGACACCGGTTAGTTGAGGTAATATGTACATGAAGGTAGAGTTATTAAAGTGACTATACACAGATGATTACAACCGAGAGAAGCAGTGGTGTAAAAGAGGGGGGCAATGCAAATAGTCTGGGTAGCCTTTTGGTTAGGTGTTCATGGAGTGGTTGTTGTCCTGGCACCACACAGCCAGGTCTCTGACCTCCTCCCTATAGGCTGTCTCATTGTTGTCGGTGATCAGGCACTGTTGTCATCATCAAACTTAATGATGGTGTTGGAGTCGTGCCTGGCCGTGCAGTCATGAGTGAACAGAGAGTACAGGAAGGGACTGAGCACACACCCCTGAGGGGCCCCTGTGTTGAGGATCAGCGTGGCGGATGTGTTGTTACCTACCCTTACCATCTGAGGGTGGCCCAGGATCCAGTTGCAGAGGGAGGTGTTTTGTCCCAGGGTCCTTAGCTTATTGATGAGCTTTAAGGGCACAATGGTGTTGAACACAGAGCTGTAATCAATGAATAGCATTCTCACATAGGCATTCCTTTTGTCCAGGTGGGAAAGGGCAGTGTGGAGTGCAATAGAGATTGCATCATATGTGGATCTGTTTGGGCGGTATGCAAATTGGAGTGGGTCTAGAGTTTCTGGGATAATGATGTTGATGTGGTTCGTCAGAGGGCATAGCGGGATATCTTATTAGCTTCTGGGTTAGAGTCCCGGTCCTTGAAAGCGGTAGATCTAGCCTTTAGCTCAGTGCCGGTGTTTCCTGTAATCCATGGCTTCTAGTTGGGGTATGTACGTACGGTCACTGTGGGGACGACTTCATCGATGCACTTATTGATGAAGCCAATGACTGATGTGGTGTACTCCTCAATGCTATCGGAGGAATCCCAGAACATATTTCAGTCTGTGCTAGCTGTAGCTTAGCATCTGCTTCATCTGACCACTTTTTTATTGATCTAGTCACTGGTGCTTCCTGATTTAATTTTTGCTTGTAAGCAGGAATCAGGAGGATAGAATTATGGTCAGATTTGCCAAATGGAGGGCGAGGGAGAGCTTTATATTTACAGTTGAAGTTGGAAGTTTACATACACTTAGGTTGGAGTCATTACAATTAGTTTTTCAACCATTCCACAAATTTCTTGTTAACAAACTATAGTGTTGGCATCTACTTTGTGCATGACACAAGTTTACATACACTAAGTTGACAGCTTGGAAAATTCCAGCAAATACTTTCATGGCTTTAGAAGCTTCTGATAGGCTAATTAACATCCTTTGAGTCAATTGGAGGTGTACCTGTGGATGTATTTCAAGGCCTACCTTCAAACTCAGTGCATCTTTGCATGACATCATTGGAAAATCAAAGGAAATCAGCCAAGACCTCTTTTTTTTTTTTTTTTGGACCTCCACAAGTCTGGTTCATCCTTGGGAGCAATTTCCAAACACCTGAAGGTACCACGTTCATCTGTACAAACAATAGTACGCAAGTATAAACACCATGGGACCACGCAGCCGTCATACCACTCAGAAAGTAGACGCGTTCTGTCTCCTAGAGATGAACATACTTTGGTGCGAAAAGTGCAAATTAATCCCAGAACAACAGCAAAGGACCTTGTGAAGATTCTAGAGGGAACCGGTACAAAAGTATCTATATCCACAGTAAAACGAGTCCTATATTGACATAACCTGAAAGGCCGCTCAGCAAGGAAGAAGCCACTGCTCCAAAACCGCCATAAAAAAGCTAGGCTACGGTTTGCAACTGCACATGGGGACAAATATCATACTTTTTGGAGAAATGTCCTCTGGTCTGATTAAACAAAAATAGAACTGTTTGGCCATAATGACCATCGTTATGTTTGGAGGAAAAAGGGGAAGGCTTGCAGGGAAAGAACACCATCCCAACCGTAAAGCACGGGGGTGGCAGCATCATGTTGTGAGGGTGCTTTGCAGCAGGAGGGACTGGTGCACTTCACAAAATAGATGGCACCATGAGGAAGAACAAATATGTGGATATATTGAAGCAACATCTCAAGACATCACTAATGAAGTTAAATCTTCCAAATGGACAATGACCACAAGCATACTTCCAAAGTTGTGGGAAAATGGCTTAAGGACAACAAAGTCAAGGTATTGGAGTGGCCATCACAAAGCCCTGACCTCAATCCCATAGAAGATTTGTGGGCAGAATTGAAAAGGCGTGTGCGAGCGAAGAGGCCTACAAACAGGACTCAGTTACACCAGCTCTGTCAGGAGGAATGGGCCAAAATTCACCCAACTTATTGTCGGAAGCTTGTGGAAGGCTACCCAAAATGGTTGACCTAAGTTAAACAATTTAAAGGCAATGCTACCAAATTCTAATTGAGTATATGTAAACTTCTGACCCACTGGGAATGTGATGAAAGAAATAAAAGCTGAAATAAATCATTCTCTCTACTATTATTCTGACATTTCACATTTTAAAAATAAGGGGTGATCCTAACTGACCTAAAACAGGGATTTTTTACTTGGATTAAATGTCAGGAATTGTGAAAAACTGAGTTTAAATGTATTTGGCTAAGGTGTATGTAAACTTCTGACTTCAACTGTATCTCTGTGTGTGGAGTAAAGGTGGTCCAGAGTTTTTTTTCCTCTGGTTGCACATTTAACATGCTGTTAGAAATTTTGTAAAACAGATTTAAGTGTCCCTGCATTAAATTCCCCGGCTACTAGGAGCGCCGCCTCTGGATGAGCGTTTTGTTGTTTGCTTATGTCAGAATACAGCTCATTCAATGCTGTCTTAGTGCCAGCCTCAGTCTGTGGTGGTATGTAAACAGCTACGAAAAATACAGATAAACTCTCTATGTAGATCGTGTGGTCTACAGTTTATCATGAGATACTCTACCTCAGGCGAGCAATAGCGCGAGACTTCCTTAGATATTGTGCACCAGCTGTTATTTACCAAAATATATAGTCCACCGCCCCTTGTCTTACCAGACGGCCCTGTTCTTTCCTGCCGGTGCAGTGTATAACCAGCCAGCTAGCTGTATGTTGATAGTGTCGGGAAAGAGGGATGTTGTTTTTTTTAGTGGTTTCCAGAAGTGGTTAGAGTCTATGGATTCTTCAATTACATTGAGATGATTTCTGATGTGCTCTTCCTTCATTTTCCGTACGTTATTTCCGTTTTGTTTGTGATTCACCATAGTGAAGGCGTAGGCTCGGGGTCTTTGTTTTTGGTTGGATAGGTTTGTTCATTTCTTTAGGTTTTTGCAGTCTTCATCAAACCATTTGTCATTGTTATACATGTTTGCCGTTGTTCTGTTTGAAATTCTTAGATTTGATAGGGAAGCTGAGAGGTCAAATATACTGTTTAGGTTTTCTACTGCCAAGTTTACACCTTCACTATTACAGTGAAATGTTTTGACCAGGAAGTTGTCTAAAAGGGATTGAATTTGTGGTTGGTTGTCCAATTGTTTTTTGGTAGGTTGCCATACTTCTTTACTTGCATCTATAGCATTTCTTAATGTTATTCAGTTCCTTTGGCTTTGATGCCTCGATTTCTTTTTCACTCTCCCTCATATGTTGGCTGTTACTCATTCCTCTCTTTCTTACCTTCTTCAAAATCTCATTACTCCTTTTCACTGTCAGTGGTGGAAAACAACAGTCATCAAACATAATTTGCTGATAATAAAAAGCCTCTGAAGGATGTACTACAGTAGCTGTATTATTTTGAACACTGTTCGACAGTGATGCGTCTCTCCAGCTCCTCAGCAGTGAGAAAGGCCTTGATACAACACCTCAGATCATATCAATCTCATACAGGAGGACAGAGGATGTCTCTCTTCAGCTCCTCAGCAGTGAGAAAGGCCTTGATACAACACCTCAGATCATATCAATCTCATACAGGAGGACAGAGGATGTCTCTCTCCAGCTCCTCAGCAGTGAGAAAGGCCTTGATACAACACCTCAGATCATATCAATCTCATACAGGAGGACAGAGGATGTCTCTCTTCAGCTCCTCAGCAGTGAGAAAGGCCTTGATACAACACCTCAGATCATATCAATCTCATACAGGAGGACAGAGGATGTCTCTCTTCAGCTCCTCAGCAGTGAGAAAGGCCTTGATACAACACCTCAGATCATATCAATCTCATACAGGAGGACAGAGGATGTCTCTCTTCAGCTCCTCAGCAGTGAGAAAGGCCTTGATACAACACCTCAGATCATATCAATCTCATACAGGAGGACAGAGGATGTCTCTCTTCAGCTCCTCAGCAGTGAGAAAGGCCTTGATACAACACCTCAGATCATATCAATCTCATACAGGAGGACAGAGGATGTCTCTCTTCAGCTCCTCAGCAGTGAGAAAGGCCTTGATACAACACCTCAGATCATATCAATCTCATACAGGAGGACAGAGGATGTCTCTCTTCAGCTCCTCAGCAGTGAGAAAGGCCTTGATACAACACCTCAGATCATATCAATCTCATACAGGAGGACAGAGGATGTCTCTCTCCAGCTCCTCAGCAGTGAGAAAGGCCTTGATACAACACCTCAGATCATATCAATCTCATACAGGAGGACAGAGGATGTCTCTCTTCAGCTCCTTAGCAGTGAGAAAGGCCTTGATACAACACCTCAGATCATATCAATCTCATACAGGAGGACAGAGGATGTCTCTCTTCAGCTCCTCAGCAGTGAGAAAGGCCTTGATACAACACCTCAGATCATATCAATCTCATACAGGAGGACAGAGGATGTCTCTCTTCAGCTCCTCAGCAGTGAGAAAGGCCTTGATACAACACCTCAGATCATGTCTCTCTCCAGCTCCTCAGCAGTGAGAAAGGCCTTGATACAACACCTCAGATCATATCAATCTCATACAGGAGAACAGAGGATGTCTCTCTCCAGCTCCTCAGCAGTGAGAAAGGCCTTGATACAACACCTCAGATCATATCAATCTCATACAGGAGGACAGAGGATGTCTCTCTTCAGCTCCTCAGCAGTGAGAAAGGCCTTGATACAACACCTCAGATCATATCAATCCCATACAGGAGGACAGAGGATGTCTCTCTTCAGCTCCTCAGCAGTGAGAAAGGCCTTGATACAACACCTCAGATCATATCAATCTCATACAGGAGGACAGAGGATGTCTCTCTTCAGCTCCTCAGCAGTGAGAAAGGCCTTGATACAACACCTCAGATCATATCAATCTCATACAGGAGGACAGAGGATGTCTCTCTTCAGCTCCTCAGCAGTGAGAAAGGCCTTGATACAACACCTCAGATCATATCAATCTCATACAGGAGGACAGAGGATGTCTCTCTTCAGCTCCTCAGCAGTGAGAAAGGCCTTGATACAACACCTCAGATCATATCAATCTCATACAGGAGGACAGAGGATGTCTCTCTTCAGCTCCTCAGCAGTGAGAAAGGCCTTGATACAACACCTCAGATCATATCAATCTCATACAGGAGGACAGAGGATGTCTCTCTTCAGCTCCTCAGCAGTGAGAAAGGCCTTGATACAACACCTCAGATCATATCAATCTCATACAGGAGGACAGAGGATGTCTCTCTTCAGCTCCTCAGCAGTGAGAAAGGCCTTGATACAACACCTCAGATCATATCAATCTCATACAGGAGGACAGAGGATGTCTCTCTCCAGCTCCTCAGCAGTGAGAAAGGCCTTGATACAACACCTCAGATCATATCAATCTCATACAGGAGGACAGAGGATGTCTCTCTTCAGCTCCTTAGCAGTGAGAAAGGCCTTGATACAACACCTCAGATCATATCAATCTCATACAGGAGGACAGAGGATGTCTCTCTTCAGCTCCTCAGCAGTGAGAAAGGCCTTGATACAACACCTCAGATCATATCAATCTCATACAGGAGGACAGAGGATGTCTCTCTTCAGCTCCTCAGCAGTGAGAAAGGCCTTGATACAACACCTCAGATCATGTCTCTCTCCAGCTCCTCAGCAGTGAGAAAGGCCTTGATACAACACCTCAGATCATATCAATCTCATACAGGAGGACAGAGGATGTCTCTCTTCAGCTCCTCAGCAGTGAGAAAGGCCTTGATACAACACCTCAGATCATATCAATCTCATACAGGAGGACAGAGGATGTCTCTCTTCAGCTCCTCAGCAGTGAGAAAGGCCTTGATACAACACCTCAGATCATATCAATCTCATACAGGAGGACAGAGGATGTCTCTCTTCAGCTCCTCAGCAGTGAGAAAGGCCTTGATACAACACCTCAGATCATGTCTCTCTCCAGCTCCTCAGCAGTGAGAAAGGCCTTGATACAACACCTCAGATCATATCAATCTCATACAGGAGGACAGAGGATGTCTCTCTCCAGCTCCTCAGCAGTGAGAAAGGCCTTGATACAACACCTCAGATCATATCAATCTCATACAGGAGGACAGAGGATGTCTCTCTTCAGCTCCTCAGCAGTGAGAAAGGCCTTGATACAACACCTCAGATCATATCAATCTCATACAGGAGGACAGAGGATGTCTCTCTTCAGCTCCTCAGCAGTGAGAAAGGCCTTGATACAACACCTCAGATCATATCAATCTCATACAGGAGGACAGAGGATGTCTCTCTTCAGCTCCTCAGCAGTGAGAAAGGCCTTGATACAACACCTCAGATCATATCAATCTCATACAGGAGGACAGAGGATGTCTCTCTTCAGCTCCTCAGCAGTGAGAAAGGCCTTGATACAACACCTCAGATCATGTCTCTCTCCAGCTCCTCAGCAGTGAGAAAGGCCTTGATACAACACCTCAGATCATATCAATCTCATACAGGAGAACAGAGGATGTCTCTCTCCAGCTCCTCAGCAGTGAGAAAGGCCTTGATACAACACCTCAGATCATATCAATCTCATACAGGAGGACAGAGGATGTCTCTCTTCAGCTCCTCAGCAGTGAGAAAGGCCTTGATACAACACCTCAGATCATATCAATCCCATACAGGAGGACAGAGGATGTCTCTCTTCAGCTCCTCAGCAGTGAGAAAGGCCTTGATACAACACCTCAGATCATATCAATCTCATACAGGAGGACAGAGGATGTCTCTCTTCAGCTCCTCAGCAGTGAGAAAGGCCTTGATACAACACCTCAGATCATATCAATCTCATACAGGAGGACAGAGGATGTCTCTCTTCAGCTCCTCAGCAGTGAGAAAGGCCTTGATACAACACCTCAGATCATATCAATCTCATACAGGAGGACAGAGGATGTCTCTCTTCAGCTCCTCAGCAGTGAGAAAGGCCTTGATACAACACCTCAGATCATATCAATCTCATACAGGAGGACAGAGGATGTCTCTCTTCAGCTCCTCAGCAGTGAGAAAGGCCTTGATACAACACCTCAGATCATATCAATCTCATACAGGAGGACAGAGGATGTCTCTCTTCAGCTCCTCAGCAGTGAGAAAGGCCTTGATACAACACCTCAGATCATATCAATCTCATACAGGAGGACAGAGGATGTCTCTCTCCAGCTCCTCAGCAGTGAGAAAGGCCTTGATACAACACCTCAGATCATATCAATCTCATACAGGAGGACAGAGGATGTCTCTCTTCAGCTCCTTAGCAGTGAGAAAGGCCTTGATACAACACCTCAGATCATATCAATCTCATACAGGAGGACAGAGGATGTCTCTCTTCAGCTCCTCAGCAGTGAGAAAGGCCTTGATACAACACCTCAGATCATATCAATCTCATACAGGAGGACAGAGGATGTCTCTCTTCAGCTCCTCAGCAGTGAGAAAGGCCTTGATACAACACCTCAGATCATGTCTCTCTCCAGCTCCTCAGCAGTGAGAAAGGCCTTGATACAACACCTCAGATCATATCAATCTCATACAGGAGGACAGAGGATGTCTCTCTTCAGCTCCTCAGCAGTGAGAAAGGCCTTGATACAACACCTCAGATCATATCAATCTCATACAGGAGGACAGAGGATGTCTCTCTTCAGCTCCTCAGCAGTGAGAAAGGCCTTGATACAACACCTCAGATCATATCAATCTCATACAGGAGGACAGAGGATGTCTCTCTTCAGCTCCTCAGCAGTGAGAAAGGCCTTGATACAACACCTCAGATCATGTCTCTCTCCAGCTCCTCAGCAGTGAGAAAGGCCTTGATACAACACCTCAGATCATATCAATCTCATACAGGAGGACAGAGGATGTCTCTCTCCAGCTCCTCAGCAGTGAGAAAGGCCTTGATACAACACCTCAGATCATATCAATCTCATACAGGAGGACAGAGGATGCGTCACAAATGGCAAACTATTCCCACAATAGTGCACTACTTTTAACCAGGGCACTATATAGTGCCATTTGGGATGCACACTGCTGTAAGAGGCAGCCAAGACCCGGCAGCAGGAGACGGTTGTAGCCTGAACACAAACCCTCCTTTACACTACTTTACAAATACATTTCTCATCTGTCCCGGTCCACAGCACCATAGCATTCATTGTAAGTAAGTGGGGCTTGTTGTCATTCCCAGCCAGGTGTGTGGTGTGTAATATGGGTCAGAGCCCTGTAGTACAGCATGCCCAGGCCCAGTGGTGGAGGTGTCTGTGCTGCAGTGTCTTGTTTCATTAGCAGGTCAGCCTGATTATACGTGTGTAGTGAGGAGGACCGGTGGAAAGGGAAGTGGCCTGGTTATCACACAGGGGAGGGGCTTACACACTTAAATATGAGAAGTTGTTACTGGGTAAGATCTGGGATTAGCTTAAACCTCTGCATTACTATGCTTTGTGCCATACAAGGCATGAATATGTGTCTGGATTTGGCCATGTGTCTTGAAGTTAGTCTGTGGTGGGGTGGAAAGGGGAAACGAAGGCCTTTCCTGAGCTTGGTGGAAGGTGAAGGAAGCCGTCCTGAGAAACCGGCAACAAACACCCCAAACACGCACCACTCCCTACTCACACACGTGACCCAAAGCACTTCAACAGACTCCTAGAACCCCGCACACGCACCAAACCAAGTCCTTGGTGTCCTTTTGACCTAAGGCCCTGCATTGCTTCCATCACCAAGGTCTACCTTTCAGTTGAATATACACCTGGCCTAGGACAACACATGCAGTTGTCCTTGCTCCGATGGCTCGGTTGGTTAGAGCATGGTTCTTGCACCACCAGGGTTGTGGGGTTGATTCCAGCATGAGACTAAATGCGACCACTGAATTAGCATATTGTTCTCCGCCAATGGTGATGTGAAGAAGTTTCCACTCCTGGACCCCATGTAAACACTCACATGGGAGCCCCACACAGCCAGAGTAGTGGTCTGGTCTACACACAGACAGACCCACAAAGCTCTGATGCACATGGAGACGGTTTACCACCGTCACAGAGTGAGTGCTTGCGTCGGTGGGTGGGGACTGTGTGTTTTTGTGTGTGTTGAGCATGAGTGTATAGGGTATGTGTGAGGTTTGGGTTGTTTGTGTGTGTTTTCACATATGCGTATGTGCAAGAGAAAGTGTTCCAGTAAGGCCCTAAGTACAGTGAGATTGACCATGTGACATATTGAGTCTAAAGCTGATAAATCATTTGTTTATTCCAACAATGTCTCCTCTCACTCGAAAGCTCAAGAATGAACATGAACTGGGTTGTACTGTAAAGAGGTGAGGTGCATCACAGCATCTCACTTCTGACCTGTAAACCCCAGCTAGTGAGTTACTGGAACACTACCTCTGTACTGTACTCTACCACACACTCAGTAGGTTATTGATTTGATTTCAGCCTGAAAATGAGAACATTTTTTTGTTAAGGTCACTGAATAGTAATGATGCAGAGGGAAAACATGCTCATCACAGTAGCTCATTATTCAAACTATTTTGCCCTTTTCTCAGTTTGTTTTTCAGAACATGAGGTCTTCCTCAGTGAATGCATTTTTCAACCTTAGTTTGAATATTCTAATGCCTTTAATGTTCCCCTTGATCTCTGACAATATCAAGGCTACTTCAGTATTTTGTTTTTTATTCTGGATCCTGGGGTCCAATCACAATAACATACACTACATACCACATTATTACACACTACTCTACCACGACAATACAACACATTATTAGTCTGTACAGCAAGCCTCCTGTGTTAGTCTGTACAGCAAGCCTCTTGTGTTAGTCTGTACAGCAAGCCTCTTGTGTTAGTCTGTACAGCAAGCCTCCTGTGTTAGTCTGTACAGCAAGCCTCCTGTGTTAGTCTGTACAGCAAGCCTCCTGTGTTAGTCTGTACAGCAAGCCTCCTGTGTTAGTCTGTACAGAAAGCCTCCTGTGTTAGTCTGTACAGAAAGCCTCCTGTGTTAGTCTGTACAGCAAGCCTCCTGTGTTAGTCTGTACAGCAAGCCTCCTGTGTTAGTCTGTACAGCAAGCCTCCTGTGTTAGTCTGTACAGCAGCCTCCTGTGTTAGTCTGCATGTAAGAGACCGGAGTTGAATTATTCAAAGCTGTAAGAGCTTGTCCTGGTACTTAGTTAGTACTTACCTCGTAGTATGACACTGCCGTCTCTCTCTAGCCCTTTCCCTCTTAGAAAAAAAGGGTTCTGTATAAAGGGTTCTATGAGAGCGAGAGAGTCACAGAAGGGAAAGGAACAGATGGCTGGATTTATGAAAGGAATAAAGACAGCTCAAAGACTGATAGAACAAATTAGTGTTGAAGTAGAGGAGAGCACCTGTCATCATCCGATCTATAATCTGACTATCACTGTTAGGGGAAAAAAAGCTATTCAGCGCCAAATGCTAACAGAGGGTGGCCTCAGACAGTCTTCATGCTGCTGACTATTTAGTGCTTATGCTAACCCAGCGTTGTGTTGACTGTGTGCTGAGTTTTAGACTGCTACACTATTAAACTATTCTTATCTCAGTGTTGACTGTGTGCTTAGAGAGTTCAGAGTAAATACAGAGTAAAAACACTGAGTGAGAATATATACTGAGTGTACAAAATATTAAGGACTCCTTGCTAATATTGAGTTGCATACCCTTTTTACAGCCTCAATTAGTCGGGGCATGGGACTCTACAAGGTGTCGAAAGCATTCCACAGGGATGCTGGTCCATGTTGACTCCAATGCTTCCTACAGTTGTGACAAGTTGGCTGGATGTCCTTAAGGTGGTGAACCATCTTGATACACATGGGAACTGTTGAGTGTGAAAAACCCAGCAGCGTTGCAGTTCTCGAGACAAACCAGTGGCACCTACTACCATACTCCGTTCAAAGGCACTTAAATACACTGTCTGTGGTGCAACGTGCCGTTGGTGGATGGAGCGAGACATGATATCCCAGATGTGCTCAATTGGATTCAAGTCTGGGGAACGGGCGGGCCAGTCCATAGCTGCAAATACTTCCTCTTGCAGGAACTGCTGACACATTCCAGCCACATGAGGTTTAGCATTGTCTTGCATTAGGAGGAACCCATTGCCAACCGCACCAGCATATGGTCTCACAAGGGATCTGAGGATCTCATCTCGGTACCTAATGGCAGTCAGGCTACCTCTGGCGAGCACATGGAGGGCTGTGCGGCCCCCCAAAGAAATGCCACCCCACACCATGACTGACCCACCGCCAAACCGGTCATGCTGGAGGATGTTGCAGGCAGCAGAACGTTCTCCACGGCGTCTCCAGACTGTCACGTCTGTCACATGTGCTCAGTGTGAACCTGCTTTCATCTGTGAAGAGCAGTGGCGAATTTGCCAATCTTGGTGTTCTCTGGCAAATGAAAAACGTCCTGCACGGTGTTGGGCTGTAAGCACAACCCCCACCTGTGGACGCCAGGCCCTCATTACCACCCTCATGGAGTCTGTTTCTGACTGTTTGAGCAGACACATGCACATTTGTGGCCTGCTGGAGGTCATTTTGCAGGGCTCTGGCAGTGCTCTTCCTGCTCCTCCTTGCACAAAGGCGGAGGTAGCGGTCCTGCTGCTGGGTTGTTGCCTTCCTACGGCCTCCTCCACGTCTCCTGATGTACTGGCCTGTCTCCTGGTAGCGCCTCCATGCTCTGGACACTACGCTGACAGACACAGCAAACCTTCTTGCCACAGCTCGCATTGATGTGCCATCCTGGATGAGCTGCACTACCTGAGCCACTTGTGTGGGGTGTAGACTCCGTCTCATGCTACCACTAGAGTGAAAGCACCGCCAGCATTCAAAAGGGACCAAAACATCAGCCAGGAAGCATAGGAACTGAGAAGTGGTCTGTGGTCTCCACCTGCAGAACCACTCCTTTATTGGGGGTGTCTTGCTAATTGCCTATAATTTCCACCTGTTGTCTATTCCATTTGCACAACATCATGAGAAATTTATTGTCAATCAGTGTTGCTTCCTATGTGGACAGTTTGATTTCACAGAAGTGTGATTGACTTGGAGTTACATTGTGTTGTTTAAGTGTTCCCTTTATTTTTTTGAGCAGTGTATTTTGTCTTGCCCATTCAACCTCTGAATGTTACACATACAACAGCCATGTCTCAATTGTCTCAAGGCTTAAAAATCCTTCTTTAACCTGTCTCCTCCCCTTTATCTACACTGATTGAAGTGGATTTAACAGGTGACATCAATAAGGGATCATAGCTTTCACCTGGATTCACCTTGTCAGTCTATGGCATGGAAAAAGCAGGTGTCCTTAATGTTTTGTACACTCAGAATATATTATATGTACTGTATGTACATACAAAATTATTATTATTTTTCTTTATAGTAATAATTTATTACTATAGTCACTTTATTAGCATCAGGCTAATAGATACTTTAAGTACTGAGGCAGCACTCAGGTCTCTGTGCTACTGGCCCTGTTTTGAGTTAGCTGGATGCTAACTGTATCCCCCTCACCTGTGTTTTATGTTAGCTGGATGCTAACTATGCTAACTCCCTCTCCTTGTGTATGTTCCAGGGAAGCCCCACAGCATTGAGAGCTCGGAGCGCGTACAGCTGTCGGGGACCTATAACGTCCGCAAAGGGAAACTCCTGCTACCAGTAAACCGGTGGACCAGACGCCAGGTCATCCTGTGTGGCACCTGCCTCATCGTCTCCTCCGTCAAAGACAGCCACACGGGCAAGATGCACATCCTGCCCCTCATCGGAGGAAAGGTACAGTAAGACACGGACTGCTGTTACTTACACCATAGAAATAGAATGACTAGAATAGACATACCCATTCAGTAGAATCACAAAGTTTCAACAAACCTCCCTTTGCTGTGTCATCACCAACTTTCCTATTCCATTTCCATTTGTCTTCATTCTTGTGTCATCAGTGTGCAATCATAGAGATAAATCAAAAGTCTTTAATCAACTCAGGGACAGAATCCTGGTGACGGGCCAATAAGCCATCATTGCAAATCAATGTTAACTCTTCCAACGTCTTATTTCTTATCTGTTTTCCCCACATGATGAAGTACTCTATACCCTCATTGAATTCTCAGCCTATTTACCTTGTCTTCCAATTTAAGTCTTATCGTGGTTCTGCCTATTTTAGGCTGGATCCCTATAAATACATTTTCTGGCTTGGCATTTCTCATTCCAAAAGGGGAATTAGGAAGGTAGCCGTTGGTTAATGACTGTTATCCCTTTATGGCTTTATGGCTGTGTATCAGCAGCAGGGAAGGATAGACCGGCCCATTGAATCAGCCCAAGGGCCCTCCTGAAAGAGGCTTTCGATCACCCTGCCTCACACTGTAGCTAGCTATACAAAGGACTGTCCACATCCCACCACATCATGTCATGCACAAGACACAACCTCTAGATCACCATTCATCTCCACAGTGTGTGTGTGTGTGTGTGTGTGTGCATGAGTGCATGTACCGTATGTGTGTGTTTGCGTATGCAATTATAATCCTATTTACATGTGCATACATGTTCGTGTGTGTCTATATTTACGCTTGACGGAAAATTGCAGACTAAGGCCATTTAATATGAACATCTTAATCTCTGCTGCTGATGTCACTAAACAGAGCCATGATCTGTTAAATAGAAGAGATTCACAAATAGGGATTGTCTGGTCTACTGAAAAGTCCCTGGGTTATTATTGGTTTATTCGGATCCCCATTAGCTTTTGCCGAAACAGGAGTTACTCTTCCTTGGGTCCACAAAAAAAACATGACAAATAACAATACACTGGTACACTGAGACAAGAACAGTCACACAAATGATCTCTCCCTCAAAGTGTGGGCGTCTGTGTGTGTGTTCTTTGTTCAATCAGTGGCCCTAAAGATGTTTAGCTTGTGTGTCTAAACCTAAAAGGTGTGTATGTTGTCTTATGTCTTGTCAAACTCTATTTGTTTTCAGCCAATGGTTATACAAATGTCTGTTCATCTTCTATTTATCTTACATTGAGTGTACAGTTGAAGTCGGAAGTGTACATACACCTTAGCCAAATACA
The DNA here is from genome assembly GCF_013265735.2 of Oncorhynchus mykiss. Lineage (NCBI taxonomy): Eukaryota > Metazoa > Chordata > Actinopteri > Salmoniformes > Salmonidae > Oncorhynchus > Oncorhynchus mykiss. The sequence goes on from NC_048572.1 coordinate 69,411,613, forward strand.
TTTAAACTCACTTTTTCACAATTCCTGACATCTTATCCTAGTAAAAATTCCCTGTCTTAGGTCAGTTATGATAACCACTTTATTTTAAGAATGTGAAATGTCAGAATAATAGTAGACTGATTTATTTCAGCTTTTTTTCTTTCATCACATTCGCAGTGGGTCAGAAGTTTACATACACTCAATTAGTATTTGGTAGCATTGCCTTTAAATTGTTTAACTTGGGTCAAATGTTTTGGGTAGCCTTCCACAAGCTTCCCACAATAAGTTTGGTGAATTAATTTTGGCCCATTCCTCCTGACAGAGCTGGTGTAACTGAGTCAGGTTTGTAGGCCTCCTTGCTCATGCACACTTTTTCAGTTCTGCCCACACATTATCTATAGGATTGAGGTCAGGGCTTTGTGATGGCCATTCCAATACCTTGACTTTGTTGTCCTTAAGCTATTTTGCCACAACTTTGGAAGTATGCTTGGGGTCATTGTCCATTTGGAAGACCCATTTGCGACCAAGCTTTAACTTCCTGACTGATGTCTTGAGATGTTGCTTCAATATATCCACATAATTGTTCTTCCACCTGATGCCATCTATTTTGTGAAGTGCACCAGTCCCTCCTGCAGCAAAGCACCCTCACAACATGATGCTGCCACCCCCGTGCTTCACTGTTGGGATGGTGTTCTTCACTTGCGAGCCTCCCCCTTTTTCCTCCAAACATAACGGTGGTCATTATGGCCAAACAGTTCTATTTTTGTTTCGTCAGACCAGAAGACATTTCTCCAAAAAGTACAGTCTTTGTCCCCATGTGCAGTTGCAAACTGTAGTCTGGCTTGTTTGTTGGTTTTGGAGCAGTGGCTTCTTCCTTGCTGAGCGGCCTTTCAGGTTATGTCGATATAGGACTCGTTTTACTGTGGATATGGATACTTTTGTACCTGTTTCCTCCAGCCTCTTCACAAGGCCCTTTGCTGTTGTTCTGGGATTGATTTGCACTTTTCACACCAAAGTATGTTCATCTCTAGGAGACAGAACGCGTCTCCTTCCTGAGCGGTATGGTCGTATGGTGTCTATACCTGAATACTATTGTTGTACAGATGAACGTGGTACCTTCAGGCATTTGGAAATTGCTTCCAATGATGAACCAGACTTGGAGGTCTACAATTTTGTTTTTGAGTCAAGCAAAGAGGCACTGAGTTTGAAGGTAGGCCTTGAAATACATCCACAGGTACATCTCCAATTGACTCAAATGATGTTAATTAGCCTATCAGAAGCTTCTAAAGCCATGACATCATTTTCGGGAATTTTCCAAGCTGTTTAAAGGCACAGTCAACTTAGTGTATGTAAACTTCTGACCCACTGGAATTGTCATACATTGAATTATAAGTGAAATAATAATAATAATAATAATAATAATAATAATAATAATAATAATTTGTGGAGTGGTTGAAAAACAAGTTTTAATGACTCCAACCGTATGTAAATTTCTGAATTCAGCTGTATGTCTTACCCTGAAGGTGTGTGTGTGTGTGTTTTCTCTTGCCCTAACGGTGTGTGTGCAGGTGGAGGAGGTGAAGAAGCACAGCCACTCCCTGGCGTTCAGCTCAGCAGGGCCCCAGAGCCAGACCTACTATGTCAGCTTTGACAGCTTCACTGAACACCTGCGCTGGCATAGACACGCGTCCAAGGTACATTCACACTGTGTGCAGAGGAGTACAGCTCTGAGTGACACAATATGAGATCCACAATAGCTTCCAGAGGTGTAACACATATATGCTCACTCTCTCATGATCTCTCCTCTTCCTCATCCGAAGTGATGTAGGCCAAAGCCAGAAAACCTATTTTCTAAATATTATCAGGGACGAGCATGTCATGGAAGCCCAGGGGAACACTCAGAATAGAACCTGGAACTAGGAGGAGGAGTGGCACAAGCACAAATCAGACTGTAGAGTAGCTAGTTAATCATGTTCAGTGTGGGGAGTATTGTAGAGTACGGAGGTAAGGCGAGTATTGTGGAACTGGATTAAGTATTCAGTAGGATGGGCCACTATGACAGACAGCAGTAGATGTGCAGTAGATAGTATGTGGCCTGTTTGGTCCTGTCTCACTCACGGTTGACATCCTGACTTTCTCATTGTAAAAAGCTTGACACACACACATCCCAGCAGTCGAGATAATCATGTTTGACACCAGGTTTCCCTTTCTTTCCATCCCCTCCCCCGGTGGGTCAGATGGTGTCCCAGAGGATCAACTCTGTGGACTTGTCCTGCTGCAGTCTGGAGCAGCTGCCTCCCAACCTCTTCTACAGCCAGGACCTCACCCACCTCAACCTCAAACACAACTTCCTCCCCACAGACCACCGTCTACACCAGCTACAGAGGTAGGTGGTACCATCCAGGGTAAAGGTCTGGGCTGGAATGATATGAGATTAGTTTTATGGCCTGGTACTAGGCTTGGCCTGGTAAGGTTGCACTGCCTTGACGGATCTGGGTATAGCATGGTTTGGCTGGGCCACAATAAGGTAGGGCTGGAGCTAGACTGTGCTCGACTAGACTGGACTAGCCTAAATTGGAGTGGAATTGTCAGAATAGTGCTGGGCTTAAGATGAATGAATAGGGTAGTGTCAGTCAGTTGGCTTAGGACAAGGCCTAGTAGAGCTGGCCTGAGCTGGGTTGGTCAGGACAGGGCCTAGTTGGGTTGGTTTGTCTACTAGAGTAGCCCAGACCTGTCTGCCTCTGCAGGGAGGCTTTTAATATGGCCTGCCTCCCTCCTTCACTCTCCCTCTCAGTACTCCTCAGAGGGCACCATCTGGCCCCAGATTAACCTAACAGGTGTAAAAGAAATGCCTGAAAGTAGATCCCCCCCCACACACTGGTCTTGACCTGAAGAAAAAAAAATCTGGGAAGGTCCTGCACTGTCCAACCAATCCAGTAAATGTGAAGGAGGAGTTAAAATGGAGTGTCGCCTTGTTAACGTCCAAAAGCCTGTGTCACGTCCAGGCACTCTTTCCATTTTCCCTGAATACCGGAACAGACTCGGCAGTGGATAGCCCCAGATTAAAGCATACAGCCAAGATGTACTGTACAGTGTGTGTGGGTGTGCTCGCACACCAGTCACAGCCCATTTTAGGATACTAGCCAGAAAATGATTTGCCATTTAACTGCACGTGCGTGTCCTTGTACTCTGAGAGAAGAGCAGAGTGGGGAATTGTATGTGTGTGTGTGTGAGAGAGTATATTGGGGTGTGTGTGTGTGAGGTTGGTTGAAGGCTGCGGAACTGGGGCCTGGAGAATCCTGAAACAGTGGGTTCCTGTTTGATCATTGCAGATTAGAGTAGTGTGTGAATTTGCCCTTCCGACTCTGAATACACATTTGCTCTCTTCATTTGACCAGCTTCTCACAGCAGGAAAATCTTTCTGCAACAGGAAATGTGAAATATTATGTGGATAATAACTCATGGACATTTTTGTAGGGGTTGATACATTTTTTGTTAGGGCAAATCAAGTCTGACAATTAAGTGGAAATTAGAAACTTTAGAAGCCTACAAGTTTGCATTTCCTGTTACAACAACAGACTGATCAAATGATGAGAGAACATCTGTATGTGCCAGGACCAACAGGTTCAAGATGAAATGAGGCTCTGGCATGGCATATAAGGATTTGCTGTTTCATATTCTGGGGATAATTACCATTTAAAAGACAGACATGACAGATGAAAAGCTGCTAGTTTGGTGCCTAAAAGATGTGGTTGTTTATGTATGAGAGTTTAATTGCTACAGAGCATCCCTGCTGGTCAGACACAGACAGTTTTGTACTAATGAGTATGATATATACAATAGTGGAGAGCGAGAGGAATGGTAGTAATGAAAAGAGATGGTGTGAGATGATGACTACACAGGTAGTGTCTTTTCTCTCTCTCTCTCTCTCCCTCTCTGTCCCAGCCTCCTGGTCTCCCTCACTTAGCTGGAATTAAATGGCCATGCAAATCAGTACCCCTGTCATCTAGCTTCCCTTTTCCTCCTAACAAATGATGAAGGGTGTGCCTGCCAGCCTGCGAGCATGTGTGTTTGTGTGCACGTGTGTGCGTGCCTGCCTGCGAGCATGTGTGTGTGTGCACGTGTGTGCGTGCCTGCCTGCGAGCATGTGTGTGTGTGCACGTGTGTGCGTGCCTGCCTGCGAGCATGTGTGTGTGTGCACGTGTGTGCGTGCCTGCCTGCGAGCATGTGGGTGTATTTGTTTGTGTGTGTGTGCAATTGAATGCATTACCAGACTAAAAGGCAGCAGACTTGTCTGTGAGGTTATCAGCTTTGATGCTAACATGGCAAACGGCCCATGAGGGGTGGGTTATGCATCCTCCCGTCCCCTAGGGATGACTTGACTGAAGGTCACTGATCTACTATAGGACATTAAGCCAAATGCCACTTGCCTCTGATGTTGCTACTGACAACACGCTCTGCTTGTTCTCAACATGACAATGTGAAGGTTTCCACTATGATGTGCTGAAGGTTCTGTTTCTATTTTCTTTTCAACTGTTGAGTCAGACCGCTGACTTCTTTCTCTCTACCCACATCTCTTTTCGCTCTCCTCTCACCACCACCCCTCTCTTCTATATCTCTCTGACAGGTTCTCTCGTTTGCGGAGCCTCAACCTGTCTAATAACCAGCTGGGTCAGTTCCCCATGGCCATCTGTGACATCTCCACCCTCACCGAGGTCAACCTCAGCTGTAACTACCTGACCAACGTGGACCAAGCTGTGGGATCCATGACCAAGTAAGATTCCAGAAGTGTCTAGGGGTCAGGGGGCATATACAGAGACACAGGCTCCTTCCCATGGCACCCTGTTTACCATAGTGTGTGATGCTTCAGACCAGAGCCTGCGGAGTTAACTTCATGGGGTGATATTTGGGACACATATACAAGGGGTCAGAGGGAATATACATAGATGTCGAGGTAGATGTCACCCTTAACCACAGTTCTAGGATCAGATGACCTCACCCCTAACCTCCTAAAGAAGAAGACATATTTGACCCTGTATCAGTGGTTAGGGGCAGTATCCATCTACGCCAGACACTGTCAGGAGGCTCTCTGAAATGTTATGAATATATGAAATACAATAAATATTTAAGAGGTTATTGTCTGATGATCTGATGAAAAGGGATAGTAGTTCAGAGTGGGGCATTCATCTAGGACAGGAGAGAGAGACTGTGATAAGGTGATGCGTGCTTCCTCTCAGCAGCAGCATAGCTGAGCACCTCTCCTCTCATATGATGGAAGGATCTGGAAAACAGCCTATGGCTTCCCCAATAAGCCCTCTCGGCCTCAATGCTAATGCTGCCACCTACTGGCTGTAGCGAGGTTGACCTTAGTATCAGAATGTGGTGAAGAACGGTGTTCAATGGGGACTTAACAGTTTGTAGTGAAGCTCTTTTGATTTGTGCTTGATCACCATGCAGTGGAAAGGGATTCCTGAAAGAACAAGAGAAATGTCGGAAAAATCTGAACTGATTTGTACTCGGGGCTCTAATCTGCGACCATTTTGGTCGTATATAATCCTATATATTTTGCTGTGCTGCCTGATATTTTGGGAGCACCCGTGCGAGAAAACATTTTACCCATATAATAATTGTTTTAATGGTTAGGCTTCGCTGAACCGTTGTTCCAGAGTGCCCTAGAGGAAAGGTGTTACTGTGAAGGCTGCACCATTACCAAAAAGAAAAGTTTGTTTCTAGCGCAAACATTTCAAAAGATATGACCCATATTACCAGCGCAATGTTTTACATTCATAAACCATGTTGCGGGCCGTTCTAAAACTGCTCCTGTGCATTATGTGACACCTTGTTCAGTCATGTTACTTCTTTAGGTTCTTAGTTAACAACCTGGTTACTTTACCAGTACATCCAAACATGTGGGGCACAGAAATAAAAAGTGATAGCAAAGACAGAACAGTATGAAGATGGGCAGAAACTGCTTCTTCAATAGAAATTCCCAGTAACGCTTGTAGGCGATGTCATGGCGACATTGGCTAGCTAAGCTCATGCGCAGAAAAACGCAATCGGGGCTAATTGTCATATGGCTGACACCATTTACACGTTGACTTTGTCCATTCACACCAGACGTGATCAGGACACGCAGGTTGAAGTTGAAATATCAAAACGAACTCTGAACTATATTCATTTGGAGACAGGTCGAAACACATATGAACCATTCATAGACATGTAGCTAGCTAGCTTGCTGTTGCCTGCTAATTTGACCTGGAATATAAACATTGGGTTGTTATTTTACTTAACATGCACAAGGTCCTTTTTTTGTGGATCTTGGTAGATTTTTTTTTTACACATTTTGAATCACAAAATTGTGTGTTCTCTCAAATTAGGGATTTCAGTAACAGATAGTTTCAGTCAGAAATGGATGTAATTATGTTGCAGCTTCAGCAACACGGACAGTGTGACGGTGCTGTTATGTGGTGGTCACTGCAGCATGGAGGAGAGAGGCAACCCGTGCTAGTAACAGTCACTCGTTGTCATTTTTTTTAAAAACACAGTCTGAGCGCGGCCCAGCACAATCAAATCAATTGCGGTCGGACTCCCTCAAGTAATTTGTGTCTTAATTATTTCATCATACAGTGCGCTTAAAGCATCAGACAAGCTCAGTGCATATACTTGATTTGATTGAAACACATTGGATGTGTCTATATGGAAAAATACGCGTGTGAATAATCAGCACAACTCGGATATAACGTTTCTGAAATGCCACGTGCGTCCCCTTAATTCAGTGCATTTGCAACAACCTAACCATTATGAAACTTATATTCGATCAAATAAGGTTCACGTAGAAAATTAGAGATTACATGTTTTGTTGCCCAAATTCGACACTCATCATCCACCATACCAAAATTGCTCAGTTTGTGGACTTATTTTCATGAATAGATTTTGGGCAGAGTAAACCCTCTGTCATAGGAAATTAATGAATGACAGATCTCTTGGATATTGTCACTCACAAACTTGACTTTCTTAAAGAGACCGTGTTCAATTTTCAATGTAATGCATCAATATATAAATAGTGCTTGTACACGATGTAGAAACCTAATATTCCACCAATGAATTTTGTAACTTCAATGACAAGGTTACAGGTCTTTACAGGGTTACATATATGATTCTAGGGTACACCGTGTACTTCAAAAGTAGCTTTAATTCATACAATATAAGCCTAATAGAGGCTTATACTGCAATCAAATAAAACATGTATTATTTGTTGGTGCTCCGTAAATGTTTTGTTGTGCTCCTAACTTTTTAAAGCTGGGGGCACCCGCACCCTCTCTGAACTATATAACGCTTCTTCTATGTGCAGAGTCATTCTGATGCATTAGAAGTTTTTCACATGAAGTTAAAGTGCTATCTACTCACACCATGCTCTCCCTTCCATCTCTCTCTCTCTCTCCCTCCCTTCAGTCTGCAGACGTTTCTCCTGGACGGTAACTGTCTGAGTGAGTTACCCAGTGAGCTGGGCTCTCTCCAGAGACTGGGCTACCTGGGCCTGTCCTTCAACCAGTTTACCCACGTGCCCCAGGTGCTGGAGCGGCTGACCTCCATGGAGAGACTGTGTATGGCTGGAAACAGCCTGGACACACTGGTGCTGCAGAGCTTCAGACTGCTCCGGTTCAAACATGTCGACCTACGGTATGCGGCTAGATAGATAGACAGGCAAGCAGGCAGAGACACTCTTGCACTCTTTATTCAGATCCTATCTCCAGTCACAGTGTATCTTCATAACAAGCAGATAACAGGCTTTGCACCCAGTCCAAACCATCTGGTGTCCCATTTTTTTCCCATTGCATGTACAGAAATGGCAGATGCATGGAGACTTGGTCACAAGATGAACACCAAGCGTCTTGTGATCTGATCACAATGTATACCTAGCCGGAATCACGTCTAAACACCTGGTGGGAAACATTTCATCTCACTGATTTTGGTCACAATCCAATCACACAATGCTTATAATCCCATCCATGTGTAGACACGTTTGACTGGAGTTACAGCATCTCTCTATTGCAAAACTCAAACTGAGAGGAAGCTATACTGTATGAGTCGAAAACCAGACAAACAGACAGTCACTATGAAACAGAACCAGGCTAAACAGACGATGGGTATGGGACAGAACCCGACTAAACAGGCAAAGACACAGAGGTCAAGGTACATGTTGCCTTTAACCACAGATCTAGGATCAGATGATCTCACAGAATCAGGCTAAACAAACAGTCAGTATGGAACAGAACCACCCTAAACAGACAATTAGCTTGGAAAAGAACCAGGCTAAACAGACCGTTAGCTTGGAACCAGGCTAAACAGAGTCAGTTCGGAAAGTCTCGTAATTATTACTAGAGCGGTGTTCTCCCTACTGCTTGGCAAAGAGCAGGCCTTGAGTGACTTAACATTATTTGTCTAGTTAATACATCACTCCTCACAGTGTTAGGAGATAATGTGTATTTTCTCTAGATCATGTTCTCAAGCTCAGGACCAAAGATCACACATGAGTGTAGATAGAGATGATGATGGTGAGATGTGTTCTGTTCTTTTTGTCGGTGGGTGCAGCTTTTTCCAGTCTTGTACAAAAAAACGTAGAAATGTGCCAAGTGTCAGGTCAGTTAATGAGTAACCCTGATGGTGAATACGCACTGATAGGGCCGTTGAGGTCAGACCTTAAACCTGAAGTATACCTTTGTGAAGTCACACATCCTATATGAAATATCAGACCATCTATTGAAGATTGATTCAATATACTTAATGTGTTAATTTCAATAAAACTCAGGTGTCAACCACAAAATGACAACCGGTCATCAAAGTTGATTTCAAATCGAATTCCCTTCAGTTGACAACTCTATCAAGTATCCATCCATACAGACATTGATTTTAATCTGACGTCTGTGTCCGGAGGGTTAATTATGCTACGGACCATACTGCCTACTGTACAGTTATGTGAGAGCTCTGACCTCTGTGCCATCAGGCTGAATAAGATCCGGGTGGTGGTTCCAGACGAGCCAGACCTGCTGAGACACGTGACCCAGCTGGATGTGCGTGACAACGGGCTGGAGGAGCTGGATGCCTCCCTGTTTCCCCACCTGGAGGTCCTCCACTGTGAGAGGAATCACATTGTCACCCTCAAGGCCAAGGGCTCTATGCTCAAGGCTGTCTACGCACAGAACAACGGTGAGTCCCCAGTTAGAGTCCATCTATGCCTGCTGTACTTGTAATAGTGTAGGTTGAAGTTGCCCCTAGACACTGATCTTGGGTCAGTTTAGCATTTTCCACACCAACAATTACAGTTAGGATTGGGGGAGTTGAAACAGCCTGTGTCATTCTCAATCTCCGTCACTGCATTTCTCTGTCACTACCTAGCTACAGTATCTGGTTCCATTTGTCATGTCACACATGCTTGTTGTCTTCTACAGATCTACAGGAGCTAGATGTCAGTCCAGTGCCATCCAACCTCACCTACATGGACATCTCCAGGTGAGGTCAATGCCCTCATATAAACACACTCAACATTGCTGAAAATACACAAACTCTCTTAAAACCTCCTCTGGATAGGTAGGACCCTTCATCTCAGTTTCCGCCTAAAATGACATACCCAAATCTAACTGCATGTAGCTCTGGACCTGAAGCAAGGATATGCATATTCTTGATACTATTTGAAAGGAAACACTTTGACGTTTGTGGAGACGTGAAATTCATTTAACACAATAGATCTGGTAAAAACAGTGTTTTCTATTTGTTATTCATCTTTGAAATGAAAAGGAAAGGCCATACATTGAGATAGGAAGGATACTTTAGAAGTTGCCCACAACATACATTCAAGAATGAGAGAGCTACATAATATTTAGTATGAAGTCTCTCAGGTGTCCCTCACGAGTTTGCCCAAATTGGTACATTTTCTAGTACATAGCTGTAGAGAACATAAAAAAATGCTACCACTAGAATTCAAGTTTACTATTACTTATTTTATTGAACCTTTATTTTAACAGGGGGTGAGCCTGGCATTAAATACTTTTACAGATGAGCCCTGCATCAAACATCAAATACACAACACATATCTAAAAACATATACAGTTGAAGTCAGAAGTTTAGATACATTTAATCAGTTTTTCACAATTCCTGACATTTAATCCTAGTAAAAAATTCCCTGTCTTAGGTCAGTTAGGATCACTACTTTAATTTAAGAATGGAAAATGTCAGAATAATACTAGAGAGAATGATTTATTTCAGCTTTTATTTCTTTCATCACATTCCCAGTGGGTCAGAAGTTTACATACACTCAATTAGTGTTTGGTATCATTGCCTTTAAATTGTTTAACTTGGGTCAAACATTTTGGGTAGCCTTCCACAAGCTTCCCACAATAAGTTGGGTGAATTTTGTCCCATTCCTCCTGACAGAGCTGGGGTAACTGAGTCAGGTTTGTAGGCCTCCTTGCTCGCACACGCTTTTTCAGTTCTCCCCACAAATGTTCTATAGGATTGAGGTCAGGGCTTTGTGATGGCCACTCCAATACCTTGACTTTGTTGTCCTTAAGCCATTTTGCCACAACTTTGAAAGTATGCTTGGGATCATTGTCCATTTGGAAGACCCATTTGCTACCAAGCTTTAACTTCCTGACTGATGTCTTGATGTTGCTTCAATATATCCACATAATTGTTCTTCCTCATGGTGCCATCTATTTTGTGAAGTGCACCAGTCCCTACTGCAGCAAAGCACCCTCACAACTTGATGCTGCCACCCCCGTGCTTCATGGTTGGGATGGTGTTCTTTGGCTTGCAAGCCTCCCCCTTTTTCCTCCAAACATAACGGTGGTCATTATGGCCAAACAGTTCTATTTTTGTTTCAACAGACCAGAGGACATTTCTCCAAAAAGTACCATCTCTGCCCCCATGTGCAGTTGCAAACCGTAGTCAGGCTTTTTTATGGCGGTTTTGGAGCAGTGGCTTCTTCCTTGCTGGGCGGCCTTTCAGGTTATGTCGATATACGACTTGTTTTACTGTGGATATAGATACTTCTGTACCTGTTTCCTCCAGCATCTTCACAAGGTACTTTGCTGTGCTGGGATTGATTAGCACTTTTCGCACCAAAGTAGGTTCATCTCTAGGAGACAGAACGCGTCTCCTTCCTGAGCGGTATGACGGCTGCGTGGTCCCATGGTGTTTATACTTGCATACTATTGTTTGTACAGATGAACGTGGTACCTTCAGGCATTTGGAAATTGCTCCCAAGGATGAACCAGACTTGTGGAGGTCTACATTTTTTTTCTGAGGTCTTGGCTGATTCCTTTTGATTTTCCCATGATGTCAAGCAAAGAGGCACTGAGTTTGAAGATAGGCCTTGAAATACATCCACAAGTACACCTCCAATTGACTCAAATTATGTCAATTAGCCTATCAGAAGCTTCTAAAGCCATGACTTCATTTTCGGGAATGTTCCAAGCTGTTTAAAGGCACAGTCAATTTAGTGTATGTAATCTTCTGACCCACTGGAATTGTGATTAAGTGAAATAATCTGTTTGTAAACAATTGGTTGAAAATGACTTGTGTCATGCACCAAGTAGATGTCCTAACCGACTTGCCAAAACTATAGTTTGTTAACAAGAAATTTGTGGAGTGGTTGAAAAACGAGTTTTAATGACTCCTACCTAAGTGTATGTAAACTTCCGACTTTGTGTGTATGTGTGTGTGTGTGTGTGTGTGTGTATATATATATATATATGAATAGGCAACCATTTGAACAACTGCATTAGCATGAGAAGCAAAAATGTATTTTACTATCTAAAAGTGGCTATTTTCCTTCCAAAAACACTTGTGGAAGAGAACGAACCGCTGTGTAACTTAAACTACCGTGCGTCCTGTTTGCTTTCACCCTTAGAATGCACACTGTTGTGCACAGCTCTAGCATGATGGCTGTTTGTCATACAAAGGGTGTTCACATACTGCTGGAATGTCCAGCTCATTGGCTATCTAGATAGCTATGTTTCAAAATGATAGGTGGACATTGGACCAAGACACTGTCAATCAAGTGACCACCGCTAGTCTCATTGGTGCGTTAATGATGGCTGACCTTCATGGGCTAATTGACGTGTTGTGTAGCCAATATGTAATGTAGAATGATGAAACAGGTTTGGTTGCCTTCTAGAGTGTCTTAGAATTGCACTGAAACTGAATTTGACCAGGTTAAACAATGTTTTTCCAATTAGATTTCATAAGTTGTTTTGTTGAAAGAGTTGAAATTCATGCAAAACACTGTATACAACATGGATCGTGTTAGGATATAAAAAATGTATTTTATCAAACAAAACTATCCTATATTTTATATCTGGGACCCTCAGGGTGACAAATCAGAGCAAGATTACTGAATGTAAGTACATTATTTACCTTCAGAGGTGAATGTATCAAACCAGTTGCCATGATAAGTGTTTTGTTGTTGTGCACTCTCCTCAAACAATAGCATGGTCTTTTTTTCGCTGTAATAGCTACTGTAAATTGGAAACTGCAGTTAGATTAACAATCATTTAACCTTTCTGATGATATAAGACATGTTTATGTCCCTGAAACATTTACAACACCATTCTAGTCACATATCGCATATGGAGCAGCAACTGTAAGAGGTTAAACCCAACATTCTCACAAAGTCTCCTCAAACCTGACCCCTCTCTCTCTCTCGCACCCTCTCTCTTTCTGTAGGAATCATATGGAGGCTGTCCCAGAGTGGCTGTGTGAGATAAAGAAACTAGAAGTTCTGGACCTCAGCCACAACCTTGTTACTGAGCTCCCAGCACGGTCGGTCTCTCTATCACTCTCTCCCATCATATCTCTCTTTCACTCACATTCTCTCTCTCACAGCATAGTCAGTTTCTCTCCATGTTCCCTGCTCCCAATGTCTCACTACTGTCAAAGCTATCTTTCTATTCTCCCGATGGCTCTGTCTCAATTATTAAACAGCTTGTCTGCTTCCATTCATAATCACTAATGTCAAAGCACTGGACGGGTATTCCACCATGTTGATTCAACCTCTCATGTCCTGCCAGATCAGTGATCATGGAGGGAAGGACACAAGGAAAGGAAACAAGGATGCTCGTTCAAACTGTTGAGACACAACCAGTGGTCTCATTGACTCCTCCAGCCACATGGCATTGTGTATAGAACAATGAAAGTAAATGGAATATTGCAAATCTGTGTGCCCTGCTCATGGACAGTACTGTCCCTCACCAAGCACAATAGATCAACCTGATAGTTACAACCATCCCATTCTCTCTAACGCTCTTTTTCTAACCCCCTCCCCACATTGTGAGAAAAACATCTTAGTGCCCTCCCTCTTGATAGCGGAGACCATTTTTTCACATTTTAGAGTTCATTTTATTCAATTCTGCACATTTTGCCATGGGGTATATAGAAAATGTTGTAGTTTAATCAACGTTTTCTGCAATTCTATATATTTTACCATGGGGTAGATAGAAGATTTAGCAATTTTATAACTAATTTCATGTAATTCGCTAGCTTATTTCCTGCAATTTTGCCATAGGGTGGAGAGAAATGTTTACAGTTTTCTGACTGAGATTGACTAACAAAATCAATGGGGGCCCCCCGGCCGGTAATTCAACCATGACAACAAGTTTAGATAGCTGACCTCTAGCTTAGCAATGTAAAAACTGCTGCTGCACAACCAAATTTAGATATTGTACTATTCTATCTCGCAACAGTAAGTTGAGAACCCCGACTGAGTTCCCCCAAAATTTCAAATGTAAAAATTTATATTTGGGGGGGGGGTTGATCCGAGGGCCTTCAAAAGGGGGGCCCCGCGGGCTACGAGTTGCCCATCTCTGCTTCAGATGATCCTTCCTTCTCTCTCTCCCTTTCCCTCTCTATACACAGTTCAAAACACATTTTAGACACACACTCACACACACCGACCCCATTAGACCAGCTGTACTGTGACACTGCATGCGTGTTTGCCTAAACTGGGTGGGAATAGAAGGCATGATGGGGGTGGGGCAGGGATGTTGACGTGGAAACAGAAATGAACAGTACCTCTAGTAGAGCCTGCAGCTGAAATTCATTCTGACACTTCCTGAGTAGAAAGTAGAACTGTACAGTGCGTCTCTTACAAGCGTACTTTCCATGTCCCCACTCCTTTGTCTTTAGGGACAGTTAAACATTTACTGGGGAGGGCTGGTCCAACTGGAGGTGGCCCCCCGCAACATTTAAAATAGTTTCAAACGACTCTCCCCTTGTACTGTAAAAAAATAAGTGCACACCCTTCCCCCTCATATAATGAATTGAAAATGATGTGTACGACGACATGTAACAACTGTAGCAGCTCTGTGTTTATAAATGTGGATATTGACTTTGCCACTTCAGCATGCTTTTGTGGCGCCGTCGATGCTGTGCGGGGCTAAGGGCCAGAAGCTTGAGGTTTTGCCTGTTTAATCCATTTTAAAATAAGCCTGTAACATAACAAAATGTGGGGAAAGGGTCTGAATACTTTCCGAATGCACTGTACACTACGATCAGAGCCTGCTGCAGAGAATGATCAGTTAGGTGGAACAACATTTTTATTAGGGCGGCGAATAGCCAGGGACCTCACGGTACAATATTATCACGATACCTAGGCACCGATATGATACAGTATGTATTGCTATTCTCATGGTTCTATATGTATTGCGATTCAATACCGGGATTTTATTGCGATTTGGTGTTACAAACATATTGCTCACCATATTTTTGCTACAGAGGGACAAGAAAATGAGTTTTGATCAGCCATGGAAATTAATGTGCTGAAAACACATGGGCTCCCTATTTAAAAAGAAGATGGAGAACAGGCTACAGTATGAAGGAGTTTTGGTGCAGGTACAGGCAACTAGCGCCAAAATAATATTGCGATATTGTCAATACTATATATCGTCAAAAATAATATCCAGATACGTAACTGTAGTAATTTCTTCCCCCATCACAAATTTTTCTGCTAGATTTATAATTATATTAAAAGTTTCAACAAATTCAACACATTTTCCAACAACAGGCATCTGTGCCAAAGGACCATAACCAATAAGCAAAGCATACCAACTTCAGCTGCTTCAACATCATGGTTTGTGTTTTCAACACCACAATCTGCAAAGTTTGGATGCTTAATTATATTTGGGACGAATGTACGCAGGTAGCCTACAGGATACTTTTTAAGTGGCCTAATCAGCTTAAAAGATTGTGACTGGTTGTGTTTATGCCACACATAAAATGTAATACATTTTCAAAGTTAAATGACAAATATTTTGACAATGTTGAAACGTTACGGGTTCTACAGTAGGTGCACCAGGGATAGCCGCTCGCATTGGAGAGGAGGCAGAGCACGTTAAAGGACAAAATCCACCCAAAACATCATTCCTATTAGTTATAATAACATGTGAGAACAATGTGAGAACAATATTTTTTGTGAACAAATGTTTCATTTTGTCGTTATAATAAGGCTGGTAGCAACATGTGAAAATCATTGTGTAAATCTGTTGCAGCTCAAGTCGACTATAAAACCCACAATGCAATGCTCTCTCTATGGGCTGGCTGGCTAGCCAGCTAGGTAGCGAGCTAGCTAGCAAACGTATCTACACACAATAATACCAAAGTCAATATCAGCATGTCGCTAATTAGCTGTAAAATCTCCTAAACAAACTGCAATTCCAATTTAGGAGTCTACAATCTCACATTGTTCAACCTGCAGATCGATGTGCCTCACAGAGTGGAGTCTAACATTCACAACGGCACCATGCAAGGCACCCTGAGGCAGACAAATATGAGAAATGTGTTATACCCTCCATTAAATCGCTCATTTCTCGGGGTAGGAAAATCGCTAAAATATGATCAATGGCTCATTCGAGAGAAGTCAGATTTTGAAGACGTCATGTATGATCGACGTTTTTGTGATCTAAAAGTCGTGTTCGATATTCACTTCCAGTTTAGTGAGAGCGACTTTATCTCAATGCTACGTGGTACCGGCCAAATGTCTTTCTGCTTGAACGGTAATATCTCAAATACACATGGAAACATGAATTGACCCAGAGAATCAATATAACATTGCTCAGAGATGCACCAAAAACAATATAACATTCAAAATGGGTGAATCTTTACTTTAAGCTTTCCTGAATAACTGGGCCTGCTGGGAGCGTATGTGGCCAGATTATTATAGAACAATTTAGGAAAATAATGATGCAACAGCACATTTCTCAGTATCAGAACTGAAAACACAGCCAGACTGACCTTCTACACTGCCTTTCGAGACCATTATAAACTGTTGAGAGTAGACTAACAACTGATCCAAATTAAAATTACAGGGCTTTTGCCACGTTATTCAAATAACATATTCACTGCCGTTTACAGCCTAGAGTAGAATTCTGTACTTGCTTGATAACAATAATGCAATTATTCATTGCAATGTGTTCTAGGCAAGTCTAGGTAAGATAATTGTATCGTCCCTAAACAAGACCAATAGGGAAGCTGTTTGAGCTGCGTGTCTCATGTCTTCACTGTTCTTTCATGCGCAATGACGCACCTGGTCTCGACACTTATATTGAACATTTGTGCAGCTTTGTAGGATTGCAAGTTAGCATATTACAGATCTGGACAAACTATCCACCTACCACTATTGTCACTTCGAAAGGTGGATAGAGGGCAGGATAGACAGTTAGACTGGTAGACTATATTGGCCTGTGGTATAGTTAGTATGTGGAGAAGTGCAGTGCATAATGGAACCTCCAAAACATATTGATATAGGGGAGGTGCATGCAAGCAGATGAGAACATATGTTTACAATGGAAGACATTTTTAGTAAAACCTGCACATTTGTGAATGTGAACCCAGGAAATAAAAGCACTACCCTCCCCTGTTATTTCACCTTTCCTTAACTTTTTTTATTAGTGCAGATGGCAGAAAAGAGAAGAGGAAGCCACTTTAAGCTATTGAGATGCAGCTCTTGTTTCTCTCCCTGTCTGACTTTGACTATTGAGATGCAGCCCATTGTTACAGTGACACTGTTACTGATTGTGATAATGATGTCTCTCCACTCCCCCCTACTGGCAGGTTGCTGTGTAGCAGCAGTTTGAGGAAGCTGAGTGCAGGACACAACCACCTGCAGAAGCTGCCTGAGAGAGTAGAGCGCCCACTACTGGAGGTATTAGACGTACAACACAACCAGCTAGCAGAGCTGCCCTGCAACCTCTTCCTCAAATCTGACAGGTAACACAATATTATAGACATACACTGTGTACAAAACATTAGGAACACCTTCCTAATATTGAGTTGCACTCCCTTTTGCCATCAGAACAGCCTCAATTAGTCAGGGCATGGATTACAAGGTGTCAAAAGCGTTCCACATGGATGCTGGTCCATGTTGACTACAATGCTTCCTACAGTTGTGTCAAGTTGGCTGGATGTCCTTTGGGTGGTGGACCATTCTTGATACACACGGGAACTGTTGAGTGTGAAAAACCCAGCAGCGTTACAGTTCTTGACACATTCAAACCAGTGCGCCTGGCACCTACTACCATACCAAGTTCAAAGGCACTTATATCTGTTGTCTTGCCCATTCACCCTCTGAATGGCACACATACACAATCCATGTTTCAGTTGTCTCCAGGCTTAAAAATCCTTCTTTAACCTGTCTCCTCCCCTTTATCTACACTGATAGGAGTGGATTTAACAGGTGACATCAATAAGGGATCATAGCTTTGGATTCACCTTGTCAGTCTATGGCATGGGAAGATCAGTTCTTCCTAACATTTTGAACACTATAATATAGGATGTTAAAACTTCAATGAATGTGATTACATGGTAGTGAATGAAACTCATTCAGTGTGTTAAAAAAATAAATGAATTACATGCTGGTATTGTTGAGATAACATATGACCTGTGTTTGTTTCAACAGAGCATGATGACAAGAGGTCAATTATTACCCAGTTATTGACTAAACATGTTAATACTGTGACAATTTATTACACCGGCAGAATATGTGTAATGGTTGAAAGACTAACACCTGGGCTCACTTCCTGTTTCAGTTTGCGGTGCCTGAATGCCTCGGCCAATAAGCTCGAGCACCTGCCTCCCTCCAGCCTATCAGAGGAGAGCAACAGCATCCTCCAGGAACTGTACCTCACCAACAACCGACTGACTGATAAGTGTGTTTCCTTACTGACGGGACACACACACCTCCGAGTACTACACATGGCCTACAACTACCTGCACACCTTCCCTGCCAGGTGAGTGGATAGATGTAGGCTACATACTGTATACACACACACACATAAAATAACTGTTGTTACTCTCATTTTTCTTTTTCTACCACACTTACAATATACTGTCTCTTCTAGGTACATATTCACTGACTTTTCCTCCTCTGTAGTAAAATGGCAAAGTTGGAGGAGCTGGAGGAGGTGGACCTGAGTGGGAACAGGCTCAAGACGGTGCCCACCACCATCATGAACTGCAGACGCATGCACACACTCATTGCCCACTCCAACACCATAGAAGTCTTCCCTGAGGTCATGCAGCTTATGGAGATGAAGGTAGGACAGTCAGGCAGGCAGGACATGCGCACGCGTGTGTGTGAATGCATGTATATTCATGTGTGCGTGTGAGGATGGTTGTATATTTCTGTGTGTTTTAACCCTCTCCTCTCTCCACAGTGTGTAGATCTGAGCTGTAATGAGCTGAGTGAGATCAGCCTGCCTGAGATCCTGCCTCCTAAACTCCAGGAGCTGGACCTGAGTGGCAACCCTCGCCTCAACCTGGACCACAAAACCCTGGAACAACTCAAGTAAGTCTTCTATTAGTGTAGACAAATTGTGAGTAAAGATTAATTTAATTATTTTGTTTGCCTGTGTACCTGTTCCTGCACTGTGATATTTTTATTAAGTATCCTCTCTCCTCCTTGTTGCAGTAACATCCGCTGTTTCCGCATCGACCCGCCCCCGACCTTCTCAACCAATGAGGCGTCAGGTGGGCCGGCTGTGTGGAGTCATGGTTACACAGAAGCCTCGGGTGTCAAGAACAAGTGAGTAACATACACATGATACATACACATCATGTGTGAACCATATGGGTCACCACGGGGGAGCTTTCATATGTGAAAAACAAGCAAGGTTACCATGGCGACTAAGACGAACACGTCAGTCGGTGAGGTCAATGTGGGGGCAGTAGAGTTAGTGTGTGAAACAAGAGGCTGGAGATGTGGGTGCATGCACACGTCCATGCGTTTGTGTGTGTGAGAGAGAGATGCGAATGTTGTGGAGCTACAGTAAGTCTTAAACTCTCAACAACCTCAAGGGAATATTATTCACGTTTTGCACGTGTATTCCTATCTCTCTCGCAGGCTGTGTGTGGCTGCCCTGTCGGTGAACAGTTTCGGTGGGAGTCGTGAGGCCCTCTATGGGGTGTTTGATGGAGATAGGAACGTGGAAGTGCCCTACCTGCTGCAGTGTACCATGAACGATGTGCTGGCCGAGGAGCTACACAAGACCAAGAGTGAAGAAGACTACATGACCAACACCTTCCTCGTCATGCAGAGGTTAGTATGGACACACACATACACACAACTTCTCATTTAGACAGTATCAGAAATTCAACCTTCTCATATTCTCTGTGCCACAGGAAGCTGGGTACGGCAGGGCAGAAGCTGGGTGGCTCGGCGGCCCTGTGCCACATCAGACACGACCCCACCGACCCGGGCGGCTGCTTCACCCTCACCGCTGCTAACGTGGGCAAGTGCCAGGCCATCCTGTGTCGAGACGGCAAGCCACTGCCCCTCTCCCTCCTGCACAACGTAGGCCTGGAGGAAGAGTACCGACGCATCAGACAACACAACGCCATCATCACTGAGGTACATAGGGAGGGGTTTGTTTGTGTGTGTGTGTGTGTGTGTGGCCTAGTTCTTCTATCTATAGTAAAACAAGGAACATTTTCCCTTATGGGGACATTTACCACGTCCCCACGAGGACAAATACTATTTTGAGCTTAGGGTTACAATTAGGTTTAGGGTTAGGGAAAATAAGATTTTGAATGGAAATAAATTGTAGGACCCCAAGAGGATAGAAAAACAAGTGTGTTTGTGCGTGTGTATGGAGGGGGAGGAGGGGTTAAGAGTGTATTCTGCTTGTGGGTGGGAGTGTGGCAGTGTATATGAGGATGTTAATTTAAAGTACTGCTCCAAATGCTTGTGATGCACTTCAATTCCATTTCATGTTCAATTCTATAACCCCAAAGGGTATGGGATTTTGAAGTCAAGTTCATCATTGATACCACACTTAATGACTCTTTTAATACAATTTTGGCCTGAGCTTTAATCTGTATGTGTGAGGATTGGGGAATGTGTTAAAACAGCTCCCACTCTAAACATACTGTGTGTTTCTGCGAGGGGTTGGGATACGGCAGAATACCCGTTTCTGTTGGACATTTAAGTAGGCTTCTCCTTCTACTCCTCTAGGACAACAAGGTGAATGGAGTGACAGACTCCACCCGTATCATGGGATATTCCTTCCTGTACCCGGCAGTGATCCCACGGCCCTACGTCTGCACGGTAACCCTCACCCCGCAGGACGAGTTCTTCATCCTGGGAAGCCGTGGCTTGTGGGATGCCGTGTCAGCGTCGGAGGCGGTGGAGGCGGTGCGTAATGTCCCAGATGGCCTGGCTGCAGCCAAGAAGCTGTGTACGCTGGCCCAGGGCTACGGCTGCACCGACAGTCTCTGTGCCGTGGTGGTGCAGCTCTCTGTGAGTGAGGACTGCTGTTGCTGCAGAGACCATCCCCAGCCGCCCCCTAGCCCTGTATTGGGCGGCTACCCCTCTTCGGGGGGTTCGTCGATAAAGGAGCGACCCACAGGGGACGGCTCCCTCCCTGTCCCCCCGTCCTCCTGCAGTGAGATCAGCAGTGAGATCAGTACTAGTGAGATGAGCAGCGAGGTGGGATCCACGGCCTCCTCTGACGAGCCTCCTCAGAGTTCCCTGGGGCTGCTGCATGAACAACCCCACCACCACCAGCTCCACCTGCACCACCAGGCCAACCAGCTCTCCCTGCAGGCCCAGCACGCTGCCCAGCCCTGCCCCTACCCTCACCCAGGCTCGGAGCTCCCTGCCCGGGGCTGCTGTGCTCTCCACCCTGCCTGTCTGACCGGATCCTTCCAGAGGCAGCTGTCCAGCGCCACCTTCTCCAGCGCACTATCTGACAACGGGCTGGACAGTGAGGACGAGGAGCCCATCGCCGGGGTCTTCTCCAACGGGAGCAGAGTGGAGGTGGAGGCCGACATCCACTGCCTTAGGGTTGAGGCCTCTTTATCATCGTCAGGACGGGAATGCTTGCTGGCCCCTCCTCCACCTCCTCCACCCTGCACCCCGGAACCACTGGAGGAAGGGGTGGAGCTGACCCTGGGGGAGGCGGATATGAGGGAGGATAGAGAAGAGGGCTGGTCAGTGGGCTGCGGCAGACCGGGTGATGACGGGAAGGCCATGGGGAAGAGGAGGGGGAACGGCTCTGTGGCCCCCCAGGAGAAGAGCCACAACCTGATCGAGGTGGCAGCAGACGCCCCATCTAAGAAGGGAGGGGGATACTTCACAGCCCCCGCCCAGCCCGACCCAGACGACCAGTTCATCATCCCTCCAGAGCTGGTGGAGGAGGTCAAGGAGATCATGAAGCAGCATCAGCAGAAGCAACAGAAAACACCTAGCCCCGACCAGCCTGCAGACTACTAGGACTGCAGGGAATTAGGACACACCCCGAAATCCCTACAGTGGAGAATCGCTACAGAGTCTTCGGACTAGCTGAGTAACCTATGTATCTGAAAAACAGCACCTTGCTGAGATGTCTACAGGCTACAATCACTCAACCCCTTTCCTGAGACCACAGCACTAGAGTACCAAGCACTGTAACCTGCTCCAACCCTTTCCCCAAAGTGACCTATAGAATAGGACATGCAAATGAGCCCTTTAAGATAACCCAACCCTATTGGGTATCCTACTTATGGACACACCTTTTATGGTCCAAAGTAGTTCCACTACTACTCACAGACAGACTGTGCGGAACGTTGTTTTTACATTAGACAACGAACCAATGAGTACCTATGTAATCAACACTAGTCTCTCTGCAAAAGGGTTAGCCTCTCACAACACACAGTTATGGATATGATGCCGTTGTTTTTTTACTTACCATATCTTTTAATGTAAAGAAAATTAAGTTGCTGAAAAAACCTTGTTAAATGAAACATGGAGAACAATCTTTTTTATTATCAATGAAATACATTTGAATGGTACACACCAATAATACCACGCTTAACTGTTGTAGATGGGGCACTTGATAAAACTCTATTTCTTCAGTAAATCATGGCTCTTGGCCTGTACAAAAGGCATAGACATTTTTGTAGAAATTTGAAAGACTAACTCTTAGGAGTTGCATACTCTTTATGGTGACCTAGTCACTTTTACTAATCTTCTCTGAGAGAAATTGTGATTTTTTTTCCCCCCCAATGAATTGTAAATAAGAGAAATACTGATGCTTTTAAAGGAACTGTGTACCCGTATGTCTGTGGATGGATTTAGTGGTGTGGAGGGGGTGTGGGTCAGACCTGATTTCGCCGATCTCACCTTTTTCTCGTAGACACATACACTCTGAGACATGTTCAATACACACACAGATACGTGCATACACAGTACAACCACCCTGTTATACAGTACAAGCACACACAATTCACCATGGTTCTTTTCATTCAGTTCTGTTGATACTTACATCTTGGTTAGTCAGCACTCCCTCTCTAATGTGCTCACAACATACATACACACAGTATTCCGTCCCACTGCTATCACCGGCATGACTGTGTCCAGTTCAGTAATGCAAACAATTGCTATATTATCCACATGGAAAGTAAACCACACAAAACGTTCCTGTCTTTGGTATAATAAATCTTACATTTGTAAGCTTTGTTGTTCTAGTGGTATTTTATATTTTGCAGTGACATTTTAAATTCTCTCTCTGTGTGCGTTTGACACATGTGTAAACTTGTATACAATCATTTCTCTCAGTAATTCCTCCCCTTTTTCAATGTATGACCCACTTGTATTTTGCAGATTAAGGTCATACAATTTTAAGTTCCTATAAACCAAAAAACAGCCATAAGTATAGCTGATAGCTTTCAATTATACTTTACAATACAATTTCAAATTACTGTTATCCAGAAATGCAGGATAATCTCATTGCACATGTGTCATACTATAGCTCTAGTTTGAGTAAGGGCTCTATTCAATCTCTATAGCTGAAGTTTGGCTCTATAGCACGCTTGAAATTTAGAGGTAATTTCCAATTGAGCTGACATGTAGCGTTTACCGTGAATGCCGTGTCTGCTAACGCGGGAACATTGCCTCTAAATGTCAATCTGGCTACAACACAGAACTTCAGTGCTACTTATTGAATAGAGCCCTCATTCGAAAATCAGATGTATGTGCACCTTATGACCAGAAGAGGTCAATATTGTCAAATGTTTATATTAGCATCTCATTAATTTCAAAATCAGACGAACTTTAGAACCACTTATTATATTTATGCCCCTAATGCCTTCCATTCCATGACTGCAACTAAATAAACATTTCAGATATAATTCTCAATTTAAAACTATTAAGAGTCTGATATGAAAATGACATGACAGCAACACTAATGTAGCGTATGCCCTGAACAATACATACACTTCATAGCATATTTAGGATTTTTTTTTAAATTTGCACACAAATACAAAAAAAAATGGGATGTTAAGGTAAATGAAAATAACCTGTGCGGGAGAGGTAGAGCACGTCCCCCTTTCAAGTGTTTAAATAAAAATTTAACACAAGAAAATAGTTGGAGATTTACATACACAAATAAACTACAAATCATGTCAAATGAACAGGCTGATCAAAATACATGGCTGATAGGCAGATCATTATTGGGATGAGACATTAAGTGGAATTTCCAGTAGATCTTTTGTCATTTTATATTTGAAGGAGTTGTAGCTTTTGTAGTTAACTTCTTCATCTACTTAATGCTGGCCATGAATAGTTTTGGTTCTGGCAGGGGGAAAAACATTACATTCCTGTGACGGTGACATTGGACATGGTGATGCCCCGGTCTCCTCCACCTCCGCTGTTCTTGTTTTTCCTCTTCACACACACCACACTGACTGCAGTCACCACCAACATGCCACCCAGCACAGAGAAAGAGGCTATAAGCGCTGTGGTCATCGTGTCCTGGGTGGAACCCTGATACTGACAACTCTCTCCGTAGTACCACCAGTCGTCACCAACTGCACACCTAGAGAGGGACCGAGCGAGAGAGTCACCTATCTACCCACTGCACATCTGGATAGGGAGAGAGAAATATAGCTCTAACATGGTTCACCTATATAGAGGGGAAGAAAGTGGGAGTCTACACAGGCAACACTGGTTGTAATGATGTCATTATACAACCAGTTTTGCCTGCTGTGTGTATGTGTAAAGGGTAAGACTGAGCATTCTGAGGAAACAGAGGGAATCATTTGTATCTGCACAGCTGGTGCAAGATAATAAAAGGAAATAATCAAGCTGTGGTTATCAATGCAGAGAGAAGAACAGAGCGAAAGAGAGAGAAATAGAATTCAGTATGGATGATTGAATTTCAGACCATTGTATTGTGTAAGCGACAAGCCTCGATAATAAAGTGTCCTCACCTGCAAAGAGCATTTCCAGCATCCACCACACAGACGCCCTCATTCCCACATGTGACCTTAGTGCAGGGGTCAGTAGGTGGCAATATGGCGGTGGTAACCGTGGTGACTGGTGGCAATGTGGAGGAGGGTACGGGCTGGGTCACCGTAAGATGTGACACATCTGAAGACAGAGATTTGGAGGAGGGGGCATGTATGTAATGAGAATGAGGTACAGTACACATAATACTAACATAGAAATGAATGTTGGCCTACAGACACTGGGATGGGATTGGGTAGCATGATTGATTATAGAAATGGCGAATGGGCGTGAATTGGTAATGAATCACATGATGTGGACATCACAGTCGACTTTGGCCACGAAAAACAGTCCAACTCCGCCCCTTTATCAATTATCAAACAGAAATAAAGTGTTCCTTTGGTGGTTCGTCGATGTGTCATTCTGGTCATGCGCACTGTGACCAGCATAGCTAGTTAGTTAGCTAGCCAGTAACTCCTCCAGTATGCGTTGACGTCATTTCAAAGGATTTGTTTTTGGATGGAAGCTGTAGAGGTTGGTAAGAATGGCACTTCTGTAGCCAAATATCTTATTCATACATTTGAGGGTTTAAGCATTAAATTCCCTGGTATGATGGTGGATTGATCCATTGTAGTTTAAAGCCATTATTTTTGCATTTTTTCCCAAAGCCAACCTTTAAATAGATGGAAAACCACAACCCATGATTTTATTTGAATGAGTGTGATGATAATTAACAAGGCAGTGTAAGGGCTAGCTGACCCACTGCATAGCGGTTGTTTTGGCGGTGTCGGAGGTGGAACTGCTGTGGACCTCTGTGGTTCCTGGCATTATACCTAAAGTGGACATTGCCATTGGCTGCACAGAGTCGCATTAACAGAAATCCCATGCAGACTTATTTACAAGCTTGCAATAGAATGTGAGATGTTATCTAAACCTTGATTAGGCTGATAGAAATCCTCTTTATTTTGTTTAATGATTTTCAACTTGAGTGTCATTATTTCTATATAGCCTACACTAACTTATGCAGAACTTCTAACCCGAGTGGGACAAGTGTGGCTTTGTGACAATGACCACACGAGCAGCAGCTCTAGCACAGTAACCCTTCTGACACCGCCGAAACGCCAACTTGCGGGTGTTAAAACTTGATTGAATCTAGGCCTTAATGGGATATGATGGTGGCTCCACAGGAGGTTGGTGGCACCTTAATTGTGGAGGACATGCTTGTGGTTATGGCTGAAAAGGAATGAGTGGAATTGTATCAAACACATGGTTTGATGCCGCTCCGTTCCAGCCATTATTATGAGCCGTTCTCCCCTCAGCAGCCTCCACTGGTGGGATCATACAGATTAGTATATTGAACATGATTATGCAAAACAGAGAGACAATGTATCATGATTTCAGAGAATGTAGAGAATGCTTTTGGCGTGTTTTTGATAAAAAGGTATTTTCAGTAGCCTGGTCCCAGATCTGTTTGTGTGATCGTGTCAAACGCAGCAATGACCATTGGTGGAAAAAGTACCCAATTTTTATACTTGAGTAAAAGTAAAGATACCTTAATAGAAAATGACTCAAGTAAAAGTGAGTCACCCAGTAAAATACTACTTAAGTAAAAGTCTAAAAGTACTTGGTTTTAAATATATTTACGTGTCAAAAGTAAATGTAATTACTAAAATATACTTAAGTATCAAAAGTAAATGTAGAAATAATATAAAATTCCTTATATAAACGCAAACCAGACGGCATCATTTTCCTTGTTTTTTTTTTTACGGATAGCCAGGGTCATGCTCTAACACTCAGACATCATTTACAAACGATGTGTTGAGTGAGTCCACCAGAGCAGAGGCAGAAGGGATGTTCTCTTGATAAGTGTTTAAATTAAACAGTTTTCCTGTCCTGTTAATCATTCACAATGTAACGAGTACTTTGGGTGTCAGGGAAAATGTATGGTGTAAAAAGTACATAACTGTCTTTAGGAATGTAGTGAAGTAAAAGTCAAAGTTGTACAGATACCCCCCAAAAATACTTAAGTATTACTTTAAAGTATTTTTACTTACACCACTGACAATGACCAAACAGATCTGGAACCAGGCTAACTTTTGTCAGGACTGACCATAGGAGTTGGCAATACAGCACGAACAGATCTGGCTAACTTTTGTCATGGCTAACCATAGGAGTTGGCAATACAGCACGAACAGATCTGGAACCAGGCTAACTTTTGTCATGGCTAACCATAGGAGTTGGCAATACAGCAAGAACAGATCTGGAACCAGGCTAACTTTTGTCAGGACTGACCATAGGAGTTGGCAATACAGCACGAACAGATCTGGAACCAGGATAACTTTTGTCATGGCTAACCATGGGAGTTGGCAATACAGCACGAACAGATCTGGAACCAGGATAACTTTTGACATGACTAACCATAGGAGTTGGCAATACAGCACGAACAGATCTGGAACCAGGCTAACTTTTGTCATGGCTAACCATAGGAGTTGGCAATACAGCACGAACAGATCTGGAACCAGGCTAACTTTTGTCAGGACTGACCATAGGAGTTGGCAATACAGCACGAACAGATCTGGAACCAGACTAACTTTTGTCAGGACTGACCATAGGAGTTGGCAAAACAGCATGAACAGATCTGGAACCAGGCTAACTTTTGTCATGGCTAACCATAGGAGTTGGCAATACAGCACGAACAAATCTGGGACCAGGGTAACGTTTCAGAACTTCTTACCCTCCATGGTAAGCAGGAAGATGGCGTCTCCCCCCTTGATGAAGTCCCTGCTCTTGGCCCTGCCATGGGTGAGGTACGCGGTTGTCCCGGCACCCGGCCCACGAAAATATTTGGTCCCATCCGCCGCTGACACTTCAACGCCCACCTTACGAGGGTCATCCCAGAAGAACAGCTCTGAAGTCTCTGAAAGGTAAAAACACAAATCTTTCTCAATATACTCTACATGACTTCATCTATGAAATAAGAAGACTACTACTTTAAGTCCATGCAAAACCAGGTGGAACATCTCAGAAAAAAATGGTAATTCCATTCATTTGAAAATGGAATTTAACTCCATATGTTAAAGTAAATCCCTGGGTTTCAAATCATTCTGCACTTGTCTTGGTCTATATTAATTAGGAATTTCAGAAGGGCACTGACCTAGGATCAGTTTAGCCTTTCAGATAATAATGAAAAATATTACATGGAGAGAGGGAACCTGATCCTAGATCAACACTCCCAGTCTAAGATGCTTAATGAATACTGGACCTGGACTGACCACTGAGTTTCTTAGTAGGATCGGTGGTGACACTGCGCTGGTTGTTCATACGCCTCATGATGTCTGGGTTCTGATCGAACAGCATCATGGTCATCTGTTTCCACGGACACGGCCACTTCCGCACCTCTGTGTCACCGGTCATGGTCACCAGGTGGGCGTAGGCAGAAAGCTCCCCCGCGTAGCCCTCCTTCCCACTGGGGTAGAGCCCCATCTGGAAGGTGTAGCCCTCTCTGGACTTGAACGGGGGGCTGTAGATGGGTTTGTCGTTAGGAGTGGTCTCCATGATGTGGCTGAAGTTCTTCACCCGCCACACGTGGTCGGGGCAGGTAGTCTCAGAGAGGTTGATGTCGTCCAGGGAGAGACCACCTGTGGAGGGGGCGTCACCCTTGATGCCCTCGAACACCACCCGGAACTTCTTGACCACGTTCAGGCTCACATGGTGCAGGTGCCATAGGTCTTGAGGTGGTGCTGGGAGAAAGAGGAAACCATTAAGTTTATAAATACAGTAGAGAATATTGTTGTGTAGAATTTACAGTATATCATATGTTATACGCATTATATAGGTTAAGAAAAACCAATATGATGGGTGTAAACTAATAACAGATTATTTGAATGTCTATAGATTGATGTAACATATGTTAGCTATGTTAGAGACCATATGTTAGAGATGTTAGAGACCATATGTTAGAGATGTTAGCTGTGTTAGAGACCATATGTTAGAGATGTTAGCTATGTTAGAGACCATATGCTAGAGATGTTAGAGACCATATGTTAGAGATGTTAGCTATGTTAGAGATGTTAGAGACCATATGTTAGAGATGACAGCTATGTTAGAGACCATATGTTAGAGATGTTAGAGACCATATGTTAGAGATGTTAGCTATGTTAGAGACCATATGTTAGAGATGTTAGCTATGTTAGAGACCATATGTTAGAGATGTTAGAGACAATATGTTAGAGATGTTACCAACTATGGGCTGAATAACACGCAGGGTTCCATTGGGGTGGGCTTCATCGTACTCTCGGACAAGGATCACCAGCTGATCGTTGGCGCCACCACCATTGTAGAGGAAGAACTGCAGGCACTGGTAGCTTCTCTTGGGGTAGAGCAGTCTGCTCTCCAGCCTGGCTGTGTCTGCTGGTTTGCCTGTGGCAGTGCTCAAGTGCATGAAGTAGCCTGAGCCTGTGAACAATGGACATCAGTATACATTTTCCATTGGATTGTTAAGTAGGGTCAGCCTATAACTTTAGCCTATAACTAGGGCTCAGAGTTTTACTAACCAGGTAACAGTCAGGGAAAACTCTAGGTGTTATTTGTAACTGGACCTTTGATCACCCTTTGGACTGTAAGATAAGAAGAGAGCTGATAGTGATCTGCCCTGTCAGGGACTGAGGATGGGAGGTTGATAGTGTTGTTTTGTGGTTGGTGTGTACTGAGGGGGTGCTCACCGGTGCATTTGCCCATGTTGGAGTAGTCCGTGTTGGGCCCGCCAGGCGCCTGGGTCACCCTTGTCCATTCTGCCTGGTCCCCCGGCCCCTGGATCATACCACAGATGTTCTCTCTCTCAAAGTCGCAGGTGTCCAGGAAAGTGGAGGAGCGTGCTGGATCAAAGGACACGTATATGCAATCGCTATCAGCTGAACAGCAATCATAGGAAAACTTTGACCTGCTGTAAACGTTTTTATCTAGGTTTACCATGTACCTATGCAGTACCATGTACCCAACCGCGTTTGATAATCCACTAGGGTTCTCAATCAAATACTGTATACACTGCAGAAAGATCCTGAGTTTTGCTTTGAACAAATCACCTAACTAATCACTGTAATTCAAGTTTTATAGCAGAAATGTGACATTCCAGCAAAGGAAGTTTCCTGCACTGTGGGTTTGACTAAATTACAGTCTCCATCAAATAAATCAGTAGATCAGCAGGTCAATGTGAGTATGTCTTACTACTTACTTGGTAGATCAGTCAGTCTGCTCAGACAGTCGTTGATCACTGACTGAGCAGACTGATGCTCTTGAACATGGCCTGAGTCTTACTGCAGTTATACAGCCCAATGTTCCTATGCCTTACGACAGTTGTAGAGGCCTAAAAGTGACTGAGCCTTACAGCAGCTGTAGAGGCCTAAAGTGACTGAGCCTTACTGCAGTTGTAGAGGCCTAAAGTGACTGAGCCTTACTGCAGTTGTAGAGGCCTAAAGTGACTGAGCCTTACAGCAGCTGTAGAGGCCTAAAGTGACTGAGCCTTACTGCAGTTGTAGAGGCCTAAAGTGACTGAGCCTTACAGCAGCTGTAGAGGCCTAAAGTGGCTGAGCCTTACTGCAGTTGTAGAGGCCTAAAGTGACTGAGCCTTACTGCAGTTGTAGAGGCCTAAAGTGACTGAGCCTTACTGCAGTTGTAGAGGCCTAAAGTGACTGAGCCTTACTGCAGTTGTAGAGGCCTAAAGTGACTGAGCCTTACTGCAGTTGTAGAGGCCTAAAGTGACTGAGCCTTACTGCAGTTGTAGAGGCCTAAAGTGACTGAGCCTTACTGCAGTTGTAGAGGCCTAAAGTGACTGAGCCTTACTGCAGTTGTAGAGGCCTAAAGTGGCTGAGCCTTACTGCAGTTGTAGAGGCCTAAAGTGGCTGAGCCTTACAGCAGCTGTAGAGGCCTAAAGTGACTGAGCCTTACAGCAGCTGTAGAGGCCTAAAGTGACTGAGACTTACAGCAGCTGTAGAGGCCTAAAGTGACTGAGCCTTACAGCAGCTGTAGAGGCCTAAAGTGACTGAGCCTTACTGCAGTTGTAGAGGCCTAAAGTGACTGAGCCTTACAGCAGCTGTAGAGGCCTAAAGTGACTGAGCCTTACAGCAGCTGTAGAGGCCTAAAGTGACTGAGCCTTACAGCAGCTGTAGAGGCCTAAAGTGACTGAGCCTTACAGCAGCTGTAGAGGCCTAAAGTGACTGAGCCTTACTGCAGTTGTAGATGCCTAAAGTGACTGAGCCTTACTGCAGTTGTAGAGGCCTAACGTGACTGAGCCTTACTGCAGTTGTAGAGGCCTAAAGTGACTGAGCCTTACAGCAGCTGTAGAGGCCTAAAGTGACTGAGCCTTACAGCAGCTGTAGAGGCCTAAAGTGACTGAGCCTTACTGCAGTTGTAGAGGCCTAAAGTGACTGAGCCTTACTGCAGTTGTAGAGGCCTAAAGTGACTGAGCCTTACTGCAGTTGTAGAGGCCTAAAGTGACTGAGCCTTACAGCAGCTGTAGAGGCCTAAAGTGACTGAGCCTTACAGCAGCTGTAGAGGCCTAAAGTGACTGAGCCTTACTGCAGTTGTAGAGGCCTAAAGTGACTGAGCCTTACTGCAGTTGTAGAGGCCTAATGTGCCTGTGTCTTACTGCAGTTGTAGAGACGCCGTAGCTTGAGCAGGTCATTATCACTGAACTCCATGCGCTGACCGATGACATCAGCGAAGGCGGGGATCTTGGTGACGATTGTGGGCTCGGTACCGTTCCTGAACGCAGTCTTACTGTAGTGCATCATGGAACCGTAGTCGTAGGGGACACCCAGAGAACTGGACATGGTGTCATTGTACGTGTTGAAGTTGTGTTCCTTACCTGGAGATTGATTGATTGAGGGAGGGAGGGAGAGGGAGAGAGAGAGTTCAGTTGGGTTGGAGGGGTCAAATCAGCCAGTTTACTCACTTCTTCAAATCTAGCCTTGGAATTTCAATTCGTCTCCTGAATTGACATGTACTGTAATAAGCCTTCAACCCCAAAATGTTAGCGAGACAAAGAATGTCTCCAATGGCAGATCTGTAGGGTTAGGGCTTCATGTGGATGACAAGATGCTGACTGGAATCTTAAGAATCATGTCGCTGCTCTTTCACCTTAAATTACACAAAACGAATGACTTGATATTAATGACTTAGACCATGCACTAATCTCAAATTTCACTTTAAATTTCCGTTGATGCTTACATGGTGCCCTTTGCCTGTTTGTCTGAGAGGATTAGGCAGTCGATCAGCGCAAGAAGACATTTGTTTGTCCTGATCACATAGTTTATAGCTCTTGGGAAAGGTCAAGATTAATGAACAAGTAGTGTACACTGTGGGTGGGCCTGTTTGGTCAGGCTAATACTAATCTGACTTTATGTTGTCATGTTGACATATTGTAATATGCTTTGTGGGAAGAAAACAGATTACTGTTTGTCCAGATGATAAGTTATTCCGAGAAATCCAATCACCATGTTTCTGATGACAAATACATGCAGGCATGCACAGTAAGAAACACCCCACTGGGAACAGACCTCAGCTCAACTTCTAGTTTTGATTTACATTCGGTTGAATTTTCAACTAACGTGAAATCACCATGTCATTGGATTTAGGTTAAAAGTTGAGTAAAAAAAAATATTTTATGTTGATGACTTTTTACAAATTCAATCAGTTTTCCACGTTGATTCAACATCATGATGTGGAAACAATGTTGATTAAACCAATTTTTACCCAGTGGGAATAGCCTAGATTCAATCAGATCAAGCGTCCGTGATATCCGACACTTGTTTAGCTGGTGTAACTGTGTTAGAGCTGTCAAGTTAGAGCTTCTGCTCCGTGTGGTTAATGTGACGAAGCTACACTCGTCCCACTCGCGTCAGAAGATCAGAACGAGAAAGAAAAAATTACATTCAAAATCGAAAAACATTTAACTAAACAATCAAGGTGTAGATTACATCTCACATCTCTCTTAATGCGACTCTGTGCAGCCAATGGCAATGTCTGCTTTAGGTATAATGCCGGGAGCTGCTTGTGTATTTGACAGCTCTTACCTGGTACAACCCTAACCTTAGCCATAACCCTAACCCCTACATTTTGGGGTCAGAGGGTTAGGGGTAAGCATTATGGTTAGGGTTACCATAGGTTTATAGGTTCAGTACCCTCAGAGATGTGGTCCCACAGGATGGTGACGTAGTCATCGCGGTCCGACCGTGACTGCTCATGCCAGAAACCCAGTGCATGGAGGAATTCGTGTTCGATGGTCGCAATGCGGTCACAATTGGTCCCGATGGACAACCTCTGTTTCCCCACATGTTGGTTACCCACAGATGAGAAACAACTGAAAGAGAGACAACCAGAAAACATTGTTGAGCGTTAATATAATACAAACTCAAAGGCTATATATACTACAGCCTAACCTTTTTTTCCATGGGCACATCCTTCCAAAATAAAATATATACTCTACTGTTCAAAAGTTTGGGATCACTTAGAAATGTCCTTGTTCTGGAAAAAAATGCATGTTTTTTGTCCATTAAAATAACATAAAATTGATCAGAAATACAGTGTAGATATTGTTAACACAGGAGTGATGGTTGCTGATAATGGGCCTCTGTATGCCTATATACATATTCCATGAAAAATCTTTAGTTTCCAGCCACAATGGTCATTTACAACATTAACAATGTCTACACTGTATTTCTGATCAAATGTATGTTATTTCAATGGACAAAAAAATATGCATTTCTTTAAAAAACAAGGACATTTCTAAGTGACCCCAAACTTTTGAACGGTAGTGTACTGCCAGGAGTGGATCTCCTAGTGAGACAATAACCCCAAACATACAGTACCTGTCAAAAGTTTGGACACACCTACTCATTCAAGGGTCTTCTTTATTTTAAATATTTTCTACATTGTAGAATAATAGTGAAGACATCAACACTATGAAATAACACATATGGAATCATGTAGTAACCAAAAATGTGTTAAACAATTAAAAATATATTTTATATTTGAGATTCTTCAAAGTAGCCACCCTTTGCCTTGATGACAGCTTTGCGCACTCTTGGCATTCTCTCAACCAGCTATTGACGAGTACTGTATATACATTTTATGTAGTCATGTATGTCCAGTATCTTGAAAGCACAATGTAGAAACATTATAAATCAACATAAAAACAGAGCAGTCCATAACAGCTTACAGTACCCGCTTCCTTTGAAAATGGAAATGTAGAAACATTATAAATCAACATAAAAACAGAGCAGTCCATAACAGCTTACAGTACCCGCTTCCTTTGAAAATGGAAATGTAGTTCTGCTCTCCCTCCCAGGGGTTGAAGTCGATACAGGTCTTCAGGCGATACTGTTCAAAGGCCTTCAGGATAACACCTTTTGCATTGATCTCTGTGTTGTGAATAGAAGATATGTCTTGTAACCATGAAATTACACATTCAATTGAAGACTACGCCACATGACCTATTTCGTGCAATGGACCATAAAATAGTATCATTGTGTAAATTAATGTATTGCCCCTCTTAAATAGTCAACCTTTAGAACCACAAACATGTCTCAGAAAGTGAATGTGTATTATTACTAAGCAAAAATATAAACGCAACAATCTCAAAGACTTTACTGAGTTACAGTTCATATAAAGAAATCAGTCAATTGAAAACATTTACTAATCTATGGATTTCACATGACTGGGAAGACAGATGTGCATCTGTTGGTCATAGACACCTTAAAAAAAGGTAGGGGTGTGGATCAGAACCAGTCAGTATCTGGTGCATGTACCACCATTTACCTCATGCAGCGCAACACATCTCCTTTGCATAGAGTTGATCAGGCTGTTTACTGTGTCCTGGGGAATGTTGTCCCACTCCTCCTCAATAGCTGTGCAAAGTTGCTGGATATTGGCGGGAACTGGGACATGCTGTAGTACACATCGATCCAGAACACCCAAAACGTGCTCAATGGGTGACAGGTGAGTATGCAGGCCATGGAAGAACTGGGATATTTTCAGCTTCCAGGAATTGTGTACAGATCCTTGCAACATGGAGCCGTGCATTATCATGCTGAAACATGATAGCGGATGAATGGCATAACAATTGCCCCTCAGGATCTCATCACGGTATCTCTGTGCATACATATTGCCATTGATAAAATGCAATTGTGTTTGTTGTCTGTAGCTAATAACTGCCTATATCTTAACCCCACCACCATGGGACACTCTGTTCACAACATTGACATCAGCAAACCACTCGCCCACACAACGCCATACAAGTGGTCTGTGGTTGTGAGGCTGGTTGAGGCTACTGCCAAGTTCTCCAAAACAACTTTGGAGGCGGCTTATGGTAAATAAATTAAAATTGGATTCTCTGGCAACAGCTCTGGTGGACATTCCTACAGTCAGCATGCCAATTGCACGTTCCCTCAAAATTTGAGTAATCTGTGGCATTGTCATGTAGGATAAAACAGCACATTTTAGAGTGACCTTTTGTTGCCTCCAGCACGAGGTGCACTTGTGTGATGATCAGGCTGTTTAATCAGCTTCTTGATATGCCACACATGTCAGGTGTATAGATTATCTGGCAAAGGAGAAATGCTCACTAACAGGGATGTGCTCACCGAACGTGCTACCTGTCCCAGACCTGCTGTTTTCAACTCTCTAAAGACAGTAGGAGTGGTAGAGATACTCTTAATGATCGGCTATGAAAAGCCAACTGACATTTACTCCTGAGGTGCTGACTTGCTGCACCCTCGACAACTACTGTGATTATTATTATTTGACCATGCTGGTCATTCATGAATATTTGAACATCTTGGCCATGTTCTGTTATAATCTCCACCCGGCACAGCCAAAAGAAAACTGGCCACCCCTCATAGCCTGGTTCCTCTCTAGGTTTCTTCCTAGGTTTTGGCCTTTCTAGGGAGTTTTTCCTAGCCACTGTGCTTCTACACCTGCATTGCTTTCTGTTTGGGGTTTTAGGCTGGGTTTCTGTACAGCACTTTGAGATATCAGCTGATGTACGAAGGGCTATATAAATACATTTGATTTGATTTAAACAAATTTGTGCACAAAACTTGAGAGAAATAAGCTTTTTATGCATATGCAACATTTCTGGGATCTTTTGTTTCAGCTCATGAAACATGGAAGCAACACTTTAAATGATGTGTTTATATTTTTGTTCAGTGTAGATGTACAGTGCATTCGGAAAGTATTCAGACCCCTAAGTTACAGCCTTATTCTAAAATTGTTTAAATAGTTTTTTTCCGCCTTATCAAGCTACACACAATACCCCATAATGACAAAGCAAAAACAGTTCTTTCTTTTTTTTAAATTGCAAATGTAAATCTGAAATGTCACATTTACATAAGTATTCAGACCTTTTACTCAGTACTTGGTTAAAACACCTTTAGCAGTGATTACAGCCTTGAGTCTCCTTGGGTATGATGCTACAAGCTTGGCACACCTGTATTTGGGGAGTTTCTCCCATTCTTCTCTGCAGATCCTCTCAAGCTCTGTCAGGTTGGATGGAGAGCGTCACTACACAGCTATTTTCAGGTCTCTCCAGAGATGTTAGATCGGGTTCAAGTCCAGGCTCTGGCTGGGCCACTCAAGGACATTCAGAGACTTGTTCCGAAGCCACTCCTGCATTGTCTTGACTGTGTGCTTAGGGTTGTTGTCCTGTTGGAAGGTGAACCTTCACCCCAGTCTGAAGTCCTGAGTACTCTGGAGAAGGTTTTCATCAAGGATCTCTCTGTACTTTGCTTATTTCATCTTTCGCTTGATACTGACTAGTCTCCCAGTCCCTGCCGCTGACAAACATCCCCACAGCATAATGCTACCACCACCATGCTTCACCGTTGGGATGGTGCCAGATTTCCTCCAAACGTGACACTTGGCATTCAGGGCAAAGAGTTCAATCTTGGTTTCATCAGACCAGAGAATCTTGTTTTTCATGGTCTGAGAGTCCTTTAGGTGCCTTTTGGCAAACTCCAAGCAGGCTGTCATGTACCTTTTAGTGAGGAGAGGCTTCCGTCTGGCCACTCTACCATAAAGGCCTGGAGTGGAGTGCTGCAGAGTTTGTTGTCCATCTGGAAGGTTCTCCCAACTCCACAGAGGAACTCTGCAGCTCTGACCATCGGGTTCTTGGTCACCTCCCTGACCAAGGCCCTTCTCCCCCGATTGCTCAGTTTGGCCGGGCAGCCAGCTCTAGGAAGAGTTCTTGGTGGTTCCAAACTTCTATCATTTAAGAATGTGCTCTTGGGGAACTTCAATGCTGGGAAAAAATGTTGGTACCCTTGTGCCTCGAAACAATCCTGTCTCGGCATTCTACGGACAATTCCTTTGACCTCATGGCTTGGTTTTTGCTCTGACTTTCACTGTCAACTGTGGGACCTTATATAGACAGGTGTGTGTCTTTCCAAATCATGTCCAATCATTGAATTTACCACAGGTGGACTCCAATCAAGTTGTAGAAACATCTCAAGGATGATCAATGGAAACAGGATGCACCTGAGCTCAACATCGTGTCTCGTAGCAAAGGGTCTGAATACTTACGTAAATAAGGTATTTCTGTTTTGTAATTTTTATACATTTGCAAAAAATTCTAAGAACATGTTTTCACTTTGTCATTATGGGTTATTGTGTGTAGATTGATGAGGAAAATAAGTAATTGAATCTATTAATTAATTAATTTTAGAATAAGGTTGTAACGTCAAGGGGTCTGAATACTTTCCGAATGCACTGTATGTATTATATTGTATCTACATCTATGGTCTTACCCAAGTCATCCTCAAAGTAGTAGGGAACAGTCTTTGGCCATCTGTATTGATCCCCTATTATAGAATTCCGGCCTTGTTTCTGAGTCAGCCGTAGATTACATTTGACAAAAAAAGAAATAATAAATCATTTAGTTCTGTTAAGCGTGGGCAGTGAGCTGATATCATAGAAATATAATTGCCCAAGCCCATGAGGGTGCAGTTAAATTGCTGTGGTCTGCAATCAATGGAACTTCCCCATTCTTGTCTTTCTATTTCTATGCTTGATATAACATGTCATTGTTAAAGTGAAGACCAGCAGAAGTACTTATTAACTCACCTCATCAAGCTCAATATCCCCCTCCACCAGGTTTAACCCAGCCTCTGTTAGGACCAAGCACACACACACACACACGGCACATTGCTATGAAACTCCCATTGAGTTATTAGAAACAAGATTAAGTAACATCGGGGCGGCAGGGTAGCCTAGTGGTTAGAGCGTTGGACTGGTAACCGGAAGGTTGCGAGTTCAAACCCCCGAGCTGACAAGGTACAAATCTGTCGTTCTGCCCCTGAACAGGCAGTTAACCCACTGTTCCCAGGCCGTCATTGAAAATAAGAATTTGTTCTTAACTGACTTGCCTGGTTAAATAAAGGTAAAATAAAAATAAATTTAAAAAAAACATCCTAACTGACAAACCTTCATTGATATCAAAGATGTCCATGTCCCTTCCACCATCCACATCATATTCTGTAGAATAAATGTAAAGGACATACAGTAAATGACAGCTTTGAATAGGTGACATTCTATTTGAAATATTGAAAAGAAAATAAGAAAATCCACTTACCTAAAACTCTTGGTGTAGGCTGACAAGCAACAGAGAGAAAACGTACCATTGTTTAGAGAAAGGGAGTGACCATTGTAACAATGCAAATGAGGCATTATACTAATTTGAAATGAAAATGCAAATTAGGTCAACATAAATCATATTACAGTATCTCAATAACAAATAAAACCATTCAATACCAGTACTAAAGCTATATTGATGTTTCTTTGAGACATGTTTTTCATTTTCACCAATATATAAATAAACAGATAAATGCAACATAACCTTACCAGAGATAAGACATTTTCACATAAGATCCATGAAATATGGAGGATGACTAAATATGTAGTTCTCCTCCCCATGTTTACTCCCTAGTCAAAGAATCCCTTAGTATGGAACACTAAGAATTAGTAGCCTTGGCCTCTCAGACAGACTTGAAAAAGGTGCTAAGCTAGTCCGATAGACCAGATAAAAGTACATGTGATGGCAAGATCAATAATTGACAGAGCAAGAAACAAAGTGTCATAATTCACCTACAGTCGACTCAGATGACTTGTCCACACACCTTTTCACACACACATAAACACACACCTCTACATACACACATGTACAGTCAGGTCCAGAATGATTGTCCCCCTTGATAAAGATTATCAAAAAAATACTATAAAATACTTCATACAAATACGGAGCTATATTGTACGCTCAAATAAAAATGAAAATGGTATACTTATATATATATATATATATATATATTTGTTTAACAAGTAATACTTTTCTTC
The DNA here is from genome assembly GCF_013265735.2 of Oncorhynchus mykiss. NCBI lineage: Eukaryota > Metazoa > Chordata > Actinopteri > Salmoniformes > Salmonidae > Oncorhynchus > Oncorhynchus mykiss. The sequence continues at coordinate 69,450,722 of NC_048572.1, forward strand.
TCAAAAGATAGGGGTCAAAAGTATTGCCACCCCTGTTTTCAATACCTCACCTTGCAAGGATAATGGCACTGACCGTTTTTATAAAATGGTTTATTAGATTGGAGAACACATTGGGAGGGATCTTATACCATTCCTCCATACAGAATCTTTCTGGATCTTTGATATCCATTGTCTGCGCGTATGGTACTCTTCAATTCAAACCACACATTTTCAATGGGATTTACATCCAGAGACTGGGATGGCCATTGCAAAATGTTGATTTTGTAGTCAATTAACCATTTATTTGTGGATTTTGATGTACAGTATCAGTCAAAAGTGTGGACACACCTACTCATTCAAGGGTTTTTCTTTGTTTGTACTATTTTCTACATTGTTGAAAATAGTGAAGACATCAAAACTGTGAAATAACACCTACGGAATCATGTAGTTACCAAAAAATGAATAAAAAAACATTTTATATTTGAGATTCTTCAAAGTAGCCACCCTTTGCCTTGATGAACGATATCATAACCGCCATCGATAAAAGACAGCACTGTGCAGCCTTCTTCATCGACCTGGCCAAGGCTTTCGACTCTGTCAATCACCGTATTCTTATCGGCAGACTCAATAGCCTTGGATTTACTAATGACTGCCTCGCCTGGTTCACTAACTACTTCTCAGATAGAGTTCAGTGTGTCAAATCGGAGGGCCTGTTATCCGGACCTCTGTCAGTCTCTATGGAGGTGCCACAGGGTTCAATTCTTGGGCCGACTCTCTTCTCTGTATATATCAATGATGTCGCTCTTCTTGCGGGTGATTCTTTGATCCACCTCTACGCAGACGACACCATTCTGTATACTTCTGGCCCTTCTTTGGACACTGTGTTAGTAAACCTCCAGACGAGCTTAAATGCCTTACAACACTCCTTCTGTGGCCTCCAACTGCTCTTAAATGCTAGTAAATGCATGCTCTTCAACCAATAGCTGCCCTCACCCGCCCGCCCAACCAGCATCACTACTCTGGATGGTTCTGACTTAGAATATGTGGACAACTACAAATACCCTAGGTGTCTGGCTAGACTGTAAACTCTCCTTCCAGACTCATATTAAGTATCTCCAATCAAAAAAAAAAAATCTAGAATCGGCTTCCTATTTCGCAACAAAGCATCCTTCACTCATGCTGCCAAACATACCCTTGTACAACTGAATATCCTGCCGATCCTTGACTTCGGCGATGTCATTCACAAATTAGCCTCCAACACTCTACTCAGCATATTGGATGCAGTCTATCACAGTGCCATCCGTTTTGTCACCAAAGCCCCATATACTACCCACCATTGCGACCTGTATGCTCTCGTTGGCTGGTCCTCGATACATATTCGTTGCCAAACCCACTGGCTCCAGGTCATCTATAAGTCTTTGATAGGTAAAGCTCTGCCTTATCTCAGCTCACTGGTCACCATAGCAACACCCACCTGTAGCACGCGCTCCAGCAGGTATATTTCACTGGTCTTCCCCAAAGCCAACACCTCCTTGGCCGCCTTTACTTCCAGGTTTCTGCTGCCAATGACTGAAACAAATTGCAAAAATCTCTGAAGTTGGAGACTTATATATCCCTCACTAACTTCAAGCACCGGCTGTCAGAGCAGCTTACCGCTCGCTGCAGCTGTTCACAGCCCATCTGTAAATAGCCCATCCATACCTACATCCTAAAACATATTTGTTTTAGTTTTTTTCTGCTCTTTTACACACCAGTATTTCTACTTGCACATCTTCACCTGCACATCTATTACTCCAGTGTTAATTGCTAAATTGTAATTATTTCACCACTATGGCCTATTTATTGCCTTACCTCTTTACTTCATTTGCACACACTGCATACAGATTTTCTATTGTTTTATTGACTGTACGTTTGTTTATTCCATGTGTAACTGTGTTCTTGTTGTTTTCGCACTGCTTTGCTTTATCTTGGCCAAGTCGCACTTGTAAATGAGAACTTGTTCTCAAATGGCCTACCTGGTTAAATAAAGGTCAAATAAAACATTTACAGCTTTGCACACTCTTGGCATTCTCTCAACCACCTTCATGAGGTAGTCACTTAACCTGGAATGTTTTTCCAACAGTCTTGAAGGAGTTTCCACATATGTTGAGCACTTGTTGGCTGCATTGCTCCAACTCATCCCAAACCATTTCAATTGGGTTGAGGTCGGGTGATTGTGGAGGCCAGGTCATCTGATGCAGCACTCCATCGCTCTCCTTCTTGGTCAAATAGCCCTTATACAGCCTGGAGGTGTGGTTTGGGTCATTGCCATGTTGAAAAACAAATTATAGTCGCACCAAGGGCAAACCAGATGGGATGGCGTATCCCTGCAGAATGCTGTGGTAGCCATACTGGTTAAGTGTTCCTTACCAGCAGGGCACCTGCACACCATCACCCTTCCTCCTCCATGGTGGGAACCACACATGCAGAGATCACAAAGACAAAGCGGTTGGAACCAAGAAACTCAAATTTGGATTAATCGGACCAAAGGACAGATTTCCACCAGTCTAATTTCCATCGCTCGTGTTTCTCGGCCCAAGCAAGACTTCTTCTTCTTCTTCTTCTTATTGATGCCATTTAGTAGTGGTTTCTTTGCATCAATTCAACCATGAAGGCCTGATTCACGCTGTCTCCTATGAACAGTTGATGTTGAGATGTGTCTGTTACTTGAACTCTGTGAAGAATTTATTTTGGCTGCAGTCTGAGGTGCAGTTAAATGCCGATTTCTGAGGCTGGTAACTCTAATGAACTTATCCTCTGTAGCAGAGGTAACACTGGATCTTCCTTTCCTGTGGCTGTCCTCATGAGAGCCAGTTTCATCATAGCGCTTGATGTTTTTTGCGACTGCACTTGAAGAAACTTTCAAAGGTCTTGACATTTTCCGGATTGACTGACATTCATGTCTTAAAGTAATGATGGATTGTTGTTTCTCTTTGCTTATTTGAGCTGTTCTTGACATAATATGGACTTGGGTCTTTTACCAAATAGAACTATGTTCTGTATACCACCCCTACCTGTGGCTCCCGAGTGGCGTAGCAGTCTACGGTACTGCATATTAGTGCTAGGCGTAATTACAGACCCTGGTACAGAAACCCAGCCTAAAACCCCAAACAGCAAGCAATGCAGATGTAGAAGCACAGTGGCTTGGAAAAACTCTCTAGAAAGTCAGGAACCCAGGAAGAAACCTAGAGAGGAACCAGGCTCTGATGGGTGGCCAGTCCTCTTCTGGCTGTGCTGGGTGGAGATTCCAGGCTGTATTACAACCGGCCGTGATTGGGAGACCCATAGAGTCGTCCGGGTTAGGGTTTGGAATTAAGAACTTGTTGCATTTAAAAAAAATACCTTGTCACAACAACTGATTAGCTCAAACACATTAAGAAGGAAATTCCACAAATGAACTTTTAACAAGGCACACCTGCTATTTGAATTGCATTCCAGGTGACTACCTCATAAAGCTGGTTGAGAGAATGCCAAGAGTGTGCAAAGCTGTCATCAAGGCAAAGGGTGGGTACTTTTCTGCATTTGTTCCCATGTTTTGATGCCAAAACCTCTATTCTCATAAAATATTTGACGAAAAGGCTCAGTGCCGTTGTCCTCGTAAGGTGAGGTATTGAAAGCTATTGAAAATAATTGAGCCCTATCTTGTAAACTTGTAAACTTGTAAACTCAGCAAAAAAGAAACGTCCTCTCACTGTCAACTGCATTTATTTTCAGCAAACTTCACGTGTAAATATTTGTATGAACATAACAAGATTCAACAACTGAGACATACATTTTATGTCTCCACAGACATGTGACTAAAAGAAATGGAATAATGTGTCGCTGAACAAAGGGGGGGGGGGGGGGGGGGTCAAAATCAAAAGTAACAGTCAGTATCTGGTGTGGCATTTCTGGGGGGAATGGCCCTAGCCCTCACCCTCCGATCCAACAGGTCCCAGACGTACTCAATAGGTTTGAAATCCGGGCTCTTCGCTGGCCATGGCAGAACACTGACATTCCTGTCTTGCAGGAAATCACACACAGAACGAGCAGTATGGCAGGTGGCATTGTCATTCTGGAGGTTCATGTCAGGATGAGCCTGCAGGAAGGGTACCACATGAGGGAGAAGGATGGCTTCCCTGTTACACACAGCATTGAGATTGCCTTCAATGACAACAAGCTCAGTCCGATGATGCTGTGACACACCGCCCCAGACCATGACGGATCCTCCACCTCCAAATCATTCCTGCTCCAGAGTACAGGCCTCGGTGTAACGCTCATTCCTTCGATGATGAACATAAATCCGACCATCACTCCTGGTGAGACAAAACCGCAACTCATCAGTGAAGAGCACTTTTTGCCAGGCCTGTCTGGTCCAGCGACAATGGGTTTGTGCCCACAGGCGACGTTGCTGCCGGTGATGTCTGGTGAGGACCTGCCTTACAACAGGCCTACAAGCCCTCAGTCCAGCCTCTCTCAGCCTATTGCGGACAGTCTGAGCACTGATGGAGGAATTGTGTGTTCCTGGTGTAACTTGGGCAGTTGTTGTTGCCATCCTGTACCTGTCCGGCAGGTGTGATGTTCGGATGTACCGATTCTGTGCAGGTGTTTTTACACGTGGTCTGCCTTTGTGAGGACGATCAGCTGTCCATCCTGTAGCGCTGTCTTAGGCATCTCACAGTACGGACATTGCAATTGCCCTGGCCACATCTGCAGTACTCATGCCTCCTTGCAGCATAACTAAGGCACATTCACACCGATGAGCAGGGACCTTGGGCATCTTTCATTTGGTGTTTTTCCAGTCAGTAGAAAGGCCTCTTTAGTGTCCTAAGTTTTTGTAACTGTGACCTTAATTGCCTACCGTCTGTAAGCTGTTAGTGTCTTAATGACCATTCCACAGGTGCATGTTCATTAATTGTTTATGGTTAATTGAACAAGCATGGGAAACAGTGTTTAAAACCTTTACACTGTTGATCTGTGAAGTTATTTGGATTTTTACAAATTATCTTTGAAAGACAGGGTCCAGAAAAAGGGACATTTATTTTTTTGCTGAGTTTATTAGTACGAAATATAATTTCCACATTTGTTCCAGCACACAATATAGCTCAATATTTGTATTATTTATTTTATACAGTCTTTCTTGCTCAATAATTGTTGACCTTGCTGTATATGCAGATGATATAGGTGAAGACACTTGAGACTATTTAAGAAAACAGTTTGAGGGAAGTAAATGTTTAATGCAAAATTATCAAAATACACTTGAACAATCACATTTGAAATCACACTGCTGCATTATTGTTCACAAAGCTCAAACAGGGAAACATTTAGTTGTGTTTAATCATGTCTTGTCATTAAAAAGTGTCAGATCGTTATGAACAGTGACAACCTACATTGCAATTATCAATACTTATACTGACGGTGACAAGAAGAAATTAAAATGTATATTTCACTACTTTACCACCAGATTGACAGCATTAGTAATAGTTTGCCAGTTTAGCTATATGATTTGTCTAACACATACCAGACATACATAAATAAAACAACAAGTATGGCAGGACAGTTGCTAACAAGCATATCACACTGGCAGTTATTGGGAACCTCAAGGGAGAGAAAGTCTGTTTGGTTGATAGGTGCTGCAATAGCCTCTATAATATACAAAATATTAGGAACGCCTTCCTAATTTTATTTTGCACCCTCTTTTGCCCTCAGAGCAGCCTCAATTTGTCAGGCTCTACAAGATGTCGAAAACATTCCACAGGGATGCTGGCCCATGTTGACTCCAATGCTTCCCACAGTTGTTTCAAGTTGGCTGGATGTCCTTTGGGTGTTGGACCATTCTTGATACACACGGGAACTGTTGAGTGTGGAAAAAACAGCGTTGCAGTTTCCTGACACACTCAAACCGGTGTGCCTGGCACCTACTACCATACCCCGTTCAAAGGCACTTAATTATAGTGTCTTGCCCGTTCACCCGCAATTGCACACATACACAAGCCATGTCTCAAAAGTTCGCAAGGCTTAAAAATCCATCTTTAACTTTTCTCCACCCCTTCAATTTTTTACTTCGCTATGCTGCTCCCCAGATTGCAGCTCCACTGAAATACATATTTAATTAGTCACTGGAAAGGGGGACATATCCAAATGTATGGAAGCATGCTAAACTGTATCCAATCCCAATAGCAAATAACCCATTACTTGTGCCAATAGTCAACCAATTAGTCTACTCCCTTCACTCAGTAAGATATTGGAGGTTATTGTGAGTAGACAAATATTTTATTTATTTAACCTTCATTTAACTAGGCAAGTCAGTTAAGAACAAATTCTTATTTACAATGACAGCCTAGGAACAGTGGGGCAGAACGACAGATTTGTACCTTATCAGCTCTGGGATTTGATCTAGCAACCTTTTGTTACTTGCCCAACACTGACCACTAGGCTACCTGCCATCCCAAATATGGGAGTATATGGAAAAAAGAATGATCTGATCACAGCCAATCAGCATGCTTATCGCAAATTGGGGAGTACAAATTCAGGAAGTGTCAGAAACCAAACTACTAGGGGTGCAGCTAGACAACTGCTTATCACGGTCGTCTCAAATAACTAAACTGTGTTTTGTTTTTTAATTAACTGTATGCATGATCAGAAGGATACCTAAATATTTACTGGGAAATATTCTTAAGCAAACATCCCAAGCATGAATTGGGAGTCAGATGAACTACTGTTCTATGGTCTCTGGAAATGCATCAGCAGGTGAAATTAGGAGGCTGCAGATAGAACAGAACAAAGCAGCAAGGATTGTTTTAAGGTGGAGAAATTATTATTCTGTTGTTGCCATGCACAGTGCTTTTACTTGGTCATTAATCCATAAGATAATTGAAAAAAACATGCTTATTTTATTTCACAATGTACATCTTTTAAAACAACCAAACTCCATTCACAACAGTATTCAGTTGGTAAGAGACAGACATTCAGTCAATACTAAGAATAGATTGTCCACCACCCATGTGTTATCCTGACAGAAAAGATACATTGGCAGAATAACATTTTGAATCAGAGCAATAATGAATTTAATAATTTGTCTGAGCAAACCAAAAAACGTTCAATATATAAATTCAAGCAATACTTTAAAACGCAAAAAGAAAGGAGGACCAAGGCACTCTTCATGTTAAATTAAAATGCCTTTATTTGTATGGCATGTTTAGGTCCTGAAAGATGCAGGTATAAGAGCTGGAATATCTGACAGAGAGAACTTGTTGCAAAGGAGAGTGCCTTGTGATACATCAGAGAGAGTGTATTCTGTTACAAAATACAGCACTGAAGCAGAGAACATAATAATCATTAAAAACAATTGGGGAATCATCCAAAGTGATATGCTACTACGCCAAGTCTTCCCAGAGCCACCAGTCATAAGCTTTAAGAGATGTCCTACACTAAATGACAAATTAGTCCACAGTTATCTTCCTGGTGACTAAAACAAAACTTGGCTTGACCACAAACCTAAGGGCTCTTTTAAATGTAACCATTACAACCATTGCAGAAATATTGCACAGAAAAAAGTATTCTGTTGACACAACTTCTAAAATAGTGTATTACATCAAGCATTTCATTAACTGCAAAACCACCCATCTATAGATTGGAATGTCCACAGTGCAAGGTGTTCTACATTGGACGGACAAAGAGACACCTTCAAGACCCCTTAGCGGAACACAAGTACGCCATACGGGTAGGCAATGAAGACTACCCCATGGTAAGGCACTACAAGTCCTTACACCACGGCAACCCTGCCTCCATACAAGCTATGGGTATTGATCATGTTCCGGCCTCAATTAGAAAATGGGACCGTCTTAAACAGCTAAACCAAAGGGAAAGTTTTTAGATTTACAAACTACAGTCCACTAAGTACCCTGGTTTAAATGAAGATATGGATTTACAAACTACAGGCCACTAAGTACCCTGGTTTAAATGAAGATATGGATTTACAAACTACAGGCCACTAAGTACCCTGGTTTAAATGAAGATATGGATTTACAAACTACAGTCCACTAAGTACCCTGGTTTAAATGAAGATATGGATTTACAAGCTACAGGACACTAAGTACCATGGTTTAAATGAAGATATGGATTTCTCACCCTTCCTGTAGGGTAGTGATAGGTCCATTTGCTGTCATCTAGTGGACATTTTGCCCAATTGCCCTCAGCTATGTTTAGACTGCTGTTGTTCATGTTTGCTGTGTTCTAGTGTACTATGGAATATATTGCTCTCTTATTCTTGACACTTCTCCCAGTCATATAAGTTTAAAACTACCTTTCTAGGCATTCTGATACTTCTAGCTTGGAGTTGAATTTTTTGATAACATAGCTACAGTATTTCACTTTTTAATGTGTATAGTATTGCTTACTAGGTGTGTCCAATCAATTTTGTAACCAGTCCCTCTTCCATTTAGGGCTGATTGGAAAAGCTGTTCAAAAGAGGACATTGTATTATTTCTTTGTACCCCCTGACGAAGGCCATGCAGCCGAAACACATCAGATTTGTAAAACTTTGTTTCTATTGAACATGCCATACAAATAAAGGCATTTTAATTAATTATATGAAGAGTGCCTTGGTCCTTTCTTTTTGATGACTTATTCACCCCTTTTACCAAAGAGCACCTTCTGTCTACCAAAATGTACTATTGTGTACCTTAGTAGCACTCCCCTTCCTCCTCTTTAGAACCATTTCATTACAATAAACCGTAAGGTTGTGTAATACTATGGTAGATGAAGGAATCATTCTGTATTTATCTGGTCAATATATCAGTGTATTTTATCTGTTGTTTGTAACAGTGTTTTATATGTGAAAATGTGATCATATTATAAATTGTATTTTAATGTTTAAGGACTCTTGGAAGATTAGTCCAAATTATAACTACAAGAGATCCTAATCAAATCATCTACAGTGGATATAACTGGTGAAATAAGGGATCATAGCTTTCACCTGTACTCACCTGGTCAGTCTAGGTCATGGAAAGAAGTGTTCCTATTGTTTTGTCCACTCAGTACAGATCCATGTTCTATGAGCATTGGATGCCCCACAGCAAAACTTGTCTGTGAACATGATTTCATGAGTAGAACCTTTACATAGATCTGCCTGACTAACTGTAAATAATCACACACTCTATTGTAAACTTTAACTTGAAGAACCCACCAAGGACTAGACCTACTGTAATGGACACATTGTGTGAAAGTGGAATGAAAATGGAATACAGAGAAACAACTCACAGAAGGGATATGCAATTGCTTTCCAGGAACATACGATACTGTTACGAATCCCTTTGGCCTGGCAGTCTAGGGAGGGGATGGTAACGAGACCCATAACTCATGCAAAGTATAATTTATTTATTTATTTCACTGTGCTTTCTAACCTCCAAACGAGCTTCAATGCCATACAACACTCCTTTCGTGGCCTCCAACTGCTCTTGAACGCTAGTAAAACCAAATGCATGCTTTTCAACCGTTCGCTGCCTGCACCCGCACGCCCGACTAGCATCACCACCCTGGATGGTTCCGACCTAGAATATGTGGACATCGATAAGTACCTAGGTGTCTGGCTAGACTGTAAACTCTCCTTCCAGACTCATATCAAACATCTCCAATCTAAATTCAAATCTAGAGTCTGATTTCTTTTCCGCAACAAAGCCTCCTTCATTCACGCTGCCAAACTTACCCTAGTAAAACTGACTATCCTACAGATCCTCGACTTCGGCGATGTCATCTACAAAATAGCTTCCAATACTCTACTCAGCAAACTGGATGCAGTTTATCACAGTGCCATCCGTTTTGTTACTAAAGCACCTTATACCACCCACCACTGCGACCTGTATGCTCTAGTCGGCTGGCACTTGCTACATATTCGTCGCCAGACCCACTGGCTCCAGGTCATCTACAAGTCCATGTTAGGTAAAGCTCCGCCTTATCTCAGTTCACTGGTAACGATGGCAACACCCACCCATAACTCTGTGTTGTTGTCTGTTCACACTGCTATGCTTTATCTTGGCCAGGTCGCAGTTGTAAATGAGAACTTGTTCTCAACTGGACTACCTGGTTAAATAAAGGTGAAATAAAAAATACAAAAATAATAGTGACAAAGTAACAGTGAGAACGAAAAACCACAGACAACTAAATCACCGTCAAACTCAAGGTTTATTTGATAAACACATGGTAAAGGGGGGCAGGAAAAGGGGCTGAGCTGGACCCAAGGAAAGAAACAAATATCCAAATACACCCCTAAACTAGACTAGCCTACTTCAATACAGCTAACTAACTAACCAAAAATACAGCGTATCTATACAAATATAGAGAGCAAGATATAGAGAGCGATATAGAGAGCGAGAGATATATAGAGAGCGATATAGAGAGCGATAGAGAGCGAGAGTGATATAGAGAGCGAGAGCGATATAGAGAGCGAGAGCGATATAGAGAGCGAGAGATATATAGAGAGCGATATAGAGAGCGATAGAGAGCGAGAGCGATATAGAGAGCGAGAGCGATAGAGAGCGAGAGCGATATAGAGAGCGAGAGCGATATAGAGAGCGAGAGATATAGAGAGTAAGATATAGAGAGATATATATAGAGAGATATAGAGAGCAAGATATAGAGAGATATATAGAGAGAGACAGAGAGCGAGAGATATAGAGAGTGATATAGAGAGCGAGAGATATAGAGAGCAAGATATAGAGAGCGATATAGAGAGCGAGAGCGATATAGAGAGCGAGAGATAGAGAGATATATAGAGAGAGATATAGAGAGCAAGATATAGAGAGATATATAGAGAGAGATATAGAGGGCGAGAGATATAGAGAGCAAGATATAGAGAGCAAGATATAGAGAGCGATATAGAGAGCGAGAGATAAATAGAGAGCGATAGAGAGCGAGAGCGATAGAGAGCGAGAGCGATATAGAGAGCGAGAGATATAGAGAGCAAGATATAGAGAGATATAGAGAGAGATTTAGAGAGCAAGATATAGAGAGATATACAAGATATAGAGAGATATATAGAGAGAGATATAGAGACAGATACAGAGAGCAAGATATAGAGAGATATATAGAGAGAGATATAGAGAGCAAGATATAGAGAGAGATATCGAGAGCGATATAGAGAGCGAGAGATAGAGAGCAAGATATAGAGAGCAATATAGAGAGCAAGATATAGAGAGCGAGAGATATATAGAGAGCGAGAGCGATATAGAGAGCGATAGCGATATAGAGAGCGATAGCGATATAGAGAGATCGAGCTCCAGAGGAAACAACTGAATGGGTTTTTAAACCAAGGGAAAGGGGATATGATTGGGTAATGGAAACAGGAGGAGGTGTGTCTTCTGATTGGGGAATGATGATGATTGCCACCTTTGAGGGGAGAAGGAGAGAAAAGAAACAGGATACACACACAGGATACTTGTATCCGTAACAGATACAATAAGTAACATCATAGACCTCATTGATGTGGCAAGGAGCGGTTGAAGAGGTAGGTATTGTGTTGGAACATAATGTGTAGCTCTCTTAGGGTCTTGTTGTCACTCTGTGATGCCGGTGCCTTGTCGCAGTGACTGCTGAATGGCAAGGCAGAGTTGGGTGTAATCGTCTTCCCCTACATTCTGGGAACATACAGGAGGATTCCGTAAAAAGTAGGACATCAACAAACATGAACCATCTTTGTTTATGGTATGTACAAAATACACGACACAACAATTAGAAGGGAAATTAGCTATTGTGTTCTAAGCTACCATCTAGAGTAGACATGATGGTATGTACTGTATGTGAGAATAATGCAAAGTCAGCCTGTTGCAATTTAAAATGCATTGAGTTACAGTGCTGTCAAGAACAGGACAATGTTTTCCTCTGAAGAATTTCTAGGAAGAATTTCTTGGAAATCGTGATCCATTTGTTTTTCTCTATGGAACTCCTTGGCATAACTTCAGAGAAAGATTATGAGACACTCACCATGTAGGTGTCATAGCTGAAACAATGCCTGATAGCCAGGTGACCGATGAGGTTTCGGCTGCAGTAACTAGCATTGCCCCAAACAGTGGCAGCACAGATGGGACACACCTAGAGGAGAGAGGGGGTGACTTTCCAAACAGAACAAACAGCACATCCTAATGCACATCCCAATAATTTTTACACTGAACAAAAATATAAAACGCAACATGCGACAATTTCAGATTTTCACGAGTTACTGTACAGTTCATATAAGGAAATCAGTAAATTGACTCCCGAGTGGCGCAGCAGTCTAAAGGCACTGCATCTCAGTGCTCGAGGCGTCACTACAGATCCTGGTACGATCCCAGGCTGTATCACAGCTGGCAATCATCAGGAGTCCCATAGGGCGGAGCACATTTGGCCCAGCGCCATCCGGGTTAGAGGAGGGTGACTTGCCTAGTTAAGTAAAAGTTTAAATACATTTTAACTATGAAATAACACATATGGAGTCACGTAGTAACCAAAAAAGTGTTAGACAAATCAAAAATATACACTGCTCAAAAAAATAAAAGGAACACTTAAACAACACAATGTAACTCCAAGTCAATCACACTTCTGTGAAATCAAACTGTCCACTTAGGAAGCAACACTGATTGACAATACATTTCACATGCTGTTGTGCAAATGGAATAGACAACAGATGGAAATTATAGGCACCCCCAATAAAGGAGTGGTTCTGCAGGTGGGGACCACAGACCACTTCTCAGTTCCTATGCTTCCTGGCTGATGTTTTGGTCACTTTTGAATGCTGCCGGTGCTTTCACTCTAGTGGTAGCATGAGACGGAGTCTACAACCCACACAAGTGGCTCAGGTCATCCAGGATGGCACATAAATGCGAGATGTGGCAAGAAGGTTTGCTGTGTCTGTCAGCATAGTGTCCAGAGCATGGAGGCGCTACCAGGAGACAGGCCAATACATCAGGAGACGTGGAGGAGGCCGTAGGAGGGCAACAACCCAGCAGCAGGACCGCTACCTCTGCCTTTGTGCAAGGAGGAGCACTGCCAGAGCCCTGCAAAATGACCTCCAGCAGGCCACAAATGTGCATATGTCTGCTCAAATGGTCAGAAACAGACTACATGAGGGTGGTATGAGGGCCCGATGTGGAGGCCACACACACTACTGAGCCTCATTTTGACTTCTTTTAAGGACATTACATCAAAGTTGGATCAGCCTGTAGTGTGGTTTTCCACTTTAATTTTGAGTGTGACTCCAAATCCAGACCTCCATGGGTTGATAAATTTGATTTCTATTGATACTTTTTGTGTGATTTTGTTGTCAGCACATTCAACTATGTAAAGAAAAACATATTTAATAAGAATATTTCATTCATTCAGATCTAGGATGTGTTATTTTAGTGTTCCCTTTATTTTTTTGAGCAGTGTATTTTATATTTGAGATTCTTCAAAGTAGCCACCCTTTGCCTTGACCGTTTTGCACACTCTTGGCATTCTCTCAACCAGCTTTGAGGTAGTCACCTGAAATGCATTTAAATTAACAGGTGTGACTTGTTAAAAGTTAATTTGTGGAATTTCTTCCCTTTTTAATGCATGTGAGCCAATCATTTGTGTTGTGACAAGGTAGGGGTGTTATACAGAAAATAGCCCTATTTGTCCATATTATGGCAAGAACAGCTCAAATAAGCAAAGACAAACGACAGTTGATAATTAATTTAACACATGAAGTTCAGTCAATGTGGATTCAGTGAAAGTTTCTTTAAACGCAGTCGCAAAAACCATCAAGCGTTATGATGAAACTGGCTCTCATGAGGACCGCCACAGGAAAGGAAGACCCAGAGTTACATCTACTGCAGAGGATAAGTTCATTAGAGTTACCAGCCTCAGAAATCAACATTTTCTGCAATTCTGCACCTCAGATTGCAGCCAAAATAAGTGCTTCAGAGATCAAGTAACAGACAGATCTCAACATCAACTGTTCAGGGCAAGGGCTGCTTTCCAGAGAGACATTGGGGATTGTAACATACAGTGCCTTGCGAAAGTATTCGGCCCCCTTGAACTTTGCGACCTTTTGCCACATTTCAGGCTTCAAACATAAAGATATAGAACTGTATTTTTTGGTGAAGAATCAACAACAAGTGGGACACAATCATGAAGTGGAACGACATTTATTGGATATTTCAAACTTTTTTAACAAATCAAAAACTGAAAAATTGGGCGTGCAAAATTATTCAGCCCATTTACTTTCAGTGCAGCAAACTCTCTCCAGAAGTTCAGTGAGGATCTCTGAATGATCCAATGTTGACCTAAATGACTAATGATGATAAATACAATCCACCTGTGTGTAATCAAGTCTCCGTATAAATGCACCTGCACTGTGATAGTCTCAGAGGTCCGTTAAAAGCGCAGAGAGCATCATGAAGAACAAGGAACACACCAGGCAGGTCCGAGATACTGTTGTGAAGAAGTTTAAAGCCGGATTTGGATACAAAAGATTTCCCAAGCTTTAAACATCCCAAGGAGCACTGTGCAAGCGATAATATTGAAATGGAAGGAGTATCAGACCACTGCAAATCTACCAAGACCTGGCCGTCCCTCTAAACTTTCAGCTCATTCAAGGAGAAGACTGATCAGAGATGCAGCCAAGAGGCCCATGATCACTCTGGATGAACTGCAGAGATCTACAGCTGAGGTGGGAGACTCTGTCCATAGGACAACAATCAGTCGTATATTGCACAAATCTGGCCTTTATGGAAGAGTGGCAAGAAGAAAGCCATTTCTTAAAGATATCCATAAAAAGTGTCGTTTAAAGTTTGCCACAAGCCACCTGGGAGACACACCAAACATGTGGCAGAAGGTGCTCTGGTCAGATGAAACCAAAATTGAACTTTTTGGCAACAATGCAAAACGTTATGTTTGGCGTAAAAGCAACACAGCTCATCACCCTGAACACACCATGCCCATTGTCAAACATGGTGGTGGCAGCATCATGGTTTGGGCCTGCTTTTCTTCAGCAGGGACAGGGAAGATGGTTAAAATTGATGGGAAGATGGATGGAGCCAAATACAGGACCATTCTGGAAGAAAACCTGATGGAGTCTGCAAAAGACCTGAGACTGGGACGGAGATTTGTCTTCCAACAAGACAATGATCCAAAACATAAAGCAAAATCTACGATGGAATGGTTCAAAAATAAACATATCCAGGTGTTAGAATGGCCAAGT